>NC_085987.1:6936732-8136732 GCF_910591565.1 Cydia splendana | reverse complement strand
TAGGAACCTCACGCCGCTTTCCTTGGCAAACGAGAACTGGCGCAAACCTGTGGTACTAAGTACTGCGGATCGCAGGGCGGCATGGGAGAGTAAGGTGCTACACGGGCGGTTCTACAAGGCCCTCACGGGACCCGATGTGGACCTGCTCGCGTCGGTGAACTGGTTACGATTCGGGGACCTCTTCGGAGAAACCGAGGGTTTTGCCTGTGCAATTGCGGACGAAGTGATGATGACGAACAACTATCGGAAATATATCCTGAAGGACGGTACGGTCGACATCTGTCGGGCATGCCGCCGTCCCGGAGAGTCACTCAGGCATATCATTTCCGGTTGCTCTCATCTTGCTAACGGCGAGTACTTGCACAGACATAATCTCGTAGCCAGGATTATTCACCAGCAACTTGCTCTTCTATATGACCTTGTGGACCGCGAAGTACCCTACTACAAGTACTTACCTGCGCCTGTTCTCGAGAATGGTCGTGCCACGCTCTATTGGGATCGATCTATCATCACTGACAGGACTATTGTAGCCAATAAGCCTGATATTGTGATAATAGATCGATCGCAACGTCGGGCCGTGCTCGTTGACATCACCATCCCCCATGATGAGAATCTCGTGAAGGCCGAGAAGGACAAGTCCAGTAAGTACCTAGACTTGGCTCACGAGATAACCGCCATGTGGGATGTTGATTCGACGATCATTGTCCCGATAGTCGTTTCAGTAAACGGTCTAATAGCGAAAAGTCTCGACCAACACCTTGAGAGACTCTCGCTAGGTGGTTGGATCAAGGGTCAGATGCAGAAGGCGGTGATCTTGGACACGGCGCGGATAGTCCGCCGGTTCCTCTCTCTGCAGCCCTGACCACCGGTAGCTTGGGCCTTGCCCCGCTGCTGGCGGCACCCTAGGTTAGGTTTTTTATAATGTGTTTATATTAATTTTTATTGTTTTGTAAGTGTTTTTATATTTTACTTTTATATTCATATTATAAAATAACCTAACTTAAGATGAGAAATAAATAAAGAGAATGTAATTGTATTATTGTAACATAATAACTATAATTGTAACTTAATTTATCTAATTTAATTTCCATTTTTGACGTGTAATATGTAATTATATTATAAATAAATGAGTATGAGTATGAGTATGAGTATGGTCATGTTTTAGCTGTATTTGTTTTACTCGTATTCTTTTTATCTGGCTGCCGAAGGGTGGTTATGCTGGTTTTGAATGAATGATTCCATTTTAATACTTACATTATTATTTGAATGTATGATGAGGAAAGAAAAGGGTCTCTATTGTTTCCCAAATAGTTTTAAGTCATAATGTATTGTTTGTCCGAACTTTCGTTAGTCATAATTGTTTTTTCTCAGAAACGCGTAACTTTTCAGGATTGCCATAAAACAAACCTAACCTAACCTACCTACAGAATAACCTTACGAAGTCCCTGAAAAGTTAACGGTTTCAGTTTTATGACTAACGATAATATGACAAACAATACATTATGACTTAAAACTTTATGGGAAACAAAGGGACCCCGGAATGAAAATTTTGGCCACTTTGTATACATATTTAATTTCGGTAAATATTTATCAATATGCTTGTGTCAACACTATGGTGTATTAGGGGTTTAAGGAGTTTTCCTAGCAAAAAAATCTCTTTATCTTTTGCCAATAGACTGTAAGTTGTGGGACTGTTTTGTGTTTGGCTGATTACGAGTCTTATTTATTTTGCATTTAATACATTACAATTCTTTGAAATTAATTATGCAAAGTATATATTTAATGCATATAAGTCTTCTTCCTCGCGTTATCCCGGCATTTTTGCCACGGCTCTTGGGAGCCTGGGGTCCGCTTGATCCAACTAATCCCAAGAATTGACGTAGGCACTAAGTTTTAATGCATATATTGAAATATATTCTTATTCTTATATAAGTACCTAAATTAAAATTAAGATAACCTTTAGGTTTAGGTAGGTACGGCAGGTACGGCTACTTTACCAAATATTACTAAACAACACGACACAAGAAAATTATAAGAGAAAATAATTCACATAGATGTCGCTCTTGTAACGTACAGAACCCTACCCATTGAATGCTGGGTCTGGGTCTCCGCGTCACAAGACCCAGTATCAAGGTGTGCAAACTAGTTTCAGTGTCGAGCGTGGTGACAGACAGGGCACGCTGTGCACCGCTCTTGGTGTTTTATTTGTGGTGTGGTCTTCTCGAAATCATTAATTGAGATACCTTTTAATGACAAGCAATACCAGATACAGTTAGGGATTGAGCAACAGTAGCAAAACTTATAGCAGTTATCGTGTACCTTACGGATTTTGTTGCTTTCGGAAATGTTTTGATAAGCAGGTTCTTTATGGCCTTTCTCATCTTTAGCTTGACTGATGCGTTTAAGTACGTACTTATGATAGCCATATTATAATGGGATTTGCCAGTTATGAATTTACCTTTATATATATGATTATAAGAACTATATACCGTTTAACTGATAGCCTTAACGTCATATATATAAGGGTCAATTCGTAACTGTCAAATATGAGATCTTAGGTTGCGCCGACTATAGCCATAGCCCCGACCTTTTGCTTACAACATTCAAATATTTGTTAAACGGCCGTTGTTTTATTGGTCGTTATGGAGTGTTGTCACAACAACGCATGATTGTGGTAACGGTCCAGAATCAAACGGCTAGCAGATGAGTGAGGCGAACTGTCAGTCTGGTAGAGCTTGCAGCGGTCGCCCCGCGCGTGCGGCTGCACTGACTCAACCCAACCCAGTCGGTCATTGCGCGACCTGCTACGCGCACCTCCACGCGCGCCGAACGCCGATCGAAACGAATTTATGACAGAAACATAAACGAGTGTCAGTGTTGTGTGTGACTACCGTAGGATTTGGGGTAACGTGCTACGGCTGACGTCTTCTGTTAAATTACACGATTTACTCATTCAAGAATTAAGCAAATACGACACCGAAGTAGATTCTTATAGGGTTTGTACTAATTTCAAGGAATTACGGAGCCAAGTTTGGAGTCTAATTAGTAAATAGGGCGATTTCTATAGCCTCATTAAGTACCTGTTTGATAAATATTGAGCAATAGCTTTATGGTTTTTAATATTGTTATTATTTAAATAGGTACTCAAATATGTATTGGTTAATTGTAAATAATATGTAGCTTGCAAAAAGAAACATTTAATTCGTGATTAGTGCATGCAATGTCGACGTTTATTCTCAGATTATTAGGTAATGTATTTATCAAGTAAGAAACCATAAATTGAGGGTGATTGCTCACACGCAGTACACAGGCCGGTATGATGGCGGCGGCTTACGCCGGTCGGGGAGTACGCGATAACAAGAACCCATAAACTATCGATCTCCGTTGCTAGGAGAGATGCAGATGGCAACAATAAACCTGGTTTATAATCCTCGATCTGTGACCAGCTATCTTAGGCTCCGCACTTGTCTCTCCTACGTTATGCCTTCAAGGAACTGTTTGGGCAAGTCGACTTTGACTTTCCTCCCTTTTGTTGCATTGTAGTGACTCCACTGACTTTTCGGTATTTACTACTGGTGTACTACTGGTTGTTAGAGTTTGATCACGCTAAGTTTTCACGCCAAGTGCTACGTCAACTATGTCGCTCCCTTACATATACATTATACATTGTCAAAGTAAGCGTAGGCAACTCTAGAATAGTTAGAATAGAGAAACCATAAAAATTAACTTGCCCAAGATATGGTGTCAGACTTTCTTTAAAGGTTTATTTTTGATTCGAGAATTGTTAGATTTGTAACTAGAGTAGAGTTCTTTAAGTAGGGAGGGTCGACTTCAATTTACAGTTCATATTTCATTTGGGCTTTACCAGCACTTTAGTGTGCAGTGTACAGTGCATCTTTCTCTTAATAATGGAGAAGAATTAAAAGTACTTAGGGCTTTATATCCAGACGGGTATTATATTTAGCTTTATGTAAGCTTTTTATACTGCGTAAGTGCAACGCTCTTAGTAATCGGATCGAATACCTTAGCTATGCGCGTGTAGGTAGTAGGTGCTTTGTTTACAAACACTTTCTTTTTATTTAAGGGTGTAGCTAAGTGACAGTTTCTTTAACGCTTCTTCTAATGTGTTCCCGTTTAATTCGTGCTACTAGCAGCTGATTACAAACAGCTGACCAATCGTATTCCAGTCTGGCTATCCGAAACCTAGATTGACCAAGAATCGTAAAATAGACAATCGTTATATAGTTTCGGCTGCTCTCATGCGGTACCGGGTGATTTATCTAATGACAGTTACCCAGTGTCATCAACGTCATCAACGCGTACCTATAAAAGTAAAATGCCTAGTTATTTTCGTCCATTGACCGTGGCGGTGTTATTGTCAAAGTAGAAATGGAATGGTGGCACGTGGCCACCGGCCGTTAAATCACACACTGTTCGAATTCGTAGGTTTTTAAATGAAATTCGTTACGACTACGCCATGAATTTGTTTTTGTTATCTTGTTAAGTCAATGGTAGCGGCCGTCACATCGTACCATTTCAAGGCTTGGAACTAAACTATCTAGGAATTACCTTTTTAACGTCCATATGGTAATACGTATACTCAATATTAGACAGAGACCAAGCAGAAATAAAAGCTATACACAGTTACTTTGTTTATTCGAATTGATATTAAAGGGGTGTTAACCTCGAATTCGTGTATTATATATAAGGCATTATTTAAAACATTTCTACACTGAGGAGCTGATTTTGCACTTTGTATAGGGGTGTGGAATTATAAATTATGTTGTAAGTACTAAGTATAGTTATACAATATTCGGAAGCTATAACGAGTACGTTGATGTTCAATCAGCCAATATTTACTTTGAAAATACATCATCCACGGTCCAAAGAGAATTTAGTGTAGAGTGAATGCTGCAGCGGTCACGAGCCGCCGTTATTATAAAGCCGACTTACAATTTCGTATGTACTCACAAAATAATTGCGTTCTCTAAGCACGACTCTGAGGCATTGAACTTTTATTCACGTACGTTTATAACAAAACGCTAAGATTATATCCCCAGCCAGGTGATAAGCGGTTGGTCCAAATTGTTAATTTTGGACTCGACGAGAATAATTTGTACCTAAAACATATTATTGTAACGTTTATAACCTCTTTTTCCAAGTCATAAATTTTGTAATTAAACATATTAAAAACAACTGCTCAGTCCAAATGAATTTTAATATTTGAATACTGTTTTTCTCTTCTATGATTTATGAACTAAGTACCTACATACGATGTGTGTTCAGAAGCCAAAATGTGATATCAATTAAACTCAGTATTAAATCATCTGATACGAGTTTAACTTTTCTGAATACGGTCACTAGATAAAAGTTGGAACATAATGCCAGACTTGCGAGTGGAAGATCATACAGGATACCCACATACGAAGACTTCTCCAACAAATGACGATCAAATTATTTTAAACGATATCAATTGGCTTGATTACTGCTTTATTTTCCAATAAATTGTTCAGTTTGATCTTGTATTCAAATCTAGAACATTTATTATTTGCGATGTGTACCAAAAGTAATACACTTAAGCATCCCATAATATTTATTTAAGCACAAGCCTTAATACTCTTAATATGATAGGTATGTATATTTTACCCTTAGATGCACCATTTGACCTATTTGCCCGAAATTAATATACCTGACACGTAATTGTTTACCTGATTCTGTGAAAAACCAATATTATAATAGTACATAGACATTTTTCTACAATGATTGGTAAAAAATGTATGATAAAATTACCACCATCAGAAAGATACATTATTTGTGATATAATATGTATATTTTTTGAATATAAAATAATAACAACTCTATATAACCGCCTAAATCCCATACTGAAATCATCAACTTAAGCCTTTTTCCGAATGTTCCACTAAATTGTCTGAAATGTAACGATTCTAAATTTAAATACTGCGCAAAATTTAATATACAATCGGAAAAAAAATTAGTTTAACTATCGGAATAATGAATTGGAACAAATATATTTTATCTAATTAGTTAATTGTGCATACATTATAAAATTATGTTTTTATTGTGTAGGCTACATCCTACACTATATATTAAAGGGTTATTAAAGAAGTTGATGTAGCAAAGACACGTTCTTTAGATGATATCATCGTGCAAAAAGTGTCAGCGAGTATTTGAATCGCCGGACTGCTTACTTAAAATATTGCCATGAGCCATGACACATTATAATTAACATACTATAGGTATGTAAGTTATTTTTTCTATTAATCTACTTAATACACCCGTTAGATAGCTCTTATTTTTATAGGTACTAAAATCCCGAAACTTAGAGAAATCAAGCATTGAGGCAGCGTTAGTAGTTATGCTTATGACGAAAACGCAAATAATCCGGACATAGCGGGCTTCAACTTTCGATACCGTAATACACCAGCGACTGGTGGCCCGTTACCGACTTCTGCAACCTGTCTCTTACTCGTAGCTTTTCTATTTCTATAGACAGCTTTTAAAGTCTATCGTGTTTATGAAGCGTGCAACTTGTATGTCAACGGTCTTTTAGAATTAAGAGACCTGCCGTGCTCATTTTTAATAATTAATAAATCATTTGATTAAATGGATACCAAAAGGCTTTATTTTAGCTGGTATGAAGTTGGTAAATTTTAAAATCTTGTTCATCTTTCCTTGATTTATTAGTATTTGTTTTTTTTTTAATTTCTCATTCTTGTTTAGCCAAATGTTTGTGTGAAACATCAAAGATCAAAACGTTAATTGGGTTAACTTTCTGACATGACATAATATTATACTCTACTCGTAGCAGTTTTTCACCTCTTGGCATACCATAGATAACCATGTAAATTCAGCACCATGAAGTAATTTAGTTGCGCAAATATTTAACGTCCCTACTTATCATATTAATTGGCTTTGCCATAATATATTGTCATTCGCATTCGTGGGTTTTTTCTCACGCACGCAGGATTGCACTGCGCTCCGTCACACGCAGCTACCGCGATCCGCGCATTTTATTTCGCACCTTGCTCTCTTTTCTAGGTTTATTTTTAAATATCTGTATATTTAAAATATCTATATAAGTTATAAGCTTCATTGAATGTTTTATATTTTTATTAAGTCTACTAAATTAATAACACACATAATATATGTACTGCTTTCTTGCTTACCAAAATAATTACCAGAGTGATAGAATAATGGTACTAAGTGGAATCTCACTTTCGATGTTTTTAAGACAAATTGTCATAAACGAAGCAACGTCTGCGACAACGTAAGCTCAGTGCGCTGATAGTATCGCAATATTATATATTTTCCAGTGGTGTTAACTGACTTGTGATTTATCCATATGTCCATATGGTTTCTTGCTGCTGCAGAATATAATACGATACCTATACTTGTTTATTCCTAAATACATATTACATTTTGCGATTGCTAATAGTGTGTATTATATTATACAATTAGGCATTAAAGTTGTCAGTTTTATCAGTGAATGTGTATGCAAATAAAAAAGTAGGCGTGTTCTCATTGCAGGCGATATATCTAGTGACCCACATTACTTGCATCACTTAGGTAACGCATGTTTGAACAGTTGCGGACGTCGGCCGTAGTTAAGTTATTCCGTTATTTAGTGTGAACAATGAAACTTTTGCACGCATTCCATAATTAATCTATCATGTGACCGCACGGTGGTCAGTTTATAACCTGAAGTAGGAGTGATGGTGATCAATAATGCCGGATTGGCGTTACAACGTGCTGTCGGCGAACGAAGCGTACATAGACGCGAAGGAAACGCCGCCACGGGACCCTCTCGCGGCCAGTTACCCGCGGCGCGCTGATCGCACTCGACCCGCCCACACATGCCCCTACACCACTATATTCCTAGGAACTCGCTCGCACCAAACTCCTCACCGCTTGCAAACTCGACAGAGCGATGCGGGTGACCCGTACGCAGACGCCTACTCCGTGGACCGTTCCTCTAATCTCACCGACACTTCGAGCTTTGCCCACTACGAAGACTGCCGGCCGCAGTTAGAAGGCGTAGCTAAAGATGTAGATGACACATATGCTGGAGAAATATTAACAGACGGAAAAGTGACACTGCAGGTGCAAAAGGTGCCATACACTTCGAGCGTATTTTATGTGTCGGCAAGGACAGCTGCAAAAACAAAAGATGTAGAAGGCAATGATTTGTTTGTAGTAGAAGGGTCGGATTCCGATGCGTTGTCGTCTTGCACTTGTGACAGCTTTGAGCGATGCGAATTTGACTGCCGGGATTTTGAGCCATTTTCCGACACATGTTGTTGCGACCCACTCAGTGATGAAGTTTGTAGTCGCAGCCCTAAAGATGTTGAGTCGCCTGAAAACTTTTGTGACCGCGTGGCCGAGGAAGACAGGGTTTCAGTTCGCAGCGACATGGATGGACTCGATCTAGCTCTGTTCGAACCGGCGGCAACCGACTGCCTCGATTACGAAATTGACCCTCCGGTACTTAAAAGCGCACCGATACCGACTGCGCTCTGTGGAGTACTGTACGCGCTTCCGCACACTAGCAACGGTAAGTGCCTTTAAGACTAATTTATTTGTGTTTAAGCGCATGAATCCCGGAACAGACACTGTGATAACGTTCAATTACAGTGATTAGGAGCACGAAGAACCGCTCGGCGGAGTACACTCGACCGCGCCGTGTGGTCTGCTTCAATCAAACTCGTATTCGATACGAACAACGGTGTTCAGGAAATTACTATCGCATCAATCACAAGTAGGCATTGTCACACCCGCAAGTAAGACACTTATCGGAATGTCCAAGTAAGCCACAAATGGCACACTTGTACAAATCATTCTGCAAGCAAGAACATAGCGTCAAGTCATAGTAGATGACTAACTAATATCACATGAGATAAATGTAATAATGTTTCTAATTTGCCGTTACATCATAAGTAAAGTCTATAAAAATTCAAGTCAATATGTCTACTTGAAATTGCTTTTGAATGCTTTGCAGAAGATTTTTTACCCAGCTAAAAGTGATATAGCATCAGTTATACAAGTTCAAGTTTAGTTGCTCTACAAACGGCATGCACCGTTACATTCGCAAGTTTCTAATTACCGGTAGAGATAGATTACGATTGTTGGATCGTATGTAAATTGTAGCGCGGGAGCAGATAAGCTGATATATGTACATACAACGTGAAACACGTACAGCAGATGAATGTACTCGTACGTCTACGTTAAACAGACCCGTTACGTTACTTGATTACGAATGCGGCGTTTTTTAACGACCATTTGCTTAAGTCTATCGATTCTATAGGATTAACAGCCAAGGTGTGACATGCCACTTCTCAATCATATTTAAGCAATAAACTATAACTCTAATCCTCGTAAATATTTCGTAAATAAGCGCTGGTGGCCTAGCGGTAAGAGCGTGCGACTTTCAATCC
Organism: Cydia splendana; assembly: GCF_910591565.1. NCBI lineage: Eukaryota > Metazoa > Arthropoda > Insecta > Lepidoptera > Tortricidae > Cydia > Cydia splendana. Next base: position 8,127,280 of record NC_085987.1, on the reverse strand, counting down.
GGAGGTCACGGGTTCAAACCCCGGCTCGTACCAATGAGTTTTTCGGAACTTATGTACGAAATATCATTTGATATTTACCAGTTGGTTTTCGGTGAAGGAAAACTTCGTGAGGAAACCGGACTAATCCCAATAAGGCCTAGTTTCCCCTCTGGGTTGGAAGGTCAGGTGGCGGTCGCTTTCGTAAAAATGAGTGCCTACGTCAAATCATGGGATTAGTTGTCAAGCGGACCCCAGTCTCCCATGAGATGTGGCAAAATGCCGGGACAACGCGAGGAAGAAGAAGAAGATTAGACAGCATGCATATTTATAATCTGAATTGTGTATCTGACTTGAGTACATATACAGTATAGATATTAACAAAGGCGACGCATCGAACGCATCATACGTGAGGCCATTTTTGTATTTTACGTAAGATCTACATGATCAGGTTGCGTAGTTACGTAACAGGCAAGCCGGTGGTAATTTAGTTCTATTAACTCATCGTCTTTGGTATCTGAGGCCAACATGAGCTAGTGCATGAGCTACTAACATGAGTAGACTGCGTCAGATTCCAGAAAAAAAAAACAGAGTTGTATTGCAAACACCAAATTAAATTTTTAATGTTACAGGTTACACATACACTGATCGGCCGAATCTGTCTTATTTCGTTACAATATGTTATGTAAGCTTTTTTGAGTTTTAACCGGCTAAAATCTAATTTTACTCGATTACAAAACGCCAAAACAATTAGCAAGAAAACCAAGCTTAAGACATTTACTTGCTGTAAATTACAAATTCATACGCACAGGTATTTCACGCAGTTGCCTGGAAAGTTTCAGGGCCAGGTTAATGTTTAATATTTTACGATGTTTTGTTGGTCATCAAACAGCGCGCCCGAACAATCATATCTGCGGTATGTCTTTTCTTCGCTTGCTTTAAATAACATTGTTATGTAGACCTCTTAGCCGGAAACGTGTCGAGCGGCAAAACATGGTGTGTGGTGTGTATGCTGCACACGATCATTTCTGTTATTAGGACCGAATGTTGTTCATGACTGATGACAATGGTGACTTGTACTTTGATCATCCGATGGGATACTTTGGAGTTAGAATAATAAATGTAGAAAAAATATTAGAATAAGAGTATATAGAAGTGATTAATTAGTACCATATAGAAGTGATTTGGTTTCTCAAGTAATAAAAGCCTATTTGTAGATGTACATGTTGCAAAAAGGCGCACTCGTTTTAAATTATTCATGAGTCTCTTCTTTATTTCCTGCAGTTCTTCACAAAACACCATATTACGCCGGTCGAGCTCGGCGTTATGCGGAATGTTGTCACTCCTGTCTAACCTGCTTCGCTATTCCAATCAAAGCATCCATAAAATAACCTGTTTAATTGGTAATTTATACTTTAATTAATGTTTTACAAAATTTACAGTTTTTTGTTTTTCTAATACGTTCGATAAGTTTTTTCTGGGATGACAATGACGACTGCATCCTTGTCCAGTGTAGATACAATCGCATGATTATACTTTCTAACAAGTGCGGCCTTCCTGCGGACCGTTTACCTTACAGGATGCTTGCATATGCATTTAACACTTGCTATTCAACACTTGGATGGAGCAAGAGGAGGAATGTTTGTTTCAATTGTTAAGTGTTATTTTATAACAAAGAAACTCCTAGTGCTTAGGTATTATACCATAAATGCACTCGATGTAACTGAGTAAGAAGGATCAATTATACATCACTCTTATATTTACATATTAGTATCGTAAATAAACGTAATCCGAAAATACCGTATATCGTAAATAACAGTATATATACTAGCCTCCGCCCGCGGATTCGTTCGTGTATATGTCTTTAAAACATTTTCTGGTACCCCTTCTTCATTGTTATGGCTTGGATAGTGCTCTACAACATTTAAAGAATATCTGTATCTTCAGTTTAGGCTGTGCATAGTGTGCATTGCTTGTCAGCATCTAAGTAATATAAAATATAATCATATAAATTTGTATCGATTATCTCTTTGGAGGCAAGTATAGAAATATTTTTTGCAATAACATTGTTTCAAATTACTCAGTTCAATTCCACCTACAAAATTTGTAACTGTAACTAACTAGCTTGTAATCAGTCTTGAATCACTAATTTTAGATTGCTGATATATCCGCTGTTTGTTTTTCGGGTTTGTACCATTCTAGTTTCGTTTAACCACCCAAATAAATGGTAAGAACATTGCATTTTGGCACACGATTTATATTGTCCGCCTTCAAGGTTTATTTGTGTTTCATTACTTATTGATAGAGAATGGACTATAGGTAATTGGTTGCCGTTCGTTCCTGTTCGAGTCAGCTTAGTGGTCTCATTATACAATGCCATACTTTTACAGATTTATTAAGTGGCCGACAAGGCCGCTGGCATTTTTGTTTGATCGCTTGGAAGCGAGTTGTCACTGTAAGTACAGTACAAAGACAATGCAAGTCAATAACCTGGATTCTGGGTACGTTTTGCCACCGCGAAGGCTTCGATAAGTCGATTCAACCGGTTATCATGTTTATTTCATTCGACGAATATGTTTATCGAGTATTTTTTTTCCATTGGCCGGGCTCTATTGTTCGGTGCCCACGGTGAACGTGACGTCGAGTTGTGAAATGGATACATGATTAAGACTAATTTTGACAATTTTTCATTCTGATCTAATGGAGCAACCTTCGACACTCATGTTGAAATACGTGTGGTAAAACTACATACATTATGCATTAATGACAGATATTGAAATACCAGTTATTAGCGCGTTTTGGCTGATTGCGGATAGCAGAATTTTATTGAAGATCCTGGTGGTAGCTTATTATTTTTACACATTTACATCAAGGTTATTCATTATGAATATACGAGTATAATACGAAACAAAATGTGTGGACTAAGTAGAAGATAAGTATTAACTTTTGTAAAATTCAAATATTCAAAGTAGCTCAACGATGGTTGTGAACGGGAATCTTTCTATAAATATTATTACTAATCTTATATTTTTCGACTTGTAAATATTACCTACAAACAAAACTGAACACTGGGAGATGATATTGGAAATGTTAAATAATAGTGTTATTGATCGAATGCAAATTTTCACCCTTTGTTTTATTTATGTAGGTACGCTTTGTGTTTTCCCTTTTGTAAGCTCTACTATTCCAGTAGGTATTGTGTTTCGTATCTAATATAGGTGTAGGTAGGTACACACGAGATACGCGTGTGTAAAGTGGGTTTGCCGTTAGCTGTCCACAATGTCCGAGTGGTTCCGTCGTGTGGCCGCAGTGCCACATTTCTCTTGACATCCAAGTGTTATGTTACAACAAGTTATGGTTCTAAATAGGTAGCTACTACAAACTATGTGTTCTTTTACTACGCTTATTTTTGTGTTTTTCGTGTTCTATAACAATATGTGGGCAGCGCTTTACAGTTCTTGCTTATTACACGAATATTTTGTCCTTAACTAGATATTGGACCGACACCTTCCGCAGGCAAGTGTTGTTGTCTCTACACCTTATAAATAAAATAAACCCCCCGCCACACATCTTTCTGTATGTCTGTATGTTCGCGATAAACTCAAAAACTACTGAACGGATTTTTATGTGGTTTTCACCTAAAAATAGAGTAGGTAATTCCTCAGGAAGGTTTACGAGCATGATTTGTTAAGGTTTTTTACTACCCGTGCGAAGCCGGGGCGGGGCGCTAGTAATAATTATATTATAGGTATTATATACAATAGCATAGCCCTCTTCGGTTCGATGGAAAAAATATTCCATTAGGACATGTTAGGACATGTTAAGATATTATTAAGAAGTAAGTACCACGAGAATTACTTTACCTTTAACATAAAAATATTCGTATTCGCGGAATGACAGCATTTATACGAATATACACATATTCCTATTCTTCTATTGAACTCTATTTTAACGTTCGGCTAGCTTGTAAGCTTGGTCGGTAGGTGATGGTCTTGGTTTCGAGTAAGGGCAAGTATTTATGTAATTACGTTATGTGAACCAATAAGGTAAACTACATATACTAATGTTGTCTCCCCTCCAATGGTTGAATCCTTCAACCTTAGTGAAAGGCTGGCGAAATGGCGTTGTCTAAAATAATTTTATTTATTTCAAATATTACTCGTACATAAATCAGAAAGGACTTCACTAATCTTTCTCCTTTTCCGAAGGTTTCATGGTATTAATATTGGACTTGACAAAAGAGTCGGGACCTGACCGACGTGGGTAGAACGTTGTTCAGCATGCTGTTGTAGATATTGTATGTACAAACATACAGTTACTAAGCTAATGCTCAAGTAAAACTTGAACGTACACAATATGTAGTTAAACCTTTTTTGGTTACGGAATGCCGCGGTAACCCGAGAAGCAATATTAGGCTAGCAGGTTGATTAGTTTTTGATGTTACAATCGTGATTTCGTAATATTAAATGGGCGGAGACGGATTCCTTGCCAGTTTGAGATTTGAGCAGTAGATACTATATGCGTAGAACATATTATTAGAGGATTTTCTATCTTGACAGCTAGAAAGTTGAGAATCGTTTAATGTTGTATCTACCGGGTGTGGCCTGTAATATGAGCAAAAAATTAAACTGTAGGCTGTACTCCTCATACTGACCAACATTTGTTCAGCGACTTTTAAAAATAGCTTGTGGTTTGATTTTTAATACACTTTAAAGTTTATTCTAAGACGCAATGTATTGCGAATTTTGTTATGTTTAAGGCGTGACAAGCAACGTCAATCACAATGATATGGCGTGGCGATGGCGTCCATTGACTTGAGGATAATATTTATTTTGTATGAAAAATAGAGAGTCTAAATACTTCATAATTTTTAAAAGTTGTTGAACAAAAGTGTCACCGTTTGAGGAGTACAATCTATGTTTTAATTATTTGCTCGTGCTACAGGCCACACCTGGTATATTGTTATTAGAAGACACATGATGCCGAAGTTATTTGCAAGGTTAGAAGAGAACATTTTGACCTGAACCAATTTCCTACACTTTTTAATTTCACTTCATTTCGTGCTTATATGGATAATGGAACCTAAAACTACATCCTAATTATACTTTAGAAAATGCGTTCATCACGGAATGTCACTCCATTTTTAATTACCAATTTTAACATTATAAATTGGTAACCCTTGGTGTTTTTTTACTAAGTAGATGCTTCTTTTTTAATGGGTGTATAATTTGTAGATATTTTTGTTATTGTACTTGTTCGAATAGGCCGTAACACTAATGATAAGCAGTACGTGAAGTATACATATATACAGGGTGATTCAGGAGACGTGAGCAGGACTAACACTGCGCATTTCGTAAATTATAAGCACCTGTTTCGTATCAGTATTAGTGAGGTTAACGTTAATTTTCTAGTCGTGTTGAAAAAAAAAAGTTAATAATTTATTTACGACATGCATGGTCACCCTAAAATTAGAATACTAAACTACCGATATTCTGTGTCAAATTGAATGTCATCACTGTCATCATGGTCTGGTTACTTTTGAAAACTCGTATCTCATCTAGTTTGACAGTTTATTTTCTTCGTAATCAAACTGCTGTCATTACGGTTAAAGAGGTTTTATGTTTATTAATTAGGTCTTGTAGGGTGACCAAGATTGTAGAGAATTAAATTTGCCCTCACCAAAAAGTAAAAAAATAGGAAAAAGTGTGGTTGTTTCACCTAAAAACGACGGTGATCGATCAATTATCAGTTACTGAGTGTGCAGGATTGCTCACGTCTCATGAATCACCCTGTATATGATATGAATATAAAACCCCAAACTTGACCGAGCAACTTTTTAGAACTTAAATATGTAAAGAGGTAGAGGTTAATTTACTTTAATGAATAATGATTTATCGCAGTTTCTCACAGCTTTAAATGCCAAATCATCGTCTTTAATATTACACGACACGCTTCGTATGATTCAAATTCTAATCAATGAGAGTAAGTTTTTATATCAGTCTCATACCGAGCTACTTATTTTATTTGGCGCATTTCGATCTTAAACATTTTCAGTCTTGTTTTGCCAAGGATTTCGTTAATTTTGTGGTGAAGCTTCAACGCATTCACTGCCAGGGGGCTTGGCCTAGGAACAAACTTGTATGACGGTGGACACACATGTGCGTCGGGGGCAGTAAATGTGTTATAAAAGTTATAATCGGATATTAATAGCGAACGGTTATTAAGGGGCCCACTAGGGCTTCCAATACCGGGATCCCGGCATCCCGAAATACCGGGATCCCGGCATCCCGAAATACCGGGATCCCGTCATTTTAAACGTATTTTTCAATACCGGTATTCTTAAATGCAATACCGGGATCCCGGTATTTTCAAAAACAAGGAAAATTTGCAGTATAAACCATTTATATCCATTAGAATGGTCTTATTCAGCTGTATTAAGAAGCTTACTACACGTCAGACGCATCTAAGTTGCATCTAGCCCATATTTTATTATTGAAATAAGATCGTTGCCTGAACGTCAGATAAATATTTGGTGGTTGGTGGTAGATGAGTCCTGACAGTGAGATTAATATAGTTAGTTCTTAAAATTTTATCAAAAATATTAAAGAAAAGAGCAAGGAATAAGGAACTGTAGTATGGCGAACTAATTTAGGCGGAAATTAGAAAAATAGTTGGCTGGTGGGTTGTTGGACTAAAAATGTGACTGGTGAAGTCAACAAGTTGGATAAAATTATTGCCAACCTCGAGTGTGAAATATAATTAATGCATATGGCGACATTGATTGTTTATTGTTCTAAAAGCTTTTAGGGCATATCTGGCCCCAATCATATATTATACTACTCTTTGCCCCAATTTCACCACGGCTACAATTGTCAGTGACATATGTCGAGTGACAATTGTGAAGCGACAGGTGACATATTACAATTTTATAAAATATTTTCTATAGAAATACTTACAAACATGACAGGCATTGCTACAATTGTATGTATTACAATTATGTTGTGAAACAAGAATTATTTTTTCTAGTCGACATATTTGTAGAATTGTCGGTGAATATTGACAGGAAATGAGTTATATGTCGGAATTTCGTGACAATTGTCGTATTTCTTGTGACAATTGTCATAAACTTTAGCAAGAGAAATATCAGTTTTTTTCCGATATAATAAAGTTTTTTTTAATAATACAATGATGGTGACAAACAGGAATACGGCCCGCCCGATGGTAAGCGGTAACCGTAGCCCATGGATGCCTGTGAAAAGCAACAGTGATGTTTTACAATTGTCGCACCTGTCACCGTGGTGAAATTGGGGCCTGGTGTTACAGTAACCCTTTTTAATTCCCTTTTTTAATAAATCTATAATTTTTTAAGCGCTTCATATTCAATACCGGGATCCCGGTATTGATGAAGACAGTTTCGGTATTAATACCGGTATTGTGAGAAGTCCGGTATTTGGAAGCCCTAGGGCCCACTGATTCACAGTCCGCCTGACGGTATCGGCCTGTCAGTTAGAACAAAATTTTGACAGTTCCGAACAACTGACAGGCCGATACCGTCCGGCGGACTGTTAATCAGTGGGCCCCTTTAACTTATTATGTTCAGATTTCATTAAGCAACTGATATTTTGGTAAATGGTAGAGGTTGCACAATGACAGGTTTTATTGAGACCTCTAGTGTAAATTAACCTTTGCTTATGGGCCACTGCATTATTCGGCTCTTTGCTTATTGATTAACACGTTAAAAGTCTGTAATCATCTTGACCTTTTTTAATTAGATGCAAATCGTTATTGATACGGATCGATCATCATGATATCGTAAATTAAAAGTTTATTAAGCTTTCAATATTCATTAGGTAAACGTTGCGCAAAACAATCAATGAATAAAGTAAATATGTACATACAATCTGTATAAAGAGGAAAAATAAAATCTGTTAGCCCTACTTAAACAAAATAATCATAACAAGGATGCCAACGAGATCTCTAGCTATCCTTCATTTTATGAAGAAAGTTTTCATTTTTAGCTTGTATTCCAGTACTTAATTATTAAAAATAATATATACATAATCATCAACCTGGCTAAAAAACAAAATATACAATAACAAGTATAACAACGAATTATAAAAATAACTAAATCATGTGAGTGCAGAAAAAAACGTGTGATGATAATAGGTTGATGAGGTAGAAGTCTGACTTGCACTTGATTGGTTATTTTTAGTTGACCACCGAAACCGAATATTTTGCTGAAACCGAAGGTTCGGTATTGCTCTACTAAACCGAAATCGAAACTGGACACCACCGAAAATACAATTTCGGCGCCGCCGAAAGGTTCGGCAGTTTTGGTCAAAACCGAATCTTAAATGGTTTTTATGTCAAAAGTCCAATACCTGCCGAAAACGAAAGCTAAACTTCTGTCGGACACTTGTTATTTTCTATGAACGGGGACACTGCATCAGAAGCCTCAGCGTTTACGCCGTTTACCAATCTCCGCCGCACCTGTAGCCGCTGCACCACTAGCACAAATTCCGAAAGCTTTGTAGATTCGTACCTCAGGAGCTTAATTGCCGAGTAATGAGTACCTATTTCTAATTCATTCTTGATGTTTTTTCTTTAAATATGTAATCAAATACCTACATATACGACAAAGTCTATAATATACGAATATGGGTATATAAAGTATACAATACAAATACCTTACCTATTGTATATTGTAGAAAGTCTGATCTACGATCTCCGGCACCGGATACATTTGTATTTCCACTGATACTTTTTCTTCGGTAAGTGAGACATTTCATACAAATTGAATTAATGCCTTATCTGAAATTCATATATCTGCCGGATTCGAACTTTACGATACGTCAAATAATAGATCTAGAAACGAGATGGATTAGATGTGTCAGTGTCAAAAGTGACGTATTTGTTTGAAGAAATGTCACATTTGACACTGAGATATCTAATCCATATCGTTTCTAGATCTATTAATTGACGTATCTTACAGTTAGAATCGGGCCGTATGTCTTGGAGTTTGCCCCTTAAAGAGGCTTATTGGCCTCGTTTGTAACGAACATTGCCAAACGGGTTTGCATCTCCCGCAACCCGACTACACTGACGTCACCTCCTGATTATGATCGAGTTTAATCAAGTGTTCAGGCAATTTCACGTGTTATAGCGTTTGTTCACCATAACACGATTAACCCATCAAAAAAAGCTTAAGTTATAAAAAAAAATCACATATTCTAAACCTACTACATAATCTAAAACGTAATTCATGATTCAACTACATATTTATTATAATCTAAGTATTTACAATTACAATTCGTATGATAGGAGAACACGTGTTCCAGGTTTATAAAATTCAAGTTCTTCCTGTAATGGCACAAATTGTTTCAATATCTAATAAATAGAAACGTATTCTCGATAAAGGAAGAAAATGTGATATAAAGTGTGACGGCGTGTGTGCGTATGTAAATGGGATTAAATAACTAAAAGTCACGGCCGCACTCTGGATCGCGTGAACGCATGCAGTTTAAAAATGTCAACCGCTTTTAATTGACTTGGCTTGTGATTACAATATATCTAGAGAGTAATAACGCGGCGGGAGCGTAATAATTCTTATGTTACTGTTTCACTTTACAGCATAATTTCTGATTCATTATGGTTTAGTTAAGACCAAGAGGTCTGGAAATTACTACGTATTACTGTTCGCCGGAATTATTTGCATCGTTGCGTGGCTTCGATCAGTGTGGGAATAAAATATCAGTTTATCTACACTCATGTCATTAGTGCTCTATAATGCGTTCAGAAACCGTAGGAAATGACAAGCTTTATTACAACCAATTTTACTATGAGAATTTTCTTATCTGTGGTAGTAGGAAAATTTGTACTTTAATGTACATAACGTTATAGATTTTTGTAGGTTATGAGTTTAAATTTGGAACAGCAGTCAAAACTCAAGTAGGTCTCTATTCTAGTATCCATAGATATTAAAAAAGTTATCGATACGAAACGTCAATTTAGTATGTTTTTTAAATATAAACCGCACGATATTTGATCTCGAGTGACATGAGAATAGGGACTTCATTCTTTTGTCTAGGAATTTAAAAAACTACGGATGTGTGACATGCGTGAAAAAAGTTTTCATTCACCGCCATTTGACGTACAGTTTATCTTTTAGTTAGTTTTAAGTATGTGTTTAGATAAAGTAGTGTATGTAACTGTACATAATTAGGCATTAAAACACTCGTGTGATCCTATTAAGAAACTCACTAACGTTCGTTTCTTAAACCCACACTCGTATTTTAATGCCTCTCATTATGTAGCAGTCACATAAACTACTATTATATTTTTTTAAAGATATGTATATGTAAAACCTGCCAGCGCCACTCCCATTACTAAGCCCGATTCTGATTTTAATTTATTATTCTGTTTGGTGGTTAATGGAGTAGAATAATATTAAAAACAAATGATGATGATGATATGTACGTTGCTCTCTAAGTTGAGCGTAGTCAGGTAGTCATATGTAGGCTGTAAGTACCGTTGAAAACTGTGTCAGCCTAAAGGGTTTCTCGGCTCGAGTCACGTCGATCGGGTGTCACACAGTGAATAGTGCATTCACGACTTATTTATTAATTGATTTCTTTTCATAAGACATTGAATGGGCGCGCTCTAGCAGAGGAAGTGACCTTTATTCCCCTTTGTTCGTTCTATGCAAGCACGTGTATGAATGGTAAACATTGAAGGACTTATAATTTACAATACAGCTTGACTGTGTGTACTGCTTTTAAAGCTAGCTGGCTTTATTTTATAATCGCCTTTATGTATGATTGATCACGTATATTATTTTAATTAGCGGCAAACAACATCACTTTAAATATTTTGGTTGCTGTACCTATATGTCGTGATGCTATTTATGTTGTTCACAATGTGCGTTTAATAATAAATAAGTTTATAAACTGCAACACTGAGCGCAACAGAATCCTGACCAAACTAATGAAACGGTACATATACCCTTAAAAATATGTACAATGCTTATAGATGCACATTTTATTGAAATACTTATACTCAAATTTTATAGTATGATGTAAAATATTTTAAAATGAACTTGGAATAGGGTTAGTACCTAGTCCAACTCTAATTTGTTCTTTTTGATCAGTCAGATCTGGATCCACAAGCGGAAATTTCAGTATAAACCCATGATAAACCCTCTATCACGAATCGACACATATAGATGTGAGCATATAAACATTGGCGGAGGGACGTGCATTTAAATATTGGTTCACCTTTTCTCTTACCGAAGACAATCAAATTCATGTGATGCGAGTCACAAGCCATGGTCGAACGTTTCCTGAGTTCATCAGTTTCAATAGTTAAATTAGTAAAATGTTTTCTCGACAATGCGTATGACACGACGTGATTGTTTCGTTACACAACGGATAATAGGGAACTGCTTCTATGCGTAGGTACGGCACTTGGATAATGTTACAGAATCTTGTTACGCAATGTCATTACGCATCTCGTCAGTTAAATATTGACCGCCTATTCTATTCGCCATATTTGCAAAAGGAAAAGATAAAATATTCATGCAATATTCGGACAAACCGGTGAAGAGTGACTTATCGTTTTAATTGCACTTTTTTGATAGATATTTTGTAACTGTCAAGTCGGTAGATATTAAACGAAAAGTTGTAACATCCCCAGAACTGTTCCGTAGTAGGTTGACCTATCGTAAAGATCGGCCTCCTTTCAATAGAGTGTCAGCAACCTTCACAGCCTATACGAGTTTCCATAGCTATTGGTACGTAAAGTCGGTGTAGTAAAGATGATAACGGAACTACACTTGTAGTAATAAATAGGACACGACCACGACCACTGCCTCAAATAAAACATTGGTGATAATGCAGACAACGCAGGTTATGCATTCAAGTCTAAAAACGGATTCCTTAAAGGGGGTTTTTCTAGGTAAGTTTCGAACAATTAAGTGGAAATCTGGAAATAAATACTTATAATGACGTATGTACGTCGACACAGTTAAGTTTACACGTATTTATTCATTGCAAATGTACCATTTTCAGGGTTACATGTTACACTAGTGGAGTCATCACATCACAACATATTGAGCTTACAGTTGGGCTAAGTAGATATTCACTTTAATAAAATTCTGACATCTGTGAAGAATATCAATGGAGCTTACAGTTATGCAATCTCGGGTATTGAATACCTCAGGAGAGTCCGGGCGAAATGGGATACCTTAGACAAATGTCGCACAGTATAAAGTATAAAACGGTTCATCAAAATATAGTACATTACTGCAGAGGCCGTGAAGTAAGGAATTGCAGGACGAGATTGCGATAAAGCGAGTCTTGCAATCCCTGTTCCGGCCAAGGATTGTATAGTGCTTTTCTCAAACAATGTAAGAATATATTATAGTTAAAATAACTACTAAGTAATCAAGTAATGCTAAGCGGTTTTCGTAGTCTATGGATGTTCCTATATTATGGGTGTCACATGCGCGTTTCTGACTTATGAAGCAATTGTTCCTACAATACAACCTAAAATAAAAATGTTTAAATGGCTGCCTTTTTTATTTTTTTAACTTGACATTTGAAAAACCTATTCGAGGACCATGTTTAAAAACCGCTTATTTTTAAAATATAGTACCATATATATTGTTCTTTTTTTAATGTCGCAAGTATGCTTACAGCTAAGAATATAATACTCAGCTTACACAGAGAGTGGTCGTTGGCTGTATGTAATATTTCCTTTGTTATCAGTCTAATCTTAGTGAGCAAATTTAAAAAGTTAGAGCAGCGGACAATAATGTACGTTTCATACTAACTCCCTAAATTACTTCTTGGCCTAGGTCAAGAAGTAATGTAAGGAGCTATAAATGAGCAACTTCATGTCTTCATATCGTGACATTAACGCATACATTTCGGAATATGTTTGAGAAAACATCTATTATTTATTTTATGTATTTACTTATTGAACTTATTGTATTATACTGCGTATTTCTTGATAAATTAATTTGATGTTCAATTCACGGTTTTAAGAAACAAAAATAATATCAAAAGTACTACGCCTACGTACACTTTAATTGACACCACGGACATTACTAATGGAATCCCTGAATACATCGAGCTTAATTATTGTTCCAGCAACAGAAAGTGCATTGAACTTAACGAAATGGCTACATACTCGTAGTTACTTTATTATCTGTACAAATAATTTCAATATGTTAAGAACTGGCATTTAAATACCTACAGATCAAATTAAAGTACATAATTCAGTGTGTTCAAGTATAATTGTTCAATTTATTCTTGCTTTTTATGAGACATTTTACAGAATCGTTTATTTTAAGGTATACACTCTGTTTCGACATAATAGAACATAGATAGTCACTTTGGTTGTTAAATGTGACGTAGGTACTTATTTGTTTTTAATATTTCGTATTTACTATTAATTATGCATATATTTAATTTACGAGTAGATACGGTCGTAGTTTTAGTTAAATAACTGGAAAAAAAATGACTGCAGTCAGTGCAATTATTTTGTTAAAATATAAATGTGTAATGCACGACTAGTGAAAATAAGGTAACTTAATAAATAAATAAATATATATTATTCTTCTTATTTATGCGTCAAATCATATCAAGGGTCAGCCTACTCAACTCAAGTGAATTAAAATATCGACTGTAGGTGAAGGTAGGTACTGATCATGTTGTGGTCATAATATTACGGTATTACGGCTATTATAGTGGCCTGATAAAACAAACACAAACTTATATAACATTCTCACGGTTCATAAGTAGATGTGTGGACATCTCCATCCATATGCATGTGTATATCCATACGGTGTTGTAATATAATTAGAGCTTATGTATGTGCTGCGGCTGGTTATGCTGTATAATTACTGGCATAGCGAGTGGGGCGACGCCCTTTGCAGGCGGTGGACAACTGACCTTTGCGTTTCCACCGCGTTTCCACGGACACAGAACCGTGACACTGCGGTTTTTTAACAACAAAATAGCGACGTAGACTGATGTAGAATTTCATAACACAATTGATGGATAGAGAATAGGCAAATCGCACAATTAAGTAAAAATTTCAAACATCTACTTAATTTTTTGGACCGTTTTAACCTCAAGCGGTTTCGAGGTCTATAAAAAGGGGCCGAAATCCATTGTATTTTGAATCTTTATTTTGGCAAACGAAAATCGCACGCTGGTGGCCTAGCGGAAAGAGCGTGCGACTTGCAATGTGGAGGTCGTGGGTTCTAACCCCGGCTCGCACCAATGATTTTTCGGAACTTTTGTACGAAATATCATTTGATACCTAATTTACCAGTCGCTTTTCGGTGAAAGAAAACAATGTGAGGAAACCGGACTAAGGGGTCATCCATTAATTACGTCACACGAATTTCTAGGTTTTTTTACCCCTCCCCCCCCTCCTTATCACACTTGGTCACATTTGGCAAACCTCTCCCCCCTGGTGTGACGTCACATTTCTTCAACGAAATCGGCAAATATTTTTGATAAAAGAAATATTAGTAAATAATTTTATAAACCAAAACTGATTAAGAAATAAAATTAAACGAATAAAAACGATTAATGTTTCAAAACCTTGTTATTTAAATGATAATTAGAGTATAAAATAGTTTAAATACATTTTCGGTTACTGATGAAGTTAAAGTGACGTCACAAAGTTTATGACTCCCCCTCCCCCTTGTCACAACATGTCACATTTTCTTGACCCCCTCCCTCCCCCTAAACGTGTGATGTAATTAATGGATGACCCCTAATCCCAATAAGGCCTAGTTTACTCTCTGGATTGGAAGGTCAGGGCAGTCGCTTTCGTAAAAACTAGTGCCCACGCCAATTCTGGGATTAGTTGCCAAGCGGACCCCACGCGAGGAAGAAGAGATTGAATATCTGGGAGACCGACCAAAGCTCAGAAAACATGTAAAAACTCAAAAATGCGCGTTTTCTCACAGATCCGACCTAGCTAAGAGATCAAACCCCTTATAGCAAATATCATCGAAATCCTTAGAGCCGTTTCCGATATCACCCAAATATATAAATAAATATATATATATATAATAATTGCTCGTTTAAAGGTAAGATAACACAAAAAGGACAAAAATCGCACCAGTCTTGAACCCCAATCCTCTTGCACGTATTTCCACGAACATACCGCAACGCTATTGCTGCATACTTACGTTGTGTGAAATTGTCTACTAAAAGGATCACGAAAACACTGTTTGCATGTGTGAGTAATAGTAGGAAAAAGCGTGACAGCAACACTCCGTCGACTTTAAAGGGTGGTTTTTGCACAATGACGTATTCAATGTTTATTTCAATAGTTCAATATTTCTTATTCCTTAAAGACTGCGCTATTCATACTTTTAAGTATACAAATACCAAGACCATTCCACAAAAAAATAAAACCTGAAATTTTGCGAAAGTGGCGCCATCTAGCGAGGGTTAAGCTTTGAGTAACCTAGTCGAACCACCTTAAATAGGGTTGATTGACATTCAGAAAACAATTCTTAACATGCTTATTTCAGAAACTCTGAACCCAATCACACACTACTTATACACTTGAGATAACCTTCGACCAATGGTCTCTTACGTGATGTTTAAAGGTTTGATGTATAATTTAATTTAAGTATTCAGGCCAAAGAATTACCATAACATAAATACATATTGAGTAAGTTAAGAAAAGCGTAGCTTTCTTAATAGAATTTTTCCAATACACATGGCCCGGTAAAACACGTTACGAGTCAGAAAAATACTTGACATTCAAATTTCTGCCATAAAAGATACCATAGATTAAGGGCCAGTTGCACCAACCACATTTGACAGACTGATCAACATCAGCCCGCGCGCCCCGGCACCGTACTATGAAATTTTCCATACATAAAAATTTAGCGAACTCTTTAACGATACCAACACTTTGGTGCAACCGACCCTAACTTTAAAATGATAAGAAGGTACCTTAATAATTAAGAATAATCGCTGACGCCGTGTTCTACATGACATCAAACTTTACGTGGGGCCGCACGCCCCCCAAATGTCCAGGACCCCATGGTCCCGATATATGGAAAGACACCGCTGATGTATGACGAAACGGCCATTTTTGAGATTAATGGAAGCATGAAGTACCAGAAGTATGGAGCGTACAATCAAACACAAAAACAATGTGCAATACGTCGTGAGTAAAAATACAGGTTCACATAATATTACTTCAAGGTAAAGTTTAATTCAAGGGTGATTTTTTTAATGCTGAGCTTAATTTTTATCTCAAATCATAATACTTCATTGTTAACTCGGCAATGCGAATAAAGTGTAAATGCAGCATCAAGCTGTTAATGCTTCAAGGTGCTTGCATGCTTTATTTAAGTAAACACCCGTTTTAAGTAAAATACGCGTTTTCCTTGTTGAAGCTTTTCTAATGCTAAAAAAACCGGGCAAGTGCGAGTCGGACTCGCGCACGAAGGGTTCCGTACCATAATGCAAAAAAAACGAAAAAAAAAGCAAAAAAAAACGGTCAAGGGCTTGGATGGGTCAAGTACTGACCACTCCCGACGTTGCTTAACTTTGGTCAAAAATCACGTTTGTTGTATAGGAGCCCCATTTAAATCTTTAATTTATTCTGATTTAGTATTTGTTGTTATAGCGGCAACAGAAATACATCATCTGTGAAAATTTCAACTGTCTAGCTATCACGGTTCGTGAGATACAGCCTGGTGACCGACAGACGGACGGACGGATGGACGGACGGACGGACGGACGGACGGACGGACGGACAGCGAAGTCTTAGTAATAGGGTCCCGTTTTACCCTTTGGGTACGGAACCCTAAAAAACGAAGTATAGTTAAAATTAGTTTTCCGAAACGCCTTGGTGAAAACAAGTTTGAACTGGGATTTTTCAGTCAAAACTAGTTAACACTAATTATTCGAAATAACTTTCAGTTAAAACTAGTATTCACGGTATTCTGTTAGAGTCAAAAATTGGCGAAGCAGAGAAGAATTCAGAGTATATTTTTTTTACAAAAGTAGAGGTGTTTGACATAGTATTAATAAAAAATATGTAAATTGTATTGTATGTTTCATATCTCATGCTCTGAAAGTGGGTCGTTGTTGTTCTAAAAGGTGCGCAGAAAGTGATACGTTTATGCTCTAGCGCAGAAAAGTGGTGTAGTCTTCTGCGTCCCCGTCCCACGAACAACTGGGTGGAAACAAAATAGAAAGATAGTGTCTTTATTTCCTCGCCTGGAACAATTGGTCATTGTTTAATTTTACTAATCCCACGTTGATCCTTTTTTTATAAAAAATGATGTAAGTAAATTGTTAAAAACAAAAGATTCTTGATTTCTTTCGTTGAATTCTATTTACTCGATTTCATAAGGCGGGAACCAAAAGGAATACACCAAAAATTTTTTTTTAAACCTTAAGCCTCCTCCACACTCGTGCGCGAATCGCGGCGCAAAGCCGCGAACGCGAGTGTGGAGTCCTGAACGCAGACCTGCGAAATCGACTCCACACTCGCGTTCGCGGCTTCGCCCGCGATTCACGCGCATAGTCTGGAGGGGGCTTTACACTCACTCACGGTGAGCAAAGGCAGAATCTTGTACAGCCACAGTTAAACGTTTGTACGATATTAAATTGGTTTTTAATGTTATTTAGCACTATATTCATGAAAATAAAATAAAATACAACTAAAAATTTCTTATATTATTAATTAAATTGTTATTTAATATTTAAAATACTTTTATTATGTTATTAGGTGGTGCGGCGCACCAAGGTCGCGGTGCGGTCCGGTAGTCTGTTGTGGCTTTTAGAACGAAAAAGTATAAAATTAAAAAGTAAGAAGCAATCCCGCTGATTTTCATACTATAATCAGCTATAATGAACAAATAATTTTAAAATTACTGCAGTTTGTTAAAAAAATGTGTGTTTTCGTAAATATTGCAATCTAAATGATTTTCGCTAGGGGTTATTAAATCTTCACACATGTAAAGTTTCCGATTGCAAGTAAGTCCTAAGGAAAAAAGTCATGGCCGTAGGTTTATTAGGTACTTCAATTACTGATTTTGCGAAATACCCTTGTCTTGTTTGGTTTCCTCGCATTCGATATGAAAAGTAGAGTGTTTAACTCGGGTGAAAGGCACCATTTCCGTCTCGGACTATTGACGCTCTCACTGCGTTCGAGCGCCAAACTACCTCGACAGAAATGGGTGCCTTTCAACCCTTGGTTAACAATCTACTATACCCTAACTGCTATAATGAAATGAAAATGAAATGAAAATATTTATTTTCAGGCAACTATTGGCCCATAAATAAATACCTTAAAACTAGCATACATATTATTACAAAATATATCTTAAAACTAAAAACACACAATTATGGCTGCGATGCAGTTCGCAACCCCGCAGTGTTAGGGAGCCGGCCGCGGAACCGCCGGAACTTGACACCCTTCGGCCAAAACTCCTCCTTGGTGAAGGTCGCTAGATGTTCAGTCGGAACGCTCAGCACAAAAGAATTAAAATTCACACTGTGTCGAAATTCCAACTTCACGACCCTCAGGATGAATCCGGACTTGACTCGTACATACTTTACGATCTCCTCGACCTTCGTAAGGTAGTGTAATCGGGACACATACAGCAGCGTCGTCGGTGTTGCAGGACGCAGCAAATGGTTGGGTCCAGTCGGTGCGGTACCGCACTGATTCGGACGAGCTGACTTCTTTCTCCTCTCCGCCTTTTCTATGTGTTCAGTCAGCAAAACTATTAGCTTAGCTAGCTTAGCGTACAAACTAGTTGATACTTTATTTTACGTACTTTATTTATTATTTCCTATTCCAGTTAACTTGATTTTTTTTGATGTACAGTCGCCATCAGATATATCGGAGCGGTCGAGGTGCTCACAAATGTCTGAACACATCGCTATTGTCAATGCGTTAGAGTGCATGTTCAGATATTTTTGAGCACCTCTGCCGCTCCGATATATCTGATGGCGACTGCGCTACAGCAAAGCATAGCTGTTTAAAATTGAAAGGTGGCTCAATCTTAATGTTCATATAAGTAAGGAAAGCAATAAGACGCGCGTGGATGGCACTATGTAAGATTATACCATACCTTTTGGTTTTCTTGCACTGCCCGCCTAGCCCCAATTTCACCACGGTGACAGGTGCGACAATTGTAAAACATCACTGTTGCTGACGTCACAGGCATCCATGGGCTACGGTTACCACTTACCATCGGGCGGGCCATATTCCTGTTTGCCACCATCATTGTATTATTAAAAAAAACTTTATTATATCGAAAAAAAAAAACAGATATTTCTCTTGCTAAGTTTATGACAATTGTCACAAGAAACACTACAATTGTCACGAAATTCCTACATATAACTCATTTCCTGTCAAGATTCACCGACAATTCTACAAATATGTCGACTAGAAAAAATAATTCTTGTTTCACAACATAATTGTAATACATACAATTGTAGCAAAATGCCTGTCATGTTTGTAAGTATTTCTATAGAAAATATTTTATAAAATTGTAATATGTCACCTGTCGCTTGACAATTGTCGCTCGACATATGTCACTGACAATTGTAGCTGTGGTGAAATTGGGGCCTGCTCTGCGCCCCAATACTTATCGGTTATCGATCGCACACATGACTGCGATACATGCATCTTGGCCACGTTTAGTAGTGTGTTTATAAATAAATCGGCAACGCAACATGTCGCCGGTTGGCGATGTTCGCTTGTTTATTCGTAATAGTTAAGTTCATTGTCGTGTTACAGGCCGGTCTGGCGTTAAGCCGGTGCCTCCCACGCGGTCCTACGTAAAATGTACGACGGTTAGAAAAATATACCATAATATTTTAAACGTAAGATCTAGATTAGAGTATATTGATGTTTATTACAGTTTTAAGATAACTGAAGATGTTAATTGAATAAGATCTTAAATCACAGCAACACAACGTATTATGCTGTAGCTTTTATGCGAAGCTGTGTAGGTATTAAGTATTGGACAAGTTATAAGAAACCGGGCAAGTGCGAGTCGGACTCGCGCACGAAGGGTTCCGTACCATAATGCAAAAAAACGGCAAAAAAAACGGTCACCCATCCAAGTACTGACCCCTCCCGACGTTGCTTAACTTCGGTTAAAAATCACGTTTGTTGTATGGGAGCCCCACTTAAATATTTTTAGTATTTGTTGTTATAGCGGCAACAGAAATACATCATCTGTGAAAATCAACTGTCTAGCTATCACGGTTCGTGAGATACAGCCTGGTGACAGACAGATGGACGGACGGACGGACGGACAGCGGAGTCTTAGTAATAGGGTCCCGTTTTACCCTTTGGGTACGGAACCCTAAAAAGAGTTAAAACTGCCAAACAGGTTTTTAAATACTCCAACAATTTATGCAGTGTTTATTTTATTTTATTTATTTAAGGATCACCAACGGATAATACATCTACACAATTACATAACAACAAGGTGTGTTCTATTTAAATACGAGTATTCTATTCTTATAGGTCTTTTTTGTATACACTCACGCATTTTTTATACAAGTTAGTAAATAATTGCCACCTGATTTCGATATGGTATTCATTTGACATTACTCTCTTGATTACATTTTCAATATTTAGGTACGTACAGTGGTAGAATACATACACAACTGTTTCTAAATAAGCTTCAGGTATGGCTTCGAATTTCTTACTTGGATTGCATTGGACAATAACCTTTAAATTAGGGTTAAAGTGAACGTTATCTTTATATCAATCGAGCGTTAATTTAATTTGCTTTAGGGCCGAAGGCCCTTAACAAACAGTCAAGTTGTGCGTTGGTATAGACTACATCCTGTCGACTCCTCATTATGTAATGTAACGTTTAGGAAGACTAACAGTACGGTTACCATCAGTTTGTCACTGACATAAACGCCGTCGAGAACGTAATTTACTTTCTATACATCTCGCTCGCACTCGCATATTAGTGCGAACGGGATGTATAGAAAGTAAATTACGTTCTCGACGGCGTTTATGTCAGTGACAAACTGATGGTAACCGTACAGCACTCGTCATAACGTAGGTGCTTGTGAAAAAATATGTCACGAGCCGCACCATTGAGCCACACCTAACATCATTTTATTTTATACTAGTGACTCGGTTAGCTTTAGACCTCCTTCGCCATTTTGAAAAAATCTGAATTGACAAAAATGTTCTACTTATATCGAATCTGCTTACAAAATTTCACGAGTGCTTACCGATTGAGAAATGTGACCTGCAGAATTTTTGTAGAAGTCGAAACGGAGACATCTGCTTTTGTTTATACTTGTTGTTTACTTGGATGGATGGAATGGTTGAAACCCTCTGAGCTCCAAGCGCCAGTAGGTACAGTCGCCATCGGATCGGCCAAGGAGGTCAAAAATATCTAAACATGCACTTTAACGGCTGAACAATAGAGGATACTTTCAGATACTTGTGAACACCGCACTGTGGCCGCTCCGATATATCTGATGGCGACTGTTCTGAACGCGAGCTGTCTTCTATACTTTATCTAGTAGGTTGGTGATCTGTAGCATTGAGTCACTGTTTTACACGTCCCGCCAGTGTTTAACAGATTAATGCTCATTGGCTGAACAATTGTTCCACTTTACTTCTATCGTCGTTTGGACTGCTTCCCAACTTCTAAGGCTTATTGAGGATACTTACTGTACTTACAATGAGCATAAAATAGATAGTGACGACCGATGTGGTCAAATATATCGTAGCACACCTTTGTTAAGGATGTGTCACGATATATTTGGCCACATTGGCCGTTACTATCTACATATTTGATGCTGTCTATATATTATGTTTATTAGGTACAGTGGAGTCTCAGTAATAGGGGCCCGTTTTTACCCTTTGGGTACCTACGGAACCCTAAAAATTAGTATAATTAGTATAAAAACAACTTATCTCTGAAAGGAAGGAAAATAGACAAAATAAATTCACACAACAAATAAGCCCATTTTTTTCATTTTTTTATGTTTTAATAGAGAACTGCACTAAAAGACAATACCTACGCAAACTGTGCAGTTGCATCAGTTATTATATTCATTGAAATAATAATACCTTAAATTATGTTTCGTGCAAAAATACTTTGCAACCGGCAAAGGTGTGCAGCATTTCGAACATAATTTAATTCCGATATGGAAAAGCTTTCATAAACATAGACTTCTATAAAATGGAAAATCATTTTGAGTATTTCATTTCCGTTTCCCACTGCCTCTACAATGTGATTGGAAGCACTTGCACATCTACCTATCGAGTTTCACACTGAAATTCACGTCCACACTGTCACGAAAAATCCAATATCACTGGTAGCAAGTCTTTATTTGTCAAAGAGTCTTTCAGGATTTTGATTTGTGTTTCATGTTCCATAGCGGGTTCGCATCACAAAGGGATTCTTATTATTTTATTCTAGATTCAAGCTACGTAGTTTACGTCTGAACAAAATTTATTTACTATTGTTGTAACAACGCGTTATAACATTGAAGTACTATATGTACACTGTAAAATCTAAATAGAGTCAGACCAAGCTAAGTAGGCAGCGATTTTAATAGCCCAGACGGACTTGTACATAAGTGTTATTTTAAACGTCAAACTTCTATGAAATTAATTATGACTTTTACTTAACACTTGCACCGTCTGGGCTATCAAAATTGCTGACAACTTAGCTTGGTCTGACTCTACATACGTACTTAATTTGAACAGTAGCTAATGTACAGATATACTCTTCTTTTGTATTAACAGGTTATATTGTATCTCAATTTTTAAAATAACATGATGCGGTTTACAACGTTTCGCAAATATGTAAAATGCACCATAGCTTTAATACTACTTCGTGTAACTTCTTCGACATTTTATTATTATTTTGTCTTCCTAAATATTGTTCGTTGAATTTTACGTCGATGGTTCTCTAACATACTCACACGGTGGCCAAAAAATACCTGCATGTGCATTTCTGTTGCCAGGGAGGTTTTGGGATTATACTGGGCAACTTTTAGTATGGGACCATAATAAAAGTTGCTCAATTTAAATCCCAAAACCTCCCTGGCAACGGGAATGCAGTTATTTTTTACCCACCCTATACATAACATAACGTTAACATACCCTTTCGGATTCCATTATAGATGATGTGAAATAGTGCAAGTCGATAAATGTTTGAGTTGAAAATCGAAACACCGACTCCCTTCCCCAGCCCCGCTTTCAAAATATTATCGTCATTAAATGGAAAATGTTTTAAAACATCGTCCGGATCTAGGACTACACTGTAGCTTTTAAATAAATATGTTAAGTTCTCGGTTATAAATGTAAAAAAAACCGGGCAAGTGCGAGTCGGACTCGCGCACGAAGGGTTCCGTACCATAATGCAAAAAAAGGCAAAAAAAACACGGTCACCCATCCAAGTACTGACCCCGCCCGACGTTGCTTAACTTCGATCAAAAATCACGTTTGTTGTATGGGAGCCCCACTTAAATCTTTATTTTATTCTGTTTTTAGTATTTGTTGTTATAGCGGCAACAGAAATACATCATCTGTGAAAATTTCAACTGTCTAGCTATCACGGTTCGTGAGATACAGCCTGGTGACAGACAGACGGACGGACGGACGGACAGCGGAGTCTTAGTAATAGGGTTCCGTTTTACCCTTTGGGTACGGGACCCTAAAAATTACGAGGATTTTAGCACTCTAGAGTGCTCTACGTTTTTGAAGTAGGTAGTTCTTGTGAAATTTGGTTCATTTTAAATTTAATGTCTGTTCTATCTGTACATAGGTACTATCTGCATAAATATTGTGATATGATATAATAGTGCTTTATTAATTGCTTAACAGGCCCTTATTGAAATACAAATAGTAAATTGGCTCTAACTTTGCTGTTAGCCAACTTACGTATTTAGAACTGGTCCTCAATACACAACACAAAGTCATTTCGATATGTGCATCGGTGTGCCTGTTGGCTAGATCAAAAGAAATAACGACATTTAAATAATCAATTACAGGATATCTCAGGAATCTCTATGTAGCTGATGAGGTTTCATTTTGAACTTTTGCTCGAAGTAAATTATTCCGGTTTTCCAACTTGAAACAACTATGAATTCGAACTAGTCGTCCGGAAAAGTTTACCGAGCTGCCGCGCTACTGCAATATTGGTTCTGCTCTCAAATTGTACTGCTAACTTGATTAAAGTGTTTATATTCGTAATAATAACTGCCGAAAACTAGGATACCTGGGCTAAGATTAACCTTCTGCACTCAAGTAAACCGCATGCCACTCGAGGACTTTCAGAAACGCAAGGTGAACTATAGAAGTCGACAAATATATAACACTATACCGCCCATTTGTTTTGACCAATATATGGCGTTAGGCGCGGCGTCACTGGCGTCAGCGTTGCAGCGTACATAAATAAACGTAAATAAATGAAAAAAATATGATTTATTTCGGGTCATATTTCATGGATTTGAGATATCTGCAAAAGAGACAGTCACTGAGGGCGATATCGTTTGTTTCAGACACTGCTCCGAGCGCAGGCAGCGGCGCCGTTGTGGGTGTACCGCCGTCATGGGAGCCCTTCTACTGCGTGCTCCAGCAGGACAGACGGGTCCTCACCGCCTACACTAGCGAGGAGCTTGCTGTAAGTACCATAGATCTTTAGAACTATTCTCGTCACATTTGCGTATTGACGCGTAATTCATTAAATCGATCAGCCGTCGCCAGTGGCCAGTACACTGTGTAGGTCAACAATACCAGCCTTCGTGTTTTTAATAGTACATTATTGTCGAGGCTCGGAAGTAGCTGCTTGCAGGCTGAGGATTCGTTTTAAACGGACGACCTTGGGAGTCCGTTTAATTGAATCCGAAGCCAGCAAGTAGCCTTCCAGCCGAGTCATATATAGTGCTTTTCTCAAAAATGGTGCAAGAAATATAAATATCATAGAAATATTTTACAAAAGCAACTTTCTTACGTATATATTTTCACAGAAAAAAGTAGAAACAATTGAAAAAATTAGCTTTGCCGCCTTTTTATTTTTTTAATAAAAATATAGAAGTGTATTTTTCTGCCGAAAATACGCCAACCTATTTGAGACAGCTAAATAGTCGCGGTACTAATCATCTGTTTGGCTGTTTAATGGGCCTGTGCCTTCATTTGATATGGCCATTTCAACTTTTAAAAAGTTTGGAACTCGACAAATAATGGAATTTGTATGCAACATTGCAGTCCCAAAATCGAGACTGCAATGTTTTTAACTTTTTAATTTTTGACTGACCATAAACTACGCGCTTCACAACCTATTTTTTAAACGGCAAAGTCGACTTTGCCGTCCATTTTTGAGAAAAGATTTTTTTATATATCATTAATAATTATTACGACATAGACATACCTACTGACGAATTACCAAGATTTATTTTATGGTTCCGTACCAAAAAGATAAAAAGGAACCCTGATGTATGTAGGTATCCTTTGTCATTACAGGCAAATTTTACGCTCTGCTAAACGTGTACACTAGGTACGGATAATTTTTCAATTAAGGCTAGGTTATATTGTATAAACGTACATTTTGCATACGTTTTGAGTTATATCCTCTATAGCACAGTTGAGTTTATATTTTATCGATATTCCCTGAACTGAACCTCTAAACGGTGTAGTTATAAACGGTATCCCTAATTAAAGACAATCGCTGCGGATATAACGCAACACCTTACAGACACTTGTGTAACTTCTTTTGTTTTGTGCGTTGCCATTCATAAATATTTTGTTCGGATCAATAGGTAAATGTATCGAAGTTTTTGCACACCGGACGCAGTTTGCTAAATCCGATAACCAATAGAGCGCGGCGGTCACTAGTAAGTGTATAAGTGAAATAGGTTTTTAATGTAAATTTGTTATTTCGTATAACTACATATGTAAAAGCTAGTTTTGAAACAACATTCGTGGCACAGTTTATACACGCAAACACTTTTGGTTAGTAGTTGAACACTGTGTTAGAAATGTTGATGTATCCTAGTTAATAGCTCGAGCTCTGAGCTCTGAGTGATTGCGACTAATAGAGTTATGATAAATAATATATTTTCGATTGGTAACAAGTAGAAAATTACTTTGCGTAATCTAATGTATGTACGTAGACGACTAGACGTAATAGGTACCTAAGAGTATTCAAGCCAAGTTCAAAAGAAAAGAACTGGCAACGCAGCGGCCGTGTGTTATACATATACATATTACACGAACCATTTGAAGCTCCAAAATTAGTAATGTTTCAAAAACACAACTCAAAACACTCGGAAGTACATATTTAAAGTGCTATGCACTCTTTCGTATAACTGAGTCGAGGTCTAGTAAGATCTTTCTTTTTTACAATAAAGGTCTATTTATGAAACTTATAAAAATACCCTTCGTAAAAGTAATCCAAACGGTCATTAGTTGTAATTTTATTAGCTAGTCTAGTCTCTTAGAGTCTCCTAGATCTTTAATGATTTGTGATTCCATTTTAGCGGTATAACAACGTGTCCCGATGGTGATGACGTATAAAAATAGGACTATTGCCCAACACTTAAAAGCGCGTTTGATGAACGTTCCGCATTCCGCTGAATGACTACTTGGTGTTTGTCTCTCTCACTCATGCTGTAAATACGAGTACTTATTGTGAGTAAGAGCTATATCTCAATCTTCAGACCACATCATGCCGAAAAACCATTATATTAGTCATATTATTATATGTATGTAAGTGTCTACTTAGAGTTGGCTAACAGCGGTAATGCGTTAGTCATAGATTGTTACGACTAATAACAACGGTAGATGAGTGAAGGCATAGAATATCTTTCTGTATTAGTTCATATTCTCAACGTGTAGTATAAAAACATAGTAGTAACAATAACAATATAATTCATAATTATATAAGAAAAATTAAAACTGTGGTTTAATATAAGTACAGATGATTATAGTTCCCTTGCAAGAAGAATCGACAATGTATTTGTATAGACTAGGCCTCTTATTAAAAAGTTTTTTGTCTCCGGTTTAAATTTAAAAGGGTCTTGAATTGCCAGGGTCGTATACAATCTTAATGCATATGCAAATATTGTAAGCATTTTCATTATATGCACATTTACATTATCGTATCGTGTTGAACTCTTCACAAGTACAAAAAATTGCGCCACTTAATAGACTTGGGCATGAGCAAGTTGGTATAATCGACCATTTATTGAAATTAGCGTTTTAAAAGCATTTCAATTGCCTTCTTTCTCAAGCTCGTATGTAATTAAAGTGTAGCGTAACAAAAGTAAACTTGCTTGGTAAGAGACATGGCTCGTATTTCAGGCGCACGTAAAGACATAGTATGGTATGGTGTTAAAAAATAAGCAATTGATTTTTACCTATACAGGCTATGGTAACCCTAATTAAAAGTACCCTATAATTTATCTATAGGTACTCGATTCTAGCCCTTAGTAAAACGGATTACGATCGTCGTAATGAGTCATCCAGCTGCACGCAGTTTAGTGAAAGTACTCCGGAGAGCGAACGCGTGCGTTCTCTAGCGTTACACTGCACTGCTTTTGATTATCGTCATTATCGTTTAATGGGGGAAACATAATATAAGAATTATGTTACGTGGATAGTTTTAAGCTTAATGTTCACTGATCTACGGACTTCAGTTTCCGCAACATTTCATCAGATGTACCTCTCCAATAGATCCATTACTTACATTAAGCTAGTTCTTGTGCTAATTCATGTGCTAGTCCTTCCCTGATGTTATGTGTCTTGAATACACTTTATTTATTTTATCGTTTTGCCAAAGTAAAGCATCATCATTAGAAATAAATAATAATAAGTATTACGGGACATCTCACTCAAATCGACATAGTCCTGCAGTAAGCGCATTAAAGCTTGTGTTGTGAGTATAGGTAACCCGTACAACTTATACACGATGACGATATTTATAATAGATAGAAAATGATAAATCTGCGATAAACACACAAATAAAGTGCTCTTACTAGGATTCGAACCCAGGGCCTCCTGTTTTGTAGGCAGGGTCACAACACTCACAACCGTACCGACTACTTATTTAGGCTGGGGGGTCGTTGATTAAATGAGATATTCACTGAGCTTGACTATGAAGCGTGTGTTTAGTGACATCCAT
The DNA here is from genome assembly GCF_910591565.1 of Cydia splendana. Taxonomy (NCBI): domain Eukaryota; kingdom Metazoa; phylum Arthropoda; class Insecta; order Lepidoptera; family Tortricidae; genus Cydia; species Cydia splendana. The sequence goes on along the minus strand of NC_085987.1, from coordinate 8,099,127 downwards.
CCACATAATGCACCTATCATACATAATCTAACCTTTCTAAACAGTATCTGAGTGCAAAAACAATGGAGGATCGTCTTGGGGGCAATAAACGCCGGCATGTTTTACGATGCGTAGGCGCCGCCGTGCCGTCACTCTGCATAAATCAAAATAAACCAAGCAAGGAGGGTTTCGTCCCGAGATTAAGATGGATGAACTCCGGTCTGTGACTGTGACTTACTTACGTACCTATATCATGCCAAGTAAGAAATGAGATAGATACTCCACTGGTCCTTAGAGCAATACAATAATAGTAAAGGAAGGCAATACACACAATTTTGTGAATAGGCCTGATGACAGTAACAAAGAATCATGGAAATAATGGTTTCAAAGAAACATATATGTTAATACGATTCTAAAAAATGGCCCAATCTCAGTATAAACATTAGGATTATTAATATATTCAATAAAATAAAACTGCAAAATTGTCCAATCGGCCATTTTTACTGAAACGCCAATTAGAAGCGAGCTAAGGGTTGACGTCATCAATCCATGACATATTTCTTAGAGCAACATAGACAACCTCATTGACCGTAATCCATACATCCTCACCAAAGAGTTTGGAGGTTCAATAAAAATTATTATTTCGCCACTAAACATTTATTACGTCCAAAATATATTATTACTTACACGATATAAAGTAAATATCTATTTGTTATTATCTAAATAAAATGCTAAATAATACGATATTTCACCAACAAACTTTTTTAATTATTTGGCTGAATGGAACTATCATTGCCATGTTGGCTGTCGTAACTAAAAAAAATTAAAAAGGTAAACCGGCGCTCGGTGATTTTAACTCAAAATTTACATGTATCTAAATAATTCATCTTAAATTGCAACCGTTTGAGAGTTTTTGTATAAAATGAGTTATTGTGATAAATTTTTGTAATGTATTTATCATCCCTAATCGTAATATATGGTGCTCAATTAACAATATCATTCGGATTCAAGGGAAATTCGTAACTGTAAGTATATAAACAATGTCTACCACCCTACCGGACAGACGGCCTAGAGGACCAAGTCCAACGAGATGGTGTGACCAAATATCCGCCCAGATGGACATCACACTAAGCAACGCTTTCCACAAAGCAACCGACAGGGAGAAGTGGAGAGCTGCCATAGGAAAAATTAGTAAGCGGAGTCACGATCCTCAGCAGTGAGGGACCGACTTAGAAGAAGAAGACCACCCTACCACCAACTAATTTATGACGTCACAAATGGCGTGCGAGGCGTTTTCGCGCGAGGTTTAAACTAGCTATAATAAGCTGCAATTATTTATGTTAAATCTTATGAGTATAGCTGAAATATTGTGTTTTTCGGAACCAATACATGTGTACCGACAATATTAAAAGGGATTTCAAAATTTGTCATCAGTCCTATTGACGTTTGTTTCCACTTTATTTATATGCAACAAAGACTTATTTAATCTGAATTACTAATCAATGTGTAAACAACGAAAAAACAACAGTTCTAACCAAATCGAAAACATAAAAGGGTTTAATTAAAAGCTTTTAAATAGCAGTTAAAAAGAAAAGTACCCGAGTCGTTACTTTTTTAAAGTCTGTTTAACATTAACTGTCTTCTGCTTTTGTTTATTACAAATTATCTTATTTTTAAGACCAAGGAGACAACGAGGTCGTTTAAAATAAAAAGTCATACTTTCTGTTTGTATCAAAGCCAGGTTAATGTTTATTGGCAACGTGTAGTTATGGTTTTTATGACTACAATTTTCAACTCTTGCACATCTTAATTGGTATCAAAACATTGTTAAATTGTAGTAAAGCATATGTATTACATTAATGTACTGCACGGTTAAGATGTTATCTAAATTTCGAGTAAATGCTACTGCAGGTAAATATGTATAAATAAGATATGTATATGTTACACGAAAATGATAATTAATGGAGGAATTTAATGCCGGGTTTAACATTTTTATTTAAAAGTAAGTAAGTTGTTGCGTTAAATGAAACGACGTTACGGTGATGCTAAAGACAGGTAAGTAATAACTTTATTACATTTTAAACTTAAAATTAATGTGTGATAATTTATAGGTGACCTATGTGTACATTTTTGAATAAATAATATGGTTGAAACTAAAAAGATTTGATTATACCTCCTCGAAACCCAAAACTCCGTTGAATTAATACCGAAGAGTCTGTACATAAAATGTTAGGTAAACTCATGAAATGTTTGAAGAAATCTTACTAAGAGCTCTTACTTACGTGTAGATATGAGCGCCGATAGGCATTTAGCCGGCGGCGGCGCGCCGGTCAAAATCGGTCGGCGGCGGCGGCGAATCGGCGGCATGGCCTTGAAACACCTTTGATTAATGAAAAAAGAATTCAAACCAAAATTTTACCGATTTTACATGTTTTTGCTGTAAAAAAGTTATAAAATAAGTTAATTTTTCAATTTAAAGCAAAATTAAAAAAAGTACGAAAAAAGTTTTATATGTTTAGTATAAACGGTATCGAGCGGCATCAGAGGCGGTCTTAATCTTGGCGAGACCCTGGCCGGAAGATCTTTGCGAAACCCTTATCTTTTGTGCTAAGTAAAAAGTAGCGGATTGACTGTATCAGGGAAACGTCTGGTCGACAGTTCAAAGAGTCGAAGTGAGGAAAATCAAGCTCTGTTATTAACCAATATCGACCCAACAAATCGGTTTATGTCAAAAAGTGAGGCCCAAGGCTCCACCTAACACCGAAGACCTGATTCCGACGCCTTTCCATGCGAGGCCAGAGGCTGAGCTGCAGGTAAGCATACAGCTTAGAATCGAACACCAAGTGTGAGCTTGGCTGACGGCCGAATGCGCGGAGTGCCGATTACGGCGCGCTTCTGTGCGAGGCCGAAGGCCAAGCTGCAAGAGAGCAGAGCTTGGAATTGGTCCAGTGTAAGCAAGTCCGAAGGCCGATAAAGACCGAGGCCATAGTGTTAAAGACCTGGAGCTTTCCTGCAGGTGCATTCGTGCGAGGCCAAAGGCCGTGCTGCAGTGGAGCTAAGATCGGAGAAGAACCAATGACCAAGCATTTTAAAACGAAGCCGAAAGTTAGGCTCCAAACTCCAAACAGGGCCGAAAACTTGGAGATTCAGATAGCGGCTTACTTCTATGCAAGCGATGCGAGGCCAAAGATTGGGCTGCGAGAGAGCAAAGCTTAAAATATGAACAATGGCCAAGCTTAAATGAGACCCGATTCCGTTTCCGATGCCTTCCGTGCATAGCCAACGGCCGGACCTTTGGGCGTGAAAACAGTTAATATCTGACATTAACCCCCTTTTACACCTTTTAAAGACCTTTTAAACCATGCATGCAATGGTTAAATTCGCGGTGAATGACGGATGAGCTAGCCAGCTTGCAAAATTAGTAATTTTGTTGCCCTAACACTAGTAGCGCGGTTACCAAACAGAAAAGTTTGAATTTACTATCGATATTTTAGAATTATATGGACATAAAATACCTTTTGAATGTCTATAAGCTATTCAGACTGGCGCCGTTAAAGATCTAAACTAGATAAAATATATATTATCTGATTCTGAAAGTAGTAGTATCTAACAAGGTCACGCCGATGCCACGCCGATAGCGCAGCGTCGGCGGCGACGGCGCGTAAATTTTGTCGGCGGCGGCGGCGCGCCGGCGCGGCGCTCATATCTACTTACGTGTGTACTAACCATAAATAAATACCTCTTTATTTAGGATTTCGCTAATGGATCTTCATTGTTTTGTCTAGTTTCTATTAACGAGCAATTAGATTAAATGGTTAAAGCATTCACGTGCACCTCATTGAAATCAGACGCTTAGATGAATCGTAACGACCATTAGCTTAAAATGCACATTTAAAGCCAAATAGAGGTATCAAGATAATGGCGATTGGATTGAGTCTTTCCTACACCTACAGTTTAAAATAAATATCATGATTCTAGATTCAGATTGTGTTTTTCTTTAAGTGACAAGCTATTTTCGTTCACGTTCGTTTTGTTGAAACTACAAGTAACCACGAAAATATCGTCAGGTGACAAGCAAAAGTCACTAAGTACCACCACAAGTTCATAGCCATAGTGAAACATATTAGTACTAAAAGAAGGTCGATTTTTGTTTAATTTTTTTAGTAAATAGTGACTTTTGCTTCTCACATGACGATATGTAGGTGTATGATTCGACGTATGTTTTAGGACGATTGTTTGTTTCGATTAATATGTACCTATGTACTTCCACCCAGAATCAGCAGCCGACTGCAGCACACAGACATAATATTTTAAATCCCCCCATTCAAAAACATTGTCATAGGTAAGGAATGTATTCTATCAAAACAGTTAAACTTTATGCTGGTCGCAGATTTTTGAACGCATCATAGAAGGTAATTATCCGTCATCGTAGAAAAAAAAATTACGCAGAAAAGCGTACGATAAATATGCAAGGTATAAGACAGTCACCGTGTATCCGCTGCGTCTAGTTGTGATTGTTCCATAAATCAGCTTTTAACTATACATACTTTAAAGACTTGACGCACCGTTCCGAATCGCAGGCGCATGCAGGATGTCTTGGAACAATGTCGACGGAAGTGCGAACTGTTGCGTTCCGCTTCCCACGGAGATGAACCGAGTAACTATTACCTGATTATGTGTCGCGGTAACTTCTTACTAGTTATTGTTGCCATTAACTCATACGTACCACAACATTATCATACATGAAAAGTTCCGTAGGCGTTGCGTAATGGAGATGGGAATTGTATTAATTAGGTAACTAGGCTACGTATTTTTATGCGGAATTTATTATGCGAGTCTTACCGTATATATACGTGTAGCTGACTTGAAAACATAATCTAATAGTGTTTAAAGTTGAACTAGTTGCTGTTACTTTTTATGTGCTTTTTATATATTTTTTTAATCTTAATGATCGTGCTTATTAATTTGCTGTCCTGTGATTGAGGTAAGATTATGAATCTAAGTTAACGCATATCTAGAGGTACTACGCCGTAGCACGTAGCATTATGAATGAAAACATTTATTTTCAGGCAACTATTGGCCCATAGATAAATACCTTAAAACTAGCATACATATTATTACAAAATATATCTTAAAACTAAAAACACAATTATGGCTGCGATGCAGTTCGCAACCCCGCAATGTCAGGAAGCCGGCCGCGGAACCGCCTGAACTTGACACCCTTCGGCCAAAACTCCTCCTTGGTGAAATTATGTGTAAAACATAGACAAGCGAATGCTCAGACATGCTGTTTTAAGTTTTTAACGTGAATAGTTATACGTTATAATAATTATAACTTATAACAGTCTGTGCATCTCGCTCATTCTTATTTATTGGTGTGTTGGCATTCATTTAATATTATAATAATATGTTTGTTCCCCTAATTGTAAATTATGAATATGACGATGTACAATTAATACAAATAAAATATATTCTATTCTATTCTATTCTATACAAGATGTAGTGCACTGCATAATTCTTTACCATCGTATTTTCTCCGAAATGTTCGTAATCGTTATGCTACTTCAGTCAACCTCACTGCTTTTGTACTGAGACTGAAATAAAATGAGATTGAAAAATCGAAGCCTAGGATTTTACAATATTTGTTCTATTTTAATCTACCTCGTAAGTGCGCTGTCGAATCATGACCCCTTGAACTTTAACTGTATGAAATGAAAAATATTAGATACATGTTGCATTAAGAATAATGTGTGAATTTACTAGTTTTCGTTTCTAATGCATTTGTGTTTTTTGCACGCAACCGGACAGTCCTTTCCGGGTTTCTATTTGGACTACAAGGTAAGATGAGTGTTTTTGTGTCGTTTTGTCCTATTTCGTGTTGTATTTACTTTATTTAATTAATAAGAAGACATTTGAGTACCTACACTAAATTTGCCACGAAATTAGCCCAATTTGGCACTTTTATTTGGAACTATTTCAATGGCGTAATAAAGATATAAATGATGAGGTACTGCACAGGTGCAGTAGCATGCCAGTCATTACCCACAGCTCTATTAACTGTTATAAATTTATAATATCCTTGCCCACAGTGAAATAATACCTATTAAATTAAAAACCCCGTACGCTATGCCAACAAAATCCATTTTATGCCAAAAATGCCTTATTAATGTGAAATTGTTTAGGAATGAAGCACGGTCAGTGAAACGTGATTTGAATATATGTACAGTCACCTGCAATAATATGTTACACAACAATGCCCGCAAAAATATCTGACACGATCTTATTTGTAGAGCCATAAGAGCGTGTCACATGTTTTTGCGGCCTTCGAAGAGTAACATATTATTGCAGGTGACTGTACATGAATTCGCGCGATTCGTGGCAATATGTGCTAGCCGTGTTGCTGGTGTACTTATATGTGTATGTTTGACTTAACCAGTAGGTACTAGCAACTTCATACCTACTGTTCTGCCTTTATTTCTAATTTAAAAATATCCCATTCCTTTTTCTTGGAACCAAATTAAAACACATTGCATGATGTCATGGCAAATAAACGCACATCTGCGGTACCGCCCGCGACCATACCATTCATATAGCTATATACGCATGTGTCCCGCTCCCGAAAAAGACAGTATTGGTTAAATGTGTGCTCAACAATTTATTTTTCATTTCTCATGCTCAAAAAGTGCACCTTTATGTCGTGCGTAGACGACATAAAATCGCATTTTATGCTCTAGAGCATAAAAGTAAAATTTTCTTCTAAGACTAAGGTAATCGGTCTCAACAGCCAAACAGTTAAAACATATTGCACAATTTTACTGAGCAATAAAATTGTGTAGATGACAAAATTTGATATATTATTTTATTTTTGCTACAATTTATTAGAAATCCGTATTTTCTGTCATATTTAGTAAATCACATAAAATAGGAGTCGATTATCGTTCAAAAATGCGTAAAAATCGTTGAAAAATGTTTGACTTGGCAGAAAACCAAGCGTCTGAAACTCTGATCACATGTTGAAAATTAAAAAAAACAATTAAAAATTTTAGTTGGTGGGAATTGGTTATGTATTATGTTCTTTCGCTTTACGACAATTTCATGGTGTAAATTGCCGTGAAAAATATAATTTTATTTTCCTCGCAATCGAAGTGAAAAGCAGAGTGTACAACAAGGGCATAAATGTCCATTTTTACCCTCGTCTACTATTTTGGTCTTCGCTTCGCTCAGACTAAAAATTGCCTCGGGTAAAAATGGGTCACTTTATGCCCTTGTTATACAATCTACTATTTGTTACAAGTCATTGCATATCAAAATTATATGCAGTGCTTAAAAATATCACAACAAGCACCATGGTGCTTGCCTAGACGCCTAGACGTTAGATTACTTACTCGTAATGTTAATTAGGGAGCAAATATTGCGGTCAGATATATATGCGGATAGATAGTGACTGTATCTAAGATAAATTGATTTTCAATGGATTTATTTGTATCGCGTTACATATTTATTTATTTAAAACAGCGTGCAGCGTAGTTCTACATAGTAATTTCGCTATTCGTGGGTTTCACCGGTTCACGGAGCGTTTTATTTAAAATCTAGTTTTAACAAGATCAAGCACATTTCCTTTTGCTTCACTCAAACGTTTGTTTTTAATTTCAATCAATCAATCAATCAATCACTTTATTTGCAATAAAACATACTTAAATGCATGCAAATACAATTATATGGTGCACAATAAATTCAACAAAAAGTATAATAAAACAATCACAACAATAGTAATTACAGATTAATAGAATGTCAGAGCAAAGAGTATAATAATATATGTGTCAGAGTCAAAATTACACGTAAGTACAGCATCGATGTCAACTAAGTATTCTTATTACAAATCATACATTTTAATCTAAAGCATTTGCAAAATATTCTTTAATAGAATAATAAGGTTTACTTATAAAGTAGTCTTTTAATTTAATTTCAAATGTCCTTTGATCCTTACATGACTTTATATTAATGTCCAATTTATTGAATACTTTAATTGCGGTGTTGTGTAAACTTTTATCAAAATGTTGAAAATTACTTTTAGTGGTCAAAAATTCATTCTTAGTTCTCAAGTTTCTGGAGGTATTTTTCTACTTAGTTGGAATCGGTCTTTGTTTTTGAAAACGTATATACAAATACAGTAAAGATAAAGAGATATCACAGTCAATATTTTGTGCTCTATAAACAAATCTCTATGAGTAGCAGGCACACGTTTACACCCTGCAAGATATCGCAGAGCTTTTTTCTGTTTAAGGAGCACTGCATTTATATTTACACTATTTCCCCAGACTTCAATACAATACTTCATCACACTCTCAAAATAAGCAAAGTATACTGTTCTCAGTGTCTCCTTGTCTGCTGTACTAGAAAGGGTTTTTAACGCATAGCAGGCACTACTAAGCTTGTTTGTGACTTGTTCTACTTGCTTGTGCCATCTTAAAAATGAATCCAGCTCTACGCCTAAGAATTTTATACAATCGGATTTGACGATAGGTATATTGCAGACAGGGTCAGGGCTATTGAAACCACGGCGAAAGGTCATATAGAAACTCTTGGTAGAATTAATTCTTAAGCCATTTGATAAAAACCAGGTACATAATTTAGACCAACAGTCTTGCATTTTTGAATTGAAATCCATTTCTGTATTAGCTTTTATTACAATACTGGTATCATCGGCATAGAGATACGGCGTTCCACTAGTTACTTTCAAATTTATACTATGTTCTTCGATTGAATTGATTTGTTACTTCGTTAAATCTTTCTCTCCATTAATTCGAATGTGGACTCTTTTTCACTCGATTTCAAAATTTTTAAAGTTTGGTTGTATGTGTTTTTTTACCTCAGAACTCCGCCATTTCTCAACCGATTTAGATTTTATTTAATCACTACACCTTATAAAACAAAGTCCCCCGCCGCGTCTGTCTGTTTGTGTGTTTGTTTGTATGTTCGCGATATACTCAAAAACTACTGAACGGATTTTAATGCGGTTTTCACCTATCAATGAGTGATTCTTGAGGCAGATTTAGGTGTATAATTAGTTAACCCGCGCGAAGCCGGGGCGGGTCGCTAGTGAAAGTACCTACTTACAAATTGGTCTCGTGAAAAGGCCTTTAACCTTGACTGCACCTGCAGCGATTGCACTTGCAGATAAAATGTAAATGCATACGGTAGAGTAAATATCATAAAATTCGTTTATTGTTGAACAAAAGTTAGAGACTTCACTTTTTTAAGCGAATGTTGCTATTCTGTATTTCTTCTTATCATTGAATTACAAGAAACGACCAGCATCCGGCTTCAAGTCCAAAAAGAATCCGTTTACAATGTTATTATATGGAATTTGGTTGAGAAATCCATAAGTATGAAAGATATGCTTGAAAGTCGTATTAACTTAAGGTGACATTCGGATGGCAACTGCTGAAACGTTGCTGGTGCAATGCTGCAGCAGCGGAAAAAGGAGCTATGTCACTGTGAATTCCTGAAATGCTGTTGCAATGTAATTATGTTTTTTTTTTGCTAGCTTACCTATCTGCTTTCTATTTATTTTCAAGATAATAATATAATATAATAAAGCCTTTTAATTCCAATAGATTACATCATATTAAGATTACATTTCATGCATAATATCCATAATATGTGACGTTCCACGGAAAAAGGTACCTTATGAGGGTTTCTAGTTTCGGAGATATGAAATGTTTTGTAAAGAGGTGAAAAAATGCTCAATTTTTTTTTATTGTGTGATCTGAAACCTTAATGCGTAACGTTTGTTTACCTGTTTTTATTTTTGTTATAAGTTAGTTATAAGCCTAGTAATGTCGTCTCAGAGTTTAGTAGAAAAGGTACCTTATGGAAAAAAGATTGAAAATTCCCAAAAAAACTAGTCAATACGGGAAAAGAAGTTTGGTAGAGAACTGTATTAGCATTCTGCAAAACTAATTTGATAATTTCAGTTCTGGTTGGGGCGCCTCGCAAATATTATAACCGTACATCGACCGACATTACAAATCCAAGAAGCCTGCTATTATACCAAAGTTACTCTCGTCAAGTCTTTCTTAACTAGAATAATCTTCATTTGGTTTGGTCGCATTCAGTAAATCAGCCATTGGTTTGCTGAAAAATGCCAATACCCGACGCATTACCTTATGGAATATCTGAGGTCATTGAACCTCAATGCCGCTTATCTTCAATAGCAACCGAAATATATTATTGATAAGAAATAGACGATTTATACCACCTTAACCCCAAAATATTATTAGTTTATCCTAACTGTTCCATCATCATCATGCCTCATCATGTAACTTAATCACAAGGTACCTTTTCATTACATACAAATTATTGGTCTTTTTTAAGATTATTATGACGAAGAACTAATTAAATTTGGGGCAGTTTAATGTAAATTAATATTTTCTATTCATAAAAGATAAACTGTAATATGATTGATATTTTGTAGTGATGTATTATTAGATTTATTTCCATAAGGTACCTTTTCGTAAATGTATGGAGCAAATACTGTTATTGTTATGTAAGTTTAAAGTGGCATAAGGGGTTAAATATAGTATTTAGTTGGGGTTTTAGGATTTATTTCATTTGAATGACAGAATTTCTTTCATATGTGCTCAGAAAAATTGATTGTGTGTCACATTAAAAGTAAAAATATTCAATTTTGTGATTTTATATGAAAAAGTCAGAAAATACATTTTCACCTCTAAATCGGTATTGTTTTTTGCTTAAACTGTCTGTCAGTGTCGTTTTCTAATAGATAAAATTTAAATCTTGAGAGCTCATTGCAATCAATCGTGAAAATGAAATAAAACTTTATTTTCAAGAGATTGGCTAGTATACACATAAATCAGTCGATATCAAAAGTTTCTATTTGCATTACAGAACAAGTCGCAATATTTTTTTAATCTCACATATATAAGGTATTATTATTTGTAGTCAACTATGTAACTTACTTCAGGAACATAGTTTTTTAGGCGGCTAAACTTAAAACTTCTCTATCGTAAAGTTGTTAATTTCACAACATTATTTTCAAAAAATCATATCTCTGTAACTACGCAACCTAGAAGGTTGATATTTTGTGTTATCGATAGCTTATTTATTGTAGATTACTGGGGTATGCATAACTCCATACCCGCCATAAGGTACCTTTGACCGTGGGACGTCACATATATTAATTACATTAAAATAATATCATAACTAAATTTATCATTAACTTAACGTAGGTATCATTAATTAGATGGAAGTTTAGTATTAGTACAATATTTATAGTATTCATTATTTCTAGTTGTATGCATCATTAGAAACTAATTTACTTATAAGGTGTGATAGTTTTAACTTTTAGTATTTATTTATTACAATAATTTTCTTATATCTACTGGGCTGTCCATTTTTGGACATAGGCCTCCTCCCTCCTGTTCCACTCGTTCCTGTCGGCGGCTACTCGAGTCCAGGTGATGCCCGCCTCGGCGACGATGTCGTCTCGCCAGCGTCGCCGCGGGCGATGCGCGGGTCGCGTGGCGCCGCGCGGGTACCAGTGCAGAATTTTCTCGCTCCATCGTCTGTCATTAGTGCGAGCCGTGTGCCCAGCCCATCGCCATTTTAATCTACCGGCCATTTCTGCTGCATCTATTATCTTTGTGCGACGGCGGATTTCTGAACTGCGTACTCTATCTGTTAACTTAAGATTTAGCATACTTCTTTCGGCTGATCTTTGAAACACTTTGAGTTTATGCGCAAGTTCTTTAGTTAATGGCCATGTTTGGCATCCATACAATAGAGTAGGCGTTACTACAGAGTCCATGACTTTTTTTCTTTAATTTTGTGTCTAATTTAGACTTAAATATGTGTTTGTACGACCAGTATGCCTGCCAGGCTTTTTTAATTCGTCTCTCGACTTCTTGAATCGGGTCGCGATCCTTGATAGATATATTTTGGCCAAGGTACGTGTATTCTTTAACGTATTCTATAGTTTTGGATGATATTGTCGTAGATTTAGCGTCGCCGTTGGTCATAATACATGTCTTTTCAGGGTTCATTTCTAAACCACATTTTTTACTTTCATGTTGTAAAGTTTCCAGCATGTATATGAGCTCGTCGTGGTCGTCTTTCATCAAAACTATATCATCTGCGAAGCGTAGGTGATGAAGCCGTTCTCCATTTACAGAAATACCACAATTTTGCCAGTCTAGTCTTCGAAATATGTATTCTAGGAGAGCCGTAAATAAGTTGGGTGAGATTGGGTCTCCTTGTCTTACGCCACGTTTAATTTCGAAATACTCTCCTTTCTTTTCTAATTTAATTAGAGACTTTCCCCTGCTATATATTTCTGAAAGAATATTTATATATTTGCTGTCGACGCCCTGTTCTTCGAGTGCGATCCATAGCTTTTCGTGCGAAATGGTGTCGAAAGCTTTCGTGTAGTCCACGAAAGTTATGTAGAGTCGCTTGTTGTATTCACTATACTTCTCTATTACTTGCTGTAGAGTGAAAATGTGGTCGATTGTCGAATAGTTGCGTCTAAAACCTGCTTGCTCTACAGGTTGTTCAAAATCTAATGTTTTTCGTATTCGGTTTAAAATTACAGTCGTAAATAATTTATACGTGGATTGGAGCAGACTTATAGGGCGATAATTATTTATTTTACATGGATCTCCTTTTTTAAATATTAGTGTAATATTCGATGTTTCCCATTCTCTAGGTATTTTTTCTTGTTTAATTATTTCATTGAATAGAGCTGTCAGATGAGGAGTTAGTGGTTCTCCTATTGCCTTTAGGATATCGTTAGTTACGTTATATCGTTATATCGTTAGCCGGTACCATCTGCACACTCCATTATGAGTTAACGACTAACGATCCCTTAAACTTTGCCTGAGAGCTCTCTTCCTTATAATACACAATGTAATTATGTTTTTATTTTGCTAGCTTACCTATCTGCTTTCTATTTATTTTCAAGATAATACTTTTAAAGTTGGAATGCCGTTCCTGTGTTATTTATTATTTTGCCGCGTGAATCCCGCACGGAGAAAAAAATCTAGTGTTCTTTACCAGAATATTGTAAATTTAACTTGATTTTATTGTATTATATGTGACAACTAGACTTTTTTTACACATTAACAGAAAATTCTAGTTCTTTACAACATCATTTCTAGTTCCTATTACCCACATACCTAGTATCGTAGAAAATAAATTTTGTGTAGTATACAAAACCTATCTGTAGCCATCATTATAGGACAGGGTAGAGTTTATCAGATATTTCATTAGTGTTCACCAGATTTTTTATTAGTTTTAAGTATAATTTTAGCTGACTGAAATAATCAACAATTTCTGTTTACTATATGCAGTATTGGAGAATACCAGATTTATGTTTGTGTTAAATATAATTGTTGTGGCATGAAATAAACAGTATGTTCTGTTTACTATATATATTGTAGAGTTTAACGGGTTTTATATTTGTGTTCAGTAAATCATTATTGCGGACTGAAATTGTAATATACTGTCGAGTGAAACAGAGTTAGGTTAAATATCTTAAGTGAGTATTCGCTTTAACATGCTTTTGTTGCGACGAAGACTTACCTAAGGTGTTTAACATTATTCTGTTTAACTCGGCAGTAAGTACCTACATTGGCTTAGTCCGCAATAATGATGTTTGTGGTATAGGTGTGGTGGCCTGAAACATAAACAGAAAAATCTCAATCCTAAATAATTACTATGAGTAAAGTAAAAACAAACATTTTTTTTAAATTCGTTTTAATTTTAGTAGTACATAACATAAATTATCGGCCGCAATTTTAGTGAGCGTATGGCAAATATAACACAGAGATAATTTTGGTAGCAAACACAACACACAAACAGAACATTCCAATATAACCTTATCACTATTAGCAACATATGTATAAATTTTCAATTAAACCGCTATCCGCTTCGTCCGCCTTTGTTCACTACACACAGACACTTTTATTTGCTAAAACCGGTGATCTAAACAGGAATGCAACCTGATTCATTTATTATTGGCGACACTTGACATGAACTCTGTCCGGACTTCGGTGAAAATGACAGAATGTTCTGGGCGCTGCGGGCGGCGGCGCAGGGGTGCGGGGGGCCGCAGTTAGCTCATATCGTGGACTGAACAGTTTTTCGTTACAGGCAAATAATATTTTGTTTAGTGTGCAATAATATTGTAATGCCAACAATTTTTATTGTTGCTGGAACCACTCTTTATTGTTATCATTAAAAAGAGTATGTTAGACAACAGAGAACGTATCTAGTTATGTGTAAAAATATTCATAGTAATCAAGAAATTTCGAGTAAGTAATAGGTATTAAAAATCCGCTAACAGGTACGAGAAAATCTAGTACCTATAAATGAATTACATAAGGTGGACCTTAAACAAAGATTTTGTAATACACACTTATTATTGGTGTGTTAAACTAGATGATGGTGAACCGAATTAATAAATATTGTAAACATCGCAATTATTGTAAAGTGTTGTATGCTAAATGCATATTTTACTCTGTTACTATTAGATTGTTACCAAAACGATATCAGAGTTTTAGTGTACTAGAATATTTTAACTAGAATATTCTAATATTGTCCAAAATACGAGTCTATTAAACATGGCTGAAATCTGTTTTCCTACACTAGAATCATAACTACTATACAATCTGGTAATATTGTAAAATATTTTTTTCTCCGTGCGTTTTCGCGCACCACTGAGCCTTGATGATGAACCTTTGTTTCACAGCCGAATGTTTTGCCACGGGAATTTATAGGAACGACGTTACCGTTTTCAAAACGCAATTTCAATTAAATATCTAGGAAATTGCGTTTTGAAAACGGTAACGTCGTTCCTATAAATCACCAAAAAGTAAAATAAAGTGATTGCGTACGTTATTTACTTGATCGTAAATAAAATGCTAACGAAAATTCCCGTGGCAAAACATTCGGCTGTGAAACAAAGGTTCATCATCAAGGCTCAGTGGTGCGCGAAAACGGGATTCACGCGGCAAAATAATAAATAACACAGGAACGGCATTCCAACTTTAAAAGTATTATCTTGAAAATAAATAGAAAGCAGATAGGTAAGCTAGCAAAAAAAAAACATAATTACATTGTGTATTATAAGGAAGAGAGCTCTCAGGCAAAGTTTAAGGGATCGTTAGTCGTTAACTCATAATGGAGTGTGCAGATGGTACCGGCTTCAATTAAATGGAGCGTCAAGTAATAATTACCTACATCGTGGCTATAAATTGTGCAGATGTTTATGAACAAAAGGATTTCTGGACGGCCATAACCACAAACCAATTGACACTACTCCTAAATCACTGTATTTATCGAATTATTGGACTTGTTTCAGAGTTAAGTAAAAACATATATTTTATTGTTACTTTGTACTAAACGCCTTTTTAACAAGCTTTTATTAGGTCGACCTGTATGTAACTAACATGTAATGGAATCTAAGGTAACTAATTTAACCATCTTCCAAGGATCGTAGCGTCATGAAAATTGGCAGCTGTATGTAGTTCTGATGACAATACAATAATATGGTACTGTCGAACTGATCTGATGATGGAGACAGGAGGTGGCCATAGGAACTCCGTGATGAAACAACGCAACCTAATTATGTTAGGGGTTTTTAGAATTGTCTCGATGAGTATTAGTTGTCTGTCGTAAGAAAAGTACAGTCAGCGATAAAAGCTTGTACCAAAAATGAAATTTTTGCCAAAAACTTATTGATGGTGATGTTTCCGCTATGTAGCCTAGTCTATATATCCTTATTGACAAATAAAATGTGACAAGTAACACTTTGCAAAAACTAGGTCTGTCGAAACAGTGTAAGGTAGGTACTTACACTGTTTTACCAATAACATTTACTTTTTAAGTTAGGTACAGGTACATATATCCAAAAAACAAAAAAAAAATAACATTTTTTTTTGGGAAATTGACTTTATCTTATAAAACATACTTTTCTTTTTTTACCTCAGAAATGCGTGGTTAAAAGCTTTCGGATTCCTCGTGAGCACGTTGTTGGTACTTAACTTTGGTACCGTATGTACTAATGTTAAGATGAATCTAGTGCATTGAATTCCTCGTTCACCTATTGAGACAGACCCGTGTAGGGTTTAGTCAAAGTAATTGGAATTCTCGCAACTGTAGTACAATTGGCTTTGACAGGTAATACATATATGCCTGTTGACGTGTTGACATTCTACGCTGTGACAAATACGAGTAGGTACATATGTAGGTATGGTACGCATTGACAACGTAAGGGGTGTTGTTCTCCACTTCCGAAGCGTATTTAGTAAGAGCGATCTCTGTTTACAGATACATATTAGTTGATATGGATCGCGAGGTCATAGTTTGCCTGATCTCCCTTAGTTATAAGAACACGTGGAAACTACGTATAGCAATAAATGTATCACACGCGATTTTATACAAAATACTTATTACCAAGTCTAAAGTATCTCTGGGACTTAGGTCATTGTCTAAGTATGGCTGGGACTCGAGGGGCTAATCAACTATTATTGGAATCTTACATTTTACAATAGTAACTCTTGAAACGTAACCATTTTAAGTAAATATTTAATTTAAATTATTACGTACTAGAGAGTAATAATAAAATAATAAAATCATTTATTGCAGATCAATGATCCATATGATGTTAGTAACAATTTTGACTTACTAACTAAGTTAGTAGGTACAGGTAATAATTTTCATTTGAACTTAATTTAACTCGTTATGTTTGTTAATGCGCTATTGCTCTGAGTGGTATGACCAGAAGAAACTTGGACAAGTATTATCAATTGCGTGTTAACTATTATGCCGCACTGAAGACTGAAGCAGGATGTTATTTAAAACTAATTGCTTGAAGCTCTGTGCTCGTGTAGAACTGATAGAAATGCTTTTTCTTCATACGTACTTCGTGCATTCATGAAATTATCCAAAGTTATTAGTATGAAATACTTGCACAGTCTTTCTATTTAAAACAGTTTTATGTTAGCTTAGCTTGCGTATGCTACCCGTCTTTACAACAATATTGCATGTTCCTGGCAACATCCTTTTTAAAATGTCTCCGTAAACATACTACGAATACTAAATCGCTTCCGGAAACTTGACTGCATCATTTTGATAATGCAATATTCAAGTAAAAAACTCTTCGTCTCGCGAGTCTTCACTTGTGTCATGTTTCTAATTTTACGTCATGCTACATTTAGGTATTATTTGGTACCTATGAATTTATATGAAGTTCATGAGCTGGATGACCCATCGACCCATTGTAGTAAATATGGTAAGTCAACACAGGTTAACGCACAACGCAGCTTCGCATGTTACCGCCACCCCAGTTACTTTTTAGGTCATCTCCCGAGTGTTTTTAAATTTTTCGCTCCGATAACGTACCTACATGTCGTACATGGTTGGTGCTGCGCTGAAATATAACCGTGGAATAAGTGCCTGTTTTTTTTTTTTATGTTTGTTGCATACACGTACGTACATAGTGTAAATATGTAAATATATGACGATTTCTTACATCTTAACCTATCGTGAGTTGATCGTGCACATACGTAAGTGCAATATTGGTCAAAATAGAGTACATTATGTCGAACGCTGATGAAGGTCATCCATTTAAATTTTCAAAGTCATCCCCTATTAACCCGAATCCTTCCGGATTGAATTACGCATAAGAGCTACATACTTACGTAAAAACTAAAAAAAAAACTAACTTCAAGCTAATTTAACGTTTGGCTCACATCACATTTTTGGGGTCACATTTCTGACCGCTGTTCAATTGAACATGTGAGTACTTGAAAATGGAGACCGAAATATGTCGGGCGAGTTACTAAAAATAAGTGACTTAAACCGTAAAATTAGCTTAAGGGGCCGGTATATGACGTTTTCGATTTAGACCTCACTTTGTAACCATAATTTGTTCAATAAATGTTTAATAATTGCATTAAATTACACGTAAATTTGTTCACGAAGAAACCGTGTACCGACTCTTCATGCCATTGTATTTTTAATTTGCTGTTATTCTCTACAAATCGACACTAAAAGTATCAAAAAATCAAAATATGGAGTTCCGTTTGAGACGGAAGCAAAACAATTTTGTCTTTGACAGTAATTGAATTATTGTATGATTCTGAAAGCTAGATAATCCAGCTACCAATTTATTATCGATTTATATTTTTACTCACAAAGACAACACAGAAATTCAATCTCAAATGTAAACTTTCGAACAATTTCCATACATTGACGACATCACTCAAAATTCTTCTTCAAGTCAGATGCCCGTTGGGGCTACACCGGAGCACACGTGTACTTCTTCAAATGAAAATGACAGCTTGATTTTCTTGCTTTTGACAATTATATTGACATTAAATCATATACGCACACGAGAAAGTATACCAGTAGATAAATTGTATTTCAAAAAATAGGGTACATTAATATCAGCTCGCGTCTCATTTAAATTTGATTTGCTGTTATAATGGTTGAAAACCGCAGTAAACTATCTTAAAACAATACGATTACAGTCGAATTTAAGTATTATGTTCCTTCAAAACTCGCTTAAAATGAAAAAAGTTTAAAGACTCATCTTTACTGATTGGGATCAATTTTTATTATGCTGGTATCATTTTGCGTCAGTTTAAAAACGTATTTGACTTCTGTACGTCAATGAATTTTGATGACAATTGTAATCTTGTATTATATTATAGAACTTTTATCTTAAAATAATGCCTATTAACAGGAAGAGTTATGTAATTCGTATAAGTAATACCTGAAAGTCTTGTACCTAGATCTGTAATACCATGGATTGCGACGAATAAATGATAATGATTATGCGGTTCGTTCCGTCTATATGTATAATGCGTGTACGTGCTGTTCTCTGAAAATCTTCAAGAAAAAATAACGGCTAGACCAGCACTAAGTACTAGCGAGTTTTTGCGGCTTTGGAGACCGAGATGAAGCTTACAGGCCAATAGCGCTCTAGTTATTGTTATGTATACCTATGTATCGAATGTTTTATAAATTACCTATAAAAAGCAATGTTTTATTTCGATTAGGTCTACATTTTGTGCATATTGCATATCTGAAGTATTTTCGTACTAAACTTGAAACTTTCGTTGAAACTAAATAAAATAATTATACCAAATGTACAGTCGCCTGCAATTTATGTTACACAACGAAGGCCGTAAAGCCGTAAAAATATCTGACACGATCTTATTTGTAGAACCATAAGACCATGTCACATATTTTTGCGGCCTTCGAAGAGTAGGTACCGTCATTATCACCAACTTTGCCCGCTTATTTTTTAAAACGAATTTCTCAAAAAACATCACATCATATGACTTTTTTTGCTCAGCACGTCCATTGTGATCAAACGCATCAGTTTATTTGAAAAAAAAAAAAATATTTTTTATCGTGTTTTTACTCATTTTTTTGCGTTTTAGAGGGCGGGCAAAGATATCCGGGGTTTTCGCCAACATTGCCCACGTCAATTTGGTATTCAAATACAGCTCGTATGATGATGATGTCTAAGGATCACTTAAAGGTTTTGGGCAATCCTACCATTCCCTGTTAATAACTTAGCGATAAGTGTAAAAACTTTAAAATAAATTTGCTGGGCAATGTTGCCTACCCGTTTTTGCCCATTTCCAAATAAGGCTCGCCTAAGCATTTTACAAAGGCTAGGATTGTCACTTTTGAGAAAATCTGTTACAATAGTTTAATGGCCAAAAATATGATTTTTGTTGTGTTTTTCATTCGTTAACGGGATAAAACATCTAAATAAAGGATAATAAGACAAATTAAATACAGTATATATTTATAAATTTATTTTAGTGTACAAACATAACCTTCTTTTACTTGCGAAGTTGGGTAAATTAGATGAAAGTGACAACCCTAATCCGTTTTTGGTGGTGGGCAATGTTGGTATAGATGCCAAATTACCGGATTACTTTGCCCACCGCTAAAACTTTTGTGTATTTAGGCCTTTTTAGTTTAAATCTCAATAGACATAATCTATGCTTCATGTGTTATAACTCAAACCCGGAAATATTAGTCAAAGGGTTCTCAATTTTTTCTACTTGCATTCATTATTTATCAATTTTTTGCCCGCCGAAATATACCCTATATTAGACAATTCGCTCAAACTCTAAATTCCCAAGTCAAGTTATGCACAAGTTTGGTATATAGTTTTGTCAGAAATATAACCTATTTTCTACTAAAAATAGCAGGGTGGCCTTAACTATTATAATTTTTTCTACATTAACGAATTTGTTTAAAATTGTCGTTTTGGGCAAAGTTTCCCTGGAGGCAAAGTTGGCGCTAATGACGTAACATATTATTGCAAGTGACTGTACATAAATGTTTACTAACAATCAAGTTATGCAGATACCGATTTCGTGAACGTATAAGTAGTAAGGTACCGCTATTGTTTAGCGATACCGATTATTTTTGAAGGCAAAACTATACCGTTGAAATATAAAGATATTAAAATTACAGCAGGGACAACCATTTTTTATAGGTGTACCTAAACCATCATTGGCCGAGCGTTAGCAAAGGTCTCCGTTTCAGCTTGGGCAAAAATGCTTTTGTATGTTCTCCTTTGCAGATCACATTTCTCAACTGATTCTCGTGAAAATTTGTAAGCAGGTTCGATAGAACTATTCTGTTTCGCTTTATCCGCCAAAATGGAATTGCCACCCTGCTGAAACTTTATTTATTTAAATTCCTATTGAATGGATTTTGCACCTTATGAAAAACCGTATAGAGTAGTAAATAACATTTTACATCTGACTTAATGACATCTTGTTTTATTCGCTTTAATTGTACAAAACGCGTATCTCGACAATGCAATATTAGGTAGTAAAACAGTCAACAATCAAATTAATTAAATAGGTAAGTACGTCACGTGTGACATGAACAGACAAGGAAAGCAAGATTAAATGCATTGTTTCTCTTTCATCTTTCAATGGAACGCTTTTACCCTCAAAGGAGGCTAGTGGTCAATACTAAACTAAAAGTCCAATCTTAAAAAAAACATGATGGGTCACTGACCTGTCCCAGTAAAGTGAGGTAGTGTGCGTGAAGTGCGCTTGTGTGTGAAATGGGGTAAATTGACAGAATCTGAAATTTTACCCACCGCTACCGTCGCCTTAACGTTAGAAGGACTCGTGTCAGTTTAAATTAGAAAGAAAATGCTTTTGCGCTCGTAAATGCAAGTATTTGTCTACACTATAGCGACCTAACCTATCTTTGTAACAATTTATGCGCCATCACATCCCTTTTATCCCTAGCTTTTATCGGATTGGAACACAACCGCAATCGATGGACTCGGAGCGGATTCTACAAAAAACGATTGTGTCTCTCTGGCCTGATTGTATAAAATTTTGCTCAGCAAGTGTTTATCCAGTTTACTTTGTGTTGATTTTTTCTTATTTTAATCTAGTAATATAATGTGTCAATGTAGGCATTTTATGTTATCTACTAGTAGCGGTGCATAATTTTCAAATACTCGGCACTAATTTGTAACCCTTTAACTTTCTATCCCAATTCGAATAAATATATGACTACATAATGCACTTTAGATTTCTCACAAATATTATTATTCTTTCTGACCGATTATTTCCGAAAATTACACTTAATCAAAAACCCGTATTCGTTTTGAAAGACCTATCTATCCAACGACATCCCCTATAGGGTAAGCGAAAAAAAATCCTCACTTTACAAGTACCGCCCATTCAATCCCAAATTTTTTTTTCTACATTTTATTTTACCTTTTTCGGCATGATTGCATGATTTATATATCTATCCCAAATAGCATGCAGATTAGAGATGCGCAAAACGCTTCACTGAGAAAAGGTTTAATTCATATCTTTCGCTCGCGGGGATCTAGACACGCGGCAGCGTGTCAAGCCAAGTTCAAGCAAAGGAACTGGCTAGCCAGCGCCGAGTGTAATATTACACGAACCACTTGGTGCCACTTTTGACCCTTCTATAACTCAAAACATCTTTAACGTAAACACATAAAACTACGTGTGTTTAATTATATCCATAAGGACATCTAGAAGCCCAAATTTCATGAAGCTAGCTCAAACGGTTATAAAGATATGAAGGTCAAAAAGTCATAAATTTTGGCACTGACTGACTGACATATAGTACCTAAACCTAACCTACTTTCAGATGACCTAGAAGGATGAAATTTGGAATCCAGCTCGGTTATTGTATGTAAGCGTAGGAAAAAATCTAAAAAAAAAAAGTTAAAAAATAGGGGGGGTCCCCATACAAACAAATATTTTTTATTTGGGGCTGTCCATACATTACGTCATCGATTTTTGACGATTTTGGACCCCCGCCCCCTATAATCATCCAAAAATCATGCATCAAATGACCCCATTTCCTCCTACTTCATGCTACCGTCATCCGATGTCCAGACCCCCCCCCCCTAATTTGAAATGACGTAATTTATGAATAGCCCCTTTGTAGCGTTGGAACCGTTACGAGCAGATATTTGAACCTTCCCAATATATGTATTATTATATTTGCTATATAAAAGAATAATAAAAATAAAGTTAAGTCAAAAAATAAGTGGTGCCCCCATACAAAAAACTTGTAATACGCGCTAAACAACCGGCCAACGGTGTGTCGTCGGCGGCCCGCGGCACCACATAATTATACAAAGAACAGAAGTAAAAACCATGCAGCGGAAACATAAGAAAAAACATTAAATCTCAATACCTGCCTAGTTTTCTTTACAAAAAGTATTGATATCCCACCAAAAACATAAATGTAAAAAAGGAGAGCCAAGTTCAATACAAAAATTATGCTTGACTGTGAGGTTCGCCGCAAAAAGAATGTAGATCTAAATGGGTGCCAAGTTCTATGCAAAATCCAAATATGTATTTATAGGAACAAAGTAACATTATAAACAAGTATTAAACTCTATTTCTTTGCTTTATTGGATACCTATAACAATTGCTGTTATTTAAAAAAAATGTGAGATCTTAAAGTAGGTTAGTCGGTAGGTCGTAGGGTAGGTAGGTAGGAATGAAAACTGGCCAAGTCAAATCTAACCTAATAAAGCAAAGAAATAGAGTTTAATACTTGTTTATAATGTTATTTTGTTCCTATAAATACATATTTGGATTTTGCATAGAACTTGGCACCCATTTAGATCTCCATTCTTTTTGCGGCGAACCCCACAGCCAAGCATCATTTTTGTATTGAACTTGGCTCTCCTTTTTTACATTTATGTTTTTGGTGGGATATATATCACTCAATTCGCTCATTTCGCTCAGTGGATCGTAGGCTATATTGTTCACGAGTGAGTAGAGAGAAATGTCAACCAATCAGATATATACAGCCATAAGTGCGACCAAGATGGCGAATCACGCGATGAGACCCAGCCATGTTTTCCCGACACCCTCCGAATTCTTCCGAACCGCTCCGAAACCTATTCGCATCGGCCGGCTGATTCGAATCATGAATGGGAAAGAGCGCGCAAGGAACACTGAGATAGATGAGTTACTGAGCGACTGAGCGAGTTAAATCATCAGTGAGTTGAAGAGTGAGCGAGTTCAGTCAAAATATATAGTTCATTTAAATCACTCACTCGTGAACGACACATGTCTACGGCAGATAGACAGACAGACGTACCTACATACATGGCGAAACTATAAGTTGACTACGCAACCCTAAAAAAACAAGAATAGGATAAGTCAGAAATGTCAGAATAGCGGGAGTAACTATACTGAACAGTGTTGAACAGTGTTGAGTATTTAGGTGTTACGAAGAGCACAGAGCTTTTTTTAGGCCGTGCGATTACTTGTTAGACTTGAGTGTTGATTAACTCTTGCCTGACCTACTTAATACTACTATACTGATATATCAAATAGGTCAGTATGGGACTATCTCGGCACGTCAAACATATCTGATGGGCAACGTGGAGCTCATTTGTGTTTAGAGATGGGTAGTGAGTAAATACTCACTGTAAATACCGAGTAATTACTCAGTATTTACTCAATATACCCGTATTTACTCGTTTATACCCAAATTGGTGGGTTCAATACTTGTTTATAAACTATTTAGAATGCTGAAAAGGGCATATAAATTTGTAATATAGATGTATTTTGTAAGCCACTACTGGATTAAGTATTAAAAACTGTAAGAAATGTATTTTTAAGAGGGGCACTCCATACATGTAACTAATTGTCACAATTTATTTTTTTAAGAAACCACCAACGTGTTGCACGTCATTAAATGGGTCTTTAAAAATAACTGGAATGTTTTTAAGAACTTTTTTGGATAAATTGAATATTTGTGAAAAAAAAACCGTTTCGTAAGGCCAAAATAATGTTTATCTCTCCATAACTTTCGAACCAAAGTTCAGAAAAAATATGAAAACATATCGGGAGAGTAGCCGTAGAATAGAGCACAAAAAACAATATTTTGAACATGATCGGTTGAGCCATTTCTGAGTTTTCTTTAAAAAACCCTTAATAAAAGGTCGTAAGTGCCGCGTAAACACGCACTTTTGCGCAACATGCAGTTATCTAGAATATCGATAGAATTTAAGTACCATATTTTAAAAGTAAATACCTACTTATTTGAAACAAAATTGTTAACTATGCACTATCACAATTTGCCTCTCACTGATAATTACTTTTTTTTTCGAAATTAAGCGTCCTATATGCTTTTTATTTTATAGATATTGTTAATACACGATAGCACTCTTCAATAAAAGACAATTTTGTTCTTAAATCTCACTTTTTGAACATTTTATAAGCAATCGTTTTTACCCACCTAAATGAGTAAATACGGGTATTTATCGGGTGCTTTGAGTAAATACCGAGTAAATACTCAGTATTTACTCACCCCTACCCATTTCTATTTATGCTGCATTTTCTAGAATATCTGTAGGAAACTCATTTGGGTAAGTTGGAGAGAATCGACTTCCTAGGATCTTCCACTACCACACAAATATGAATATCCAGCACTGAGTAAGTAAGTCCACTACTGATCAACATTACCTTATAGCATACAGAGCTAGTTATGACATCCAATTTAAGAACGAAGTACACGGACTACTCAACATTTCCATGTTGTAATGATTCCCTGTTTTTGCATATCGTAATTATGTTGACCGGGTTATATTATCTAGACGAAGATGTCAATAAGAATTCGACGTGTAGGTATTTAAAAAAAGATCTAGTTGTAGTACTTAAACACTTTATTGCACAAAACAAGTACATAACACAGAGAATACAGTAAATGTGTACAAAGGCGAACTTATCCCATTAAGGGATCTCTTCCAGCTAACCCTTCTATCGTATCGACATCGTATTATTTGGCTCAAGACGTGTTTCTTGACGTTTCAAATTTACCCCTACTGACCCATTTCTACATATGGACTAGGTATTACTTTGTAAATTTATAGGTGGAGATTAACCACTGTGTAATTGTACTCGTTTCTACTCTCTGACTTTCCTGGGCAATGAGGTGAACGTGGTTTTAATCGTTAATTTCCCTTGGTTAATTGGTTCGAGTTTCCGGTTCTGGCCCCGGCTAGAAGTACGCCTTAAACCATGGATTACGCTCAATTATATACTTAGAATCGCTTACAGGATACTGGTACCTATTGCTTTATACGGAAACTTGCTTTATGTGTTTTTTAATGGATGTGCATTACATCAACATCGCAAAGACAGCGCAAGCCAGGACACTTTAATGTCGTTGTAAAAATAAACACGAACCTTTCTATAAATAAATTCTTAGGTACATGAGAAGTTTGCTTCAATATCGTTTAGATGATAAAAAGATTTCCATTTTGTAAAGAAAATGTTTTGGTTTGGTAAATTTACATTAAATGTCGTTTTTATTATAACTACTCGCTTGTACATAACCTATATTATTAGTTCTTTAGAATTTGAACCTATTATTAATTATCATAACTAAGCAGCGTATCCGGCATATTCTTAGAAAAAGCCAAGCGAAACTGTAGTACGAGTAGATATGCATTCTAGCAATATTTCCCAATATTTCCCACTGACACGCTTAACTTTTTCAAGTAAGTTTTATACATTTTTCAATACTAACTGAACTTCAACTGGTTTAATTTGAAGCAATAATTATTTTTGTGGCGGGAGTGTGCATTAGACATATATAGACAAGTGGCGGGAAAGAGGGGAGGCCTTTGCCCAGCAGTGGGACACATAATAGTAGATTGTACAACAAGGGCATAAAGTGACCCATTTTTACCCGAGGCAATTTTTTGGTTTGAGCGAAGCGAACACCAAAATAGTAGACGAGGGTAAAAATGGACATTTATGCCCTTGTTGTACACTTTGCTTTTCACTTCGATTGCGAGGAAAAAAAATATATTTTTCACGGCAATTTACACCACGAAATTGTCGTAAAGCGAAAGAACATAATACATAACCAATTCCCGCCAACTAACTTTTTAATTATTTTTTTTTAATTTTCAACATGTGATCAGAGTTTCAGACGCTTGGTTTTCTGCCAAGTCAAACATTTCGGAGCATTTTTGAACGATAATCGACTCCTTTTTTATGTGATTTACTAAATTTAATGACAGAAAATACGGATTTCTAATAAATTGTAGCAAAAATAAAATAATATAACAAGTTTTGTCATCTACACAATTTTATTACTCAGTAAAATTGTGCAATATGTTTTAACTGTTTGGCTGTTGAAACCGATTACCTTAGTCTTAGAAGAAAAATTTACTTTTATGCTCTAGAGCATAAAATGCGATTTTATGTCGTCTACGATCGACATAAAGGTGCACTTTTTGAGCATGAGAAGTGAAAATTATTTTAATGTACCTACTGCGCATATTAGTAGCAATGGGAAAGGATTCAAATGAGCATGCAGTTTTTACTGAAATGGTGCATGGTATGACTGACATGACATAACTGTATGATTAATGAAATGGTTCAATACTTAAACATAAGCATTATGATTATGAGATTCACATGCGCTAACATCATTGTCTCGCAGTTTTTCTCAAGCGCGTGTCTTCCATACTCTTGCATAATCTCATACAATTGTTTTGCGACTGGATGCAAACCAAATCACGGAGCTCCGCGGGGCCGTGTCACTGAAACAAAAGTGAGACGCGTGTATATATTTATATACTCGTACGCTTTGATCTCAGTCACCTAATTACAATTACGACCTTTTTACAAAGATCCCTATCTATCACTAGATGGAACATATAAAGCCGCGTTCGCTCTTACCGCCCATATTGCACATTGGCATGTGAAGTAGTAAGCTGCAGGCTGAATAGATAAGCTGCTTACTAATAAGCAATGAGTCCGTGTTTATTGTCGGACTATTTTTTGTTGTGTCGTGTGTTAGAAAGTTATTCGCAGCATATTATAGTAGGTAAATTATTTATAAGGATAGACGATTGACATATCAGCCCAAGGAAGTCCACCCGTTGCACAGGCTACAAGAATATTGTGTTCATTATAGAGGGAAATACGTCAAATACCGTAATATACCATGCTTGGCAATGGGATTGGCAATAGTAGTACCTCACGCTGCTGCCTTCACCTACTGAACGCTGTTGTCATCACCAACGGAACGCTGTTCTTAGATCTGGCTGCTGGGATCCATGAAAATGCGAGATCTTATGGTTGGCAATCCATGTTTTTAATGTCGGTTGTTTATAGAGATGCAAGGCCGAAACGCGATAGTATGCTAGCTAGTATTGTATCCAGTTACATTGACATCACGCTTCAACTATTTCCACCGTTCACATTCATACTCTATGATTTCTCAACGATCATACCAGTAGCAGATACCCTTAAAGATTTCATTTGGTAGTGTGCAATCAATCTTAAATCTTAACAGATCTTTTTTTGTATTAAAGCAGTGTCAGAATAATGGGTTTCACGAATGGTAATTCCTAACCAAGGTTTCATTTTATAGGAATTCGCTTTAAAATCTCCAAAAACTTGCGTTTGGAGATTTTAAGGCGAATTCCCAAAATTATCGAACTGGGCACTTTTTATCAGCTATCCCTATTCCTTACTCGCCAGACTTAGCTCCGAGTAATTTCCAATTATTTCCAAAATTATCGGCGGACATCCGTGGGATTAATTTTGATGATGATAACTGCTGTGGAGAAGTTTACGTAAACTTCGCAATTATTTTTTTGTAGCCGGAGTAAAATAATAATAACGGCACTTAAAATGTAGGTATATAGAAGGAAAATGAAAGATTTTTTATGTATAGAAAAAAAAGGAAATTTTGTAGAATAGTTATAAAAATATTTTGGTTTGACCTAGAAACTTTTTGATTCACTCTCGTAGGTACCTACTTATATAGGGTGGCTAAAAAATAACTGCATTCCCGTTGCTAGGGATTTTGGGATTATACTGAGCAACTTTTACTATCGGACCAACCCCAAAATCGCGAAAAAATAATTTGGCTGTTTCATACATTTTGGCTGGTCCATTTTCTATGGGAGGGTAAATATTTTTTTTTCGCGATTTCACGGTTGGTCCCATAGTAAAAGTTGCTCAGTATACCTAATCTTAAAACCTCCCTGGCAACGGGAATGCAGTTATTTTTTAGCCACCGTGTATAATTAAGAATATCTCTTGTAGTTCAGAAGCATTAGGAAATTGAAAGCTAAAACTAGTCTCATTAGATTGTTTAACATAGTATAAGTAGGTATTTGTGATTCCATTATAATTTTAACACAAACATATTAACGTGAATTTGCCGGGTGCTAAGCTTTTACACAACACTAGTCAACTTAAAATAAAAGAGTCGTGTGATTGTGATTCGAATACGGAAGGGCTGACGTTAGCAGCTGCTACCGGCCAATGCGGGCCATTATCAATAGGGCTGACTCGCGAATCAATGATAAAGCACTTCGGTGGAATAAAGACTCATGTGTTTCGAGAAAAGCAAGGGTTAACTTTGAAACAGGCTCGTAAAGGTAGTTCAAATGTCGAATTGAGTTTTCTGCGCAGTCTGTGATATAAAGTTGGTGTGTGAGTGTAGGTGCCTACTAGTCGTTAGGTTAAAGATATATTCCAGGCAGATCCCTGATGTCTGGTTTAAAGCGTGTCAGCGTATAACCAATGTCCAATACACTTTCTTCATACACAGGCATTTAACTTTAACGCCAATAAAAATGTTTTTTTTTTTTAATAAACAGGTGTAGTCGACGAACGATTGGTGGCATTGGTATTTAAATTAAAATCTAGACCAACATCATAACAACCCAAAAATATCTCTGCACAGTCTACACAACCCAAATATTATAATAGGCAATAAGGTCGTGTAATGTACGAGGTGTTTCTCTCCACCACAATCTCGCTAAGCCGAAAACATCACCTCATATTAGCTCTAAGTACGATAGCATCCAAAATATCTATACTTTTATTCTAGCTAGACTCTAACAGATCTGTAGATATCTATGCGCATTAGTAATACCAAAGAGAATAGATAGTATAGAGGGCTATTGCCATAGTAAATTTTGTAGTCACGGTACATTTACTGCCATCTATCGACACACGATTAAAACTTAAAATAAAATTGAAAATGTATAAATTAATCAAAATATGTATACTTACGGATAAATGATTTTTAATTTTTATTGTTCCATACTGACCCATGTTCGTTCACTGATATGTGTTCAAATTGTTAAATATCAAACGGTTTCGTCAACGCCATCTAACCGAGAATAGGCCAAAGGTATGGTGCCATCTATTCGAGAATGACTTTTTCTTGATTTCCGAGGCACGTTTTTTTCTTAGACTTTATTTATCTTATACGGAGTTACATATATCTTTGGTAATACCTAGTCATATTTATATCTACTTATGCCTAACTACAGTTGGACCTCTCTTTAAATCATCCCAACCCTACCATCGTTGACATACCTATTAATACGATGTTCCTTTTTGTTTACAGGCAAACAACAACAACAACAATAATAATAACAACGCAGAGTACACAAGAAGTTTGCCTCGAGTCCGGCTCGATGGCGGTGGTCAAGTTGCAAACGGTAACGCTGCGTCGCGACTTCGGTGCTGGGCTGCACCACCCTCCATCACCGAGGAGGAAGCTGAAGACGAAATCGAGGAAGACGCTATCTCGTTGAGAGCGTTGCCTGTGCAAGGTAAGAAATAGGACATAATGCACCTGTATTTAAAGCTCAAAGTTCACTGTGAAAAGGTAGATGCATAGTTCTCTAGTTTGCACGGTTCTACTTAAGACGCCATCTAGCGTCGAGTAGCAGTACTATGACGAGGTTAGACAGCTGTTAAATAAGTAAGCAGCATTTGAACAGCGAACTTATGTCACGCTAGGTGGGGCTTCTAACTCATCCCTAGTTGGCATAGATGGCGTTGTTTACTATAAATTAATAACGGCAGAGATTAAGGTGTAATAATTGTAATATTTATGACTTATGAGTGAGTCCAGAGATCGGACAGATTGGCGTCATTGCTCGCAATAATGTGGACATGACTCCAAATTTGATTAAATAATTAATCATTTAATTATTTTAATTTTTTTCCTGAGATTTAATTTTGTTCCCTATAGTCAATAAATAGGACTTAAATATATTTTTGATATAAAAAAATGAGTACCTACAGAAAATTTGGAAAACGTACTGATTATTTACTTTAATAAATTTACATTATAAGAAATCTTTGTGTTATTTATTGATTAGGAATCAAAATTAAGCCTCAGGTAAGAAATTAATTAAATGATTAATTATTTAATCAATTTTGGAGTCATGTCCACATTCTTGCGAGTAATGACGCAAATTTGTCCGATCTCAGCTTATGACTCATTCGTATTTTGGGATAAAACAATGACCAAATGAAAATCGTAACTCTTAGATCATCCGTTTAACTAATAATAGTACTTATTAAGAATTGTCTAATCGAATTTGGTTTGTGTTACGACGGGCATAATGCTTCGCGGACTAATCTTGAACTAATAAACACTAACTATAATTTCTGTAGGTTTGCATATTCGACGACACGCGAAACTGTGTGTTTTTTTTCTTATCCGTGTTTGATTCGGCCATGTGAAAAAACATCCCACGCTTTTCTTTAACATTTGCTACGTGTAGATATAGTCGATTTGCGTAATGTGCGGGGTTCAGTTCAGACTAGAGATTGATTTCACGGTGTCTCGCCCTCGTCCCCGAGCGGCGCGTCAATTAAGCGGACGAGTCCTAATTGTGCCCATTTCATGCAGCCAGCGGCGCTGTCACACTCGAATCAAAATAGCAGCGTTTGTTAAGGTACTGAAGCAATTCTCTGATAGGCAGTTACTCTTTGACTCAGTGCTAGTTGCACCATTTTTGATTTGATTTCTAGCGCATTTAAACTTGCCTTATGTTTCGGCAGATTTTCACCAAGGTGTCAATGGTGTCACGTGCCTATTTTAGAACAGTTAAGCATGTTTCGTTACTGAAAAAATATTAGGACAAAAAACTTTAACATCAGCAACCTTTATTTAAAGTGAGGCTGACCATAACCAATCTTTATTTATGTTGACTTTTATAGTTCAAGTCAGTGCGAATCAACCATTCACAAAAAATATGTAGTCTAATTCTAATTACCGTAAATCAATTAATACCATAACAACGTAACGGAATAACGTATGTAAACTATGTAACTATGTTTTTTTTGTATGATTAAATAATTTAATAAGAGTTTGCTTCTGACATCATGACAAACAAGCGCGTAGGTTGTACAGTAGTGCATAATTATTTTCCATTGTTTTTTACGGAAACGTACGAACGTGTCTTGCTATTGCAGTCAGTATCGGTACTAAAATTACTGAGGTTGACTGAAGAAGCATGACAAATATGCACTATACGTATGTACTGTGTCACATTCCATCATGTGACACAACAGGGCAATCGAAGGTTTAAACAAATGCCACGGAGAAATGAGGAGTGGATAAAGATCCCTAGGGTATTAAGGGGTTACCTAGAATTTTGACTGGATGCCATATATAAATATTTTAATTATTTTCTTTTATTAATATATTTTCTTCTTCTTGTTTACGACGTTTAGGGATTTAGGTACATTAGCTATCTATTAATTAGTGTGCCATCTTCTTAGCATGATAATATCTAGTAGTAGGTATGTACAGTGCTGGTATTTTTTTCCACTAGGAACGAGTCAATGACATCGGAGTACATATTCGTTAAAATAACAATAAAATTTAATACGAAATCTCTCATCAACATCATAAAATTAAAATAAAACAAAACGGCATTCCCTCGAAATCGCCACCAAAGCGTGACGGTCTTTAAAGCCGAGTTCAGTTAAAAAATTAACTCCAGCCTCCCTGTTATTTGAGAAGTGACAAACTATGCAGCGTGACAGAAGATCGGGACAGAATCGATTAGCGTCGCGCGTCGCGTCACGGAGCGCACTCTTTCGTGGTGCAACAGATTAAATTCAGCTAAAACACATAACCACTCGCCTAATATAACTTGATGCCTTTAATACGAGTACGTAATAGCAATGTGCTATTGGAGATCACTATTGTATATCATGGTGTGCTTGAGGATATGCGCTATGTAATGTGTGTTTACCTATATGAGTTTAGTTTGGGGTAGGTCGATCTGTGTAAGACTAAATAAATTACAAAAAAAAATGTTGTTTACTCTTATAGCAAATGACTGGATAAGCGTACCTACCTATAATATTATACGTTATTGCCTTTGGTGCCGTTAAATATTTCTAAAACCAATACAATTACTTGACTACTGGTATAACTGTAATCTAACTTAACGAGACATAGTAATTTGATAGAGTCGGACCAAGACAAGTCTGCCACGATTTTGATATCACACGCAGTGCAAGTGTTATTTTAATGTCATACTTCTATAAAATTATTTATGACGTATAAATAACACTTGCTCTGCGTGTGCTAGCAAAATCTTTGCAGACTTATTTTGGTCTAACTCTATATTTAAGCATTTAGCAGGCATCTTACGTCCTCCGTGTGTATCTTACATAAGTCGGTAGTATCTTAATGCTAGTTTTGACAATTTTTTTAGGCCGTTTCAGTTATTTATAACAAGTCTATAAACAAACTAATAATTGCATGGTGCACCAATGTAATGACAAAAACACCCCGCAGGCTAACAAAAAGCAAACTAGCTTGTAGCAACCGCATACGCAATCCTTACGGTCACATACGGTTTTTCAAGTAGAAGTTTCAAATTACTGAGCCATTTGTCGTATATCACCAGTAACCATTAAAACGGTGGCGAAACAGTTTTTCTTGGCACACGCAGCGCAATGAATTCTCCTCAGCATAGCTGGTGCCAGTGCATGCCTGCAGCTTTTATTAGTGTACGCTTCTACCCCTGTACTGTATGTATAGTTGTCTAGATGTAGGGCTAGTTGCTTACTGTTGTAATGAACACAAATATATTTTAGGTCATATAAAATAATATTACAACTACACAAAAAAATGTTTACAGGCCTGGTCTTGTCATCTTCTAGAGTCTAATATTATCTGGCATGGAGTAGATATAGTTGATATTGATTGTTGAATCTCTATGGTAAAAGTACCTACTTAAAACATACTGTCAGTGCCTTCTGTGCCTTCCATCAAGTCCGCTGTGACATCGACAATGATATCTTATTTGAATCGTCTAGTTCTGACAGGAACATCAATAGGTAGCGCTGAAAGTTTGCCCATTTATATCAATAAATACTAACATTTAATATGTCGTACTACTCGTACTCATCCTTATCAGTAACTACAGGAAATTGATATGTAAAGGAGTATAAATCAATTCTATGGGCTTCTGTCTGATAATTAGGTAATCCTAATCTTGACATCCCCTAATGTTTTGTCCAATTTACACTCGATATAATAAATACCTACTCGTATACATACATATTACAGAGACGTTGAAACCTGTAAATAAATATAGATAAACTCTTAACAGTAATTAAATAGCAGGTTAGAATTTTTAATTCCTAACTAATGACACGAGCATGTTGTGTATCAAGAAAAAAAAAATTATGTTATGAAATATTATGATACAATTATTGCATAACTTCATGTCGTAAAAAAATGAAATAAAAAACTCAACTACCTATAGAAAAAAATACCTATTAAAGCATATTATACTGGAAATACGATCTCGCGGGAGTGCCATAAAGATTGAAGTAGGCGCATGTATTGGTAACGTAATGACTTATTGCTTACAAATATTTTAGCAGTGTTACAATATGTTTGTTTACACTGGAAGTTATTTATATCTCCGTTGAAATTGCTTGTTACGATACAAGTATCAGGTTACTTGTGACACTCATCCTAAAGGAAGCTTTGGCATATTTTGTTTGTGCTCAAGAGGTGTTTGATATACCTATTTTAATGTATAAGAATAAATATAAGTATAATACTAGTAGGACAGATCTTATATGGATATTATTAGACGGAAACACAAAACAAATAGCATTCTTTCCTCCCTGCATAATAGGCAAATATTTACCTTCCAACGTACATATGTGAGATATGCATGAATGCAAAAGAGTCTGATATATAAGACATTACATATCCAGCTCATTTCGCCACAGTCTGATAAATAAGACAAAGATCTGATTTGGTTTTTACAGCACATTTATAACTCCCGTAACTATGCCAACCTTACTCTGCGTGGTACAATTGGCGACACGACACGAGCACGCTCGATCAAAAATTGCTGGCGGTTAAAAGGTTAAGCTTTGATGTTACATACCTAAACGCACTTAAAAATGGTTTTCTGTTTAGTCTTGTTGCTGTCATTTATGTTTTATTTTATAAGTTTGTAGAACCACACCGTGGCGAAAAGTCAGACAGATTTTTTCTGAATATGACAACCACTTTACAGCTTCGGTTGACATGCGTGTTTGCTACGAAATTTCCTAAGTAGAGGAAACACGCGGGCGATTGACGAGCTCGAAATAACTGACGGCTCCAGTTCGTCCTGTTGGAGAAATTTCTAATTCCGTAGCGGGTCGGCTTGCTTTTGTTTTTGTCGGTGCCCGCGGTACCTGTTTGCCATATTTCGGTAACACCGTCGGCTAAGAGCACGCAGTGAGAATCTAATGTTTTGAGTAAAATAATTCCAGTAGGTATGGGTAAGAAATATAAAACATTAATAATTTTTAATTTACGATACATTAAAAAATAATTAACCCGTACTTACCAAACTAATAGGTAAACATGTTGCAACTACCTAACGAATCCTACTTTGCTCGGACAATGAATGTAAGTATTTGTCAGTTCACATTAAACGTGTATTGGCCATGACTCATAATCACAAGGTACTAATAGGGAAGCTAGCTCCGCCTGCCGATTGGCCACCACCGCGACGCTGTCAGCCATCACCTCGGGCATACTAATGACATTGCCATAAGTAATTCAAGTGTAAACGAACCTGTTCTGCCGAATGTTCAGAAATGAGAGACTAAACTCAACGGGGTACTAGACTTGGTTTTACAAGATTTTCTTCTTTGTATGATACTTTTACAAACGAATAAATCTGAAAATGATATGCCTAGAACATCTTGTGAGGCCGCTTTTAGATATTTAGTAGTAAATTTATTGGACCTGTTACGTGCCAGTATTTATCTTTACTCATAAAATGCACTACGGGAATTTTCAAAAGGAAAGTTAGTTAGTTAGTATAAAATGACGATGTAACAGGAAAATTATCATTATTACGTATATGTTTTAATTAAGTATAATATTTTAATGAGGCGCACGGATTCACCGCGGCCTTTACCATTCTACGAATGTTGATACACTTAAAACTAATTTATAGTTCTAGAAATTGTCTTAGTTTTGCATAACGTTTAATATGCCTATTGATTTGTTATCGCATTTGTGGGCGCATTGTTTTGTAAATCATTTGCAGTATTACAATAATATGGAATGTTTGTATTTATCATACCCCCGGGTTCGAATCCTGCTAATGGCATTTATTTGTGTGTACAGTCACCTGCAATATTATGTTACTCTTCGAAGGCCGCAAAAATATCTGACACGATCTTATTTGTAGAGCCATAAGAGCGTGTCACATATTTTTGCGGCCTTCGAAGAGTAACATATTATCATAGTTAAATATTTGTTCCTGAGTTATGGATGTTTTCTATGTATAAAAGTATTTATATATATGTGTATATTATATATATCGTCTTCTAGTACAGGGACTAGGTCGATCTGTGTACAAATTGTCCTATAATATTTATTTATTTATCATAATTTGAATGAGCGTGTACTCGTCAGAGATGTTAACTAAAAACTCGGTCTAGAAGAAAATAAAATAAATGTACCTACCCTTACCTAAGGAATCTCAGTCGTATTCGAGTAAATAGGATCATAGTTAATATTGGGGTTTGAACCGTTGCCGTGTATGTAGTAAAGAAAGTAAAAGGTTTACCACTAGCGAGTCATATGAGCTCTGTACCGAAAAATTGTGCACTGCAGACTATGCCGTGGACATTCATATTTATGACGCTGCGTTATACCTACTTGGGGCCACGAATATGGCATCTAAATTAATAGCATTTTTCCGTAGGTATGTTCGATTTTAATCTGCTGAATATTCTGCAAATAAGGTATCTATAAATTATCTACAAATAGCAACCCGCCCCGGCTTCGAACGGGTTAACGAATTATACACGTAAACCTTCCTCAAGAATCACTCTATCGATACGTGAAAATCGTATGAAAATCCGTTCAGTAGTTTTTGAGTTTATCGCGAACATACATACACACAAACAGACAGACGTGGTGGGGGGGGGGGGGGGGGACTTTGTTTTATAAGGTGTAGTGATTGTAACTTTACTCCCACAAAATATAGCTCATGGGGGTTTTATATACTTCAAGCCTGTTAGTTGAGAACACAAACACAGTTCTATTATTAGTGACCTGCGTATCTATCCATTATACATATCTTAGTCTTCTCGATACATCAATTAAACAATGTCTCAGAACACTGCGCTCTAAGGGCAATACTACTTATACCTGCTAATTAATGTACTTATCCATCTGTCCACGCATAACCAAAAAAATAAACAGAGAGTCAGTGGCACGTAATTTAAATTCAGAACAATTCATTGTTCTAGTCGAGCGATGCAGTCGTTAAAAATGTAAGAAGTTCCAGAGGAGTGTTCGGTAATCGCTTTCCAAGAGCCAGACACTACTCGTTACTCTCGTCTCTACTGTCGGATATCGCTTAAGTCGCCGTTCCTCTTACTAAACGTCTCCGAACTGTTTCTATAGTCAATTAACTGGTTGAAAGCGCATGCCCTCCCTTAAAAGGTGTTCTCTCGTCCAGACGGGGCGGTATTGAACTTTCATGAGAGCCCGCTCTGTCTCTTGCACTCGCCTGTCTGTCAAAAGTGTATCTTATTTCTGACTGCGTTGTACGACTACGTATGTTTTGAGCACGACGTTACATTTTTAATGACAGCGCTGCATCCATTTCGTTTTGTTTTACACTTATATTTTATGTAAATTTTGTATGCGCTCTTGAACACATCGCTTTGTAGGTAAATATCATACATGGGAAGTACCTACATTACGATATTCAATTAAAGACCTCGTTGCACAATGTACTATTATTTTATTTGAGTTCTATTCTATGTCTCTATATCCTACCACTCCTACCAGTTTGTGTCGGTAAGTATGTACATATTTATTGAATCTCTATGACGGTTCAATATTTTACTCTTTAATATGTATAACAATAATTATTAATAAAAACTTGTCGGTGTTAATGGAAAAAAATAATACATTATTAAATAAGTCCTCGATAATACGGAAACGTTGGAGCGAATGCCCAACTCACACTTGGCTAGTTTTTTTCCTATTACTGTAAGTACGGAACTTTGGAATAGGATGCAAATTTTTATACATAAGTTATTACTGATGTGTCGGTTCGGGTGCGTTTGCTGACATGACCGCAAGAGGCGATCGCCGGCGATCGAGTTATATCGGCGATGGTGGCGGCGCGTCGCGGCGGTGTAGTCGCTCTATGCCTATTGTCTTCGTAATTAAGGCGTCAGGGCTGCCTCTCCCCTCGTGTGCTTCGTGATCAATCAGAGATCAAATTCAAAACACACAAACAGACAAATTTGCGTCATTGCTCGCAATAATGTGGACATGACTCCCAAATTTAGTAAATAATTAATCATATCATTAATTTCTTACCAAAGATTTAATTTTGATTTCTAGTCAATAAATAACACAAAGATTTCTTATTTCTAATGTAGATTTATTAAAGAAAATTATCAGAATTTTCCCCAAATTTTCTGTACTCAGTCTATTTTTTAAAGTCAAATATACCTTCATACGTGCTTAAAAACTCCGCTCGCAATCCACTGATGTTAATGGAAAACTAAAAAAAACTTTCTCCATATCATCTTATCGTGTGCGATGTAGTCATTCAGATGTAAAGCTGAGCAATCGTTAACATATTTCTTGTGCTCAGTGTTAATTCTCAATAAGCGGAAAATAACGAGTGTGACGCCCCTACTACTCTCTGACTCAATGGCAGTTGGTAGAGCCGCGCCGTACGCTACGCGCCAGTTTGATGCCGCTTCCGACCAGCGACACATCGGGTTTTGATTTAAAATATCGAATCCTTTCGTAAATACGAACTTTTTTCGCGCTCGCGTTGCTTTTGTGACCGTAAAGCAAAGTGGAGGCGTGTAATGTTACAAGTTGTGTCGATAGTGTCATACAGAAATTGTCTGAATTTAGTACAGTGTAAGATTTCTTATCGGTGTATGTAAACAAACTATGCGACAAGTCGTTAGGAAGTACTAAGAATGCTAAGATCGTATTCTATTTGTAAACTAACGTGTTGATTCTGTTGGTCATTAAATCAAGTATGTATATGGCTCTATCTATTTAAATCTTTGAATTTTGACTATGGATACTCGTATACCTGTGTCACGAAAGATTCAATACTGGTATGTTGTCTGTTATCCGATAGTAAGCTCAAACTTTAACAACAACAGCTCAGAATTTAACAATTATACGTTTTTTTGCGCATTCCATGTGGAAAACGGACGTGTTATACATTACATTTGCATATTTGAATACCTTCAAGATCCAAATAAAAAACTTACCTGTTGTTAAAGTCCAACTAAAATATTCCAGAATCGTACACTGTTATGTTATGACAGGTGTTTTCCTGTTTGGTATTTGTCATCGCTATTATAGTTAGAACCATTCAGTAACCATCCCGAGAGACAATTAGCTAAATGAATTAAGAGTTCAGGGTAACAATAATTTGAGAGTGAATAATAATGCATATATGTAATATTACATAAGGACGTAGATATCTTTGATGCCTTCATAGTATACTCGTAAGGTTAGGGAAAGGGGCCCAATGGGTTTATGGACTCGCAAAGAGGAGGAAGCTCTATATGTATGTGTTTATTGTTTAAGGCTTGGCAAAAAAGAGTAGAAATTAAAAAGTGGCAACACTGTAGCGTCGTCCCTTTCAAACTAATATATATAAGAAAACGGGACGACGTTACAGTGTTGCCTCTTTTTAATTTCTACTCTTTTTTGCCAAGCTATATGTTCACCGATAATCGTGCCATGTTGCCTACCTCTAACCAAAGTGTTTCCATGAAGAATCGGTCTTGCTATGATAACGGGATCCATGTCTGTTTATATTTGTTCTTCTCAACATATAAAGTACCTAGATGGTGATTTGGTTTAATTTGGGAAAATAGTTTTAGCCTCGTTTATTATAACTAATTTTGTCATACTATCTTAGCGCTTTTTCCGATTACATTAGACCGGTTTCCGGATGATGTGGTTTTGAAATATATTTCTTAGTAAATATTAAGGGATATTTTGTGCA
The DNA here is from genome assembly GCF_910591565.1 of Cydia splendana. Taxonomy (NCBI): domain Eukaryota; kingdom Metazoa; phylum Arthropoda; class Insecta; order Lepidoptera; family Tortricidae; genus Cydia; species Cydia splendana. The sequence goes on along the minus strand of NC_085987.1, from coordinate 8,059,223 downwards.
TAACTTCCAAGAAAGTCATTAGTACGAGCGAGAGTTGAACCTGCGACCTCCGGTTCGAAAGCCGCACGCCTTGCTACTCCGCTACCGTTGCTCGTAATGTTGTGATTACAATACAGATGTAGTGCATAATTATTTTCCATCGTTTTTTTTTCACGGAAACGAACTAACTTGCGGTTACGTACGAGTAAGTAGGTATGAGACACTATAGTACATATAATGAAGTAACAGTCTGCCTTGATCACTATCATTAATGTACGGTATCACCGGCATCGAGTATTCAGGCTACCTTCATTTATATTGAACATGTTTTTACATAATTACACTTCATCTTACTAGAAATGTGTATGATTTGCAATCGGGGAAAAAAGATAATTTGCAATTTAAAGTAGCTACTAGTCAAAATATACCTAATTAGTTAATTATCTACTCACCTAAACATGTACCTGAATAATAAATACATATATGTACGTGGTGCAAGGTCCATGGTCCTTGTAGAGAAGATAATGAAATTATTCATTACAAACTTGGCCTTGAAGAAGATTTGTTTTATCATTTGTCACTTAAATTTAATTGAAACAGTACTAGCGACCCGCTCCGGCTTCGCACGGGTGAACAAATTATACACAAACCTTCCTCAAAAATCACTCTATCGATAGGTGAAAACAGTACTACTGAACAGTAGTTTTTGAGTTTGTCGCGAACATACAAACACACTAACAGACAGACGCAGCGGGGGACTTAGTTTTATAAGCTGTAGTGATTGAACGTAAACACTTACCCCCGTATTCATAAACGCACTACAAACCTCAATTAGCTAATAATCGTTTGTCTTTATCTGTCATTTTGTACTTATGTCTTTGTAAGAAAGGAACAAAACATAATTTAACTAAATCAGGTCCGTAATGTTTTTGAATAAGGAGGTTAGTAAATAAACAAAGAACAACGCGAATTAAAATAAATTATAATAAGTATATTATGGGACGATTTTTCGATTATCATTTAACTCGTCCGATAACTTTTCTAACGAATTAAGTTATGAGAATTACACACGTGTTATCAATGGAATAAATCCTATGTGTCTGTTTAAGACTGCGTCGAGCAAAATCAGCGACAAAGGCAGTCAATGTTTAGTCGCTAGCGTTCACATCTCTTGATAAAAAAAAATATAATAAATGTCATTATTATCCCAAAGAGTGTGTTTACAGCGAATCACCGAGGAATCACCCTTGAAAATCTGAAATCTTTTACAATATAATAAATACACTTATGCAAAGTTGTACCTAAAATGAGATGAACGAGTGTCAGCGTTTAGTAAAAATTGTAAAAAAAATAGATGCTCAAGCTATAAAATCGAGTGATTTTGAAAGCCAAATAACTGGACTACAACGAATCAGCCTTTTCCTATTTTTCCTCTTAAAGGCAACAGAGAAATTCAATTGTAAATGTAAACTTTCGTAAAATTTCCATACATTCGCCATATCTGTCAAAATTCTCCTTTGATTCAGATGCCCGCTGGGGCTCCTGCGGTGCGGTCGCGTACCTGGGCGTCCTATTTTGACATTTCGTTTTGGCATATATATTGACAAATCAAATAGATTACATCCTCATCAGAACAAGGTGGAAGACTTCTATTAAAAATGCTCATTCTCTTCCCGGAGCCGACTGCGGATCAGATCACCAGCTACTGATCTCAAGGATGCAGATTAAACTTAAAGCAGCTAGAAAGATAAATAAACAACGAAGGATGGAGGTGAAGGATAACACTAAGTTTACAGCGATACTTGAGAAAAATTGGGATCAATGGATTGATAGGAAGTCAGCTGGGCCCAGTTCAGATCAGCTGTGGATCAGTTCAAAAATCCTATTAGAAAACGCAGTTAAAGAGTGTAATACACCTTCGACGACTTTAAAGCGGCAACACTGGATGAGCGATGATACTCTGAGGCTGGTTGAGGAGAGACGAAGACTCAAAGCGATGGGTGCTAATATCCAAAAATGTAATAACCTCTCTGCTAAAATCCAAGCTGGGTGCAGGCGAGACCTAAATAATCATCTGCGAAAAATCTGTGCAGTCCATGCAGACAAATACGAAACCAGAGACCTCCATCAGAAGATCCGGTCACTAACAAGGACTCTTTCATCGAAGACCTGGGCTATAGAAAATCTTAATGGTGAGCTAGTTACGGAAATAGATAAGATATCTGAAACATGGAAGGTTTATTGTAAGGCTTTGTTTCAAGATCCAAACTCACACGAATTTCCATCAACAGACCCAGGGAATGATTTAGAACCAGACATTCTTAAAGAAGAGGTACGTGCCGCAATCAAACATCTGAAAACTGGAAAAGCTACTGGTATAGATGTAATCCCGATTGAAGTAATTAAGGCTGCTGGAGATTACGGAGTTCAGATATTTTATACTATATGCAATAAAATCTGGCAGACCGGTACATGGCCAAAAGAATGGGTCCATACAGTGTTTATTCCCCTTCATAAAAAAGGCTCCACAAAAGTGTGCAGTAATTATAGACTCATTGCTTTAATATCTCACGCAAGTAAAATACTACTTCACATTCTGAATGAGCGCCTTAAGACCTTCCTCTCGAAAGAAATTGCCCCTGAACAGGCAGGTTTTGTAAAGGGAAAAGGCACCCGCGAGCAAATTTTTACTGTACGCCAGATCATCGAGAAAGCGCGAGAGTTCAACAAGCCTACCTACATTTGCTTTGTTGATTTCTCGAAAGCGTTCGACTCGGTGAAGTGGCCAGTCTTATGGAAATCTTTGCGGGATATGGGCACACCAAAACACCTTGTACACTTACTCAGGCATCTATACGAGAGCGGAACAGCATCAGTTAGAACGGATGAAACGCTGTCGAGTGATTTCCACCCTGATGCAGGAGTACGCCAAGGTTGTATAATTTCGCCTCTACTATTCAACATTTATACAGAGATGATAATGAGAATTGCCTTGGAAGATTGGCCAGACGGGGTCGTAATTGGCGGTAGAAGGATCTCCAACTTACGTTATGCGGATGACACGACCTTATTCGCAACTAGTGCTCGTCATATGGAAGATCTGCTGCATAAGATGGAAGCTACAAGCCGTGAATTTGGATTGAAAATAAATCGCACAAAAACCAAAATGATGATTGTCGACCGCGTCAATAACAACTTACCAGGGATCACACACATAGGAAATTGTGAGGTTGTCCAATCATATATTTACCTTGGGGCGTTAATATCCAACGAAGGCGGGTGCATAGACGAAATCAAGCGGCGCATGGCGATTACTAGGTCTGCTATGGACAAAATGAAAAAGATTTGGGGTAATAGGAACATTACCAAGACCACGAAAACCAGACTCGTTTACTGCCTAATATTCCCCATTTTCCTTTATGCGTCGGAGACATGGACCCTTCGTGAAACCGAGAAGAAAAGAGTTGACGCTTTGGAGATGTGGTGCTGGAGACGGATGCTAGGAGTATCGTGGACAGAGTTTCGTACAAATGACTCCATATTAAAAGAACTCGGCATCAGACAGCGCCTATCAACCACAGTGGAGTCACGCATTCTGACTTTCTTCGGCCATGTTTCTCGTCGTGGTAATGACTCCATAGAGCGTCTCGTAGTGCAGGGAAAGGTCGAAGGCACCAGGCCACGTGGTAGATCACCAATGAGATGGACAGACCAGATCAAGGCCGCAACTAAGTGCTCGGTTTACGAATGTACCCGGAAAGCTGCAGTCCGCGACGAATGGCGCCGTATTAGCAAGATCATCTCATCGAGATTCACAATGATGACCACGACCACTCTGGCAAGAGTGTACCGACTAAGAAGAAGAATCTCTACAAACCGCATACCATCGCCCACCACCACACTGTTAACTGACAGTTCGTAAACCTTATTACAAAAGGCATAGGGTCTACCGATGGACAGTTAAGAGTGTTGCTGTTTGTACCTCTATCTTAATACAAAAGTCAACAACGAAATGAATTACGTAGGATTATTTACATTTAAATACGTCACATACTTATTGACATGACATGAACAAAAAGGAAAGCTATATAAAATGTGTTTTTTCTCTGTCTTCTCACAAAGGAACGCTTTGACAGTTTGAATTCCTCAAAGGAGGCCAGTGGTTAACACCAAACTCGAAACAGCACCTTTAAAAATAGATTAGGGGTCACTGACCTGTCCCAGTAAATTGAGGTAGTGTGCGTGAGCTGCGTTTGTGTGTGTAATGGGGTAATTTGACAGAATCTGAAAATTTACCCTCCTCTACCCCCTCTTAACTGGGGACTGCAAATCGGCTCTAAGTAGAATAAATATTTCATTTATTTAGGGGCGTAAGTCTAAAGAATAAATAAATTTGATAACTTTGAAAGCTTCTACTATCATCTTTCTTTAGATTTCTGCAATTTCCTTGAGGTCTTAGTCAAACGAATTAAAGAGCCGTTGTGTCTAATGGCGCTTATCTATTACTTCGCGCAGATACCTAGTAATACATATTTACAAATAGGGATCTGATCTCTTCTGGTGTTTAAGAACAGAAATGAAATGCGAAGTGTGTTGGCATCATAAAAGATAGCCCAAATATTTCTCTCTCCGATTTCAGCGAGTGCGGTCATTAAGTCGAAACGAGATAAATAATGCAGCGCAGCCACTGGTTTCTTGCTTCCATGTCATACAAGTTTTTCTGCGATGATATTGCATAAGCGTAGGCCCTGGTATCGTGCACTGATCGATCACCTTCGTGCAGGCTCGTTCAGAGTAATGTTAATTCGCAAACGAATTATCTGTAATGCTCACTTCCTCGTGATGCAACGGACTATATATTTCGTTCCGTCTATTACTGCATTCAACGGGGCCATTTTTCTTTAGTGAGCATCTGCATCAATTGAAACAGTTGTTTTGAAAAACGACGTAAGTTACGTACGTTACGTAGCGAGTTGAGCTGTTAATGTAGTGGTTGAATCAATTGGTGAAGCGGTCACGCGAGGGGAAACGCTTGCTATCTAACTTTCTGATATCTCAGTGCGATACTTGCCACTTGCCTGCTTACCCACTTCATCCGTATGAAGGTACATTGTTTCACTCAATCTAATCCTAATTAGACCGTTGATTATGTTGCAACTCCAACAATTGAATGTGTTTGTTGGGGATTGCACGAAATTGTAGTTAGTTAACTCTTAACTCTTACAATCTACAATACAACCGTCATCACTGTCATCAGGCGTGGCTCACTCCGTGATTTCGTCGCTTTGCTACATGTAGATAAAAGTACATCCGTTCCACACCAATTTTGGTGGCTAGCCATAAGCCGCGCGTGGCGCTGTCGCCACCTAGCGGCCATATCTGTCCTGATCGTAACAGACGCGTTTTGTTAGAGAGTGAGTCTTCTGTACCTAGTACTATTATTTATTCTGTGTCGTCATTCACAAAAGATAAATTGTTGACACCATGATTAAATTTAAAATATTATGTATCGTAAAAACATATTATTTAAATCGATAAGTAAAACATTAGGGTCACGAGTAACAGGATGTGACAAATTAAGCAATTGCAATTCCAAGTGTCGAATGTGATGATAACCGCGAGTGCAAGACGCACGCGCACGTCGCGCACACCCTTCGCGCCACCAAGCACGTGGCAACCAGCCTTACATAACATTCCCGTTTCGCATTCCATCACCACTGTCACCAGCAAGCCTAGAAGTTGTCAAACTACATTTATCTCGTGACAGCGACCAGAGAAACTTGCATTTCTCAGCGAAAGTTGCTTTGGGCGGATGCATACTTATGTATGTGTATAATTATGGAAATTGAACGGCAGTTTTCCTTTCGCTTAACCGCTTTGTCGCTTATATAAATCAATAAACCAGCTTATTAAACGCTACTATTGGCGCCAGGAAACTTGGCATATGACGTTGATTTACCAATGTATAGTAAGTTTTGTATGTACTTATATCACTCGACATGTTTATCTCCTGTAAACTCAACCAACCTTTTTTCCGGAACGGCTTTAATTTTTTCCAAACTTAAGAAATTTCTAGTCGTTTAAAGTGACTAGTTTCAATGTTTTCCATAATCTAATCGGTCTTGATACGTCCACCTAAATCCTATGCATCTATTTGTAAAGGGTGACTTGATAAATGCATCGAATTTCACCCCTAAATTGCAAGCTTATGCAAGCATCCCCTGTCTCTGTAACATGTTGAGCCCTGGCGTAATTCATTAAGCATTATTCATTTATCTTCAACCCTAGGGGGGTGGGGGGTGACCTAGACCCCTCTGCGACGAGGAATTCTGAGGGGAGCTGAATCCGTTTAAGTGCAATGAGTGCGTAGATAAGCAGCAAACGCATGCCTCTCGATACTCTGCTGCATAAACAAAAGCTTATGTTTAATGTAACCTCAATTCCAGTTGCGTCCTTTTAGATTTGCGAAGCTGTTGAGCGTGCTAAGGAAATATTTCCTTCAGGCACAGAGGGGTCTTCGACAAGTGCCTTTGCAGGTTCAAGTATTTGGCTCTCTATGTATTGTTTTACAGCGCTTTGCGCTTTACGAAGGTTCCACTATGCACCCGCCAGGGTGCCTTAGTTTAATAAATTTAGTAAATATCTTTCTAACTTAATGCATTCCATTTTCGTACTTTATCTACGTTTTTGAATGTATTACCTAACAATAAGTGGCGAGCTTTATAAGTATTACCTGCATTTATTTATTTAAAATCACCATCATAAATTCCACTGTCGGAAGTAGGCTTTTTAGCCTTTTTATATATTTCAGTTGATACAGTCACATTTTGTTTGACTACTTCGAAAAATTATTTAAGATTTGGAGTGCGTAGATTTTTTTTTTATAATTATCATGACAGAAAAACAATCTAGCTAGCGCCGCGTTTACATGAAATAAAATATTGGCAAATTGGCAAAAGCGCATGTGCCAGCCACTGGCTTCTATTGTGTACGTTTATTACGCTGCGTTAGCAATCCATCCGAATGACGTTTTCAACTACGAATTATAGGTATTTTGTACATCTTATTACTTTTTACCTCTAATGTGTTTTTCAACTGACTATGTTGTGTCTATCGTACTTAATTATTTCCGTTATCGATTAAGTAGTCAAGATGTTATGGTCGAACTAAATTACCCGTGTTTATCTAAGTTGATAAGGTCATCTAGCCACGAGCGTAAACTTAACTTCTACATTGTGTCAACATTGTTTACAAAATACAAACCCATTTAGACCGGTTTTTCAAACTGTTCATAATAGTAAGCGTCGTTAGTTACGACTTGTTAGTTGAAATTATCTTGTATGGAAATCGAAAGTTGGACAGTGTGGACATTGCCACTGGGCAATGCGACCCGCCCTTAATGGTCCAATATTTATGGCTGTAGTTTTTTTGATGTCCGGCTAATCCGACTACACAATTATTTTAAATATTATATTACTATCATTCGTATGAAATACTGTACCAGATACCAGCATAAACTAGGCCTTATTGGGATTTGTCCGGTTTCCTCACGATGTTTTCCGTCACCGAAAAGCAACTTATCAAATGATATTTCGTGCATAAGTTCAGAAAAATTGCAAGTCTCACGCTCTTACCGCTAGGCCACCAGCGCATGCCGTGTATTATATTTAAATTTAACGACCATGGCGTTCACTGGAAAGATCAGCTAGCGTGATCTAACCTTCTCAGTTCGGTTGCAGACGTCATTCCACCGGACACGTGTCAAACCTGTTGTATTTTGTCTAATTTAGTATAGCTCTTGCTTGAAAACCTTTTATTTCACTTTGTTTACAAAATACTGAGTTCTTACTTATAAATATTGGTTTAGTTATACATTCCAATCTCAATTCCGGCTGAAGTGCAAATAAAATGAAATGCCGCTGATATTTTCTAGAATTATTAACATTTACTTAAATAATCTATGTCTAAATATAATCTATGTCCCGCCGAGTTTGTTGTCGGTCCCATATTGACCAATTGAGGGGGGATTTAAATCTTCTCGAGGCAGAGGTGTAGGGTTGGAGCCGGTGTAGCTTTATTTGACGTTCATAATAAGCGCATTGTAATATGCCTACATGAATAAACTATTTTTTATCTTTAATCCACTACTGTACATCGGGGCTCCTCATCCACATGACAATTACCTCATGTCTCGAGATCAATACAGACATAAGGGTTATATAAAATACGTTACCTATAGTAGCACATGTGTCCATGATATACATACACATATATTGTTTGTGATCCATTCGTGTTCGCACGTGTGTAGCACGACAATCATATGGTTTTAATTGCACAAAGACTTACGTCTCATTAGAAATCTGATGGTTATAAGTTCTTTTTATATCTGTACCCCGTACCAGTCGTGAGTTTTTTGTTCAAGTAAGCTAATCATGAGCTGCTGAAGTTCAAACCACTTGTTTTTGATAGTGTACGGATCAGAAGTTTGGTGATATTTAAATAATGTTAATAATCTATATGTACCATTAAGGTCACGTGAGCCTCTGCATTTACAAAATACAATATTCTAAAATAATATTATTTCAAGTAGATCATCATTATCATCATCAGTCTCCCTTAAACAATCGTAGGATGTATGTAGGTAGTGCTCGTGGTATAAAACCGTTTATTACATATACAATGAAGCTGGCACTGGTCCATACATTAGTAATTACCCATTATATAAACTTCTAAGGAAAAGGAAAAGGCTTATGTCTATTACGAAATCGGTTATAGTTTGGACTTTTTAGATTGGAAAACGTTCCATGGCGTCAATAGATGAACAAAACAAGGTTAGCGCTATAAACGCGATTTATACGTTCGTGTATATATGTCTTCAGGTGATGCGTATGATTCATTAATCCTTAAGGTCACGGCTAGTTGACACCTGGCACAATGCACGCCCATTTTAAGACCAGGGACAAGCAAATCGTGGGGGCCATAGGAATCGTCGAGTATGTGTTATGGACACAATCGAATAAAACGGATTTCTTAATTAAAAATGCAAAAGTTCACTTCGATCATAAGATTAGAAGTATTATTAGGTAATGAGTAATGAGTAAATGACCTTGGGGGATGTAAATACATATTCATACTTATTTATGCACAGCAATATGCACAGTATGCACATTCGTGCAATGTTGGTATACTATTTGAATGTTTATAATAGCGTGAGCTTTTGTACATTATTGGATATATTTATTACATAACTGATAAACAACTTTTTATTTATTTACTTCCGTCTGTTAGCGGGCTTGGACAAATGGACATTGACATTTCATACTCGTTGGGTCGTTGGTAGTTAAGTTTTACTGGCTTTATAAGTAAGAAACTAAAATATTATGTTTATTCATTAATTTCTCTCCGCGTAGCAGATAACAGTCGTGTTGGTTTAGGTTGCGTTGTAGGATATCCTGTGAGTCATACACACACACACACAGTTGAAGTATCGAGTGGGTAGTGCCCTCACGCCTTCTAGTCTGGGGATTTGAATATGACTAATACCCTCCAGAAATGTATTGACGTAATAATACACTGTTTTAACCTGCATGTGAATTGACCGTCATTTGTCACTCTTTTTTAGGTCATCTATTAAGTATATTTTCTTTACCTTCTTAAACATGATTAATTACTTCTTCACTTAGTTTTTCTAATTTGCAATACATTTGTCAAATCAAAAATGACTAAATAGTTAAAGAGGTTTAATTTCGCTAACCACGTCTTAGAGCTGGATGAAAAAATAACTATTTTACACTAAGAAAGTATTACTGGTCCATGATCAACTCAATGTAAGAAACACACAATATAATGTACAAAAATAAATGTCTGCATACATATAGCGGACTCATTTTACCGCGTTAATATAATTTTTCTCACCACATATGAATGCATGCAAGGCCGTTTCCCACGCAATTAAGACACCCTGTGAATTTATACACCTGTTTGCCAGTCCCCTATTGCTTCTAATTCTTTTTAATACAGTACTTAATCAGATTTGTGGTAATCTTAGAATACACGGCTGTTCAGGACTTTTGAGTTAGTAAAACTACAAATACGAGCTATATTTAAATGACAGGATGTTACCGTTGACGAGGTCTTTAAGGCTCGATGGTCACCGGTCGTGACCGCAAGTAACGTCTTAAGTACTTTATTTACCGTTGAATCATTTTATAAGTTTGCTATTGTATGCAAACGATTTTCCGTAAGTATGTACCTACAGATGGTTTGGGCCACACACCCAACGGTAAGCTTTGCGCACGGGGATCACATGGTAAGATACAAGCGTATTAGCTATTTATCTAAATGTACTCGAGAGGAACGTAACTTCAAAATGTTTCAAAAGTAGAATTGAGGTTTTGTTAAAATTGTAAAAGTGTCTTTTCATCAGCCATTCTGTCTTATCATCAGCCGACAACAAATATAAGAAGTAGAAAGTATATGGTTCTCAAAAGTATATATCTCGTTGGATATGCATGAGAAGACGGTACCTAAATATCGAAAGGTTTTATATACTTATGTATATAATATTTAAGTATACTCACAGGGTTCTGTGTTCGCTAACCACAGCCCAGGACTACGTTCGTTCCAAGGTTTGATCTGAAGAACATTTACCGCCTCCGCGTTTGCCTTGCGCCTTCTGTCTGGGCTCTTTTTGGTGGAACAATGGCGTTCAAACAAAAGCTGCTAACAATTTGTTAACTAACTGCAATCTTAATACTATGCAAACATATGAACAAGAGAATACCTACTAGCGTAGCGTACCTCCTAGGATTGGGAAAACTCGGATTGCACGCATTTAGGACCAAATGAAGGTATTAAAACGATTTCCAGCTTGATGGGAATTCATTCTTCGAAAACATCTAAATTATTGTTAGAGTAGTTGTATTTCCCCATAGTTGCAATTGCTCTGACAGACCTTATACAGTTACACATTGAACATTCTAAATTCTACACCTTAGGTACTAGCTAAGAAGCACTAATCGACATGTATACAATAACTCCAACAACAATGTTTATTCCTCCTGACATGAGACTACTAGTTACGTTAAAATTAACGATATAGTGTCGCATTTCGTTGTAATGAGAAACCTTGGTTTCTCTAAACTGCACACAGAGTATAAAACTATTGTCCCTAGGAAAATCCTCCGGCGTTGCGGAGATGCGCTTTGTCGCATGGTTTTTACAAATTGTTGGCTGTGTCCCAAAGCCTTGTAAATATGTTCACGACATAAAGAACACTGGACTCTTTTCTTTGTCTTCTTTGTTTTAAGATTATATAATAATTCAAATAAATATAATATTTATTCTTTATTTAGCTACATATAGGTACACCAATAAATATTACATTTCTAATAAATAATTTGCTGAGTTCCGTACAGATTGAAACTTTTTTTATTAGGTCAATTACCTTGAATTTGGCCGTATCTTATCCAAATACAACCAAATATCTCTTAGACTTCAATGCATCCAAATAGCATATTTAAAAGAAATGCCCCCTACAGCAGCACACATAATAAGTAGCTTCAAATCGCATTATAAATTTCCTTTTTTTTTAAGCTTTTATTTAGTTTCACCTGTCTCGTTGTCTGTCTGTGTGTAGGTCTGTAATTAATTCTTGCAAGTTAAATGTGACTTGGCAGAGGACCGGACGAGTTGGAGATTGCTCCACCGACAAGAGCACAGCTCTTAAATATCAAGAAGAAGAAATGTGACCCACCTCCCGATTTCCGATGAAGCTGAAATGAAATTTTTGCCTAAATTGCCGTGTCATTGCTATATTTTTCATGATAATGTTTATAGAAGTGGCCCGCGGCAAGTGGCCCTGATGTTTTTCAAAGTATCACGGACTGTTATGTGATCCAATTTACAGCAGGCCGTATAAGGTGCCTGTGCGTGATCCGTTCGTTGCGGTGGGGGTAACTAATTGAAAATATTGAATTCGATTTTGAACGTGCTTTGATTTCATTTTATACGATGATAGCTAGCTTTACTAACTAGTTATGCCTGGTTAAGGAAGGTTAGATAGTCTAGTCGAGCATTTCAAATATGTTTCATGACGCACAACCCCTTGGACATGAAAAACATTCACGGGCTCGTTCTCAGGCCGAAAAAACATTGTTATTTGTTATATGGTCTTGGGTTACCTACTCTGATTGAAATAATGACATCCTTACCTATTCAGAAGCAACTTAGACAACGTGTAAGTAGTTGCCTGCCAAATTTAAAAAAAAATACGTTTCATTGTCACTAGTCAGACATTATTTTGATTAGGTACACTCAGTATCGTCTTTACCATAAGGGCACACGGGGCCCGTGCCCAGGGCCCCCATCCTCAGGGGGCCTCGCAGGACAGACAGCAGTAACATTTTATTTGATTACCTATAAAAAATAGAAGATCATAGTAAAAAAATGTTAGTTTAATTCGCTTTCTTTACTTTCCAAAAGGGCCCCAAATTCCTATGTGCCCAAAGGCCCCAGCATGGATTAAGACGGCCCTGGGTTCACTGATAACGTACGTAGGTGTAGTGTAGGCAGCTAAGCAGCTATTTATATAGATGCGTAAAAACAATAGGCATCATAAGTATAATTAAACCCTATCCACACCATAGCAAAAAATACTGATTACAGAAGTGAGAAAAAGTTTTTTGACGTATTTTTTATTCCCAACGCTAAGAGCAGTTGAACAACACATTTATTAATCCAAGAAGTTAATTAATGCCATTGACGCGTATAAAGTAATGAGGATATACATAATGAAATTAATGAACAATAAAAGTTAGTTCATGCTGTGAGAAAGATTATTACGCTGAGTTAATTTCTTAGAATGGGTATTATTTTATTATAGCCTTAGAAAATTACTTAAATAAGTATCTACTTAAGTAATTAATTTCATTGTCTAAGTTTTTCTGTAAGTAAGTTGTATTGCGAAAGACCATCAGATGTGCGTGATTTGGTTGATGAATGGCATTCGTGTTCACGTCACAGTAATTACAGATGATGTGTGTAACTATTGTTTAGGTGCAGGTTGCAGTCGTAATATTTTTAATATCGGTGATGATGTTAATATCGGAGCACATATATTACACAATCTAAACTATTGTAATTTTTGCCAATACCGTGACCGCTATGCTCATAAAATTATAGAACAGCACTATATTAAATAAATAAAGTGGCAGTCTCTCTGGTTAGTGGTCTCATACTCTCATAGTCATTAAAAAGGGCTACTTTCCTCTTTTGCGTAAACAGATTATCTGTATCCAACTGCTCAATGCTGTATACCTAGTAGTAAAGGCACCCCCAGCATAGAATGGATGCATGGGGCAGATTCATAGAATAGGGGTACTATTCGACGACTCGTATAACCTAATGATTAAGGCATTTACCAAACCTGACCATATATTATGTGGCTTTTCATTAGAGAAGGGTCCGTATGTGTGTTCATGTGATCATGTGCAATAAGGACCATTCTATCGGAATTTCTATTGGAATTTCTGACGAAAAATTCCTCATTGCACAAGTGCATATGGATCCTTTTGTAATAGAAAGCCACATAACGGAAAGGTAACTAGCATAGTGTTAAATTTGAAATGCAAATGTCCCAGGAAATATTAATTAGGTACTTATTACACTTAATTGTATTGGTTTGTATGATAAACCATTATTTAGTGATACTGTCTGAGAAGAATTTACGAGTACAGTAAAAATTGCAATCTCTCAGGATCGTATATTATTATGATAACACAATCCCAAGCGATTCTAGATAGAGAATTGACCCCTACCCCTATGCTCATAGAAGATTATGATCTCGTAACTCGGTGTATATTGATTTATTATGCCAACTATTGGTGGCGGTTCACACCCATTGACACCCATCAACATAAATATACATAATTCTATTGTACGAACAATAATCTGGACACAGCTTGTAACATTACGATTTTTTTGTGACCTTTTGTGCAAAAGTGAAGTGAAAACCATGTAATGAGTCTACAAAGACCCAAAAGTACGAGATTCAAGATGTGGAAGTCCATCATCCACAGGAAAAGAAAGTACAGCGAAGCACTTCCATGCGATGTCGAATCGTACGCCGCCCTAGCGGCGATGCAAGGAGGCAGCGCGTCGACGTTACCGCCATCTCTTGATGCATTGCGTGCATGTAAGTACTTTGGCTACTCGTCGCTAGATGGCGGAACTTTACACTATTCCATTTTGCTTTACTCTACTTTTTATTTTAAAATAATATTAATAAACCTTTGTATTGTTAACTTATAATAATATAATGAAAATTGTTTTGTTGTAGATGTTGTGTACACCTTCTGATTATACTAATGCTAGTACCCGACCAAATTATTCAAATTTTGACGCTAACAGAATTTGCTTGCTGCATAATAATTGGAATGCAATTAATGTCCCACGCACAAGGCGCCTAGTTTAGCTGATGGTGTATTTACTCAGTCACATGTACATATTGAAATGTAGTCATCTGCCGTGTGCTGTACGAGTTTCCTGTACTTAGCGGCTGGATGTGATTCATACTTGCACCATTGTGTTTATGATACGGACCGCAACAAAAGACCGCCGCTTTCTGTATAAGGATAGCTTGCGTGATTTTTTGTGCGTATAACCTTCATGACCTCTGAATAGTATGAATACATAGAAAATGCCTGCTTTAACGCCGAAATGAAAACTGTTTTTAGGGTCAACTATTTTATTTTCTTGTAGTAGTAATAATAGTAGTAGTAGTAACAACACTTTATTGTACAAAAAAAAACGTAAAATAGGAAAAATACACATCATTAGTACAAAGGCGTAAGTAAAATGTAAGTGAATTACTGTTATTCTTTTTGAGAAATAAAATATGAACTTATCCCTTTCGGGGATCTCTTCCAGTTAACCTAAGATCTTGGTGGCTGTGGGTTTTACTGCTACACAGAAGTAATAATATTTCACTGGTACCTATAGTCCGTTTTTTTTTAGCATTATAAAGAACTTCGCAGAAGTAAGCTTGTGGTTCCAAATCCGGCACTTTTAGCGGTAATAATTTGAAGTAAATTATAATTATGTATTGACCATGCTACATTAGATAATTCAATAATTATTAACAATTAAAGAGCCTGATAAAAACTGCACGCTTGCTTCTGTGGAGTTCTTTCTAATGCTAAAAAAACGAACTATATACGTCTATAAGGAAGCAAAGTTTTTGTACAATCACTTGTTTTTGAAATAGTTTAAAAATCAAAAACTTAAAAATCGTAGATATAAATACCCGTTTATCACTTATCATTAATCTCAATAATATTCAAAGTGTTATCGGTAGCTACTAGGTAAAAATACTGTGAAATACTGCAGTGATAAACAAACTGATAGAATCTCAACCTACTAAGGACAAAAAATTTACTTTTGTCACGGAACATTAATAGAAACAAGGCTATTGTTTCTATGTCAACAATCAACATACTCTGTACTTCGAGAAATGTCACAGTAGATTAAAATTTCGTTTTATTTATGGCAGCACTATGGGAACTAGAACAAAGCCTTAAAGTACCTAGTGCTTACCCATGTACCTTTTACGCAAGTCCTAAAATTAATGAACCCAGACCTCATATTAGCAACGGAACAATAACCCACGCATAACCCTTACTCAGAAACAATATTGTCTTTGTGCGCGGCAAAAAGCGTGAAAGGACGACGCTTGGCAATCTTGTGAAGTAATCCTTCATTTGTTTAGCTTTGGAACAATGAGCTGACCAATAAAGAAACAGACACCGACGCCGATAAGTATATACTACCACGAGGCCAAGCTGGGATTTGCATGCTTGTGATAGTGAAAAATTTTTAAGCTGTTTCTTAGTAGGTAACGCTGCTAGGTGAGGGGGCGCGGCTGGAGGACACATGGATGGTGTTGTGTTGTTGCTATGAATTTCATTAATTACAACTATACTACAGAGCTACTGGAAACATAATTTTCCTTATTTATTTAATGTACAGTAGAATTCAGTTTGCTGTATATGAAGTAGCTATATACATATGTATATACATATATGCTAAATAGGTCATGCATGTCTCAAAGTTGAAATTTCACTGACTGAGGTAGACATGGTTCGCAAATAAACGAAAAGCGAAACAGATGTCTCTAAGACGGAGAAGTCTCGTGGACTATGATTAAACCAAGAATGATATTAGTTTCTTTTGTAAATCATCCAATCGAGTCGCACGCACAACACGGTGTCTTATGACGCGTCCACGCAGGCTACGTTAACTGGGCTCGAGTGTCGCCTCACTTGTAGGTACACATAGTAGATGTCGTGACGAGGCGCCCAAGCGCAGACAATATGGCTCCCACGGCACAGTTTCCATGGATTTACGTAAATACACCTAACTACTTGCTCGTTTATACGTCGTATTGAAATGTTTCTACACTTCTGAAAAAAATTCAATAGCAAATTGTGAGCATTATTGTGCTATTGAATAGGGTTTTATATTGGGGCCAGATAATTATGAATACAATCTCCGATAGAGCTCGTTGTTACATTCTTATATACTCATCTTCTTGACTGATGGCATTCATATAACAAGCCCAATTTCATGGTTTTCATGTTAAACTCCGTAAAAAAATACATCAATGTACTACCTACTATAATATGACGTTCCGTTCTTTTCCTCCATTCGCTTAATTCATGCTACATATTTATGTCGACTAAACGACCCAGTGGTAAAGGGTGTGAAAGTGCTTCATTTCAAATTCCACATAATTAACGTCGATAACATCTAATTACAGCAATCGTCTGAATCTTCCTTATAGCGTAATGAAAGCATTTACTACTCAGTAATCTAGAAAGCTTCATATCCATAAGATTTACGTGTAAACATACTACATTTATGGTCCAGAGCGCTAGCATCAGCACTTCAGCAATACGAGTAATTACGGATGATAGGCGGTACAAGTCCATGAATATTGAAGTGTAAATAGACATGTGGAGCAAACGTTGCTTACGCGTTTCTACTGTTTGTGGTTGACCTAGTAGGTTCTGTCAGACCTTTGGGATTTCAAACTAGCACTCCTGCGTCACGTTATGACACTGAGGAAAATATAAGTATTGTTTTAAGGATTGTAGTTATTGACCTTATTACTGGTTTACTGAATTACATAAATTTGTATACGTTTATAAAAGACGTTCCCACTTTGTTTACAAAACTTCATGTTGTATTTATTGGATTTTAGGAATAACAGGGTTAAAGTTTAAGGTTACATTCGCTTGGCGACTGCAGCAGCCTTGCACTGTTGCACCGCTGCGGTACCAACGCGGGCGATGTTATTGTCAATTTCATTGAGACATTTTCGTTGCCCCTTGTCGCTGTCTCACGCGTAATAATAACGTCCAATCTGTCGGTCATTTTAGGAGATTGATATTGAAATGCATTGCCCGCTTCTACGCTGCAGCAGTAACTGCCGTCATCTGAAATTAACCTTTAAGGGCCACTTTATCAATGACTAGCATGTTGCCAGAGACTTCGTTCTCGTGAATTTTTATGTGGGATATTTTTTCCAATATGTATTGTCTTTCTAAGAAGTTTCAAAACCTGACCCAAAAAATATTCGTACCCTTTACAGACTTTCAACCCCCTTAGGGGACGAATTAAAAAGAAACGCTGAAAACTATTTACTTCTTTAAAGGGTGAAGTTATTTTTCTTATATTTTAATAATATGCCTTTTTAAGAAAATTTAAGTCTCTCGCTAAAAATATAATTCCCGATTCAAACTTTCAATCTCCGCGTTTAACCCCTTAAACCGCTGAATGATTTACTTGTTCGAAGCTCCAAATCACTTACGAAAAATCCCAATACAATTATTCAACCCCTTTTCAACCCCTTAAGACCCCCAAAGGACCTTAGGAAATGATTGTTTTTAAACTGCTAAAATTACTTTTCACGTATTTAAAAAATGCCTTTTTAGGACGTTTCTATTTAGTTGCTAGCTTAAAATAAAACTTGTACTACAAACAAACTTTCGTCCCCATTTTAACCCACTTAGGGGTTGAATATTACAAAATCGCTTCTTAATGGTTGCTTACGTTATAATAAAATTAATAAACTACCTAATGTGATTATTAAATATAAAATTCAGCTTTCTAGGTCGAACGGTTTGCGCTGGGCGTTGATTAAAGTCAGTCAGTCAGGACTTTTACGATTATTTGTTTTAAATACAAAGATTAGTTCAAGTTCAGTTTTCCAGTTGTGATCCATGCGTCCTGACAATTTCATCAGCTACCCATGTGAGTATCAAGCCTGCTCAGCAAAGCTCGAAAGACGAAGTTATATCTTGCCGGAAGGATTAGATACGTGTTAACATTACTTAGTCCAGGAGGTGGTCTGTGATTAAATGAATTAACTTTAATGCAATGCGTGTACTAGTTTTTGTTGAGTGACTGATTACAAAGGAAGGAGGCCTTTTTTGTGTAACACAACATAGGCAACAATAACGATTAGTAATTCATACTTCGAGCTGCAATAGCGTCATATATGTACAGTTTCATGTAAAATTGGATCAAATTCCGTTCATTCATAGTCAGGTTTCGGTTAATTAATTATAATTATGTATAAAGTATTAGGTACAATTATATTATTAAATCGAAAAATAATTTGCTCCAGTTTCTTACTCAGTGTTAATAAAAATTGTAAAGCAATTATATTTGAACTTTGACTCACAGTTGTTAGGTTCACACTAAGATTCACTAATCTCATCGTCGTTGCGGCCTTCTAGTTTCAGAGGGATGTGTGACGTGGGTGTGCTGCATCATGGCAATTCGCGATACAAGAGCCGCCTTTGTCCTCAGTTGAAAATTAAAACTTCCCACTTCTAAGAACGAGATGTGTCCGCCGGATTGTTTCATCTGCATGACTATTTTGGGGCACGACTTGATTCTTTTATGTCAATGCTCTTACGCAGCCAACTACTTAAGCAACTCCGAAAATCGTAACGTTTACTAAAGTTCAAAGACATCAAAGAACATTTTGCGCTGTGGACTTTATTGTTATATGTAGCAATTACTTATACGTAGTTACAGTACCTATACATATCCAATTACTCGCTCTTTTATTAAGGCCTAAGTCTATCAGATTTATCGAAATATACCTATGCTTAAATCAGGATTGAGAATATTTGTATCAGAACTCGAACAACTTGCCGAGAAATATCTTTACATAGTGGTCGATCCCAAAAGGTGGCACAGAGTTGTTAATAGCCCCATATATGCGAACCAGCTTTGCCTAGAGAAAACTGGCTTCCATAGCACTTGACAGAGAGAGCGCACGGCGCTATAAAAAACTAGTTACGCTCGGAAGGCGATCATTACTAAATTGTCTATGCTTTTTATTTGCCCTGGCTCTCAGAAACTGTTTAACTTGCCACATTCTTCAAGAGAAAAACTTTATCCAGCTTCCGCACTAGCTGTTTAAGTTCACGAAAATTCAATTCTTATTTCGTCAGAAGTGCACAATTCGAACTGGAAACGTTGGAATCAATGCAAGTAGATATGCATAGTTCTCTTTTGTATGTTTTTGTTTGTCATATATAAAGCAGAAAATACCATTGAACCTATCAAAGACGGATTTGTTTTTTTTGAAATGTGTCTTTGAGTTAAGTACTTATTTATTTGCTTTACAGTGAGATTTTATTTTTTACATGCATTAACACGAACGAATCACACCATTTCTTTTCAACCAGTAAACGTAAGCTGGATGTTAAGTCAATGGTTATTTAAGACCGCTAAAAGACCTTTTATTTTTGTTGCAGGTAAGTACCGATATTAAATTACGAAAAATCCTCGATTATTGGAAGTTATGTCTCCAGTTGGTTTCGTTGGTGAGTAGTTTTACAATGTACATACATTCATCTTCCTAACGTCGCGTCGCCTTGATTTTTTATCACGGCCTGCTGAGAGAGTCTGGGGTCTTCGCGGGAACCTATTTCCTGTAAGTAATTGATGCAGACACTAGTTTTTACTAATGCGATTACCAACTTATTCTTCAACCTCTTGGGCCTTCTTAGGCGACCTAGGCAATTCTACGATTTAATTAATTAATTTAAAGTCAAGGTTCGCTCAGACAAATGACGTTAACTAACGTTAGCTTCTTAATATTGTAGTCATCAAAAATAACAATATACCTATTACTCGCAGTTGTGTCGTTTTAAAAACTGATGATATCAGTTCTATACCGTGCATCATAATATAGGAAACACAAAGAGTAAACAGTGCCGGATTAAGCCAGCGCGGGGCCTGTACCAAATTCTATCATGGGCCCATGGATTGTTTTAATTTTGTCGGACGAACTGAACGAAGTGAAACTTAGGTTTTTTACGGCCACAATGTGTAGGAGCGCGGGGCCCCCAAACGCGCGGAGCCCGTGGCATTTGCTACTTTTGCCACGTGGCTAATACGCCACTGAGAGTAAACATTGCTCGATGAAAGGTGCGACTTCGCATTCGCATTAGGTAGATGGCCCAAACTCGAAGCGAAGAAAGGGTGTTGTTATTAACGCGTAAATGTATTAAGACCTGTGCTTTAGAGAGCGTGACAAAAAGCTAACGCTTTCTTTTGCTGCAGTTTGCTGTTATTTTAATTGCTCGCCCACTTGCTGCTCAAGTGCTCACTCAGTGAGCGTGATGAACTATGTCCATCACTAACCACGGACATAATTCAGAAACTAAAATTTAAACAAATTAAATATACCAGTAAGTCGCACTTTGCATACTTGCTGCGTTCGGGAGAGGGCTAACGCATGAAAAATACGTTTTCCATATCATCGGGATACGTGAAAACACATTTGAGAATAAGGGCCCAGTTCTAACACCCTTAATTACTTTTATACTAAACAATTGTTTGATGAGTTAGGTTGACCTTTACACTAAACTTACATATTTTATGATAGCGTACGACACGTGTCTTCCAAAGAAGGTAAGTAATTAAGACGATATTGGACGACCGCATCTCCATACAAACGTAGTCCCCATTTTCCTCCCTAGTTATTGAAATTATGGAAAATATTGTTATATAACACGATTTATTGTAGATTAACCATAGCTATACATGCCTAGGTACTACTACTTTTTCGTTTTTTTTTTACTTAAACATGTTTTACGCAGGCAGTAATTGTGCACTGTTTGCTGATACACGCCGTTGCCGCCGGATGTCGACTTTACCGTGGAAGCTGTGAATATGAGATCACCGTTAACACGTCGATTCTGCATCGACACCATAAAACAAGACCACAATATATAACCGTCCCTTTTAATAGTCATGAGCGCGAGAGGGATAGTTTGTGCGTGGGATTCGGTTGGAGGAATCGGTATGTCGCATCCGCTCGCTCCCGAATCGGAACGTGTTGGACATCCTCCATCTTGTTTATTAGTTATTTTATCCACGCCTCCATACTGCAGTCCTGCTGACTTCCTGAGAACGCAGGGCAATATAAATAAGTTGAATGCTGTATTTCATTGACAACCACTTTATTGGGAAGTGTTTTGTGCCATTTATTTATAATGGATTGGATGGAACTTTAGAATTACATATGTGTATTTTTTTCTTAATAGCAATAATTATGTATTATGTTATTAAGTGAATAAACAAAGTTTTTTAAAAATAAAATAAATATGTAATTACATACTTACTATAATGATTAGATATGTATGATCTAATACTAAGGTTACCGTTGTTTTTACTCAGTTTAAGTACAATGATGTAATTGTAACGATGCAACGAGTTTCACTGTAGCCGTTTAACATTTTTGCATATTTAAGCAGCTTCCCTTGTCCTTGTACAATGTTGTGTATGAATAATAGAATAGACGTTAGATCCTGTGCTTTTTAAAACATGTGCTCGTCATAAGTATACCGTCGTTTGTAATAAAAATACTGCACGTTACTGTTTTATCATTTCATAATAATATTTTTATTTAAATAACGGGTATTCAGTAAATAAGCTACTCAG
Source organism: Cydia splendana (assembly GCF_910591565.1). Lineage (NCBI taxonomy): Eukaryota > Metazoa > Arthropoda > Insecta > Lepidoptera > Tortricidae > Cydia > Cydia splendana. The sequence goes on along the minus strand of NC_085987.1, from coordinate 8,037,218 downwards.
TAAAAAAAAACTTTTCTATATTCCAGTAAATAACTAATACTATTACTCCATGTGTGTTCTGTTTGGCCTGATTTTAACGAGTTCGTGCCAAAAATATTATTTCCGCATCCAACGCCAATGCAGATGTGCCATTTCACGCATACAAATTGGGCCAGGAACGTGTTCTACAGCTATACATTCGGAAGAAAAATCCCAAACAAATTAATGCACGGCTTTGGTTTTGTTTAGACAACTATAACATATTGAATTGGTATTAGTTTATTTGAGTTTGATTGAGCAGATTTGATATAGCCCGTGTACTCATCACGTTGAAAACGTCGTTTGAATCGATAAACGGTTCTCATACTTAAGCTTTTTGAAACGTAGGTGGTTGATGCAACAGCGTTGACTCAGTGAGTCCGTCTCGATATAGTACATCAGTTTCCCTTTTATATCTCCTTTTGTACTGTTTACGCCTTCGACTCTGAGCTTTTACTCTGTTTATATGTTAATTATAGCCGAGAAAAGTTATGTTTATCCTCGCCTTCCGGCGTTTGCCCGACATAAATCTCAGCGACGTGTAAACAATTTGTATTTTTACAAAACCTGAGATATTATTGATGATTTTTTCTTAATTATTGTTGCCTTTATTTTAGTTATTACATTATTACATGTCAGTGGGTAGTAAGTAATGCTTATCTTGACATTCTACAAGTAACACTACTTAGCTGGTGTGTATTTTATTTTATGCACGTAATAATAGAACGGTGACACAACGGCCCTATTTACCTATCAGCGCTATCGCCATTGCTCAATCGTTGCACAGTTGTCGTTTGTACATTGACATGCCTAACCTAAACAGTATTTACATAAAAGTTCATTCCAACTCGCGTGCCCTATCGAGTTGACGATATAAAGAGTTTTATGGAATTATCATGTCGTCGCGTGCCCTCGTTTCGGCTATCAGTGTCAATTTGTCCAAGTGAAGTTTCATTTAGTGTGAGTAAGTTGCCTACGAGTTTACTTATGGACCCCTCGTGGAGCGACGATGAACTCGGTTGGCTTCTGTTCGGTATGTTCCCTCTTAATTTTTGGTAATGATATAGTAGGTAACTGTATGTATTTTATAAATTTACCGGAGTTGATGTTGTTCATTGGACAAACCGTTGTCATTTGAGCCATTATACCTACTTATGGCATTATTTATTTGTCTTCAGGATAATTGGTTACGTATGTATTAGGCTATAACTATTTTTTGACACAATTGAGTAAATATTTTATATTAACGTGAACTACTTGTGCGAAGTCACCACGTATATGAAACTTATTCATGAAGGGGTTTTGTAATGATGATGATGATGAAGTATAACTTTAAGGACATTAAGGATCCGGTATGACGCGACAAAGAGCGAGTTAGTTGCAACTTTTACTTCATACATTTTTTGATCATCTGTCATTTCTTTATATTTAGTTTCCAAGTATACGCATAAATCATCCGTGACTTTCGCAATTGTACTCATGGAAATAAAATACTTAATTAGTAAGTACCTATATGTACCTTTGTACTAATGTTTCTTAGACATTTTAGTGTTTAATTTTTTAAATATACATTTTCATTTAAATATATATACCTATATAGCTAACTATGCTAGATATTTAACTTTCTAAAGTATGTCGTAAGTTGTTTATTTAATTGAATATAGATACTTACTTGTAGTCTCATGTATTGAGCGTTCAAATGTTGATCATTTAAGTTTTCCCATTTTACTGGAAAATAAATACATGCCATTTTGAAGCATATAACATATGCTTTGCCCTTCCTTCGAACTCGAGTTTCAGTCGCTCGTCGCGACTAAGTTGATTGTTTACTTACTTATTCTTATTATGATAAATATTTTATTTAACATGCAGTTTTTTACAAATTCAGCTAAAATATACCTACATGACATGACGTTGGCATGTATGATATTAATAAATTATAAAAATCAGGATATATGTACATGTACCTAACTCATTAAACAGATATCCATTATATCCTATTCAGGCTTTTGCTTACGGTGTAACTAAACTCGTCGATAACGCTGTAGTCCCGGCTTGATAACGTACTTATCGTGCGACTCAAGTTTTTTCTGCGAACCCACTCGACGGGCCCGTATTTTTTATTTATGGCATCGTCGGTGCACAAAACCGCGTAGTATATTAAGGGTTGCTGTCCGTAGCGTCCAATAATAATAAATATATACATATTTTCTTAAATATTCTGGGTCGACAAACTAGGTGTACATATATTTTGCATAGTAAGTCATAGTAGTAACCATGAAAAGTAAATGGTAATTTGTAACATAATGCCTTAATAATGCATGAATAGTTTGTGGTAGCGTCAGCCCTAAGTTGCCGCGTTGGGTCTCGATGGTTGGTAAACAGTCGCAACAAGCCCGCGAAGCGCGCCGAACGTCCGCGCTCGGGTGCCACCACGGTTCGGTGTGCTCGTTTGCCCGTCTCGCCTCGGGTGCTGCGCTCCGTTGTCCCTCGCCACGCGTTTACAATACACAGGAACTCCGCGTGACACGTTCAGGAACATTATACATATGTGGTGGCATTGGGTCTGTTTGTGTTTTTATTCGTGTCAGTTACAATACCTACATAACATCATTTTTATGGTGTGATCTAAAGTTATTCGGCTTAAGAAGTCGAATTGTGTTTAGAGTTAGACCAAGCTATGTTAGCAGCGATTTTAATAGCTCAGACTGTGCAAGTGTTATTTTAAACGTCAAACTGCTATGAAATAATGACGTTTAAATAACACTTGCGCTGCGTGTTCTATCAAAATCGCTGCCGACGTAGCTTGGTCTAACTCTATTGCCTGGATTAGAGGCAGTTGTAAATCATTGTTGCACATTAGGTATTAGGTAGGTACAACGAAAATCCATTGACCATGTCGATGATGTTTAAATTTTCGGATCGAATTGCGTAGTATCCGTGACTAATTTACTGTAAGTATCTCGAACGTCTCAAGTTTACCTTCCGAGCAAGTTTGTAAACAAGTTTATGTAAGTTATATTTATGTAAGTTATATAATCTGATCAATTACCTACGTTCCGAACTTTCAAATATCAAAGACGTCGCGAGACTCGCCAGATAAGTTTGGCGGGTCACCGAAATGTCAAATTTGTTTTGAATGTGGCAGTGGCCTCAGGGAGCGATGTAGTGTAATAATCAATCACCCAGCAAATCGATTGACTCCGCTGGCCCTAGCACCGTATCATACGCTAGGATGCTGTGGTGTGTAGGAGAATACTATATTTAGACACTTCCACGCCGATCGTCACCCTTTGCAATGGCATTCACCGTTCAACTTGTAACAGGCTTATGAAAAATCCATATTACCCCCACTTTCAACATGACATGCAGGAAGGAAAAGCAAAATGTTCTGTACCTATGTAGTTACTGAAGTCAGAAGGAAAAATAGAGTTGTTTTATTCGACGTACTTTAAAAATAATTTTGCTGTTAGGTAGGTGTATTCCAGTTTAAGTGGGAACAATAAACGCTTGATGTTTTCACAAATTTCAAGACATTCCCCTCACAAAACCTTTTATAAACTCAGTCGTGACCATCGCTTCTCGGTTCAATTGTCAATAATAAAAACACTTTTGATACGCTCGAACGACAGTAAATAATATTCCTATACCTTTTAACAATAAATTTTCTGCAGATTACCTTTTTCCTGGCTGTATAAAGTTCACGTCATCTTAAAAGTTATAAATATTCGTTCGTTTTTTGATGATTACATGAAGTTGGGTGGCTGTTACAGTAAAGTTATTGGCCACTCCTAACAAATCAGAAAGAAACTAAGTCACTTGAAGCCTTATTGTTAAGAGTGACCAATAACTAAAGTAGTCACCCTACATCTTTTGTTTATGAGCCATTATGTATAAGCAAAATCGTACCTTAAAATTTTAAAATATACTTACGTTATTATTACTTATTAGTAAGTAAAGTTCAGAAGCATCTGTCGCGCCGGGTGGCTGAAATCAAGCGTGTGCATGTCGTGCACATCTTGCGTTGGGCCCGCATCCCGCTACCTGCTTGGCCCACCATTGTTGCCCCTCTTACAATACAACCTGCTAGCACAGTATTGTTCTAACCAAAAACCCCACGCTTTATATTCAAGTGCGTCATCAGTGCACTTCGTATCTCTTGAACATTGGAATGTTGAACTTTTGGGTTAGGAATCCCAAGCCACTTCGACAACGTCCCTTAAAATTATGATTTTTTGACATGATCTTGCGGTTACATTATGTATTATATTATAAACAACTCTGGAAATGCTTTAGAATGCAGGTAAACGATCATAATAGGGCGGTCGTTCCTACTACCTCTTTGTCACTCCGGGCACGTTCCTCGCCTATAGTCACCGTACATCACTGGTTGTATGCGCAAAGAATTTGATACTGGCCGTTTAACAAACGTTGGAATTTTAATCGCCGTTACACCAAAAATATCGTTTTACACAAGTGAGATTTGCGAAACGGTCGGCTGTGTAAATGTGTAAAGATATTAATTTCCTTGTCAAATAAAATATTTAAAACTGGCGTGTACTCTGCTCCTTGCATTCGAAAGTTTTAAGAGGCGGCTCTTCATTTCATGGTTTCTGGTAGACGGTGTTTATAAATCGCGTTAGTGGGCCCCGGTGACAGATAAGAGTGTGGTTATCGTCAGCGGCCCGAATTCCCCGCGTCGCCGATAACTGCCTTGAGAATACTCGTAGGGATAATCTCATGACAGTTAACGTTTAAACATAAAACAGGAGTTTGAGTTGGTAAAGTCATGTGTAGTTTTCTCTGAATTAAAAGCTTTTTACCCCTTGAAGTGGGGCAACCGTACTGAGGTAGGATTTTGGTTTTATAAAAAAGTTGCTTTTCCTGTTGTAACGAGATCGAAGGAGTAATTTAATACAGTGGTTCACAGTTGACGCGATGTCATCGAGTTTCATCAATGTGTTGGTCTTATTTGTGCTCTACTTGTATTGTATGGCTAATGGTAAGCTGAGATCGGGTATAAGCTCAAGTGTGAACGCTTATATCGGGCTATACTTATCAAATAAAAGTCCAGTCTTGTGTATTGTACCTATGTTGTTCGTATATCACACATGGAACTTAAGTAATTGAACTTAGCTACATAGCTGAACAAAGCATGGCGTTGAACCAGGGAGCGTGCGAGAATGTACTTAAAGTAATTAATTACTTTACTGGATTATTTTTCGCAGTAAATTACCTATATCAGTAAAATCTGCACTAAAACCTCATTTAAAAGAGTAATGTAATATCGATTCAAATTCTTGCGCTTTTTACACAATCTTTAAAACAACGCTGGTAAATCGCATATGCCTGTAATCATTCTTTGGGGACACTGAAATGTTCCGTCCGAAACGTAGTGTTTTTTTTTCAATTTGTTAAACTCTTCGCCGCCATTGACTTGATATACACTTATAAAGTACCTACATATGTATATCGTGCCTCCACACGCCGCGACTTGATAAGTAATGGGGTTGTTTACGTGCAATTTGTGACATGGCGTCTACTTCATTGACGTATTTTAAATTTTGATTACATTCCCTGCAGTTTTAGGTGAACCTCCCTTTATCAAACCGATAGGTAGGTAGGTACTAGTAGAATACGGATGCCGCGGTCATTGGCCGCTCTCTTCCGGTGTCCTACCTATGCGCTGACCGGATATCGGCTTGCAATCATGTGCTACAGTTGGGCTATTTCAGAATCGTACATTGCACTGAAATGTTATGTTCATTGCGTAATTCTTAAAACTCTTATGTTTGGATGAATACAAAATGTGCTGATTGGCTATGTATCTAGATACCTATAAGTATGTATGTATTTATTTATTGATTTATTTAAACTTTATTGCACAGTAAAAATTGTACAAAAGGCGAACTTAATGCCAGAAGGCATTCTCTACCAGTTAACCCTCGAGCCAAACAGAGAACAAGTCGTAATAGGTGCAAGAAAAATTAAAAGTACGAAAAATTTAATATTAAGCATAAATTTTAAGTTGAACAACATACTATTTCAAATATACATACTGCTATAATATACTTACTTATACTTACATACATAAAATACTAATATACATATGTGTACATATAATACAATATATATATATATATAAATATATACATATATATCTATATACCTGCTTTCAGATTTTTATGAGATTTACTTAACTAAGAGACTTTTCTAAAAGATGTCTGCGCAACTTGTATTTAAACAGAGTTTTAGTCTGACTTTGCCTTATCTCGAGAGGGAGGGAATTCCAAAGACGAATCGCATACATGGTGAAGGAGTTGGTCATGGATCCGGAGCGATACAATGGAACTGACAGAGTTAGTTTTCGGGAGGAACGGCCTGGCTGTGCGGTAACAAACTGGAATTTAGACCGCAGGTACTCCGGTATCGCTGGGTCGTTTAATATACTGTAGAGCATACACAGCACCCTGAGGCACCTGCGTTCCCGTACACGAAGCCAATTAAGTTTCCGTCGAAAGGCAGAGACATGGTCGTACTTGGGGAGGCCGAAGATAAATCTAATACAGCTGTTTAAAAGTCTATCCAGTCTGTCTAAGAGTCCTTGTGAAAGGTTGGTAAGGCACACATCACTATAATCTATGACTGGAAGCACAAGAGCCTGAATGAGTAAAGTTTTAGTACTGGCCGGCAGGAAATGTTTAAACCTGTACAATGCTCTCAGGGTATTTGTAACTCTGCGACACACGTCAGAAACCTGTGGCTCCCAAGTTAGGCCCCGATCCATGATCAACCCCAGGTTTCTCACTTGGGATGATAGTGGTATTACGGTGCCCTCAAAGAGAATCGGTCTTACATGTGCGAAGTCAGAGAGTGAGACTGAACGTGGGCTCCCAAGAACGATAGCCTGACACTTAGACGGGTTGACAGCGATCCCGAAATCATTCGACCAGGATGCTATGCTAGAAAGATCGTTATTTAGGCGCAATACAGCCTCGTCTATATCATCGATCTTGACTTGAGTGTACAATTGCAAGTCATCGGCGTACAGGTGATATGAGCAATTTATGAAGGGGGTAATTAAATTAACAAAAATAGAGAAAAGCAGTGGAGAGAGTATACCGCCCTGTGGAACACCGGAAGAAAGATCGCACCAATCAGATAGTGTCCGATTGGCTCGGGTGGCCTGTCGACGACCGCAAAGGTAGGAGGCAAACCACTCGGCCGCTGATGATGAAATATTGAGATGGTCTAGAGCGGCAAGGAGAAGCTCATGATTTACGGCATTAAACGCGTTCGAAAAATCTATTAAAACGAGAACAGTGACAAGGGATTCCTCTATGCCCAGCCGCACATCTTCAAGAACCTTAAGTAAAGCGGTAGTTGTACTATGCCCTGAACGAAAGCCTGACTGAAATGGCGAAAGAATATGGTTATTGGAGATGTGAGTGGACAGTTGCTTGTGCACTATGGCTTCCAGGACCTTAGACAAAAACGGGAGAATTGAAATTGGGCGAAATTCTTTGAGTAATGAAGGGTTGGGTACTTTTGGGAGAGGGATTACGAAAGCACTACGCCACAAGGAAGGAAAAACACCTGTAAGCATGGAAAGATTGACTACATGCGTTATAATAGGCACAATGCATTCAAGGATGTAGTAGGTTAATTTTAAGTAAAATCTGACTAATGCCTATTTGGCCATTGCCATTTGCGGATTTTAAATGTTACTGATTTGTTTTATTGGCGAGCATTACTCTTAGACAACAGTTGCATGTACATAGTATGTTTGAAAGTCAGCCATTAGCCATTGTATAATGCCCGTATAATGCCGTGCCCCATGGCCCATCGCCATATGTTAGCCATTAGCCATTGTATAATGCCGTGCCCCATGGCCCATCGCCATATGTTAGCCATTAGCCATTGTATAATGCCGTGCCCCATGGCCCATCGCCATATGTTAGCCATTAGCCATTGTATAATACCCGTATAATGCCGTGCCCCATGGCCCATCGCCATATGTTAGCCATTAGCCATTGTATAATGCCGTGCCCCATGGCCCATCGCCATATGTTAGCCATTAGCCATTGTATAATGCCGTGCCCCATGGCCCATCGCCATATGTTAGCCATTAGCCATTGTATAATACCCGTATAATGCCGTGCCCCATGGCCCATCGCCATATGTTAGCCATTAGCCATTGTATAATACCCGTATAATGCCGTGCCCCATGGCCCATCGCCATATGTTAGCCATTAGCCATTGTATAATGCCCGTATAATGCCGTGCCCCATGGCCCATCGCCATATGTTAGCCATTAGCCATTGTATAATGCCGTGCCCCATGGCCCATCGCCATATGTTAGCCATTAGCCATTGTATAATGCCGTGCCCCATGGCCCATCGCCATATGTTAGCCATTAGCCATTGTATAATACCCGTATAATGCCGTGCCCCATGGCCCATCGCCATATGTTAGCCATTAGCCATTGTATAATACCCGTATAATGCCGTGCCCCATGGCCCATCGCCATATGTTAGCCATTAGCCATTGTATAATGCCGTGCCCCATGGCCCATCGCCATATGTTAGCCATTAGCCATTGTATAATGCCGTGCCCCATGGCCCATCGCCATATGTTAGCCATTAGCCATTGTATAATGCCGTGCCCCATGGCCCATCGCCATATGTTAGCCATTAGCCATTGTATAATACCCGTATAATGCCGTGCCCCATGGCCCATCGCCATATGTTAGCCATTAGCCATTGTATAATGCCGTGCCCCATGGCCCATCGCCATATGTTAGCCATTAGCCATTGTATAATGCCGTGCCCCATGGCCCATCGCCATATGTTAGCCATTAGCCATTGTATAATGCCCGTATAATGCCGTGCCCCATGGCCCATCGCCATATGTTAGCCATTAGCCATTGTATAATACCCGTATAATGCCGTGCCCCATGGCCCATCGCCATATGTTAGCCATTAGCCATTGTATAATACCCGTATAATGCCGTGCCCCATGGCCCATCGCCATATGTTAGCCATTAGCCATTGTATAATGCCGTGCCCCATGGCCCATCGCCATATGTTAGCCATTAGCCATTGTATAATGCCGTGCCCCATGGCCCATCGCCATATGTTAGCCATTAGCCATTGTATAATACCCGTATAATGCCGTGCCCCATGGCCCATCGCCATATGTTAGCCATTAGCCATTGTATAATGCCGTGCCCCATGGCCCATCGCCATATGTTAGCCATTAGCCATTGTATAATGCCGTGCCCCATGGCCCATCGCCATATGTTAGCCATTAGCCATTGTATAATGCCCGTATAATGCCGTGCCCCATGGCCCATCGCCATATGTTAGCCATTAGCCATTGTATAATGCCGTGCCCCATGGCCCATCGCCATATGTTAGCCATTAGCCATTGTATAATACCCGTATAATGCCGTGCCCCATGGCCCATCGCCATATGTTAGCCATTAGCCATTGTATAATGCCGTGCCCCATGGCCCATCGCCATATGTTAGCCATTAGCCATTGTATAATGCCGTGCCCCATGGCCCATCGCCATATGTTAGCCATTAGCCATTGTATAATTCATACTAATCGGGAACTACCAGTCTAGCTTTTATCATAAATATGATCATTCTCAAATTTGGTCGTACTCGTATGGGCAGTAGCAATGTATGAGCATGAGTACCAAGACGCTGTTGTCAAATGTTACCCTTTATCAGAGATATATATAACTCCGTATAAGATAAGTAAAGTCTAAGAAAAAAACGTGCCTTGGAAATCAAGAAAAAGTCATTCTCGAATAGATGGCGCCATACCTTTGGCCTATTCTCGGCTAGATGGCGTTGACGGGGCACCGTTTGATATTTAACAATTTTAACACATATCAGTGAAAGAACATGGGTCAGTATGGAACAATAAAAATTAAAAATCATTTATCCGTAAACATATTTTGATTAATTTATACATTTTCAATTTTATTTTAAGTTTTAATCGTGTGTCGACAGATGGCAGTAAATGTACCGTGACTACAAAATTTACTTTGGCAATAGCCCTCTATACTATCTATTCTCTTTGCCTTTATTTACGTAGGTCTCGATTTATGTTTTGTAAAGTTTGAAGTTTGGGTTCTAAATATGTAATTGAAACTTGTTTAGAGTGAAAATGGATCGTTTTATTGCGTGTCTAATGGCTTTTTGACCTTATTCAAAGGGCACCTAATCTGTATTAAGCAAGTCTGAAACACTACGCCTAGTGGTCGTGCAGTAGGGTTTACTAATTCGGCATTTTGCTGTTAGAGATATGTAGTCACGAATTCAATCTCCATGAGCACAAGGGGCAAGTTAAATGGCGAAATGGTGACTGATATCATTTATACTAAATTACAGACTGATTCAAGTAGAACGTCCGTCACTCTTGCTTAGAATAGGTACCTGCTTCGCGCTAGTAAGAGAAGTAAGGTAAGTTATACATTTGATGGCGACTGTGCAACTCAATTTCTTAAATTACCTATATTTCTGCAGTCTACAGAACTTACTACGCTAAAGCCGACCACTGACTAACAGTTCGCCGGACGATATCGGCCGGTCAGTTGTTCGGAACTGTCAAATTTTTGTTCTAACTGACAGGCAGATATCGTCCGGCGGCCTGTTAGTCAGTGGTCGGCTTTACGCTTGAGCTTGAAGACTGTATCAAAAGGAGGGATTCGAAATAAAGGTGTTTCCATACTGACTATAATGATTCATATGCGCTCTGGCGTCCGTCCAAACAACAGTTTATAGCGGGTGATGTTTACAAAGCTGCCGCGCGTCACTGTAATATGCTACCGCTGTGGATCGCGGCCCCGTTGCTTCTCACTATGGCCACATCCATCTATACGAGTACATAATAAGTAATAATATATGGATACAAAATACCGGACGGTAAAAAACTATCTTTTGTTCGCAAATTTGATATATTGGTTATAACACGCTATCATGCATAAAATGACATTACATATATTAAAGAATAAAGAAGAGGTAAAAATATAACATTGAGGTTATAATACATGTATATTTAGCTACTACGAGTACATAAACCTAAATCAAACGGACAAACATTTTTCTTGTATTTTCTCTACACTTTATTCGAATCCTAGCACAAGGAGGTCACAACATTTCTTAGCTCCAGCCTTGGTTTATGTACAGTCAGCTGCAGAGATAACTGACCCTCCCTGCGTAGAATTTAGCTTGAAACTGGAATGTATGGAAATAGTCACGTGACTTTTCGTACCATTTGTCATACCGATATATGTAATTATGTACATTATTACCTTTCGTTTCGCCCAGTAGGTACAGATATGGTCGTTCTTGTCTACGTGACAGCGTGATAAAACGGTGTCCGTCACTTTCTATCCCGCGATGTTAAAAAGTGACAGCTACCAGGTTGACGCGATTTTTCTTGCGAGACCAAGTGAACAATAACGGTCGAATCGACGTGCTCTACACGGGCCCTAGCTTTTGTTCGGATTTGTTGCTTTTATCGCTCTCTTTTTACCGCAGTACAAATCTCGAACCGTGAATGAAATCGACAGTCCTACTCTCCTTTCACATGGTTTCACTTTTTTACATAATAATTTATTAATTAAAGCTATTTAAATATTTAATTAAGTGACGTATTAGCATTTTTCGACCGCGACCCTTGTGATAGCAAAATAAAGAAAAGCGGACCTCTAGCAAAAGTATATTAAGTTAATTTTGTATTTACTGTAAATACTCAAATTAAACTCAAAGAAACCTTCAATGTAATGAATTTCATTGAATTTTATTGCTTATTATTAGCATTTTATTTATTAAGTAATTCTCTTTCCAAATACTTATGTTTGCGAGTTTCACAAGTAACAAAGAAGCCTCACATGGTGCGTTGGTTTAATACGGCGATGTGTGTCAGTGTGCAGTATGATGCACTTAATGCACCGTCGCGGTGCCGACGTGCTTAATCTCGTCCGAGTTGCAAGTGTAATTTCCATGCGGACAGAAAGGCGAAATATTCGTGTTACGTCCTTGTTTTAAATTCTTGCAACGACACGATATGTGCCCCACGTTTTCTAGCCCAATAACAACGTGGGCTATTTATACCTACGCTACTTCTGAATCTTAACGGTTATTTAGGTAAACAATTGCGGCGTCTATTGATTTTTATATGAGTTACAACTTTAGATTAATATGGTATGGTAAGCATTGACGCAGATCGTCTATCAAGAGCAGATTGCTTGTTAGGCGAGGAGTGCGACCAGGGAAGGGATAACTTCGTTAGCGACGGGGCATCAGTCTCGTTAATGGCTGTAGAACCCGAGTACATTATGCACTTATTCACTGACGTGTGCGCATTTACAGTTCGCACACCGCACGCACAACGCCAGCATTCTACTGGCACACTTCTCTAACGAAAGTTTGTTACTTACGTATTCTACTTTTTGCGTATTCCTCGCCATTAGCCGATCGAATGATCCACTGTACTATTGAACTGATTAATTTGGCTATTAAAACGCGCGTAACAATTGAAATTACATTATAATTATGTAAGCCTTGCATTACTTTGTCCGTTGCAGTTAATGGTAATCTTTGAAATATGTTTACAGGCATTTTGTAAATCGTCTGTGCGTATGTAACATGTCTGTAATTGTAATCGAGAGTGGGTGTTCTTTTATAACTGGATTATGACGTACGAACGTTTGTAGCTTATTTTCAGTGCCCATGCGCGGTTCTTTAATTAAAGTGAACCTAACTTGTAATTCCTCAGAAAAAATGTTCAACAGAAATATCCATGATTTAATATGAACATCTTGTATGAATAATTTCATTGAATGCTATTTGATAGGCAATCGACGTTTAAGCTGTAGGCACTGGCAGTCAAGGTCGTTAGATGAATCATCTGTTTGGCTGCGTAGGCGTGCCGTTGACGATCTCTGTTTCCTTTCTTCTGTAAGTATACAGAAGTGTAAATAATCGTCTTTGCACATCACTAATTATTACATTCTCAATAAATATAAAACTCAATGCAGCGAGAGATTGGATTGCACCAGGATATTGTACCACCAACTGCTTCAATATTGCCTACCATGCCATTTCAAACATTGCCTGGCTTAAAAAACCAGTGATTATCTACCAAGTAGCTGTGTATGTCGTATCTCTCAATTCCCCTTCCCATTATTAAGAATTTAATATAGGTAGCGATTTGGTAGAGCATCACTGTTTTGAAGCAGTTGATTATCTCTTTAATTGAGATGAGGATAAGGTTTTGCAAGATTAATTTAGTATTAGGTAATGAGGAATTGAGGATGTATAATATGTACTTGGAAATCCACTTGTTACTAATTACTTAGGTATATTAAAACTCAGTGGATTTGTCAAGTAAATACATTTTAGAGAATTCATTCATGTTGATACAACTTATTGAATGTTTGCCTTCGGATGGCATTGGTGTTCATTGAATGGAAGGATTAATATACCAAATCGGTTAATGTTAATTCCACAAGAATTTGAACTGACAAATTCTGCAGTAAAACTTCAAACTAATCGTACTGGAACTATTAAGTATATGCTCGTAATAAGCGTAAATGTCCTATTAACCAAGTGTTTGCTTCGAAGGTCTGTTTAGAATACATCTTTTGACCGCCCACAGGCATCTAAGTTGCTCTCCTACGCATAGTATGATAAAGTGAACTGCCGGTAACGAAGCTCATTTTGCCATGGTAGTGTTACAACGCCACATGCTCACTAAGTATTTAGACGGACAATTTGTAATAAGATGAAAATTAACGTTGTTTAATTAATTATGAGGTTGATGTTGAAGCTGCAGGGGCTTTTATTGCAAAACTCGATCATTTACTATCAACAATAATCGATTTTTTCTATTGCATAAGATATATTTTTAATGTTGGTTGTAAATTAACTCTTCCAGACGTTGTAAATTAAGTCTCTCGTGCTACGTTTTTGTCAAAACATACTTTTATTCTACCAAATACATACATGGATTATTAACTTGTAACTACCAACTAATTGTACATTTCCTCGAACACGTTTTTGCTCATGAAGTGTTCTTGCTACTGTCGCAATAAGACTCATCCCGTTCCCATCATAACATCTCGTTTTTCTTCGTTATCGTTTATCGTAGCTAGGTATATGTATGTACCTACGCATCCGTTACTGCACTTGGCATGCAATGATGCCCCGTGCTCAAGGCCGACTTCTTACTGTTACCAGTCGTCGTAGTTTTACTACATAACTATATCGATGTTAACTAGTCACCTTATCATCTATGTTACAATCATTCATGTTACAAATATATTCATGCAAAATATTGCATCAGCATATTAGTAAATATTTTCAGGTCTATTCTTAATACGTAGTTACTAAATAGGATTTTTCTTGTACTTTAAGTCCATACATGCGAAATCATTTTCAGAGTATTAGACCGTCCTGAACAACTCGATTGGAATAATTGACAATCTTATACAGAGTATTTAATAAGGTCGATTACTATTATTTTTTTAGTCATCAAAATATGATCTATTGACAGTTTACAATAAGAGGCTCGTGCTAGTCACCGACAGAAGAGTGATGTTTTTTACATCATAGAACGGCGTAAATCTATCCTTAAACACCCAGCCGGCATTCCATCGTGTATCTCTGTTTGCCGCGGCTTAAAATAATTACACAAGTGTTGGTGCGGACGCTACCCTCGCTTCCCCCGGCTCTACCTGATAGGCAGATGAATGAACATTTGGTCTTAATCTTTGTAAAATTATAAACAATTATTATTTATTGATTTTTTTTCATATTCTAGCTAGACTCTACGAGTATTTTACTTTTGTATGAGACACTATTATGACACAGTGCAAAATACATTGAAGCTGATGATAGGTAATTAGATAATTTGTTTAACATTTAATAAGTTTTCAGCCGTTCACGAACATTATATGCCTAGTTACTACTTAAGAGTACCAATTCCTTCTTTTGAACAATAGGTACAGTTCAATTGATATTAACTATTGCTATTGTACCTAATTCAGTCGCTGATTTAAATGATTAAGTTGATTTTTAATTGATTACGAAGTGGTCTGAAACCGAAGTGACTTTCACTTTTATAATATGTATTATTAATAGTTATTTAATAATGTCATTTGTTATTACGATGTTGGATGTTGGTATATCAATTTATAAACCATAATACATAAGTACATTGTAAAAAAAATAACTCTCCTTGAATGCGGTAGATGCTTTAGTTTAATTAGCTGCGATTTGATTATTTCGACAAATATCATAACACATTTTCATAATTGAATTAGTACAAGAGCTTCAATATTGTTTGAAGTTCTACGGCCCACATACAACCATGATAATTATTGGAGCACGCTCGTATTCCAAACTGAATAGTAAATAAACGGACATGGAGGGCGAGCGCGCACGCAGTGTAGCTGGCGTCTCGCTTGGTCTCAGTGCGCCCGCGCCTCTGAATCGAAACAGACACGCGCCTGTCTGCGCGACACGAAAGTGGAGACGTCTCCGAAGGGACCCGGTATGAGAAACCGACTTTCGCAACGGATATGACACGGGCCCAGTAGGGCGAGAGTACCGTCAGTGCGCGAGTGTTGTCTGTTCTGTTTATGACGTTTGCCTCTATTTCGGTGCGTCTAATTCTGTGTCGATGGTATTGTGGATGTTTCGTTAGTGTAGTTAACGTTGTTAATTAGCTGTTTAGCGTAAGCGGTAAGGCGTCATCGCTGTGCGCCGTACTTGAGGTCACAATGAGAGCTGCAACAAAATAATTTTAATTACTATCGTTCATTACGTACACTATAGTCGTTCTCTTGCAGTATTTTACGTATTATTTATAGACATTTTTGATATTTTCGTTAATTAAGTACTTGGAAAACGCAAAGAAGTGTGACATGAAGTTAACTAATAGGTGACTAATAGTAATAATAATTGTCCTCGTCGATGTAGAAATGTAATTTTTAAAATTGCATAATACATAAAATAATCCATAAAATTATAGAAAAATATTGTCTCTACCTACTCTAACTGTAATAGACACATCTGTAAATTGAACTGCCTACTTAAAAACTGCAATTTTTATTACTACATACATACTATATTTGTCGTCGCAAGGCAAATAACATACCTACCTACTCAATTACATTGAAATTGTGTGTGGTTGATATAAAACTAATCTGCCATAGTTTATGGATTCATAATTGACTCTATTCATATCGTGGGCGACCCTATTATACCCATTTTATTTTGGTCTGTAAGATTTGATTTTATACAAAACTTATATCTAGGTACCCTTATAAATTGTGTTTTCGATTCTAAAGTCAAAAGCGAAATATATTTTTTTATAAATTATATTTATATTACAAATAAAAATAATTTGTGTTTTATAGAATGTACCACATAAGTTAACAAATTGGTAAATGGTTTTTGATTATATTTGCAATTGCTTAGTGTGATAAAAACCGTGCAAATACTAAGTCTTGAGCCGCTTTACCAACAGAAAAATAATTACCTCCCAGAAATCATATACATACATAACAAGGTACCTACTTGGCCGAAGCGTGGTACTTACTAAACTTGACCCAGTTTACCTATATTCATATTTCTTCTCTAGGTTAGTTTTTTACAGCATTGATATAAAAGTAAAATTTAAAAACACATAAATACAAAAACAATAATATATATAGATACACATATATATGTATAAACTACATACATTATATAAAAACCTAACAGAGTGCCGCTAGCAGCGGGGCAGGGCCCAAGCTGCCGGTGATGGGCAGAGTGAGGAACCGACGTAGTTATGCGCGCCTTTTTACCGCCTTCATCTGACCCTTGATCCAGCCAACCAGCGAGTCTTTATTTTTGACTTTAGATATAAGTAGGCCGCATTTTGTCGGTAACGTAACCCAAACGCTAAAACTGCATTTCATTATCAAATTGACCAATAGGTCCGTTTCGCTATGTCGGCGGCCGATCGTAAGATCAGGCATATCGTGAAATTCCTAGGCATATCGTGAAACGTGAAAATCTTTGCCTCGTTCCCCGAGTCGACGGAGCCCCGCTACGCGGGGCTCCTATTTCTGGGCAGTTTGCCCTTCGGGCATCTGAAGCATCCTAATGAACATATCCTACCTATATATTGGTTTGATGTGACTATCGTCAAAACATTACACAGGAACATTACGATCTGCCTGATCGTACGATCGGCCTACGACAGCTACACCAAATGCTCAGTACGGCTTCAGTAGGTACTTATTCAGTAACATCATCTTACCATTTAAGTGGGTAATGTACTGCGTCAGCCATGGAATGAGATTAATTTCGCCAAGCGAGTACCTCGCTCTACTTGTCCCAGTGGCCATATCCGTCGCAAATCGACCGTTTCCTTCGGCGTCTTCGCCTGGGCCCGGCTATTATAAACATGATTTATACCTGCCACGTCATTAGTTACGATGTCAGCATTTGTCGCAGGCGGATGCGTTTTATTTGCTCGAACAACCTATTTACAGCCTTTCATATGAACTGAACAAAAGCGCGCTTCAAACCGGCGCTCTGGCTGTCCGGCTGTTTGGAGATCATTACTCCTATTAGATACAGTACTTTTCGAGTGAAAGTTAGCCAAACCGTTTATTTAGGGCCACTTGCTTTTGTAATATGTGGCTTACCTTCATAAGCTACCGTCGACATATGTATAGCCACTAGCCAGGCTATAAAAGCTTTCACTGGCATACATCGACTCAGCAGATGTTTACGTACGCCTAAACATTGATGCAATTTGCAGCAGAATGCCGCACGCGTGTTGGCTGCAGCTGCCACATATTGTAATGACTGTTTCATGAACAACGGATAACTTACCGTTGAAAAAAATTTGAATGTCAAATCTTAGGCAATTTAAACCGGCTCGGACACATCAAACATACCCAAGAGTTTTTAACTGTTATTTTACAAAAATATGTTCCTTTTAATTTTTACGATATTCAATGTTATAAAATTTAACGATATTTGCTTGAATTTACACAAAATAGATGTTTTTTTACATTTAATAACTACCTACACATTGCGAGTACACTCCGAAGAAAGTAAAAGTACACTGCGAAAGCACTAAATTGAGATTTTGCTAAAGTGATATCATCAAAGTTGTACCTACTGACCATTCGAATAGTTCCAAAAGAAAATAAAATTGAATTAGTAAGTAATTCATATTTAAGTAATTGTATAAATCAAATTGTGATGCCAATATCTTTTTCCAAGGAAAAGTTTGCCTCTGCAAAGTTTTAAGCGGTGTATTGTGTACCTTATATTAAAGTAAAAATTCACTTTAGAAATAAAATAACATTAAATGTTAACTTTCGTCTCTACTTCGATAGACGTTAGATAATATTATTATTTTATTCTCAGCAGTTGATATTCATGTTTTATTAATCCTTTTTCCTTTGTACTTCTACATATTTAATATTTAATGTATTTTAATCGGTATAGTGGAGTTTAAACCTGATGTTTAGTAGTAATTCGATTCTCAGTTCATGGTGTAGGCATGCAGTGGACGGTAATTGAAGAAGTAGATGTCAACGCAGCACATTATAATGGCACTGATAACTGATAAGTGATAACTTAGCACGCGAACGCCGCCGGACTCTGGTCAGTCTTAATCTCAAGGAAATATCGGTCTCGTGTAAACTAAAAGTGTTGGCTGCAAGCCAAACATGACCCACTTCACTTCGTTTCCATAACCGTGCGTCAAACATGCCATCTTCTCATATAGCACACGCCATTCTTCCCATTCATCTCGTAATACAACCGTTGCAATTATCACTTATCACGACGTTTCGTCGTCCATATCGAATAAGCTCCAGTATTTGATTGCTCGTCGCTCATATGCCTTATCTTCGAGTGGATGAGTTGCCGTTAATTTGTTATTGTATTGAGATTCGCATTATAGTTTTGCACTACAGTTATAAGTACCGTCTGGGAAGCTCGGGGGTTTGTAATTGCAATGAGTTGAATGGAAACGTGTTGTAACTATAAAATATTTGCCATGGCTATTGGGCGTTCCGGATGGGCTGGCACCTTGAGACGGCCTTCACCGCAAAGTAGGCGCAGATTGTTTGCCCCGACGGGAGCCTAGCAACAGCTCGTCGCCGTCGTATCGTAAGCCACCACGTGCGTACGACGTACGACCATCTAATATTTTGCAAATGCGTAGCCCTTACTTCCTCCGCGCGGGTTCACCGACGGTCACCGGCCACATGCTATTTTTGCTATTGCGAATGTGCGACGGTAAATTTAGTTCACCTCCCCATTGTCGTGTTTCCGAATCTTATTTTCTTGCATGAAAGTAAGATAGCCGCAAGACCTTCAACAAAACTGGAAGTGCAATTGGGCAAAATTACCTAAGTAATAACTGTAATAAGGCTTTCATTTTACTTGTACCGATAGGCACGGGGGTTTGTGTCGTGTTACTTACGTCTTGTAGGTAGTTTAGACTTTCAACATTTCACAACGGCACCTCTTCCTCTATGTCTTTGTTAGCATGTATTGTAATAAAGGTTTATTTCGCGATTTTCTCCTCGGAACGACTAGATTCACATCCCGTTCCCACGCGGTTCTTTCCACCGAGACAATGGCTCGTTGAAGATTTCACTCTTTTTGTCAATGTGTAAGCTGCTTATTGCATAGTGGTGTTAATTAAAACCACGTGTGATGGGCCCGCAATCGTAACTGTCTCTTCCTACTTCACGTTTCGCGTGATTCGACTCTTGCGCAACTTGCAAAAACTGAAAGTAATCGAGAGCAATTTAAGCGTCAACGAATCATTGTTTTGAATCTCATCTTATCTTTACGTATAGTCACCTAATACGGAAACGGTACGACGCATGATTCTATTCGATATGGAATACTTGTCTTGACGTTTTATTGGATAAATATTTATTTGCTAAATCTACGATTTGCTGTGGTAATTAAAATAAATAAAGTGGTCAGGGCTAGGCTACGAACCGTTTGTGCAACTATCGTTGCGCTATCTTTTAATTACTTTACATTACGGTAGTTTTTCTACAATTAAGACATTGTTATGGTGTAAGAGGTATGGTTATTTTGAGTACCTGCGTCACGCAAAGCTATTAAACCAGACAAATCGCGTTAGACTTAATGAAAAGAATGACTTTTTATATAGAAACTCGCGTTTTTACCTCTAGCTTAATCTTGTTAGGGGTCATCCATTAATTACATCACACGTTTAGGGGGTGGGAGGGGGTCAAGAAAATGTGACATGTTGTGACTAGGGGGAGGAGGGAGTCACAAACTTTGTGACGTCACTTTAACTTCATCAGTAATCGAAAATTTATTTAAATTTTTTATTCGCTATACAGTTAAATAAAAAGTTTATGAAACGATAATCGTTTTTAATCGTTTAATTTCATTTCTTAATCAGTTTTGGGTTATAAAATTACTAATATTTTTTTTATCAAAAATATTTCGATAAAATATTAAATAAATATTTGCCGATTTCTTTGAAGAAATGTGACGTCACACCAGGGGGGAGGGGTTTGCCAAATGTGACCAAGTGTGACAAGGAGGGGGGGAGGGGTCAAAAAACCAAGAAATTCGTGTGACGTAATTAATGGATGACCCCTTACCCATTTATGTATATCCTTATTCAGTACTCAAATGCTTTATTTGTAAGAATATAGGTAGTAAAGGTTTTAAATGGTACAACATTTCATCATTAGGTAGGTACTAGCTTCAGTGTTTGAGCTCGACAGCGATTTGCCTTTGTTCGTCTGCCATTCATTAGTCGTATGTCACATTTGAAGACCTCATTCTTTAGAGGTTCGTTGAACTCACTTTTGGTCGAGTCCCACGTTCCCGCTCAGTTCCTCTATAACGTGTTTGTCTGGTCCTCGACGCTTCATCTTAAAGGATGTGGCAATTGCTTGTTCTCGCAAAAACTATTCAGACGATTTGTAAAACAGGGTCCAGCAAACGTGATCTTTTTGCGATCGCGATCGTCCACGTTGCTTAAAATCAATATTTCAGTTGTTCGTTGTTCGAAATGGTGTTCGAAGGTTGTAATCATTGATGTTATTAGTTTGAGTACCTTATCTTACCTATACATATTTATAGTAAGTATGCATATAGTTCATTGGCTCAGTGGAGCGCTGATGTCGTATGATTACAGGTACTTCATGATAACGGACGATAAAAAACTAATATTGTAATACGTGAAGCAAATGCAGTCTTATCTGAGAAGGTGTGTAGAGCACACATGATAGATAGCAGTCGGTTAGGTCACGATACTTGGAACTGCATTCTATAAGAATACAACGGAACGCTTCCATATTGATTGTATGTGACGTTTTTTTTATACACAGATGATGCAAGTTCTTAAAAATATGCTTCTGATCTAAGTGATTAATAGTACCAGTGCCAGATAATAGCTAGTTTGTGTTCGTGATGCTAACGTGAACTTTAATAGTAAAGTGCAAGTTTAGTGCCAGAGTTTTGGATTAAGTGAGGTGCGTCGGGACATGTGCCACGATGAGTACGGAGCGGCGTCTCTCCCGGAGCTTCCACTCGTGCCTGAAGGGTTCCTCCACCGAGGAAGCGGCGGACGAGGAAGAGAACTGCTACCACTCGCTGGGGGGCCGGCACTCCCTCAGTCGCCAGCCGCAGGTCTACGTCGAGGATCTCTCCAATATGTCCCTGGCGGACTTTGAAACTACACAAGAGGAAAATAATGGTAGGTGTTTTATAACATAATAACTAAACTATACAGCAATACCAAACGGTAGATGGTTAAACATCAACATCGTCCTTTAAATAAACTACACGTTTAAAGATTAATAAATAATGTAATAATGTAATTCTCTTTTGCAGCCAATGCGAGAGTTTAGAGATCTTATTTTTACCCTATGCAACGCGAGAAAAAACATAAGTTTATGATTGATACAGGTTTCGAATTTTTAAAAATACTATATACATACATGTCAATACAAATAAACAAGATTTGATTTATTATGTCAATTGATTGTTTGAGAAGTGGATCTGACGTCCGACTTTCAATTCGGAAGTCGCGGGTTCAAATCTTGGCTCGTACCAATGAGTTTTTCGGAACTTATGTACGGAATATCATTTGATATTTACGACTAGATTTTTGCTGAAGGAAACCTGCATACAAGTGCGAATAATTCAAAGGTGTACGTGGAGTCCCTACGCCTATTACCATCTACCTCAGCCCAAGCCCTATCGCGCATGATATAGACTGAATCATTATTTTTACTAATTGTGAATTATTTACGCGCTAATAAAATTAAGATGAATATATTAAGCCCATAGTTTTATAGTAATCTCGGGACCGGTCTGGGCTTTTGTGGTCGTGATTCGTATTCATTACTGACTACACAATCCCGGGAATGACGTTATGATATGCGTTATGCCGCGTGGTTCCGTACCTCGCATAGCGGTAGTGGGAGATGCCACAAAACTGTAACAGCGTTCTAACGTGGTTCTAATCATAATTCATAGCTATACAATAGATGTATTTTTTTATTCTTATTTGCCTCCTTTGACGGATTGCAATTGGAATTAAAAATTTCATAATGTTTGCCGACGAGAAGGGGACTATAGAGATCGACTATTTCCTCGAGAAAGCTATGGGTGGATGGAGATCCCGTGTTAATAAAATAAATTCATGCATTGGCGGATTTTTCTCACTATAAACAGACTCACAATGAAAAAACTCCTTCATCGATCATTATTAGGTACTCGCTTTGACGTGACCTGAGTGGTCATCGATTTAAGCCTTCAGACCGTTCATTGAGAATCACCCTAACTGTGTGCGGTTATCGGCGTTATCGTATAACCGGTTTACATAACAGAAGACGGTATTGACACCGAAGGAATCGTTGCAATCGACAAATTGTAATTGTATTTTATATTGTCCGTCGTTGATTGATTCTAGTAAGAATTGACTTCAGTTTAGACCTTTGCAGTAAAACAGGCAAACACACAATTTTAATATTGGTTATTTACAAGTATCAACTTTGAGACAAGCCCGGCTGAAGGTAATTTTTAATTGTGTGTCGTAGGTAGGCACTTACGCATATTTAAAATTTCCGCCTTTGCCACTCGCGTCAAACTTATAAAGATATTGGAGATTTTTGTTATTCCGTGACTATTTCCTGTAATTTGAAGTCCCTTAAAGTCAACCGTTTGCGTTTAGTTTAGATCACGTCCAATGTTAGTGATTCCGGTCGCGTGCGTTTAGCGCACCTGTGTCGTGGTCGCGGCGGCGCGGGCGCAGCACCGCGCGCATCCGGTTCCTGCCTCCCGTCCCTTACGTGCTGCCTCAAAAACTATAATACACCAACGAGCAACCAACCCCAATTCCAAGCTGATAAGGACCAAAATAGAGTAATTAGCCGAGGCTATACGATCTTTTGTTATAGATACACTGCTTGTGCAACCCTACCGCGAACAAATAATGCTTCCGTTCCATTTTACAGCATTAAATAATTTTCGTTTTATTCGTTTTCGTGTGAGCTTTTTTTGAATTCATCTCAAACAACTACTTGTTCCGATCTCATTTTTAGGGTTACGTACCCAAAGGGTAAAAACAGTACCCTATTACTAAGACTCCGCTGTCCGTCTGTCTGTCACCAAGCTGTATCTCATGAACCGTGATAGCTAGGCAGTTGAAATTTTCACAGATGATGTATTTCTGTTGCCGCTTTAACAACGAAAACAAAAAACAGAATAAAATAAATATTTAAGTGAGGCTCCCATACAACAAATGTGATTTTATTGCCGTTTTTTTCGTAATGGTACGGAACCCTTCGTGCGCAGGTCCGACACGCACTTGGCCGGTTTTTTAAATAATTGAGCCTTTCCTATAAAATAATCCTTTTAATGGGATAGGTACTGAAATAGGTATTATATGTAAATAAATAAATGTGACGTCCCACGGGTAAAGGTACCTTATGGCGGTTGGCGCTTACGCTATTATTATCGCCGCTCCAATATTACTGCGGCGCTAT
Source organism: Cydia splendana (assembly GCF_910591565.1). NCBI lineage: Eukaryota > Metazoa > Arthropoda > Insecta > Lepidoptera > Tortricidae > Cydia > Cydia splendana. Next base: position 8,013,110 of record NC_085987.1, on the reverse strand, counting down.
GCGACGTAAGCGCCAGCCGCCATAAGTTACCTTTTGCCGTGGAACGTCACAAATAAATAAATATTGGTGGACATCTTACACAGATCAACCTAGCCCCAAACTAAGCAAAGCTTGTACTATGGGTGCTAGGCGACGATATACATACTTATATATATAAATATATACTTATATACATGTGCTTCTGTTATATCATATTTCCCAGCCAATTTTAATGAATACATTGTAAGCCCCTGTAAATGAACTAGTTATATCTACGATAATTTATTACTCCGTAGGTCTACCTACGTACCTATTATCGAACGTCGATATTGTCAATCCGGTATAGTGGGATTATCCTTGGTATGCAATGTCGTTAGCGGCTGGGGCTGGTTTTTGTTTGCACCATCAATTACGAGAAGAAGCCGAACGGGTTGTAAATCCCTACCTACGTCTACGAGATATTATATATATATCGTCTATACTTTGAAAAAATCTCGTATATATACTGACACTGCTACTCAAAGTTAAAAGGCAGTAACTCTGTAGGCAACCCATACACAGATACCACATTTTTCTTTTGATAAACAGAACAAGATACGGTTTTCTTTTCAAATTAGTGCTGATATGTAACTATTTACACCACATCCTGTAGTTCTTTTGTTGCGTCTTGAATGAATTTTGGAGTGGGTCAGGAAGAAGGCTCTAGACACGTTAATTTTTGAATAAATATCTTTGCTAGTTACATAAACGTCTTGAAAATTTAGAGCGAATATGTCAGTTAAGAATAAGGTTATGTTTTGGTGTTGTTTCATTTTCAGATTATTCATTCATACAGAAAGTAAGGTGTAAATTGATTTTAAACATCGAATAATGACAAAAAATATTTGTGTGATCGAATGTAGGCGAATTGGCTGAGGTATAGTGCCGTCTTTCAGTAAATATTTATTTTACCGATTTTACAATTATTTTAATATTCTTACAGCCCTTAAGTCACTTCACTTTCAAGGCAGAAATCGAACATGCTGCTTTAACAAAAATTTTGTTAGGTATAAGGGCTGGTACGACTGTTACTTTGTATCAAAACCGACGTCCACCCTACTATCTATAACCCACCAAGATCTAGCGCAGCGGTCGGCAACCTGCGGCCCGCGGGCCGCATGCGGCTCGCGAACCTGTCACTTGCGGCCCGAGAGGCGCCTTGGCTATTTTGTATGTAATAGTGACAAACGACAATGTCTCATAAAGTCATAAAAATATTAACAAAGTACGGCCCGCGTCACCTCCGTTAACTACTATGTGGCCCTTGGCTGCTAAAAGGTTGCCGACCGCTGATCTAGCGCATTGTGATTGTGTTTTCATCACAAATATTTGTTCCTGAGTTATGGATGTTTTCTATGTATATAAGTATTTATATATATGTGTATATTATATATATCGTCGTCTAGTACCCACAACACAAGCCTTATTGAGCTTACTGTGGAACTAGGTCAAAAAATAAAAAAAAAATAAATAAAAAAAATAAATGTTTGGTCATTTAAATAGTACCTACTTATTATTATATAGTACCGAATTTGTATTTATCTATTTTCTAATACACATGTCGTGAAAACATTAGTTGTACAAGCCTTAGCTATGCAGCTGAATTAGCCACAGATAATATTTAGCTGTTGGCTCTAGCTACCTAATACCTTCCTTTACTACATAGCTTTATGAAGGACTCAACAGTTTCGCTCCTTTTAAAATTCCACTTTTCTCTTAATTCTCTTTAATACTTGGTACAAAGTATCACCACATCCATACCCAGCTGCAAAAGTGCACTTTATGAATAATTCCAATCATAAAGTGAGCATTCGAATAAAATAAAATGTAAAATCTCGTCTGAACATAGCCCTTTACCCCACGCTAACGCAACAATACCCGATTAATCCGACTACCTGTCTACGTCAGATTGGGAAGTCAATTAAGCTTGATGAAACCACATGATCCCACAGTTCAAACTGCAATGTTTTAAGTAGATAGTTGATTCGTTGCAGCGTGAAGCGTGTAGGTCGCAACAAACGCCACAACGCGTGCCCGCATAAAATTCATGAGATCACTCCTGCACTCATCGCAACATATATACCTATCTCGTATATAGGTACATAAGGCGTACCAATTAAGTAGGTACAACACTTAGGTACTGATATATCCGATATTAATCGCATCCCGCATTTTCGTATCACTATGAGATAACGGAAATATAGTTTTTAGTGTTCCGTACAAAACTTTGTTCACGTCTTATGGGATCACTTCGGACTTGCAAATCAGTTAATTTAATACGAGCAATGGTTGTCTGAAAATGTATATTTTTGTTAACTGGCGAGAGTGCCTACTGAAACATTTTACTGTAAGAGAATTATGTGAAACAGGTAGGTAAACTGGCAATCTAAGAAATTTATTAGTTTTATGCGAACGTACTTGTAGGCACCTGCACCTGATTCCATCATCGCGTTGTAATGATATCATTACCGTGTCATTGTTAATAATGTACTGAATTGTCTTTAATGTAACCATTAAGACTTGCTCGCTCCTAGTCAAGACGCAGCCCTATGGGCCAAGACATTGGATATAGTTCATTAATTCTTTATTATTTTCTAATATTTTAAGCGACTCGAATCTTGCCATACGATTGATATTTCAGTTTTCGGTTTTTTTGTAACTTAATGATAAAACTACATGGAATGGTGCAATTTTATAGTGAGTTGGGCTGATGTCTGCGTTCTAAAGTTGTTATCGCATGTGAAAAGTGTGTCGCAAGCCGGAAATGTCAGTGTGCATGTAAATTGGTACAGTACAGTGGCATGTTGCGGTGCCGCCATATACTTACCCCCTTATTCATAACACTTTACGGGCCTGATTTAGTTAAATTATGTTTTATCCCTTTCTTACAAATACATAAGTCAAAATGACAGATAAAGACAAACGATTATTAGCTAATTGACGTTTGTAGTGCGTTTATGAATAAGGGGGTTAGAATAGAAGATGCACCAAAACAATATTTCTTGTATTCGGAGATCTGTGAAACGGCTCTAACGATTTCGATTAAATTTGCTATTTGGTTTTCGGAGGCGAAAAATCGATCTAGCTAGGTCTTATCTCTGGGAAAACGCGCATTTTTGAGTTTTTATATGTTTTCCGAACAAAGCTCGGTCTCCTATATATTATTGTATTCAATTGAATAAACATTGCCTGGTTTCCTATTGGTAGAGATCCGAAACGAAGCAGGTGTTTTTATATATTGACACGTTTGAGAACGGAAATCTATCATTGTTCCATATACTTTATTACAACTTAATTTACAATATTTAATATTCTATTGTTGTTATTGTTTCAGGTAAGTCACATCGGTGGTCGCCACAAGCACTACTAACGGCTCGTATGATACTAGTATCGCCATCTGTTAGGCGCCTTTGTAATAGTGTAGTCTTGCCACTCGGCGGTAGATGGCGCGACATGTTATATCATTACAAGTCAAGTTTGTAGAAAGTGTTGAACTTGTTCAATGGTAGGTAGGTATAATTTTTGAAAATATTCTAGAAGTGATGTAAAATGCAATTTTCATGAGTTGAGTATTAATACGAACAAACATAAATAGAACCTTTTCTATGATTACCTTAATTTAGGTCTCTTAGATTTTTTTCTCATTCCGGTTTGGTCATAGGTATTGTGGCAAAAATTTCAGAAGTAAAGATAGGCCCCGTATACATTAATCCCCCTTACATATTAAGCATGGAGACATTTAAGGGGTACTTTTAAATATAATTTTACACTTTCCTTTATCATACGACTTACTTATCTAACTATGTACATGTAATTATTCCGTATACTCATTAAGGATGTGCAAATAGAGATACTTTATTAATTACTTCTAGAAAAGTAAACGAGTTGTCTTATATCTTTGACCCTTTAATTTTTTTGCATTATATGTAAATATAACAATAAAACTTATAAATAACCCCTGAAGTGTCGATGTAGCGATAATTCTACTAGAATGTAATTTAGCCAACGCTGGTCCTGGAAATACTTACTAAGGAAAGGATGGTTTGGATAACAATCCGCTTCCAAGCATTTTTATGTAGTAGAAATTTTGGTCACACAGGTATTAGAATTACCTTAAGCAAAATTATAGTAATAATACTATTTCGATAAAAAGCATCATGTTGTGCTAAATGCATCTTTAATTACCTATTCCAATAAATAACGTAGGCAGAAATAACATTTTACCATACGTATTCAAATAAATAAGAGTAGGTATAATGATCTAAATAATTCACACCATTATTTAATTTCAGCTACATAACATATATACTTACTACTAATGTATATACCTACATATTATGCATAAGCTAACTTTGTACCGATTTGAACATAACAATTTATGGAATGTCATTATAAACATCATACTTGCATACATTCCATTTTTTACTTTTTAATTAAAAGGTTTGAATAACATAAGAAAATCTAGATGATTATCCGGAAACCTCTGTAATTCGTCGACGGCCGGTTGTTTGCCCGTCCGGATTAAATCGCTAATCCTTCCAACTGTGTATTTCTGTGAAAAAGTTTAGGTCCATTGATAATGTCTAATAAAAATACTCTGTGTTGATTCACCTCATAACCGTTCGGGTTACGAAACAGAACACGTGGTGTCCCGCGACGAAAATGAACACAATCGTGATGCCTCCTTACCTTGTTCTGGCCCAAGAACAATACTGGCAAGAACCAGTTAAGTAGGTTCATGACCGGCGCGATCGCCTCGCGCATAATGCCAAGCCTGCGTCGTGATTTAAACGTGTACCGTGTAACTACGACGTACCACTCGCCCTCCGGCAAGCAAAAACTGACCGAGAAGGGAGCTATTCCGACCACCACCACTCCAATCGGAACCATGCTGCCTTTCACCTTCGCTATTAAGATAATGCACGGCTGAGACCAATATAAAATTGGCGATACCCGAAACAAAAAAACGCAGAGCGGAGCGGAGGTATTAACGTATGAAAAGTACGCATACAAATTAAGTCAATTAACAGCTGCTGTTATTAACAGAAAAAGCGAAGTTTTGTGTTAATCTGGGAAACAATGTGCCTACTCTCTTATATTATGTACATACATCGCTTAAGTACATACATAAGTACATACTTATGCAATTAGTGTAAGTTTTTATTTTGTGTAAACAAGTAGGTAATTTACATAGGTAGCACTAACTTTTATTTGGATATATTTTAGTGTAGGTCTTAAATAAAAAAAAGGTGGTTTAACCCGTAGTTAAACTTTTCCATCATACCCAAAATTTATTACTGTACAGTCACCTGCAATACGAAGGCCGCAAAAATATCTGACACGATTTTATTTGTAGAGCCATAAGAGCGTGTCACATATTTTTGCGGCCTTCGAAGAGTACCTTATTATTGCAGGTGACTGTACTAGTTTATACTAGAACTTATTACAAGCATGATTAAACTACGGACCTACACAACTACACGGGGTTATTCAAGGTGCGGAATACCTATATAATACTATAGATACATAGACGAAGCTTCGATTTCGGAAAAAAGTCCAAATAACTGACACTTATTTGACACATATCACTGACTAGACGGGCCCGCAGCTCCGCTCGCGTAAATAAAATAAAGAGTTTGTCTTATGTTTAGTTAAATACCGACATTATTATGTATTCAACCCTGCCAAGGTTTATATTATAACTGTGATAGGGATTTCTTATTTGTAGCCGTTATTTGGATAACTTAATTCGCAAATTTCTCAAAAAATTATGTGATTTGATAAAAGGCAAGATTGTATTTTATCATCTACGTAGGTATTTATTTAAAACTTGTTTCTACATAAAATTATTATTCATTTTTATAAGCCTAGTTGCAAAAACATTCATTAGATTAATTTCCGCCTTAAGACGAATATGGACGACCACAGCCCATAAATCGCACTCCATTTCCCTTTCTGGATATTAACATTACTTACTACGGCTACGGTGACGCAACGACCCAAAGTGAGTCCTGGCCTCCGACACCAGATCACGCCATGTTTCTCGGTCTTGCAATAGCTCTCGCCAGTCGCCATGGCAGAGGTTGAGGAGGTCTTGAGCAACTACGTCGTTTCAGCGGTACTTAGGACGTCCATTCGGGCGTCTCCCATTTTGTTGTCCCTGTTCTTCACGGCACGATCCTTTCCCATTCTCTCTACGTGCCCGAGCCACTGAAGCTTATAGCCGCTTTGGGTTCTCCAATACCCAAATATATCGGAACACATCCTTATTTCTATGGCAACAAAGTTATATTACGATATTTGGCTGACTGCTGACGTATATTTGCTTATTTTCATCAGGTCGCTCAAAAATATCTGAACATGCACTTTATCTACCTACATTATAACTTACTATCAACTTTGTATTTTTGGCCCATCTCGGCAGCCCGTTCCCTGGACGAATGGCAATGTTTGCCGAAGCCGTGAATGTCAATCTGAATAATATAACTCAAAAAGAAATTTAAAACAAAAACATACAAATTATTAATATTATGAAAATATGTATTTTGTTTGATAACTTGATAGTCATATATGGCATAAGTCACTCGTATGGGCTATATACTAAGGTAGACAGCACTTTTTATTTTAATTCGTGTAAAAAAACGCCGGAATAACTGTATACCAACATGACAAACATAATTTAAGTTACTTTAACATACGAAATAACGAAACCAACCGAGAGTTGCCGAGAAATGGCCGATCGTCGTAAAATGAAGATTGTTATGGAAACTTTTGCTTACTGTAAATTAAATACGCATCGAAAGCGATAGTTTTTATACTCTAGTTCTATTCCCATATTTAAATAATAGATTGGAACAGTTTTTTCTTATCATACGTGCGTCGTATTTGAGAAACGTGTCAAAAACTTTTTTAGAAATTTGTAAGGCGCCATCTCGCTTCTTCCCTCGTTTTTTATTCCGTTCTGGTTTTTCAATTTTATATATATGATGATAGTTATCCCTTCTCCATAAATATATCTCGCCCGCTGCTTTGAATATTACCCAGATTGTGTATACAATTTCCCCGCTATTAAAAATGCTAAAAACTATAATCTAGGTACATATATAATAGAGTTAGACCAAGCTATGTTAATGGCAGCGATTTTGTTAGCCCAGATTGTGCAAGTGAAATTTAAACGTCATAATTTCATAGAAGTTTTGTGGTTTCAAATAACACTTGCACAGTCTGGGCTAAGTATCAAAATCGCTGCTAACTTAGCTTGCATAACTCTATCAAATCGCTTTCGCGGCATTACAATATTGTTTGAAGTTGCCGAAGTTGGCACAATACACGTGGGGTCATTTTTGAGCCGAAGTCGGACTTCAATAAATTCTAGTTCGTCGCTTTACTATTACCAAAGATTACCAAAGACTATTTATTACCTACTTTATGTAGAGTTACAAATTTCAAGTAGATTGGAAACACATGCTTAGTTCATCTTTTTACAAAGTTGTTTTACGTGTATTCATTAATAATTTTATGGGAATGCATTCCTACATTATTATCTAGTTCATAATCATAATACATATACTATCGAAGTGTACGCAGTTTTACAGTTAACATCGCCATGCCAATGTTGTTGTGTAGAGCCAGAGTGCGAGCAAGACAAAGCTATTCCTCATAGCCGAAGACCAGCGGAGATAGCCGAAGGCCCCAAACATGGCGGGCGGTGCACGCTTCGCGCTTGTCAACAAAGTTCCTCCGACCGCCGCCGCGGCCGCGCGCCCTCCTGTTGATTCTATATCAGAACTTGTTCGGTTGCCGCTTCATGTGATTACTTATGTGATACAAGTGAAATGTGCTATACTTTACTGGGATCCAAACTATTATTTCAAATCAATTTAGTACGTATTTATTGGATTTGGCCAAGGTATATTTTTTCATAAGTTTTATTAAACTTGGAGTATGACAAGTCCTTTACATATAAGAATTTATGATATAGCAGTCATAACATTTATTATTGGTAAAGCTTAAAAAAGGGTGTACAACTGTACATTAGATGGTTGTTTAGAAACTTAGGTACGTACTTGTTTCAAGTAAGACACCTATCTTATCTATTTGCCCAATTTCGTGTCACATCGAACAATCAATGTCTTTCGACTGTATAGGTACCTACGTTTCACTATTTTGGTAAACTTTCATTGCATCCTTAAGGCAGTTTAAACATCAACCGAGTCACTTAGTAGCTAAACTGATAACTTTATTGGCACTACGCACCCAGCTCCGTAGCAATATATACATGCATCTTACAGGATGCTCGGTAAACCGAAAGGGTGTTTATGTTATGTTAAAACGCTCTACACCCCGACGTATTCTTATAAAACCATGTTTTGTAGAGTTTTCTGTTGTGAATTCTATTTGACATTGAGCTGGACACCCCTCTGTGTGGGGTGGTAATGAACGGGAGTCTAATCCAAGCATGAAGCAATGCACGTGCCTTGCCGGTCCCAACTTGTTGCGCTGGAGGCGCAAACCGCACAGTGACTGCAGTATTGTTACAAAAACACAATGCTCCATAATCCCTTTCCTTTCAATAATATATGCGAAAACCTCTCAGCTATTTTTATCTAACACATTTATAAAAATGACTACATAGGTTGCAATTTTAGTAAATGAATTGACGTTGACTCTACCTCTGGGTAGAGCAGTTTCGCTTGTGACTTTTCATTTAAAAATTACAAAATGGCAAGCTAATATTGACGTATCGACAGTGCAAAAAAGGAAGTTGTTTCTAATAAAGTAGCCTATTCCCTCTTACCTTGAAAATATTTAATATGTTGTCAGGGAATAAAAACGACAGAAAGGAATTCATCGGTTTAGTACCTAGTTTACTAATAAATGAAATGAACTTTAGACTTAAATGGACCCCACGCATGGACGTCTAGTACCCAAACGTGGAAACGAATAACATGTAGTCAGTCCTGCAAATTCTAAAAATATATCTTTGTATTTTAATGGACATTTCGCTTTGTTTGTGGAACGGATCCGACTAGCTTCTAAATGGCAATACCTAAATAAAAAATAAATACAAATTTATTTACGTTTATCTTACTTTTCGGCACTGTACTCGTACTTATACAAAATATGCGTTACCATTAGATGCGGATGGTGTTTAGGAAAATAGCTCGCTGGAACAAATTGTCTACTTTCGGCAATACGAACAAGGCTACCGAACCGAGGATATCATTACCTACCCTTTACGCTTATTCTAGTTGAAAGTAGAAATTACCAGGAATATGAATCTATTAGATCTGGTTTGCTTAATCACCATTACTTAATGGACATGGGCGCAAGACGCTAACCTTCTTCCTGAATCGTCTCATATCTCAAAACACATTCAATCATAATGAGGCTTAAGGACTTTAACTTTACAACGAACTCTGATTTGTTTATTGAACACTAATTACTTGCAATGGACTAATGAAAATTCCTTAAGTAAGGTCTTACAAAACTAATAACGTTTGCCTCTGAATGTAACACTATTGAAATGCATTTTATATCATCCTTGATGTAGGCATCGTGGGACGATGTATATGATTAAAAACGTAGTGGGCAGTGAGTGTCGTGGAGTATAATCCTTTATCCACCCACGCGCCCGTACTTTCTAAACAGAAGGAATTGTAGTCGGTTCGCCGCCAAACTGTTGTTTGAGAAAAAATAGTATTCCATTGGTGTGAGTCACCGCCGCGAGTCCCCATCGAGGTCTGGGTCACATTCCAGGCCTGTGAGCGGCCGCGCTCCGCCAAACCGGACTCGGTTTGTGCTCGTCCATTTTTCGATGTCCTTAAGTTTACGTAATTCAGTTCATCTGTATAAATTGTGTGGGTCAATAGTTCGCAATCTTTTATGTTGTGTGTATTTAGCTTAGCTATTTCTGCTAAACTTCGTAACAGGTAGGTTTTTGGGACACAGTTGATGACTTTTGTATTAATCTGATTGTTCGTTGGTCCGAGTCCCCGAACCCGGCAACGAAGGGGCGTGTTTTTTGTACACCATCTGTCGGCCTGCAGGTGTCGCTTTACATACTAAGCAGGTGATTTGAATTCGCCTTTCTCTCTTGCTCTTAGGGATTTCTTGAGTATGTATTTAGTGTACATACAGGGTGATTCAGGAGACGTGAGCAGGACTAACACTGCGCATATCGTTAATGATAAGCAACTGTTTCGTATCAGTATTAGTGAGGTTAACGTTAATTTTCTAGTCGTGTTGAAAAAAAAAGTTATTAATTTTTTTACGACATGCATGGTCCCCTAAAATTAGAATACTAAACTACCGATATTCTGTGTCAAATTGAATGTCATTACTGTCATCACGGTCTGGTTACTTTTGAAAACTCGTATCTCACTCAAGTTTGACAGTTTATTTTCTTCGTAACCAAAATGCCATTACGGTTAAAGAGGTTTTATGTTTATTAATTAGGGTGACCATGATTGTTTAGAATTAAATTTGCCCTCAACAAAAAGTTACAAAATAGGAAAAAGTGTTGTTGTTTCTCCTAAATACGACGGTGATCGATCAATTATCAGTTACTGAGTGTGCAGGATTAGTCCTGCTCACGTCTCATGAATCATCCTGTACATGTTAAAACCAACAGCCGCAATGATTTGATGTGTATAAGCATTCCCATTATTTCCCATTTCCGCCTTTATGGAGAAACGTTTATTTTTCTTGACAATATTCAAATATTAATTTAATTGTCGTACAAATTATATAAGTAGATACATATAAGAATTTAAGCCGCATTAGGGAGGCGCCTGGCGACATCTACCGTAAGAGTATTACAAGAGTTAGAGTAATTAACAAATTTAATTATACACTTAAACCTTCCTCAAGAATCACTCTATTTATAAGTGAAACCGCATGAAAATCCATTCAGTAGTTTTTGAGTTTATCGCGAACATGCGCGGGAGATTTTGTTTTATAAGGTGTACTGATTGACCAGTAACGATGCGACATCCCATACTAAATTAATTTTCGTTGTCCTCGAGTGAAGTCTCGGTAGCTCAGTTGGCAGAGCGATAGGCTAGTGATCCAGAGTCGCGAGTTCGACCCTCGACCGAGACAGTGAATTTTACACTTTTAATTTATTTCTAAGCTCTAAAGCATCGTTAGCTGACGTTTCTGCTTGAAACAAAATTATTCTACATATGTAGGTGGTCGTTAAATAAAAGACAGATAAGTAAAAAGATCCAATCCGCACTGATAATCCAGTATTTCACTGTCGGTATCGTTAGCTAATGCCAAAAGCTTTGTCCAGGCATTAGAAAAAAGAAATTATTGCATCGGCGCGGTAGATGAGTACGGTAATTGTCTCCGCTTCACGCTCGATTTAATCTTCATGGTTTAGTGTAGGTACCTTCGACACATCACATGTTATGTTTCCATTGTGCAGTAGCGAGACTAGCGAGCTTGATGGTCGATTACGAAAGCGTTTAATTCTTAATATTTTATTGTAGAACATAGAAAATGACAAAACCAGTTTTCAATACTATTTATCTGTTAAAATTAAAATTACAATCCAATATATCAACATAGGCCCATGACCTAAAATGAGTAACTACATATTTTAGGTTATTGGATGGTAGCAGACAAAACGGCTAAACAGGAAACATGGGTTATCACTGTGACATTTACTGGAAACCGCATAGGGACAAATTAAAGTTAATTGTTTTGTGTAAGTGAAGTGTACCCTGTACCAGGGTGAGGCAGTAAGTTTTGCTACTTTTTCTCTTAAGTCCTTGCCTCTTAACTTTTTTATATCTGTATTAATAGGATTATTGTAATCAATAAATTACTACCTATTTATTTACGATACGTTATTAAATTATCCTATTTTGCATTTTCAATATAATTATAATACACAATATGACGTTGCGCGTCCTGAAACAACGTCTTAAGCGGACCTCGACTTTTTTCCAATTGTGCTTAAGTTTTAAAATATGTGCGAAGTTGACATTTATACCACAAAAAACTGGCGTTTTGATTTGATATCTTTATAATGAATCTTTAAATGAAGAGTATTTCTAGGATTATGGTCTGATTGGTCAGTGAGGTGAGTCACTGACACTAATCATTGCAGGAGTTGATTCATCGTGAAAGCTACTTTATTGCGAACTCCTAAGCGGGTTTTTAACTAGCTACATTACACTTATTATACGTTTTTTATTATTTTAAATTAGTCATTTGGAAATTGGAATAGAGCTTCAAAGCTTTACGATGTTCATGTAAATAAACCCTTAGAGCATTTAGTAACTGGAGACGCCTTGTCTGTCATTTTATGTACAAAGCAGTCTGCCGATTTTTGCGGGGGATGGGCACGTCAAATGTATGGCTATTAGTACATGATTTGTACGTAACGTACAAATAGCCATGTCAGATAAACGTCAGTCCATACAAAAGTTTGCAAGGTTTTCGGCAGAGGGGTAAGCTCTTAAAGGCGACTCCGGATATTAAATGCTCTAAGAATAAACCCTTTGACCGCCACAGGTACATCATAATGCCGTGACTATGATGCCACTTCGTCCGTTGCCGACACGGTGTATCCTCACCAAAATATTTTAACATTTTAAAACTTGTTATTTAACATTTGAACATTTAGAGAAGAATTATCTTAATATCGCTGTCTCGTTTTGGGATCCCTATGTTTTGCGTGTTTTCTTTTGTTTATTTGCCGTGGCGTCAAGAGCGCAGCATTTTGCTTCTCAGTCTGGCGGCCAAAAGGTTAATAATAATTGCCTTGACGGCTATATATTGCGACTGCATCATAATTAGACTGAAATTTCTGAAAGTCAAAAAGGGAATTAATTGTAATGAAGAATGATAGCAACTGCAACTAAGTGAGTTTGACACACCGAGGGGAATTTTTTGCCATACCCAATTTACCCATTAATTGAAAACCTTCAAATAGGTACTGTTAATTAGTCAATGAATGTTTCCGCTCCTTGTATTGTACAGTCACAAATTATTCAGGCATCTATTCAGTCGTCTGTAATTTGTGATTATTGTAATTCTTGACATTACATTCATTTGTTTTCAGATTTATTATAATTCATTTAATAATATTTTTTTCAAGTTTTTGTTTTAAAATAGCAATTTACCTTAAACTCAGTTTAAAATATGTGGTACCTATGTGGTGCATTGTTTTGTTTCATTAGTTGTAATAACTTTGTTTAAAAATCAAGGCCTTCTAACTAGTCTTAATGGACTGGCGTCCAGTTTTGACGATATTGACCTTTCGAGCCTTTATTCGATACTCGACTATTCAAATCAGTTGCTAGTGTAGCCACATTAACGTCGTCGTCACACCGTCTGGTCCTGACCTTGCTAGTGAACGTACAACAACTTATACTAACCCAACTTAAACCCGTGAGCTTCGCCAAGTCAGTCACGACTTCGAGCGAAAACTAAACAGTTAACAATGCTGCAGGCTCGCCGTCGCTAGTCGCTAAGGTCCCGTCCTCGACGAAGCTATAAAGACTGATAACTGTATGACATGGAAGCAACCAATATTTTTTTTCCCTCACGGACAACATCTTGCAAACTTTAATTCAGCGTTTTTAACTTATTACTCGTAGGTATAGGTAATATAGGTAGCTGCCGTGGCGTGAGTCATATACGCTTATTTAGGCGAGCGCAATGTGAGTAATTATATTAGCTACATAATTAAGCGTAAATACAATACAAATATTTCGAATCTTAGACAAATATCTAAGTCTAAAGCACTTTTATTGTGACATTCATGGCCAAATGCGTTTTGCGTAAGCAACATTCCCATTTGATCATTTCTGTGGCTGACTTTTCTCAGTAGTTGTTCTCGCACAGCGTGGAGAATTGTGATTGCACAAGGCAAAGCGTCGCACTGCGGCTAACTTAATTCTAAAGGCATTCCGTGCATTATTTTTACATTCTATCTACGCATGATTACATGATATTAGTTACATGGAAGTCAGACTGCTGCGGTGATCCATGATTATAATAACAGTTAAATAATAGTGATGTACCGACTATTGATTTGGCCGACTAGCCGACTAGCCGACTAATCGGCGCTCGAATGGCCGATTAGTCGGCCGACTAGTCGGCTAGTCGGCCAGATCATTAGTTTCGTATAAGTTCAGGTGAAAAACAATAGCTTTGCTCCTTTGGTTGCGCTATTCATCATAATTTAGCTTGGCTAAAAGGTGTTCTCTACAGGTTCAAAGACCTATCACAAGAATCCTCGTTCAATTTCTGTCTTTAGTTCTTTTATTTTGCGATCCTGAGCAGACCGTCAGTACAGCTTGTAGGAGGTATTTCTAAGGCTCTATTTCCCGTACGTAGTCGCCAGTTAAGAACCTATCCCCTGTGGTCAGCGTCTTTACGAGCAACGTGTCCTAAGTCTCTAAATTTTGCAATCACATTAATAATTCCTCATGGCTCCACCATTTAAAAAAAAGAATACTGATAAAAAAAACTATCGAACTTGCACATGAAATTACACGAGAATCAGTTGAGATCGACCTGTAGAAAAAAACACCAGCCCACCAACATATGATAACGATTAAACGGTCAATTATATGAACAAAAGTTTTCGTATGCACCCTGAATAGGTATTTTAGTAAAATAAACATAAAACATATGGTAAATATTGACTGTTGTTTTTTTTCTGTTTTCTTTCACTAATAAAGTGCCGACTAATCGGCCATTTTTGCCGACTAGTCGCCGACTAATCGCCGACTACAAATGTGGCCGGATAGTCGGCTTTACCGACTAGTCGGTACATCCCTATTAAATAATATTTACTTTAAGTTTTGAAAAGGGAAAACACAATAGTCTCGCATTCTCATCTTCAAATATTGGAAAGGTCGTGCCTAAAAGAGATTAGACTCAACTTGTGGTTTGACTAAGCACTCTTGCCCCCGTTTTGGTGACTCACAGAAGACGTGTGTTGTAACTAATAGCTTTTATCGTGACCTCTCCGCCTGCCCTATATCCCGAGGGTTGATGACACATATTCCTGATATTTGTTTAGTATAACTTTACCGGACCCACTTTCAAATTGTAACAAGAAAAATGCAAAGTTTTGTAGCCGTAGTTTGACAATTTCTTAACGATGTACGTGTCTACTAGATTCATCTAAAATAATCGATTTTTAAGTTTCGTGACCCGTTCTCACAGTGATATTATGGATTAGAAAGAAAAATTAACGTGATTATTGTCAGTGAATCATTTTTTTGTTGTCTATGTATCCGGTAATTAAACTAGAAGGCGCATGTTTACGATGTAAGATAATTATAAATGTAGTCAGCTGTGATGTATGTTGTACCTAACCTACTCTGTTTACTATTTATTATAACGGTAATGTATAATGTATCCGCTTGCAATATTAACAGTATTTTAGTATCCGTTCGTTAAATCATTCGAACCATCAAATCTTATAAAGTGCAAAATAATGTATACAAGTTAGAATCATGTAACTGAAAACTTTTCAGGTCCTCGAATAACTGAGACGCAATAGAGATTACAAATTCTTATTTCCCAGATAAACCAAAGATACCACATAAGTAATTACCGTATCTCGGTAAAGTTATGTAAATCGTAGGGTTCGACATATTAACGACTTTGATACTCTGCATAAATAACGCTTGGCGTACATACTAGTTGCCGAGCTAGTCGCTGCATCTTTATGCTGATAGTCAAGTCATTAGACTAATTGAAAAGCAAACTTGCTATGACTAGACTAGGATTGGTTACCACGAGGTTCTTCAAATATATCGCCTCATTATCCGATAAACTGCTATCCGGTTCTCATTTGCCGTTAGCCATTATGAGTTTGTGCACGTAACTCCATGAGAGAGAAAATCTCCTCGATCGCTTAGATCTTAGATGTTAGTTGTGAGTGACCGTATTCGGTGTCTCGGTCGCTGTACATATGAACCCACATAGTGCCGCGCGGTCCGGTCGACAAACCCGTATCTGTGGCTAGGAATCTCACATCTCACCAGTCGGCGTCCGAGGAAGTCTTAAAAACATATCCGCTCAAACCGCCTTCGTCGTGTGTATAAAGGGACTCAGAATGCTGTTGTAATAAAACAAGTTACTCTATTCAATGTTTATCTTTTACTGACAATTTTGTTATTATGACTACCATAGCAACATAACCTATATAATATAAAAAGTTCCTAACACAGCAGAAATCCTACCTATTTCCAACACTCCCACTAGGTAGGATTTTAAAATAAATATTAGCATTAAAGTAAAACATAGATAGTGGGAGTCACTATCTCGTTAGTAGGTACAAGACAAAGTACAATAAATAGTTTAGAAAATAAGCTCCCACAGTTTATCGAAATTTCATTTCCTTCTTTCATAACTTGTATCTTGCGATCAAAGATGAGAAATGGAACCAGTCTATTTTGCATTTCTGTTTTATCATGTGTTTCTTTGTTTGCTTCTTGGAAAATGTTTCGTTTGCCATAAGTATTAAGCTCGGCTTTAAATGAAGTTTCTTCGCAATCAAAGAAAGTATCAGTCAGATTGCAGTCCTTTCTTACAATCAGTTGGTTTTGATTTTGATCTAGGCTCTCACCAAATTTACCTTTCTCAGCGGTCCACTTTTCATACGGAGTTAAATGTTTGCTTGAAGTTTTGTTCCGAGTACTGCAAGCTCCACTTGTCTTTGCAGATTCTTTATGAGTTGTATCCTGATACTTTGTGTTTGATGAGCCGGATGCTCCATCAGCTTCTATATATTTACCAAGATCCTTAGCTTTTAATGTAACGGTGCGTATAACGAAACGTTACACTATCAACCTTCATACTATTTCTGGAACCATACAAATTCTAAATTCCCTTTTCAAATTCAAATCCTATTCCAAGTTCCATTCAATGATTTTTATTTTCAGTTCGATCACACACTCCGATCGATAAACATCATAAAAGGGAATTTAGAATTTGTATGGTTCCAGAAATAGTATGAAGGTTGATAGTGTAACGTTTCGTTATACGCACCGTTACATTTAACGCACACTTCAGTTGAAATTTCCATTGTGGATAATTTTCAGGGCTGAATTTTTGTAACATACCACTTATAATACTTATTTCTTTATCCATTTTGCGTAAAGCCCATAACCGTTGTAATAAAACAAGTTACTCTATTCAATGTTTATCTTTTACTGACAATTTTGTTATTATGTTCTTACCCGTATCTACTTATTTATTGTGTTCTTACCCGAATTCTGCCAAAATTTCTTTAATTGAAAAATCTCAATTTTCTTCATTTCACATCTCAGACTATATTATTATTTGTTATTATAAGCAGTTATCGGGAATTTTCCAGCAATTTTGGTGCCGCATTGTTGGTTAAAAGCATCTGTATGCCCTACTCTAGGGTGGAATAGATAATTAGGGTTAATAACAGTAATATTAACCTTAACCAATCCTCTCCCTAGAAAAAAAATTAAGAAAATCCATTATTTTTACTATGCTGCACCAAAATTGCTGGAAAATTAACGATCCCTGGTTATAAGTACCTCTCTAACTGTGAAGCCTTTAAAATCAAAGATAGTTAATGTTAATTGCGGCTTAATTTATTTGTTGTTAGAACTCTTTAGTCATTAGTTATGTAGTCAAACTGTAAAAGTGTTTGTTTCGTAGCCTGTGTGTGATAACAAAACTTATTACCAACTTATGTCAATTGTACACAGGTTCTCTAACGAGTTTTCAAGTAGTAAGATTCCACGTGGGCGTGTGTGTTAAATTCGATGATGTTATTATGAGGATATATAGATCTGCAACAAATTGTTAATTATGCTGAAAATTTAAATTACGCCGCTTGGATCTATTTATCTGCCTACACAATGATTAATGACTCCATCCGCATTCATAAATGTTGCCAACGCTTTTTTTATAACATTATAAAGGTAGTAATGACCTGTGTTTAACATTTGTTTTAATAATACTTAACTTTCTAAACAAAAGCCATTTTACTTTTGCATTAAAACACAAAATTACCTTAGCCTTAAAGTTAATGAACCAGATATTTTATTTATTTGTAATGCCGTGATAAATAAGCACTTGTAGCTCTAGTAGTAAAGCGAAAGTTTCTTGTTGTTGTTGACGTTAGTATCGATTTATTCATTGCTATTTGCTTTCCTGGAGGTTTGAGTTGATTAACTTTCATCTAGGACTAGGTGCATTTTAACCCAACGCAAGGCAACTTGATGAGCGATCAACTTTCGGAATTAAATGATTTATTGTCAGTGGCGCAATCTCTGCGGTTTCATGATATTCAGTGGGCCTGCGGTTGGAATTGCTTTCCGAGAGCTTATAGGAAAGTTTCGCAACTATGTTTTAGTTTCAAACCACGTTTGGCGCCGGCTTGCCTCTAATCTTGACGGAAATGTCTTTCTCAAATACCAACATGGGTATTATCTAGAAAATGTTACGTAAATTTACTTAGAACAAAATTATCGAGAAGGTGGAATTTAATGTGTCAAATCTGATCTTATATTAATAATGTTTCATTACCACTTTTTTTGCCCAGATAAACGATACATCGTAATTTCGTAATTATGATACTTATTTATGTGGCGCTGTGTCTCGCGTTAGCATCATCACTTGTTTTCTCTTTTTGCTGAAGGATTGAGCGAGTTGGTAAATGGAAAACTTTCTAAGGCGTAATGATTATGGTGACATTCATACTATAAATGTACTTAAATATTTATCGTTTTCTTAAATAAACATACTGCTAATAAGTAATTAGGTAAGTTATTCTTACTAATGATTACTTGTAATATTAGTCTAATAACTAAAGTGGCTCTTTCGCGCAGTTTTAGAATATACGTCATACCTATATATATATACCAGGTTTTTGCCGTATATAATTAGCAACACCAAGAGCTTTCTGAAATCTGAAAAATGAAGCCAAATATAGAGCGGAAAATTAAGAGGAGCTTTTAATAGGCGACTGCAAAAGAAACTACTGAAGTTCGAATAATATGTAGGTACGTATGACGCCATGATGAAGTAGATTAGTTGAGATCCTAATATTACCTGCTTTAGACAAACATTGGCATAACTGTATACTTTTTACCGGACATGCAGAATAAAGTAAAGAAGAATTGTTGAGAAAAATATTACGTTTGCTATATCCTCGAATAACATATTTCTATCATATTTCTATAATATAATATCATATTTCTTAGTTAACTAATCATTATTACTAGGTAACAAATTGGGCTTGTATTGTTTTGATGGGTTGTAACTTTCATCACCCAAATATTAGAATGTTCCTTCTCAAGAACTTCTATTCTGTTAGACACGTCTAAATACTTACTTACTTAGCCGCTGGTATCCTAATTGAACGAGGAGGACGTTTATCATTCCCAGCCATAGGAATTACGAGAGCGGGTGCACGAGAAAAAAAACCTTGGCATGAATAGCTTGATCGTGTTTTATTTGCCTTCTCTTGCATACACTCTTTGGATTGTGCACTGGAACTCACAACTTCAGAAATAAGATTTTTTAGGGCATTATACGTATTGAAGGTTATCTTATGAATTATCACTTGGATCTGATTCTTTTTTGGTTTTTTATGTATACAAACATTCTGACACCGTATTGTTGACAATATACCTTAGTTACTATTTACTTAAAAATAAATAAGAGCTAAGAGATTGCCAATGCCGGTTGGCCTTTAAAACATAGCTAGAATGATTATTTTTTGATTGAAAGTTGAAAACACTGGCACTGGTGGAAATTTTATATGTTTCTCCAATATTTTAAAACTTACCACCAAAAATGACTTTTGTTATTGTTGCTACAAACTGCTAGAAACTCTCCCATTACAACGTTTTAATACAGTTAGCTCGTTCATTTCTCTTACAATAATAGCAACACTTTATTTCTGACTAAATATTACACCTAAATAAGGTTTATTTAATTAGGCATTCAAATCTAATTTTGTAGAAAGAGGGGTTAGATTATCGCTTATTTCAGGATGACTTGGTAGTTTGCGGGTTGCTCATTCGTCATGCGTGCTTCGCTCTGGTCAATTGAGAGTCTTTCAATAATCGCCTCTGTATTACGTCCGGTACTAATAACTCATCATGTAACACTTGTATCGAGGGAACAACAAACTGCACATAACGTTATTGCTTGGAATTGCTTGAAGAAGCTCGGTCAGGAATTTCCTATTATCGTCGTCCTTTTGCCCTAAGGCGATTTTTCATCACTGCTTTTTCTATTAAAAAAAAAAACTCGTGTACTTAGTTCAGTGATCTCTCATGAGATTCATATACAAGCGTATCGTTCGTAGCTACTACAATCATCTGTACCTAGACATAAAATCTGAATGAGGTCAGACAAAAGCGTTTACACACCAAGCATGTCGAGTCATCAATACAAGTACGAATCAGAAATTAAGCCCTTTAATAAAATTAGCCAGCGTGTTAGCGATCTAAATGTGGTGTACGCGCCTACGAGGCGATGCGACCTATCCTATCCTACAGGCGGCGCGGCGCTAAAATTACTTTCGCACGCCAACCGCCACTCCTTGCTTCATGAGCGGACTCGCGTGTGCCAATATACAATTTTTAACTTTTTATTGTCCTGTACGCCTTGTTGCATTTTTTAACCACAGCACGTTTTAATGTTGATGACTCAGCTATAGCGCTAGTATAAGCTATGAAAACTAATCTTATCGCTCTTCGATAAGTGTAACTACTCATTGAAAGCACCCAGTGCTGCGATCAATAATATTGCACTTCATTACCTACTTGCAGCCTTTGTAAGGCTCTCCAGGAATCCATCCTGTTTTCTAAAGAAACTATCAATAGTATTCTTATTAGAAAAGGGCTTGAATACTCCAACGTTATTTCTTAAACTGCTACTCTGGGCTAGAGCTATAAAATGTAACATTAAGGAAAATATTGTTTGTTTTTGCTGCTAGTGAACTGTGAAGAAGCTGGAAGACAAGGAAATAGTTGCTAGCGGAGCGAATTGCAAACACGATGCGACGAAACTACGCCGCCGAGGGCAGGCGGCGCTAACGCAGCGCGTTTCCGCTAAGCCCAGCGCAGCCGCCGCCATGGCGAACGTCCCCCTGCCCGGCCCCGGTGCCGGCGCGAGCTCCGACGACAATACCCGCCGCCGTTCAGTCTTTTATGTGCCATTATTTGAAAGCTTCGAAAACTACTTACCTCTCACCCCCCAAGAAAGAGATGCTCTCATATCAGGCCAACACCTGGAGGCTTATCCAACGAAAAACAAAAGGAGAATTCTATCTGATAGTGGGAGATTACAACTGCCGTATCGTGGCGACTCATCCTTGACGGAAAGCGAAAGCGACATAAGCGTGTTCAGCCCGGAACGCAGATTTCGACGACCTTTATCGTCTACTATGAGCTCCAACGAGACGCTGGCGAGAGTAGGCCACCGAGACCTCACAAGTCCGAGATTGGTCGCTGAGAGCGGTCTGTCGAGACACAAACCGAGATTGCGCAGCACGACATCGTGCGAACCCAGATATGATAGAATATTCTCTCCGTTGGGTGGATCTATGTCATCTAACAAATTAAATAACTCGACAGTCAGTATTGGAACTAAAAACTCGATGCAGAATTCTAATTTGTCTTTGATACCCGACTCTCCGAAACTCCTCACGCCAGGCAAAGAAAAATCAAAAACTTTACCACAAAATCTCACCGTCACTTCCCCAATTCGAGGAAGCAGTAGCTCAACTTCTATATTCAAAACTCCAAGAATTATGATAACACCAGACAGCCCAAGTCGAAGTCCTGGCAAAATGTCGGGTTTGAATTTCATTCGACGCTCCCGTAGTACTAAGTTGTCGAGAAGCAATTCATTGCTGAGGAGTGTTACTGCTAGAAATATAGAAGAATGTGCGGACGAAAAGGCTATAGTGACCGACCTAATGGATAACTATGACAAGTTCGTAGACGACAACGGCGGCGAGAGCCAGGTGATCGGGGCATTGATCAAGAAGCACGAAGCTCAACTGGCGAACAGTCCTCTGAGTATTCGGCGGGGATACCTGGACGTGGACGACGACGTCGCCGTGCATTCTGGTAAGCTGCTCGTAATTTAAACTCACGTTTACAACCTGACAACTCTAACGAAACATTATTTATTGCCATACTCCGTGGCCCGTTGGTAGTTGCGTAATATTTAATAGCTCGATAACCTCGTTGCACCAGTGAGATATTGAGTCGTGATCGTTTGATAGGCTTTTGATATTAAGGTAATGTTGTTATCTTAATTTGAATTGTTTTCATAACTGTTTACACCGATAGGGTTCACAAAGAATCTTCCGTTTTTTTTTCCGGAAACAATACTCACGGTGTGAACAGAAAGTAAGTACGTTATGCCAGTCCGTTACGTAATGTGAATGTATCAGAACAGTCGAGTTGAAAATAATTATGTTTATGTAGAAACGCGTAGACGCGGTTGAAGTGCGCTTAGTAAGCGTCCTTCAGCCCAACAGCACCTTAATAAGAATGACTCCGCTGTTTCCGAGTCGTACGCTTCTTGACGACTCACGTTGCAAAACAATGCTCACTAATTGCACGTCAAGGAACGGTATGATGCTTAGTTTCCTTCGTCAAATTTAAGATTATAATGCGGAAAGCTTTGGTACTACTAAAGTGAAGGCAATAACAAAACCTTTTGACCTGTTCACTTAGTATTTCCTTTATTATTGTACACAATATATGGCTTTCATTTTGTATTATTCTATTACTGGAATAAACTAAAGCTTTTCCCAAAGCTAACAAATGCCAGATCTTTTGTTCTGTTTGCCTGAGAGAGATGAGACAGTAAGATTTCTTTCTGTATTTACACACAAGAACAATCAAAAATCAAAACAGCTTTGTGTACAATTGTCGACTAAAAGGGACCCATTTTAATTTGCTATAAAGTACATGTCATTGCTACTGTAACAATTTATCTGTAGGTAAATTGATTGCATTGAATACAATTCGTAGGAGAATATAATCTCAAAAATGTTTATAGTTAAAATTACAATGAAAGGTCGCATACGGGTTTGTGTACGATGTCACTCGTAGTTTGTTGACAATCACCGACGTCGTTGGATAGGTACCTATTGTCGTGTCAAGTTTAGAACAATAATAAAAAATATTGATAAAATGTGTTTGTTATGTGTTAAATCAGTAGTTATTCAGGCGTCGTTATCATCACTTCCCCGTGGGCGTTTATCGGAGCGTTATCGCGACGTGCAATTAGTGATTGCTGCCGCGAGAGCCATCCACTGTGGCCGACCGTTGACGCTCCTTACTGAACCAAACACACGGAATATTCAACTGATTGAAGCAAACGATTTATTATAGAAACGATAAATAATACACTAAACTTGGTCTTAATATTGGTTATTGTAAAATATGTGGACTGAACGGTTTTGTTGATCTTATCGAACTAAACCTACAGTACCTACACTCAGGAAAACGAGTGCAGCAGCTATGCACTTTACATTTTTACAAATAATGTTATAGTGGAAGGCCATATATCGTCTATGCATTTATATTTTATGGTGTAGGTTCGGTATTTCGTAACGATGACCCTGAATTAATTTAGGTTTGGCAATATTTTCATCAGAAATGCCAAGACGTAACTTACTGATGACGGCTTATGCATAAAACTTAGCGACTTCTTATAAACCTTTGTCTCTTTCTAACAAACAGTAATGTCAAAATGACGGATAGGGACAAATGATTATCAACGGTTTGTTAGATTACACAAACGTTTATGAATAACGCCATAAGTAGTTATACATATTTTAATTTTGTATAAGGCGCGCCAATATAATTCTTTAATTTTTATACCTTTAAACGAGCAATTCTTGTTTATTTATACATATACAGGGTGATTCAGGAGATGTGAGCAGGACTAATACTGCGCATTTCGTAGATTATAAGCAACACTTTCGTATCAGTATTAGTGAGGTTAACGTTAATTTTCTAGTCGTGTTGAAAAAAAAAGTTATTAATTTATTTACGACATGCGTGGTCACCCTAAAATTAGAATACTAAACTACCGATATTCTGTGTCAAATTGAATGTCACCACTGTCATCGCGGTCTGGTTACTTTTGAAAACTCGTATCTCACTCAAGTTTGACAGTTTATTTTCTTCGTAATCAAAAATTAAAGAGGTTAATTATGCTTATTAATTAGGTCTTGTAGGGTGACCATGATTGTAGAGGATTAAATTTGCCCTCACCAAAAAGTAAAAAAATAGGAAAAAGTCTGGTTGTTTCACCTAAATACGACGGTGATCGATCAATTATCAGTTACTGAGTGTGCAGGATTAGTCCTGCTCACGTCTCATGAATCACCCTGTATATATTTCGGGGATCTCGGAAACGGCTCTAACAATTTCAATGAAATTTGCTATATGGGGGTGTTCGGGGGCGTTAAATCGATCTAGCTGGGTCTTATCTCTGGGAAAACGCGTATTTTGGAGTTTTTATATATTTTCCGAGCAAAGCTCGGTCTCCCAGATATTTTTTAATTATTTGACATATGACATGTCAGGCGCAAATAACATCGCAATATTAAAGGAACTGTCCTATTAATATAACAAGGACCCATGTGGTCATGGATGTAAGTAAAAAGAGGTAGATATGGTACCAGGCGCACGATCGTGAGCCATCAAATATAGGTTCCGGAACCTATATTTAGTTAGTCGTATGGGTGACGCCAACCTGTCAAGTTGTCAAAATCGTTGGATCAAATTTTAGTTTTGTCAACTATGAACGTCACACGTCTACATAAATAAAAGGTCATTGCATGTGGTATATAAATTCCTAGATAAATACGACCTTATTGTCTGACGGTGTAATAAATCGAATGGCTCCCTCGTCGGAACATCTGTTGCCTCACAGGCCTGCTTAAAGCGGCACGTGTCGTTGGCACCTCCCAGCATTTCAATACAATTTTACTGGCGTACCTGTACCGAGCTTATTGTAAGAAATCATTTACAGATAACGGCGTTTTCCAGTTTGCGTTTCCTTGCTTAACACGTCGTTAACACTAATTGTGTTCCGGTGCCGGTTGTCATAAAATATATACCTACATAGAATTTTAACCAGAATGCCAAGTTTAGGTTAAGCTAAGCTCTTGACTGTGTTCGATGTGCGTGTAGTACGTACCCGTAGCTTGATTATTTAACCAGGCTATACTGGTGTTGATTACTACCGCCACACTTTTAATAAGTAATGTAATGTTTCGATGCATGTCACATTTAGTACTTGTTTACGATGATGAAAAATGACACGAGATGCAGAGGTACGTTTTAAGAAAGTACGCAAGTAACTTTAGAGATTTGATCTTATTGAGTAAAACATTATGAATCATGCTGGTTTGATTTCAGAACAAATTATAAGGATTTTGATTTAAAGGCATCACTTGAAAAAAATGAAGCAATTGTCAAAGGCATACGTTGGTCACGGGTTGCGTGCACGCCACTTCCGGCGGATGCCACGCCACACCATATACAACACCGTCACTTGTCTGCGATACGTTATAATATACTATATCTATGTCAATGTTGATGTCTTCATGCGTTGCGCGTCAGTATAGTGCGCCTGGTAGGCAATTTCTTCAACAGGTCAGCTACAGGAGCATTTTACCAGACTGTCGCATACCTTCAAAGCTAGGAAGCTGATTTATTATCTGACGCAGCAAAATTTTGAAGTCAAACCAGGAAATAAGACCAAAATTAGGAATAATCAGAGAATAGTGTTAGGTAAGCGACACTTTTCTTTAAATTATGTCGTTTCAGTTTGCTAAGTACTTATTTGAAAGTTTTAACATCTGATGTTATAGCAGTTTCGATCGGCTGTGAAGTTTAAAACCGTCGTTTATGCAAATATCTAATGATCGATGTATGCATTTTTATATGTTGTAATCAAAATACTGTTGTACCGTTCTTGTTTATTTTGCAAGCGTAGCTATATCTACGCCAAGACAATAGGAATGGATCATGAATGCAAAATATATGCATGTTTTATTAGATCAGAATTAAAACATTCATTCTTTTTAAGAATGCATGTTCGTTTGAAAATGTGTATATATACGCGAGTAATATAATGTTCTAGTCAAACAGTCTGTTATGTTTAAAATATGTCTGCGTTGCCGTAAGGTTTAGTATGTTATGCCATCGGTCCGTGGTAAAGAAAGGACCTTGTGCATCACTATTGTTTGCAATCAGGGCCAGTTCTGCCAAGCGAGGCTAACAAATTTCTATTAACTACGTATCTATTATTATGCAACTGTTTAAAATTGACATTATTAGTTATTACACGACTCAATTTTGAATCCGGCTTTAATTTAGATTTGCAGACGATATGGCCGCCGTGCCCATGTGCAGCACATGACTCATTTGCAGACGATATGGCCGCCGTGCCCATGTGCAGCACATGACTCATTTGCAGACGATATGGCCGCCGTGCCCATGTGCAGCACATGACTCATTTGCAGACGATATGGCCGCCGTGCCCATGTGCAGCACATGACTCATTTGCAGACGATATGGCCGCCGTGCCCATGTGCAGCACATGACTCATTTGCAAGGGAAATGTGACTTGCCCATAACATGTAGGTACATTCCCCCTGTGTCAGGACTCTAATAGTTATTTTCTTTTAAACCATGAGTTATGAGAGTAGGGTGCGGTTTTTAGCACGTTTTTTAGGGTTCCGTACCCAAAGGGTAAAACGGGACCCTATTACTAAGACTTCGCTGTCCGTCCGTCCGTCCGTCCGTCCGTCCGTCCGTCCGTCCGTCCGTCCGTCCGTCCGTCTGTCACCAGGCTGTATCTCACGAACCGTGATAGCTAGACAGTTGAAATTTTCACAGATGATGTATTTCTGTTGCCGCTATAACAACAAATACTAAAAACAGAATAAAATAAAGATTTAAATGGGGCTCCCATACAACAAACGTGATTTTTGACCAAAGTTAAGCAACGTCGGGAGTGGTCAGTACTTGGATGGGTGACCGTTTTTTTTTTTGCTTTTTTTTTTGTTTTTTTTTTTGTTTTTTTTTTTATATGGTACGGAACCCTTCGTGCGCGAGTCCGACTCGCACTTGCCCGATTTTTTATGTAGTAGTAGTCCATTCCCTACGAATATCCTTAGAACATTTTACATTTCTTCTAATTAAATTACAACTCGCTACCTTTTAAGTAGGTACCTGTGTACTACTATGCCTTTTAATTAAAGTTAAGTAAGAAAATGAAATCTATGTTTCTGTAAAACTTGAGGATGAATGATGAAAGAAATTGGTATAAATATCAAAACACATAATATAAAACATGTCATAATACTATAATCATCCATCAATTAAGAGCCAACGGGAGTGGTCATTTCTCCATACAAACGTACTCCTCGTTTTCCTCCGTGGTTTTTGAAGCTAGAGCAATGATTTTTTCAACACAGATTAATTTTGTCAATATCTGTGTCGGACCGTTTTGCTTTTTTTTCATATTTTTGTTTTTTAAGGCGCTAGAGCCCTTCAAAAATGGCCAAAATGACCTAATTGACTTTGCCGCAATGAGAGGCGTGGTATTCAAAACTGATATCAATTAGCCAAAAAAGCAAAACGGTCCGACACAGATAATTTCATAATCATTTAGATTTCCAAATTTGGTTACGATTGGTTAAGTTTTGGAGGAGGAAACAGAGGAGTACGAAACCTCGATTTTTGAGATTTTTACGCAGGATTTTTCGCCTTGTCCTTATCGCACTACTTTTAGGTGCCGCTTCCGTTAGCGAGACGGGTATATTTACCTAAAATATTTAAAACTCAGCTCCTGTTTCGTCTTAAATCTTATAATCAATGCGTCCCACGCTTATTCATGAGGTTTTCCGCTAGTGAGGGCGACTGCACATCATTTCCAATCAATCTAAAAATACCTACTAATGAATATAATTTTGTCCCGCAGATACATCATACGAGAAAGCATGTCGGCGCGGCTCGGCGCCCAGCACGCCCGTGCCGGGGGCGCAGGCCCAGCACAGCCCCTCGCGGCTCGCATCTTTCTTCTTCTCGAAGCGCTCCTTCCGCAACAACCCACTCAAGCGGACCAAGTCGGCCACCAAGCTGGAGCGCGACCGCGCGCTGCAAGCTCCGCCCACGCACCCGCCCTCGCATGCTTTGAGGACTTCCAGGTAAACCTCAACTATTTTAAAGCTTAGCAAAACTTCGCAACTGACCGTATCCACAAATACTAAGCGGCAGAGTAGCAGAGCGGGTAAAATCCATTTTTAACCCCTCTGCATTATTACTTTATTAGCTACGCGAGCGCAAGTTATCCATTTCTGAATAACATTTAACCCACGTTGTGGTTTTGATTTTGTGTCCAACGTCGTGATTTGGTATAACAAAGCGTAACAAATAGAAAAACTGCGGTCGAGGAAATAAATTGGATATGGCTCAACTTTCATGTTCGATTAATGTTTCAGACATTGATATTGGATAAGATTGCTTAGCAACCCGCTTTACTTCATTGTTTCTCACTTATTTATTTATCTACTAGCAATCGCTTTCTTCAAACTGATGACTTCCACGGTACAATCTCAGTTTTCTCTTTGTAATCTCCCTTAATTTAGTCTGGAACGTAAATACATCTGGCTTCTAACAAAATAACGGTTTTAACGGAGTGAGAGAGAACATATATGGGATCGGGTTTTATTTAAAAACAAGTGACAGGATTAAATAAAAGGAAACATACATTATACATTATTAATTTATTATATTTACATACATTATTATGAAAAACATAATAACCTTTTTCAATATCATTAGATCATTACACTTCTCTATAGCACAGCTAGAATATACTCGTAAACAAGAATACAATACCTGTCTGCCTAATATAATATGTAATATTATCTCAGTTGCCAGTATTTTCAATAAGCTCTGCTTCGCTTTCATGCGTAGTTATTTATTATAATACCCTAATCTAAAACCTAAATCCCAATGCTACTGAATTCCGACACTTTGAAGTTGAACTAGACTAATTCTATATTCTATAAAGCATCGGCCAGCGCGGCGGGGGTTAAATATTACGCGAAACTCTGCGTAGGAGGCGCCAGCCACTACCACTATCAGTCACAATCTGGGGGTCTACCGCGAAACAAGAAAATCGAAATTTCGTTATCTAACCTCTCTATCACTCTTGGTTATTCGAGCGATAAAGAGGCAGATAACTAAATTTCGATTTTCGCGTTTCCCGGTAGGCCCTTGTTAACAAACCGCCTTGATGCGTCAATGTCATATTTTATTGTCTGTGAAAACTTGTCAAAAACAGTTTAAGGCACAGTGTGTATAAGTTACTCTATGGTTTACTAAAGGAGCTAATGCTGCACTCTGGCGGCAGAACATTGCAGTAATACCCCCTATTTGGTTAGGTTTCAATGCAATTCGTTTATTTCCGTTTGATGTTAATTTGTGGATTCATTCCGCACGCGTATCGCAGCACATACCGATTGTTTACTTCGTCAATCTTCAATTGAAATGTGAACTTATTTTGCATCCAGCTAGGTCTCTCTTTGAAGACTCAATAAAATAGTAATAGGGAATATTAGGCAAAGCTCTGCGTAGGTGGCACCTTTGTGGCACATACAGTAAACAAACCACATTGACACATCACACGTCACGTCAATCACATGGCCTACCGCGAAACAAGAAAATCGAAATTTCGTTATCTAATCTCTCTATCACTCTTGCATATTCGAGCGATAAAGAGGCAGATAACTAAATTTCGATTTTCGCGTTTACCCGTAAGCCCTTGTTAACAAACCGCCTTGATGCATCAATGTCATATTTTAATGTCTGTGAAAACTTGTCAAAAACAGTTTAAGGCACAGTATGTATAAGTTAGTCTATGAATTTACTGAGTCGGTAGTGCTGCACTCTGGCGGCAGAACATTGCAGTAATATCCCCTATTGAAATGAGCACCTACATTATACACGAATGCTATAACGACATGAAATGCACTGCCTATATTCTTTATTGTTTCGTGGTAACAACATCAGATAGCACTGGTATTAGACAGCGTTATAGATAAGAAATCCCTTACATGTACAGTTGTCGGGGTTGGTACCTTTCTTGGTAGTTAACTGTACATATCTCTAAGTGTGGGCGCATAGGGAGTACCGAGTGACTTGAAATATGGCATATTAGGCTTTGGCTTAACAACTTGTCGCTAATGTAATGTCGCTAAATACTTTATACTATACTGGCGAACAACTTCTTGTTGTGGGCTGTAAACTTAGATAGATCTATTCGCGCCTGTAATCCCATCGCTTTGCGTAACTTTAGGATCCAATTCCAATTTTGCAGCTCTAGTGTAACTTTAACTAATTTAATTTTCTGCGTGACATAATGTAGATTTGAGATAATAGAAAGGGATTTTGTTGGTGTGTATCTGTATGTATTTAAAATGTTGTATTTAGCGATATGTCGTGACATTACCCACTACGTTACCGAGACAAGGCGTAATGTTGTGGGTATGGCAGTGTCGCCCCGCCCGTCTGCGCGCCTTATTTACTGGTGGCTCTTTAATTACTTCCCCGCTAAATAAACACGAACAACTTCATCGCTATTCCTATTATTACACGTTAGTTTTGGGCGGTAAACTTAGATAGATCTAATACTCGCGCCTGTAATCCCATCGCTTTGCGTAACTTTAGGATCCAATTCCAATTCGAATACAAGTTTTGCATTGAGTATTTACTGTCTACTACCTAAAATATTGGAATTCTAGTCTACCTATGTACTATGAGGGGACAATGTTAAACCCAGGTGAAATGATCCCAGAATATTGCTTTGTGTAACTTGAGTTTGCCTAGGTGTAGTTACTCGTACCTACATTAATACGGATCACTTATAATTTTGCAGCTCTAATGTAACTTTAACTAATTGAATTTTCTGCGTGACATACACTGAGAAAAAAAACTAACAAAAACACACTTAGAATTACAAAAATAAAACTTAATCCGGGGACAAGGAGAGTCAACTAATAGGAACAAATTGACTTTTGCAATTTCCATTTAGTAGGAAATACAACTTCTATATTTGTAATTTGAAGTATGCTAGAGTAATTTCAGAAATTTGGTTGTGTTATTCCGAGAGGTGCTTTAGCAATATCGGAGGTGATGACGTCATGGGTGAAAACTAACCGTTTTGTAATTCTAAGCGTGCTTTAGCAATATCGGAGACGATGACGTCATAGGTTTTACTAAACCGTACTGCGATTCCAAGGTAGCTGTTGTTATTCTAGAGATAATGACGTCACAGGCAAAAACTAAACTGTTTGCAATTCCTCCGCCCCTAGCAAACGGGCGCCGCGAGAGCATGTCGCGCGCGTGGTAGCTACCCGTCTCTATTTCTGTCTGTATGAATAAAAAAGCATTTGGTAGTATATCTCTGTACTAAAGAGGCACTATAAAAGCCTGTCGAGATATTCTACCCATTCCTTTCTTATTCATACAGTCAGAAAGAGACTAGTAGTTATTACGCGCGCAACATGCTCTCGCGGCGCACCTGTGCTAGGGAGGTTGGAATTGCAAACAGTTTAGATTTACCTATGATGTCATTATCACTAGAATAACAACAGCTAGCTCGAAGTTGCAGAACAATATATTCCTGTAGACCCCAACTACACAGTAGGTCGCGGGTTAATATGTCCATGGCCCACAATATATCCTAAATTTATTATTTAACTTAAGTATGTTTTAAACAAAGAAGACACGAGACACGCCCGCCCGACATCCGACACAATACTAACTCTAACCAAATGAACGTAGCAAGTAGTAAATTTTACTAAAATCACTAACATTCGTTTCGCTGTGTTGGTATTACAAAACTCGTTTAGTGATTGGTACAACAATGAACATAAACACAACAAGTCTATCTACTAAATACCAGTAAACTTTGTAATGTCGCTATAGTAACAACTGAATTGTTATTTTAAATGGGGTAATGTTATTCCCGCGAACTCGTTTTTTAGATATTACAAAACTATGTAAGTGAGACATTTACTAAAATCATAACTTGAAATCACAGATGCTTTTTTCCAAAAATCACAAACTTTACTAGTAAAAATCGGAGAATTTTAGTAGTAATAAAAATGGATTGTAACAAATACTGAACTTTGTTTAATGCTCCATTTACTAAAGTCTGTTTGCTGAAATTAGATTTAGTATTACTGAGCTGTTTGTAGAAATAAATACATTTTACAGAAATAGTGAAACTTCCATGATTACTACTAAAACTTCATTTTTTCCCCCAGTACAGAACTGTTTATTAATTCCTGGTGATGATTTTTCTCTCAGTGTAACGTAGATTCATACTCGTATATTTATTTAGGTATATGCCAATATAATTAT
Organism: Cydia splendana; assembly: GCF_910591565.1. Classification (NCBI taxonomy): domain Eukaryota; kingdom Metazoa; phylum Arthropoda; class Insecta; order Lepidoptera; family Tortricidae; genus Cydia; species Cydia splendana. The sequence goes on along the minus strand of NC_085987.1, from coordinate 7,980,648 downwards.
TAGGTACCTAGATTATCCTATACGTCTTTGTGGGTATGAAGAATTGCCTAACTGTTGTCTCCTGGATATTGATGTCCCCGGTATCTCGAATAGTATCTGTCTCGGTATCTGGAATGGTGGCGTAGAGACGTTACCTAATATTTTCTTAAATAGTTCAATCGATTGTTCCAGATCGCACGAGAGTTTACTATCGGCGCACTCCCCTGCAGTTTCCACCATGGATTTGGGACCGCCAAATCAGGTGGGTTAGCCTTTTCGGTTTTATTTTAAAATATTAGTTATATCACATTTCACATTTTATTTACTAAACTTGAAAAATAACTGCTAAATCTGCTAATATAAAGTGTTTGTTATTGAGATACGTTAATTTGGTTGTGACTTGAATGTAGGTTGTGGAGTAGCTTAGCATCATTCAAAGCTAGAACGTTTGGATATAACCCTTCGTGGATTCGCGTAACATTGCATCTGTTATCCAGGTGGAAATACGTGCATTGCACTCGTCGGTGCTAGGCCGGCCGCATTGCTTCGCCCTAAGCGCTGAGAATCGCGCTCCTCGATATTTCGCTTGCGCCTCGAGAAAGGAACGTGACCGTTGGATTTACAGGTAAGATTTGAATTTAAAATATCTGCGGAATGCATCGGTAGAACCGCTGGAATGGACGTAAATTCGCAATGTTTATTTTAAGTGTCTAAGAACATTCAGTGAAATAAATCAATGGCCAGTTACTATAATAAATCATCCCTACTTATGGCCTATTGTTACCGTAATCGAGCAGAATATTAGAATTGTACTTAATATCGGTTCTCACGAAATGTATAATTTAGGACCTACCATGGTTGTTGGCCGCTTAAGGCTGTAAAGTATTAAACTAGCTCAGACTCATGGTGATTTGCAGCCTTAAGCCTTATACTAACGCTTATTAAATTTACATTTATTAAGAAGTAATCTGTACTCAACCTGTACTTTCGTGCCTGTACTTAGTCTGAACTGCTACTAGTACACTGGCCTCTTATAAAGCTGGACTCGGCTTCGGCTTATACGCCTTACTAACTCGATCCAGATAAAATGTCTCGACGTCTTGCCGCAGACCTAGAACTGAGTTCTCACTACAATGTAACCGAGTGGATACGCTAAGCTAACGATGTTTTAGTGTGTATCGTGTGTACCTCAGGCTCAGGATATGAACTTAAGATAGCTCGTTCACGTTTCCTAAAAAATAGAGTTTATCTGTACGATATAATAGTATATTATACAACTAGGGAATAAATCAATAAAATATATAAATGGAGTGCTTGGTTCCTTTTTCCTTAGTATATATCATCTAGATCAGTTTATAGTCAGTGTAGTAATTAGTGTTGTGTATGTGCAGTCTGCGGCAGGCCGCGCGGCCCGCCGAGATGCGCACGCGGCGCTGCGAGCGCTCGGTGAAACTGTGGCTGCTCGAGGCCAAGGCGATCCCGCCCAAGAAGCGCTACTACTGCGAGATATTGCTCGACGACACGCTTTACGCGAGGTGAGTTGCACTTCCACAGCTACCGTATCCTAACCACGCAAGGTGAAGACGCCAGTAATGGATGGACAGTTTCATAAAATCAGATAAAACAACGCGTCAGAAGTAAAAACTGGGCCAAAAACTTTTTTAGTTTGAGATATTCGTTAGGTTATGCGTCTTTCCTGTGCAAATCATAAAATTAATGAACTTAAAAGCATATTTTTCTTTCTGAACCCTCATAGGCATAAACCTTTTAGTTCTTTAAAGTTGCATGATAAAAGCCTTATTAACGTGCTAGAACGTTTATTTAATACGTTATCAATAATCTACTTTATTATCTAAAAATACAATAAAATCAGGCAAAAATACTACGGTTAAGTATTGCAGTTTTTTCTGTTCATTTTTCGTTCGTGTGAGCTCATCTTTTCTTTGGATGTTATTTATTTCATTCATTTGCTCCGTAAATATGATACGTCTAAGGTGTCGCTGCATTTTGTATTCCGAGTAAATATAGTCACACTGAAGGCCAGTTCATTTATGTAGTTTCTATCTCTAGGACCCCTCTTACAGCTAAGTTATCATATTATCTTGCTTTCTCTTTAACTTCTACTTATATTGTGTACAGTAAAGTAAACGAGAATTGAAAGACAATAAAGTCCTGATTTAATAAATATAGTTCGATAGACAACTGTAATACTTATTTCTAAAACTCGAAGGATGCTTCTAAAAAGGGCGTCCACATTTAGCGAACACACTCGAGCAGTTAGCGACCCTTTCACAAATGTTAGCGAATGGCACGCTAGCGGTACATTCGTCATCTGGCGCCTATTTCACCACGTTGACAATTGACACCCGACTCTGACGATTTCCTGTACGAGTACATATCTGAGTTGGTACCTACATACCAGCAATGTACGGTGAATTGTCAATGTCCGGTGACAATGGTCAGCGACGTGAAATAGGAGCCTGGACTCACCTTAATATCTAAATGTGGGTACTTTGCGACTAGAACTTTGTTCGCGAAAGTTTTACTAATGAATCCTCTGACATCTACAGATCATCGTCGAAATTGAAGTCGGAGCTGTGCTTCTGGGGCGAGGTGTACGAGTTCACCGGGCTCCAGGCGGTGCGCGCGATCAACGTCAACGTGTACAGGGAGCCCGAGCGGCGCAGTCGCAAGCGAGACAAACACGCGCTTGTCGGTTAGTACTAACAGCAACTTACCCTACAGCCAAGGAACGCATGCCCAACGCTGACGCCGACCGCCAAGCATTTGTTTTGCCAATGTTATGCCAGTCGGCGTCAGCGACGTGCTTGCGTTGCGTCACCGAGGCGTTAATTGAGTATCGGCGGACACTATTTGTTGTATTTGAAATAAGGTTTTGCATTACAGTTAACAGAGTGGACGTGTCCACCAACTTTTGTATTGCCCGTACACTCACGAGCAATGCAAACAAGTTTGTGTGGAGCTTTCTATACAGATTAGAGATATACTCGTTTTATTTACTTAAATGCTAAGGTTGACCATGGCAATCCAACGCCGTAACGTAGCGAGAGTGATGGGCACCTTTGCGTCGGTAGCAGCCCGGAGCAGGGCAGGTTACAGTAGGTAGATGTTGATGATGTTGCCAAATGCAATTTTAATTTGTCAAAATGAAGATTCAAAATATCTAAAATGGAATAGGAGACCTTGCGGCTAGGGCGGCTAGAAGTCATTCAACGGTGTTCTAAATGTGTAACCTTACTATTCCAGGCACAGTCCGCATCCCGGTCGACGACGTATCCTCCCGATACCTCAACGAGCGTTGGTACCCTCTCTCCGGGGGGGACAAGCCCCAGTCGCCGGGGGGCCGCGCCCCGCCGCCCCCCGCGCCCGCGCTCCGCATCAAGTGCCGCTACCAGAGCGTGGACGTGCTCCCGCTGGACCACTACGCCAGGTTCCTGGACTATCTCAAGAGGAATTACAAGAGGCTATGCGAATATCTGGAACCGCATATTGGTAAGTGACGCGCTAAATAACTATAAGTGGTTACGTGCATAAAATTAAATGCACTGTCACCTCTTAACAATCCCTATGATAAAAATGTGTATACAGCATTTGGTACTGTAAAGAAAGCCTTTGTCAAAGAGAGGCAACAGTGAATAAGTCGGGTCGGGCACCAAGTTATTACCCACGCACACAAATGCAACAATCTACAATTATTATAATTACGTACGGTTTGCAACCGGTTAAAAAACAGCGTCATGAAATAAGCTGACTTTGTGTATGCTAGCGCCATCTGTCGGTAAATATGTTACATAGAAGCATTGAAATCAGCGCCCTCTATCAACGAGTTACTACACTCAATTCAACTACACTACTGGTAAATAACGTCTAATCACAAGATATTGAATATAACATATTCAACCAGCAATAGTACTAAGTTATTCGGAATCAGTTTTACTGCTACATTCAACTAAATTCCCGAAACATTTTGTGCAGGCGCCAACTGATCATTGAATTCAATTTCTTCTGTATTTTTATTAGGCGTAAAGGCTAAAGAGGACATTGGTTGCGCATTGGTCCTGTGCATGGCCGGCGCGGGCCTGGCGCCCCGCTATTTGGCCGACGTGGTAGCCCTGGACGTCCGCAGGACGGGCGACCATTCCCTCACTTTTAGAGGCAACTCGCTGGCTACCAAGAGTATGGAGGCGTATTTGAAACTCGTCGGCGATCAATATCTACAGGTACGTTTCTAGGGTCGCTAGAGTTCCAGAACATGCAAAGTAATGTACTCGGTTATACAAATGTACAATTAACTCATTGCTGACTGTACATATAAATGGATATGGAAATAAAAAGGGCCTTTAATTGTGGTGAAGTAATGTCTAATTATTAATTGCACAGGTTGTAGCAACATACAATTGTACTGTAAAACATAAATTTAAACATAATTTTTTGCCGACAACGACACGACTGAAGTCGTCAGAAGCTGCCGTGCCGATGTAACTGTATTCCAAAAGCAACTCACTTCTAAATACGTATATCAGGACCACATATAATCTCTTGTACCAACAGGACACACTGAGCGAAGCGGTGGCTGCGGCCGCCGGTCCCGGCGCGGCCGAATGCGAAGTTGACCCCTTGCGTGCCGGCAGCGGCGCAGCCCTGCGTCGGCAACAAACCGCTCTCAGGGACGCGGTCACCCTAGCCTGGAGGGCCATAGCTGGCTCCGCGCCACGGTTCCCCCCACCGCTCAGGGACTGTTTCGCCACCTTTCGCGAGAGGTATGTCGCATTCATAATAATATGCACTTAGGTTTCGCCCAGAGCCGAAGAATCGAAGCTTGGAAGATTGAAGAACTTGGTTTTCTGGAAGAAGACAAAATTAATAAACGGTACGTTACGATGTCTTACTTTTCTTTGGGATGACTAAGCGATATATTTTTATTCCCTGCAATGTTTGTGCGAAAGCATATAATCTACCTTTGTTCTTTGTTCATTGTTCATTTGTGTTTGTCTGCTAGCCTTGCGAAATTGTTTTTTTTTATATACCACATTGTTTGTTTTATTCTTTAAACACTACTGCGAAATACAATTTACTTATATGTTATTAAAATATCCTCAATCTATTTCATTAGCTATCTTTACAGCAACATATTATTTAACAAAAAAATCGTGATTTCAAGAGAATAAAACTTTTTTTTACATTAACCCACAATTGTTTTGAATCTTGTGATACATACAATGCCAACAAAAGGGTTAATGCGCTGTTGTAGTTTTGCTACTCGTCAATAGATGGCGCCTCATGCGTTTCATTTGCGTTGTTTACAGACTGATTGCGATGGGCCGTGAGGACATTTCGGACAACTTGATAAGTGCGTCCATATTCCTCCGCTTCCTCTGCCCTGCAATTCTGTCTCCAAGTCTATTTGGGATTACTCACGGTAAGAACCATTCCGTTCTAACAAAATTTCATAGTTTGATTACAACGCCATCTATCCGTACATGTGTGAACAACTTGGTTTGTTACAAGACTACATTGGTTTCCAGAGTACCCGAATGAGCGAGCCGCCCGCAACCTGACACTAGTTGCCAAGACCCTGCAGACACTGGCGAACTTCACGCGGTTCCAGGGCAAGGAGGCTTTCATGGAGTTCCTCAATGACTTCCTTGAACAAGAGGCGCCTAATATGAAGGCGTTCCTTAGAGCTATTTCGGTGAGAGCTACTTCCATTAGTTTCAATTAGGCGAACCTAATGTTGTCACCAATTAGATGAAAAATTAAGAATAGCAATAAGCATAGATAGGCCTCTCTTCGAGTGCGCCATTTACCTTGGTCCTGAACCATTTAGTATGGTATTCCACCTTACCATTTTTTTTGTCCAATGTGTTATGCGTCTCACATTTTGCTTAATGCAAGAGTGAGACGCAATGACATTGTACAAACAAATTGGGCAGGTGGAATACCACCCTTATCTATACCAATCTGAGCCAACCTCTCATCTTGGGCTATACATGATAGAAAGACAAAGATAATCATTTATTGCTAAAATTAATATTAAAGCTTCCAAATTGTATGAGAGGAATACATTTTTATCACCGAAAATCTCACCGCCAAATCAGGTCCCTAAGTGCCAAACGTCTATAGAACAAAGATCGAGGCCTAAGGCGTCACGCAATTTTTCCAGATGCGTCCTCAAGAGCAAGCGCAGGAGGGCAGCAACCGCAACTCCTCGGCGTCGCAGAGCTCCGTGGAAGCGGTGGAGGCGGACCCCGAGTGGGCGCCGCACGTGGACTTGGGCAAGCAACTGGCGACTTTGCACGCGCTGCTGGTCGACAGCCTGCCTAAACTGCCTGGCGGGAGGACTCAGGTAAGATACCTACTAATTATCAATCGACTGTAAGATCAAGCATAAGAAGGCAGCAACTGCTTTTCAGCGTCGCAGACTGGCAGAGCTCCGTGGACGCGGTAGAGGCGGACCCCGAATGGGCTGCCGCACGTGCTCTTGGTCAAGCAGCTGGCTACTTTGCACGCACTGCTTGTTGACAGGCTGCCTAAATTGCCTGGTGTAATACTTTTATCACTGACCGAATTTCAGTAAATATGCCCAAATATACTCGGTTTTCACTCTGCTCACCAGTTCCGGGTATGAGCTCTGGGTATGGTAGTCCTACTTGCCTCCTTGCGCTCCGGCGCTGAGTGCCTGGCATATAGCGTGCGTACTCTTCCGTTTCCTCAAACCGAAAATGCATAGCTCGTGCTTGAACAATAAATTTGATTACCTACCCTCAAGTTAATTTATAATATTTTCAAATCAGTAATCTTTCATAAATTGTCTTCAGCTTATTATTGGTGTCAATTGTTTATTCCAAATTTGTTACAGGAACTGGAGCCATTGCAAGACATCCTGGACGAGCTGAGCAAGCGGCTCGCGAGCAGTGACAACGGCGTGACGCCGCACGTCGCCGACAACATCTTCCGGTTCAACGACCCCACCTGCACCACTCCCACCAACAAGCCCGTCGAGCCCTCCAGCGGCCAGAACAACTTCGCTCACAGCTCCCCTATAATGCCCAAGAGCGGCGTGCAGTTCAACATAAGCCCTTCCAAATCTAACGCCGAGGATTCTAAGTACAAAGGCGCGTACGCCGGCGGCATGAAATCCCCCGCCAACCTCCGCTCTGCCACCCTCCCCAGAAATGTTTACGCCTCTAGCCCCGTTCAAAACGTCAACCCTGACCGCTACAGCTCGCAGTACAACAACCAGGAACATTGCGTCAACCTTAAAGTCGTCCAGATAGGATTCGGCTCCGACCAGTACCCCAAAGGCATGACGAATAATGGCGTCGGCGAGAGCCTCGAGCGCCGCATGCAGGGCTACAAACCTAGCAACTATCAATCCACTCACTTCCACAACGCCAACTACAACGGCACCGAGCGTTCGCCCAGCTCCGACAACATTAACCACAATTATTGCTCCAATGACATGCAAAATCTCATGAGGGACACGGCCACTCTCGAAGAGTTATCAGACTTATTAAAATACGCCGACGATTCTGATATCGTCGACGAGAAACTTATTATGAACAAGAAGACATTGTCACAAACCCAGTCGAATAACAATAACAATATTGTCGTTAATGGGAATAAGGGTTATGCTAATAACGGATCGAACGTTTCTATCAGCGGGCTGTCGAACGTCGCCAGCTCTGGGTATCAAAGCATAGCGACCTACAGCCAAAGTTCTAGTCCCGTAGAAAACGCCGCCCATCACCATCCACCTTACGAGAACGGCGGCCAGCCAATGAGCCGGTATTCGCAACTTAACTACCAGAAGCAGAGGGACAAGCACTTCTACGACAACAAGAACGACAAGTTTTACCCAAAAAGCCAAGTGCAACAAAAAATTGAGTACGACATCCAAAAATACGGCATACAAAACTTTACAATGCCCGACACCGCGCAGACCAACACGAGCGCGAACTCGAAAATGGCTCCGCTCGTGTTTACAAATCCCGTCTACAACATGGAGGACAGCCGTCAGACTCCGGAGAAGAAGAAAACCAATGAGAACAGGAATTCCAAGCGATGTCCCTGTGGCTCGTCCAGTTCATCGATAGATGAGGAGGTTCTGAGCACGGACAACGTGGAAACTAACTCCGAGGAGGGTTCTACAAACTTCAACGACGAAGGTAGAAGCTACGATCAGCAGAACCGCAACAATACCCACCGAAAGATAACCAGAGATTGTAATTACGAAGACGTATACCAAAGGAGCAACCACAGTCACTCGCCGCGCGTGCGCGACGACGAGTCCTCCAGCAACTCGCCGAGCCTGCGCAAGAGCAGCAAGACGCGCATGCCGCGCACCAATCCCATGCTCTCCTACTCCACTAATCAAAACCCGCCGAACTACAAGCATTTCGGTCAGCGCGGCGAGTCACTCTATGAGAGCAAGCCTCATCACATCTCCACCGAGGGCGGCTACCCCATGAGCCGCTCCGAGTCCAATGTCGAAGAAGTCAACAAGGAGATGTACCGATTACAGATCTCACGGAGTCAGAAGGCTTTGAGCAATATGGACAATTTGAAGGTGTCTCCAGAGAAATATTCCCTCGGCGACGCCGGGTCCGAAACGAATTATCCCCTAGATCGCGCATATTCAGCGGCTAAGATGTCGAGCAGTCGGGTAAACGAGGACCTGGACAGGCACCAGGAGTATTACCAGAGGCGGGAATCGCCTTCCCGAATGGTGTTTAGTCGAGAGTCTCACTCGAGCGAGGCGAGCGAGCGCGCCGGACGCGAGGCGAGGGAGACGCCGCGAGACCCCCGCGAGGCCCGCGAGCCGGCCAGAGAGAAGCTGCAGAGGCGGCTGAGCCTGGAGTCGGCGCGGGAGCTCACGGACAGCTCCGACGACCTGGAAGACACGCTCTACAGCACCACCGGCCGCCGCCGCAACAAGCATCACAGGACCATCGAACAGGTTAACATTCTTATAAATAACTATTTTTAAATAAAATACAAAAACATCTTGTGGCCTGAATCGGAAACATAAACAATACATCTACAGTTCACGTATGCACGTATCTTTTCTTATGCATTGTAGGTTCTGCCATTATGTGGGCTACATTGGAAGCTTAAACTTAACATTTACACTTCGTGCCAATAAACAAGGGGACCTGTGCTGCCCCCTACACTTCATGCACGCTCCCTATAGATTAGTTTTTCTATCGAAATAATATGGTTGTAGGCTGTATCCTGCAGCAAACATTTAAACATTAAAAGATGCACATAAAGACGTCATTAGTCATTATATAATACTGTTCCCAGTACGAGCGAGAGATCGACCGGCTAAAGAACTCCGTGGATCTGCTGCGCGGGAGGCTGGGCCCCGCCGAGCCCGGCCAGGACACTTCCGACACCAAGATGAAAGCTATTATCACCAGGTAAAAAGTTTATGACTCTTAAATCCCTTTTTTTACTTGAGGAAATATTTGCAAATATTTCGATTTGTTATCGTATAAATAAGTTAACTGATTTCAAATTATGCAGGTAATTTTAATGATAGTAAAGATTTGAGGCCCTTACAGTTATGGATGGTATTCCACCTATCCAATTTCTTTGTCTAATCTGTATTCCGTCTCACATTTTGCTTTAATGAGATAGTGAAACGCACTGACATTGGACAAAGAAATTGGACTATGATAAAGGTGTCTGGTACCTATACGATAAAAGCACTTGAAATAAAATTTAGTTATTTAATTATTTATTGTCAGAATTGAAAAATAGGTAATTCTTCTATTAGTCGCTATATTCGCGTTGAAAAATTCGCAAATAACTTTGAAACGTGGGCAGGTTGATCAGTGTTGAGGACGAGCTGCGGCGCGAGCAGCGCAAGATGGCGGCCGCGCTGTCGCACAAGCAGCGCGTGATCGAGGCGCAGGAGCACCGCATCGCCGCGCTCGACGAGGCCAACACGCGCCTGCTGTCCGCGCTCGTGCACCTGCAGCAGCGAGCGCCGCACCCCGCGCACCAGCACAACCACCAGGAGCTACAAATATAATCACATCACTTAGTAACGTGTATACTGTACAGTCTCATTACTTGCATGCCACTCGGTGACTAGCCTATCGACAGTGTATATTATGTCAGAGAAGGACATTAACATTCATTCACCATAGCGCGTTGCGTTGAATTCTATCAGCTTTTTAAAATATAGAACTTCATTCGATATCTTCACAAAAATCCGTTTTAAGACACAAGTTCATTTAAGAATTTAAATTGGTTTTTAAATTATTCAATAATCTTACATGGATACATGCAGTCTATAAAATGATTTTACTGTAAAGAATGTTACCAGAATGGAATACAATACGTTACTAAAAACATACCTTTATTGGCTGTATGACTACTTATCAACTTCAATTAATCGACTGTTAATACATGATGGTCAAGTGAAAAGGTAGTTTTTAATTATGTGTCTATAAACATTAATCGTACTAGTCTAAATGTTTTAAATGTCTTTTATAGATATAGGGCTCGGATTTAAAATGATGGATACCTATATTTATTTGTTTAATCCACCGAATTACTTGAAATGAACTGAGAACCATCATAAATTGCTAATTGACTGTTGAAGTTGATAAATATCTAAACAATTTTAAATTGAGTGAATGTTTTACATACCTATACATATTTAACCAGATTTAATTCAGTAGTGCATACATACATGTATAGGTAAACCAGAACTTTGGGAGTATTGTCAAGAGGGCGCTCGTTTTGAATTTTATATAGCAACAATTTGTATAGTGGGGACAATGGAAATTGGCAGATGATTTTTGTTTTATTCCGACAACTTTAATAAGTGCGAAGTTTGATGTTTGGATATTTCTTCGGTTTTTACGCTATAAAATTCGTGAATTTTACGACGTATGACACATAAATCAAAATCATCCAAATCTATTTTCTTTTTTTTGTTGTCTTTTTTTAGGTTTGGTCGTTTAATTCCGCCCTTACGCCCTTCGCTAGCAATCCGTGATACCGATGCATGCGATACACCTAATACACAAATCAAATTATTACAAGACATCAACCAAATCGTGACGACCTGACTATAGTGACATTTGTCCATAAGTTTGAAACTTACCCGTCAATTCAGGTGGTAATTTCGTTATGTTTTCTAATGGAAGAAATTTCTCTCCCGCACGTTTTTTTTCCAATAAATAACTATATACACTATTTACAACTTTTTCTCTGTAAAATCTAAAACTTTCGGCATGATTATTGCAGTCTAATAATAATTCACACGAAACTAGACAAAGCAATGTTTACATTGTCAATATTGACAACTATCATAAAGGGTAGATGTTGTCTATTATTAAAGTTGTTGCCATTGCTAGAAATTAGTACCAACAAATTTCCGTAACATGGCGCACCCTCAATAGATCCTGGTTCACCTATAATAGTAATAGTAACTTCGCATCGGTATACGTTTCCTTGTCCGTACGTATTGTAAATGTTCGGTCGAGTTGTTGAGTACGCTGTCGTGACGGTGTGAGTTAACATGTTAACAAATATAAGCCTAGAGGCATTATTCTTATCATTATTATTATTTATACATATATGTATATATATATTCTATATTTTAAACCTTTGTTGTAAGCTTCGTGCACAAACCGTTCCACTGTCCGTCTTGTTTTACATCTGATATTTTATGGTTTTTTAATTTTATATTTTATTAAATTTTAATATGAATGTAATGTTGCACAATTTAAAGACGAACATAGCGTAATATTGGTATGCTAAGTTCATTTTTCCACCGACTATGAAGGCCTAAATAAAATAGTTGGTAAGGTTTTATACCTAAAATAACAACATTACCTACAGCAGTTTCATAGCCGGTGGAAGAATGGCCTTGTCGCGCTATCTATAATTATTCGGCTGCCGATATACCTAGGGATTGTCTAATGAGGTCAATTGATTTATAATTAGATCCCTGGATCAATAATCACGGTTCGTTTTGCCATTATCATTTTACATTGTTATAAGTTGTTTCATTAGGTTTAGTTAAGAGATGCTTTAATGACATTATCATTTGATTTCGTATCAGTATTCTTCTCAGCCGGTTAGATGTTCTATCTGCGACCTGTTATGTTTTGTTCTGCAACATTGATACCAAAGAAGATTGAATATCCGTAAGCGTTCTATTATACCTATCGTTGTAGTCATCTACCTACTACAATTGTAGCAATAGTGTTGTATTTACAATAAAACGTTATTTTTATTATTTTAAATTACCCTAGTTTAAAGACTTGTATCATAATATTTTCTAGATAGTAAGCATATAGTAAGTATATATTGTGTAGATGGCATATACAATTAGTAAATAAAGAAATATTTTATAATACCTTCGGAGTATTATAATACGACCATGACATGGTAAGATTTTTTCATAAAGTAAATATTCATTGTAAATGAATTTAAAATCACCAATATGATGAAATCAATTTTGAATTATATAGTTTCGAAGGGGTCTCATTCAGCGGTACAAAGGTCTACTATCCACACAAATAGTATCTGTATCTGTTACTTGCGTATTCTACGTGGAGAATCGCCTATGGGCTGCGCGAGCCAACCTAGTTGCTCTCCAGTGAACGTCAATGTTAAGCAGTTTATCTTAATAACATTAAATTATGAATACGTAATCAATCAATGTTATTTTTAAATAATTATGTCTGACTTAAAATAAATTACCTACCTACACTGGAAACTGTCGTGTTTATGATGTTTTTCTTTGTGTCTAGTAATAAAAGAAACAATAAAGTATTCAAAATGTGTTTATATTTTGAGTCCAAACGAATTTCCCCCGGCTCTAGTTGAGCGGGCGCACGGCGGGTGCGCGTCACTCCTCCGGCTCGTAGCCCTTGGGCAGGCAGACCATGCGCCGGTTCATGAGCCGCACCTTGCGGTCGTTCGTCTCGGCCGAGCAGTACGGCCGCAACAGCATCAGGTCGTCTGCCTTCCAGTACAAATACGAAAAGAATATCTCGCGGAACTTCTTGTCGGGAAACTCCGGGTGGAACATGATCCGCCAGAATATATTATTTATATTGGCGAAACATTTGAACAGTTGTCTTCTGTATTCGCACGAGTACTTATTAAATCTGTCTTTGAATTTTAACTTGTGGGCCCAGGTAGAAGCGACCTCGAACTGGGTGTCGTTCTTTGAAATGAGGGGCCCGTAAATCCTGGGCGTGATGCTCTCAAGCCTGGTCTGCAGTTCGAGGCTCTGGCGCAGGTAGGCCTGGCGCTGGGCGGGGCCCAGCGGGCCGGCGATGCGGCGCCGCATCCACTCCACCAGCTCGGGCGCCAGGTGCACGTCGGGCAGCCGCGCCGCTTCGTTCACGCCTCGCAGCAGTCGCAGCGCGCACTTCAGATACTGCGAGGGCTTCGGATTCTGCCCCAAACATGTCTTAGACGACCTCTTCTTTTCTTTCTTTTTGACTACTTTTCTTGACCCTGTCACGCTATCCCCGTCTAGAAACTTTTTAACTTCTTTTTTGATTATCACTTGCTTTTGATCTACGTCAAATATTGTGTGGTAGTTAAAATGATAAGGTGCGCCCTCCTTCGGCCTTTGGAAATAAGGAACCTCGTCCGGTGGGAAAGTGCCCTCGTTGCCGTAGTCGTAGTTGTGGCCGCAGTGGCATTTGCTTTCTTTGACGTATTTTAGTATTTTGTCGTGCCATTTCTGGTGGCAGTCGCATGGATCAGGTGTTGGTGATGCCGGGTAGCCACGGAATCCGAGGTGTATGTTCATGTAGCCGGTAGAAGATTGCGCGAACCCACCGTGTATAAGCTCGCCCTCTGAGGGCAGTATAGATACGCTACCAAGCACGAATACCGTCCGCCGGCCAATTGTATACACTCCTTGTATCAAGTACTGAACGTTGTTTACACCAGTCGTGGGAGGTTTAGGCTTGCGACGTAAACCTTTGCGGTTCGGTCGCGTTATGCATAAGCCATAAGTTTTCTTTTTAACTTCAAGTGTCATATCATGATTACGATCCTTTCGTTGACTCATCGTAGTCTTCATCGTAACAGAGGTTACCTGACTCGGCCCGATGTTAAACACGCCTGCCAATTTGTCACAAACTGCTAGTGGAATGCGTTTTGGGGGAGGCGGTGGAGGTGGAGGCGGCGGTGGCTTTATTCGAATTCTGTATTCGTCGCTCTCCACATAAGGTTCATTGAGGTCGTCAAAGTTAGGCAGGGGAGGAGGTGTAAACTTTTTGGGGCTAGCAGGATACCACAACGGTACTATAGATCTCTCCAGGTACGGAGACGGAAGAGGTGCTTGGCGTTTAGGCTTTCGCTTTGGTGGCGTTGGTGCCCCATCTTGATCTGGTTTAAATTGTTCTCGCAACAATTCGATCAAATTCTTTAAACCCAAATAAAATATAGCCGATAAAATGAGCTTGGCATTTAAACAGTAACTATTCCGCTTTCCCTCGATCGAGTGGCCAAAGAGCAGCAAATATAAATGCCCCAACATTTTTTTGGGGTCATCGTTTCCGTGGAAGTTAGCAACCATCAAGTCCATGGGTTTTGGGGGAGGTACGACACCGAGTCTATTAATTATACGGGATGTCCTAGTGGGCCGTCCTTCCAGTAAATCTTGGTAAACTGATGACCCTAAGCTATCGAGTGCGTCTCTTTGCGGTACACTGAGTACTTGGTACCAGCGCGGGCCGACGAGTTTTCTCATTCTCTTCATGGCCTTTTTTTCAACCTGCCGCCGATATTCTCTGAGGTCTTCCATGTAGACTTGTCGCTCGCGGGTCTGCTTGGAGTACAAGATCTGCGTGCGCTGCTGCTGCTGCTGCTTACGGAAGAACGAGTCGGCATCTTGTTCTTGACTCCCACGTGTGCTCATGATGATTTTTAAAAATGGTTTATCTATTTGATTACGTACTATAATCGCGTCAGTATTTTGAAAAAAAAACAGTTTAAACTGCAATTTGGAAAAAAATACAGTTTGAACCGAAACTCAAAGACAATGTAATCCTTTAAGAAATTTATCATGACGCATTGACGTTGAGTGACACATTTTCGTAAAAACACATGTTCGAGTCAAAAATAGGTTTTATGCAATATCAGGGAAAACATAAGGCAAGATATTGTGTAGGAAACTTCGAGCAACACGGAAGGGAGGCGGCATTCGCACTATTTCCCCTCTGCCGAGGTACAAGATTAGCGCGTCAATCTAATCTAGCGCGGGTAATAAAACTAGTTGCACTTGGATTTTTCACTAGACCCATAGTCTAATAAAACATGGTTTTCTATTCCCAGAGTGACACAGGCCTACGTCACAATAACATGGCCGCTATATATAGCGCTATCGCATATTATCATATAGCGCTGTCGCATGATGACGTAGGCTTGTGTCAGTTAGGTGACCTAGAAAAGACGGGAATGGAGTACCAGGCGGAGTATATTATTATACCATGACTAGACCGAGTCCAGACGCGCGCGTGAACACTGCTGCACAAAAATGCCTGTTTGCTCGGTTTTTTGTTATAAAAAGAGGTCGGGGACATCAAATTTACAAAAAGAAAGTGTTACATTTCACATGTAATATTTTTTTACATATCATACGTTTAATTACATTCAAACACAATTATTATATTTTAGTCTCATACTGTAATTGTTGGATTTATCGATTTTGCTCGCTCAGTACAAATTGCGGATCGGTCGAGCGACAAATCCGACTACTCATCTCTCAGAATACAATATATACTTCACCGAAAATGTGTTAGTGTGCGTGTTGTGACACTTGTCACTCGTCCGTACACAAAAAGAGATCGAGGTTTGCAAGATTTGTCTTTGACGTGTGTCATTTTCTATGTATTTGTGTCGTCATTACAGATTGGATTTTGTATGTAAGAGTAGAAACTATTCCCCGATTCTGGCCCCACCTCTCAGTGGTCACCGATCCTGACCCCAGGGCCGATCCACCGCCCCCGCTGAACCTTAAAAAAAAAAAAAAAAAAAAAAAAACAAATAGCCCCCCATTTGAATTGATTGCGCTAGGTCTCAGCAGTGCCCGGCGCCTCCTTCAGGTACTTACGAAATACGCTAATTAAACAATACACCTTGCTCACCACGGTAACAATAGGCTTATCGACCCTTTTCTATTGTTCGATCTCGACTCGGGCGCGTTATTGTGTTACCGAGCATACTACCTGGATGGACCCTTCACCCACCGACGTCTTCATTCATGCCTTCTTTATGTGTGTATTATACTGTAGGTGTTTGTGATAGGTATTAGCGATAGGTATTTGCAATAGGTATTACCGATAGGTATTTGCAAAAGGTACTTATTTGCGATTCATTATCTTATTATCTTACAACCTCTTGGAGCTATTTCGATTTATAAGGAATACAGTTCTAACCTAACCTAACCTAATTAGAATTTACACAAGTAATCCGTCGGTAGCCTAAACTAACCTAAACCTTCTTTTACCAAACCTAACTTGACCAAACCTAACTAAAATCAACCTAACTTCTCATTTCAAACTAACCTGCTTTCACCTAGTCTTCGTTCAAGTTATGTTTTAACCTAAATACCTAAACTTCTTACCTATCCAAACTAAAGCATCCTACATATCGTATACATACTTACCTATATTGTGCATATTGTATTGTGTTATTTTATTTAGTTTTACCTATTTCTAACTCATTATTTTTGTCTGCGATAAATGCAATTCTACCTAATGTAGCCTTTTTTATTCTTAAACTTAGTATGTAAGTATGTCTCATTATCTAATACTATATGTTTATTTTCACATACATTTTTATGTTCTTTGTAACACGATAGAAAGTAAACTCGTAGCTACTTGTTTCTTTGTATTATTAAAATAATAACTAGGCGTGTGAGGCATTTCTTGTGCACTTGTTTTCATTGTTATAACAGCTTAATTGCTTTATTGATAGACGTCTATTATATTTTATGCTGACAATGGATTATTATGTGGATATAATTTGGGTTTGAGTACAGGGAGCGTCTGTTTAGATTAACTTGTTGAGACATGTTACTTTGTATGATTTTAAAAAAATAACGAGACGTGTCAACTGGTTTCAACATGATTTAGTCTAATACGTCGGCATTTCTTGTGTGTTGGTATTCATTGTTATAACAGCATAATTGCTTTATTGGTAGACATCTATTATATTTTATACTGACAATGGATTTATTGTTTCCTATTATGCTTTTGAATTTGGGTTTTAGTATTAGATGAACCTGTTGAGACATGATTTGAACGATACTGTATCCTGCTCACTATCACAGTATAAAAGCCGAAGAGAAATGGCTTTGAGTAAGTATTACTGTCGTGGCAGTCCTCTGTATCAGAGCTCCTTGTATCTACTGCAGTATATAGAAATATAGTGTTAATTCAACAGTGAAGTGTTTAAGTGTTTATAGAAAGACCCAACAATGGATGTAAGTATGTCTTTTATTACTGTAACTTACTTTGTTTTGTTTTCACTTGTGTTCTTTGTGTTTTAATTATCAAGATTGTAGACAGTGTGTAAATTATTGTTTTATATTGTTTCAGTTCACTGAAAATACTTTCAAGAACTATTACTACCCGGATGATAATAAAGACGAATCAAGCGATGAAGAGGGTACGCTTGGTCTCAAAGTTAAACAAGCCATCGCAAAGAAACGTTCAGGAAACAATATCGATAGCTTCTTTGAACGACCTAAAAAGCAGTCTAAAGTTGTGAAACGGTCTTCAAATGTGAGCAAAAGTTCACCAGACGGTGTTGCAAACTTGTCATCCGGACAAGACGACGGGGCCTATGCATCACATTTGATTAAAATCGAGATATATGATATGCATAAAATCAAAAACGTCCCACCCATGGAACACTGGAAGCATGCGGACTTCAGATTGAAATATTTTGCGTTGGAAGACGATTTGGAGCTACAAAATACGCGAAATATTATTTATAACATAACAAAGCAATTAGCTTCTAAGGACAGTAGTGTGAAATATTTTATAGATAATAAGAAACAGTGATAGTTATAATTATTAATGATAGTAGTAGCTTAATGATTGTGTTAACGTATTTCTCATTTTTTACCTCTCCTTAAGTACATTTTCCATGTAACAGATTATTTTTATTGTATCACATTACAACAAGTTTTAATTTAATACTTCTCATTTGTAAAGATTACAGTCCCCACTCTTAGAAATCTTATACCTGTAGTCAACTATTTAAATGAAAGAAAGCACTGTATGATTTCTCATTTCATAATGGACTCTTTGAGTTGTGATGTCTACGATCTTGAACTTATCAGACTCTGTGAAGAAATAGAAGAAAATGAAGATCTATGCGAGGCTGCCCGTCTTGTGAGCCAACTACATCGAGAGGCGTAAGTAAAAGTATTCCTGTTCATACATGTTTATAACTCTTAACCAGTACCTGTTTAACAAAGGATGGGTTCCTCCTAACTTGTTGTGACCAGAACTTATTGTTAGGATAAACGTGGGGTGGGAGAGTGCTGGTTATATAAGCGGGGTATCTCGAGTTCATATCATTCAGTGTTTTGGTGCCGTGCTTGTACTGTGATATCCTTTTCCATAATGGTGTTTACTTACTATCATATTGGTCTCACTTTGCCTCGTAATAAGATTGAGGAATTAAGTAAAGAATTTATTTTAGCATATTTTCATAGAAATATAAGAATGTGGTATATATCAAACAAATTACCTCACTCGTTACTGGAAGATTCTGATATTATACCGTATTATACACCATGTGATGGGCATATCAAAAATTCCAAGGGGAATACTCAGTCATCAGATGTGATTGATGGAGTTTTGATGATGCGGGCCTATTGCCAGCAGTGTCGAAAAGACTTACGTTAGTATATACAACCAACCGTTTTAGTAATTATTTTTATTTTATCTGACATTAAGATATTTATGTTTATTATGTATTGTTATAGATCTTCTCAAATAGGACGGGGAGTAAAAAGGACAGCTGCAGTTTTGGAGACCGAAGAATTCTTGGTGAAGAAAAACCGTTCAGCAGCTGCTGAACCTGTAGCATCAACATCATCCGAACCAGTTCCCGATGTCATTGTGAGTACAAATAATAATCATGAAATTGAATGTTCTGTGTGTAATAAGTTTGTTTCTAAAAGATATTTTAAAAATCATTTAAATAGTAATCTTCACAAAAATAATGTTTTAAGGGCTGACATTGAATGGGTTAATGTTCAGTTAATTGAAAATGCTTTTAAGAATAGGGTGGCCACTTACAGAATACTATTAAATGAAAATGTTCACCAACCATTTACTCCCGAATCCATTTTACTAGGAAATAAAGAGAAAATCTTTGCATTATTGGATCGTTCCCTCACTGATCACCATGCTTTAAAAGTAAACTTTATTTTGAATGCGGATTTTACTCAAGAGAGCAAACAAGTAAATAATACATTTGATTTCCAATTATGTAACAATGTAGTTGATGTTAGCAGCGACAAAGATGATATTTTCGAGTCAGTTGTTAAAGATATATTAACAAAATTATTTAACTTTGAGAGAAAAGACAGTGGATGGAGTTTAGTAAAATTTAACTATCTAGATGTCAATGTAAACAAATTTAATCCATTGCGTGGTTCTTCCTATATCGAATTACCACGTGATATTCAGAACAGAAAAGCAGTTATTAATGTAAAAAATAATGATCATGAATGTTTTAGATGGGCTGTATTGTCAGGCTTGTATCCACCTACAAGTCATCGTTCAAACACTGCGAAATCGTATATAGCGCATAAAAATAAATTAAATTTTAGAAATTTAACTTTCCCACTTAAGGTTGGAGATATTCAAAAATTTGAAAAAATGAATGATATAAGTATAAACGTTTTTGGTCTTGAATACAATTCGAAAAGTAAAAAACATGACGTAGTAGGCCCATTACACTTAACAAAGTGCAAAAAAGCTACCCACTTGAATTTATTGTACATATCCAAAGACAGTAAGGGGCATTATTGCTATATCAAAAATTTATCTAGGTTAGTATCTAAACAATTATCAAATACACAGCATGCTGCACATATTTGTGATGGTTGTTTGTCGAACTTTACAACTCGCAACAATTTAATGAATCATCAAAGAAACGATTGTTTCCATGTTTGTACACATTTACCTTCAGAACAGGATAAAAAGAAAAACTGGTTCAATGAAAACGTTTCCTCCAATATACTTACTTTCGATAATTATGAACGTAAATTAAGGGTACCTTTTGTTATTTATGCTGATTTCGAGGCCTTTCTAAACCCGATTCAAACAGGTACAATTAATCCTACTACATCCTCAACAACAAATGTACAAAAACATGAGGTATATAGTTTTGGATACTACATTAAATGTTCTTATAATGATAAATTGTCAGTGTACAGAACATATAAAGGCAAAAATTGCACCCAGGAATTTATGAAGTATATGGAACAAGACTTAAAGGCCATTTGTAGGAGAAATACTTTTGTAAAAACTCCATTGCCTTTATCTAATGCAAATAATGTGCATATTGCTCAGAGTAGTACATGTTATATTTGTGATAAAAATTTAAACGAGGATTCAGTCATTTCCTATAATTACCATACTGGTCTTTATGAAGGAGTGGCACATACATTTTGTTCTGAAAAATACAGGGCACCTAATTTTGTACCTGTATTTTTCCATAATTTGTGTAACTATGATAGTCATTTTATAGTGCATGGGCTTGGTTTGGCGGAAGGCGACATTGAACTGATTCCAGAGAACAAAGAGAAATACATTTCATTTTCTAAGAGCTTACAAATAAATAATCGCACAATTAAATTGAGATTTGTCGATTCACTTAAATTTATGTCCAGTAGTCTTGACAAATTGGCAAAAAACTTGTTGCCTGAACAATTTCATGAATTAAAATTGAATTTTTCATGCGAGGAGGATTTTAAACGCTTATTACGAAAGGGTGTCTATCCCTATGAACACATGTCATCATACGATTCTTTAAACTTAACAGCTCTTCCCTCTAAAGATGATTTCTTTAGTTCCTTGTCTGATAGTCACATCTCAGAAGAGGATTATGATCACGCAAAAGATGTTTGGTCTCATTTTCAATGCAAAAATATGGGTGATTATTCTGATTTATATTTAAAAACTGATGTTCTATTACTAACTGATATATTTGAAAATTTTAGAAACCTTTGTCTTAAGACGTATGGATTAGACCCCGCTCATTATTATACTGCTCCGGGATTAAGTTGGGATGCAATGTTAAGAACTACAAAAATAAAACTAGAACTCCTAACTGATATCGATAAAATAGCTTTTATATCAAAAAATATTCGAGGTGGCATATCACAATGTAGTAATAGATACGCGAAGGCTAATAATATTTTTTTGGAAGATTATAATCAAAATATCCCATCGTCATTTCTTATGTACTTTGATGCAAATAACCTTTACGGGTGGGCTATGTCTCAATGTCTTCCTACCGATAAATTTGAATGGGTAAATACAGATACTGACTTTAATATATCTGATGACGCTGATCATGGTTTAATTTTAGAAGTTGATCTCGAATACCCTAACGAGTTGCATGACTCTCATTCAGATTTGCCATTTTGTCCTGAAAACGTTTGTTTGGGTAATTCCAAAGAAAAAAAATTAATTCCTAATTTAAATAAAAAAACGAATTATGTCATTCATTATAGAAATCTAAAACAGTGTTTGAAGAATGGTTTGAAATTGAGTAAAATCCATCGCATTCTTAAATTTCAGCAGTCTATGTGGTTAAAAAGTTACATAGATTTGAACACCCACATGCGATCACAGGCATCATCCGATTTTGAAAAAGATTTCTTTAAACTAATGAATAATTCAGTGTTCGGTAAAACCATGGAAAATGTTGCAAAACGCGTAAATGTCAAATTATTAAATCACTGGGAAAATCGAGGAAAAACGCAGGGGGTTCAATCTTTGATAGCGAAACCTGAGTTCCATAGTTTATCCATATTCTCTGAGAATTTAGTGGCCGTTCAATTGAATAAAACTAAAATATTTTATAATAAACCGATTTATCTGGGATTTTGCGTATTAGATATATCGAAAACTTTGATGTATGACTTTCACTACAGCTACATGAAAACCAAATATCCAGACAATATTAAGCTTCTTTATACAGATACTGATAGCTTAGTATATCAAATTTTCACGGAAAATTATTACGCAGATATAAAATCAGATCTTAATTTATATTTTGATACATCTGACTATCCTCCTAACAATAAATATGATTTGCCGTTAATAAATAAAAAGCGATTAGGGTTTTTCAAAGATGAAAATAATGGTAGAATTTTAAAAGAGTTTGTAGGTCTGAGATCTAAAATGTATACCTTAGATGTTGAAAAATATGACGAGAATGATGAGAAAACCGAAAAATACGGTGTTTTATCAAAAGCCAAAGGAGTCAATAAATGTGTTACAAAAAAATTTACTCTTGACAATTACAAAACGTGTTTATTTAATAAAAATTTGCAACGCGCTCAAATGCTAAGATTTAAGTCTATAAAACATATAATATTCACTCAAAAAATAAATAAAATATCATTATCGCATGAAGATACAAAACGGTACTTATTAGAAAACTCTTCTGACACTCTAGCGTGGGGTCATTATAAAATACCGCAATAATGAAAAAGTTTCAAAGTTGTAATATAATCACACAGAACATTCGAATTCCAAATTATTGTTTGTACATTGTATATTTTTTAAGGTATTACTTGTAAACATGTAAAAAAATGTATGAATTTTATTTTATTGTATCTTTTAAGGTATTTTTGTAAATATGAAACAAAAAAAAATAATGTTAAAAGTGTGATCATAAATAATAAAAAAAAATTTACGTAATCATTTTGTTTTGTTTTTTTGTCTACTATATCTGAGTTGTTTAAATAGTAATCATCTTTCTGAATATTACCATTTAAAGTCCATCCGTTAACATATCAACACTCACCCACACACATACACACATACACATAGATTACGATATTTAATAATGATTCACTTTTATCATCCTTTCACCACCATTGTCGCAGGTCCTAGTGGGTGTGGTAAAACGCAATTTGTTACAAACTTTTTGAATAACTCCAAAGAGATATGTAATGTTGAATTTGATGAAATTATTTGGTGTTATGATGAAATGCAACCTCTCTACAATCTGGAAAATGTAAATTATAGTCAAGGAATACCAGATTTTTCAATGTTTGATGGGAAGAAACCTAAACTTCTTATTATAGATGATTTGATGAGAGAATCAGATGGACGAATCGTTGACATTTTTACGAAAGGTAGTCATCATAGAAACTTAAGTGTTTTTTATATTACACAAAACGTATTTCATCAAGGTAGAGGTCAACGTGATATTTCATTGAATACAAGCTACATTGTATTTTTTAAAAATCCCAGGGATAAAACTCAAATACGCTACCTGTCACGACAAGTTTACCCAGAAAACTCAAAGTTTGTGGACGAAGCCTACAAAGATGCTACAAAGGAGGCTCATGGTTACCTCATGATTGACCTGAAACAAAATACAAATGACATATGCCGTTTTAAAACAAAAATATTTCCGTTTGATGGGCATTGCACAGTGTATGTACCTAAAAAGGGGTTTAAATATGATAAAAATCACCATATTTTAGTCAGTTCTACATGATGCATGCAAGAGTAAACACATATAAACATTTACTTGAAGCATTGCAGTTGCTTAAACCCAAATATCGTACTGCATTACTTAAATCTTGTGACGATGAAGAGATCAACATTATTTGTGAGTGCATTTATAACGTCCTAAATGGGAAAATTCCATTAGAAAAAAAAGAAAAGACGAAACTAAAAAAATATAAAGATATTTTAAGAAAATTAGTTTCGAAAGGGAAACATAAAATAAGAAAAACTGTTATAGTTCAAAAAGGAGGTGCATTTCTACCTATTATTTTAGGTGCAGTTTTAAGTGCTTTAGTGAACTCTTTATCATAAACAAAATGGAAAACACAAAAAAAATGTTATTAGTTGAATCAGATTTTATTGAAAGGCTGAAAAGGAATGAGAGTCCACCCGAAAATTCCTCATCTCGGCTAGATGGAGAGATGCAAAAAATCCTTAAAAGTAAAATGAATAATCGCGAAAAGTGGACGTTATATTCTCAAGCATTACAAAGATTTCTACATTTTATTGAAACAGATCGAAAACCGTTTAGAATACCCATCGTGATGGAGGGGGTAGATCAAGTCATCAACGAAAGTAATGATATTATAAAAACAAAAGTGAACAAAAAGGAGGAGATTGAAAATAATGAGTCAGTTACAGATAATGTAACTGAAGCAGCCACACCGTCATCGTTTAATACACCACCTGGCGAAATAAATCAAGAACTAATGCCAATTAGTCCGTCAAAAATTATAAACATATTACCTAAATCTTATGAAAAAAAAGCTCGAACGTTGTTAGATTACATTGTTTCAAGTAAACCGAAAATTTGGTGGAAACAGACTGGTGAAGTTGTTATAAATAACCAAACCATTCAAAATAGTAATATTACTGATTTGGTAAGCGACACCGTTAGATGTCTTAAACGTCCTAAGCCAATTGGATGGGAAGTGTTTGCTTTACTTTTAAAAGATATCGAAGTTCCTAGGTCATGCATAGGTAATCCTACAAATTTAGCATTTATTAATGGTACTCCTTTGATTGAACCCTTTACCCCCTCCACATCTGTGAAGACGAGAGCCTCAACAGATAAAGATAATAATACTTCTACGCCTCTTGCTACACGGGTGCAAAAGCGATCCGGAAAGAAAATAGAGTGGGAAAGATGGACTCCTTATTAGATATTAACAGAATCTATTATGACGTCTCTAATCCAGCTGGCTATAGCAGTTTAAATAATTTATCAAAGGAAATGAAAGATCAAATGAACAAAGAGGAAGTGAAAAAATGGTTACAATCTCAAGATACGCACACGCTGCATAAACCTATTCATAGACGATTTACTAGAAATAAATACATTCTCTCGAACTTTAATGAACTTTGGCAAGCTGATTTAAGTGATATGAGTACTTATAGTCAATATAATGATGGGTATAAATATATTCTTTGTGTTATTGATGTGTTCAGTAAATATGCTTTTGCAAGAGCCATGAAGAAGAAGGATTCAGCAACTGTTAAACAATGTTTTGAAAGCATATTTACTGAAGCTAACTCTGTTCCCCGTCACATCCAATCTGATAAAGGTACAGAATTTGTTTCAAAGGCGGTTAGAGATTACTTTAAGAGCAAAAATATTAATTATTATACCACTAATAACCCCGACATTAAAGCAAGTATAGTAGAAAGGTTTCAAAGAACACTTAAAATGAAAATGTGGCGTTACTTCACTCATAAGAATACATATAACTACACAAATATATTACAAGATCTTCTACATTCTTACAACCATAGCTATCATTCTAGCATTAAAATGCGCCCAGTTGATGTTAGCTCTAATAATATTATGACTGTTTGGTGTAATTTATATGATCGCAAAAAAGATAGGCAAATTTCATTAGAAACTAAAAAACTAAATGTAGGTGATCATGTTAGAATCACTAAATATAAGCATGTGTTTCAAAAAGGTTATGAAAGTAATTGGAGTGATGAAATATTTATTATTGATTCGATTATTAACAGATCGCCACGAGTTGTTTATACAATAAAGGATTTAGAAGGTGAACCCATCATTGGTACATTTTATTCTAAAGAATTACAAAAGGTAACTTACCTCCCCTCCAACGAGTATAAAATTGATAAAATAATACGCTCGCGTCGAGTTGCTGGCAGAAAGGAAATACTAGTTAAGTGGCAAGGTTATCCTAATAAATTTAATTCTTGGATACCTGAATCAAACTTAAAGAAAATATGAGTGAAAATAGTTTTTATCTAACTTTGTTAAGTAATAGTTCATCAGATTACTACACGGATAACACGACTGCACATTTCTTAACTAAATTACCAAAGACCATTAAATTGGATGGAGAATGGGTAGTTGGGTTGGTGGAATTTCAATATCCTTGTTCCATGTATAATGTTCAAGAGCACGAAAACATCATTTATTTAAAGAAAAAGGTGTTATCACCCACCGATAAAACTACAAAAATAGTAGATATAAAAACTCATATACCAGCCACTACATATGATAATATAGATCATTTTCTTCAAGCGTTTAATGAAAACCCACAGTTAAAAAATAACGTAAAATTTCGATATGATGGATTAACAAAACTGGTTGGAATAGCAACAACAAATAAAGAAATAACATCTATCATTACAACTCCGATACTAAGTCTGCAATTGGGTTTTAAACCGAAAACAAATTTAAAACAAAATACATTAGGAAAAAGCCCTGCAAATTTATATTTAGGTTTACCATCTCAAATATTTGTTTATACTGATATAATACACCCACAAGTAGTCGGAGATGTTATTACTTCATTACTCAGAATAATACCTTTAGATCCAACTAAGTTCATTTATGGAGCTTATAAAACTCACATCTTCTCACCCGCTCATTATGTACCAGTTTTACGAAGAGAGTTCGATACCATTGAAATAGATATAAGAACAACGACTGGTGTCAGAGTACCATTTCAATTTGGATCTTCTTGCGTGAAGCTACACTTTCAACGAGTAAAATGATTTACAACAGATCGTCAGTCTCTTGTCCTTACGAACATTATTATTCACACCAAGCCGGCTCTGGGATAGGTATTGTCTATAAGGGAGTTCCATATCAACGAGGACATGGTATAGGCAGTTTTTTGGGTGGACTATTTAGATCAGTGCTCCCTTTGTTATCTAGCGGTTTAAAAACCATTGGAAAAGAAACCTTAGGGGCAGGGGTTGGTTTGTTAACTGATATGGTAAATTCTCGTCCTATGGATAGTTCCATTCGATCACGATTTAAGGAAGCGAGCGCTAACCTAAAAAGAAAGGCTGATGAAAAAATTGATTCTCTCATGTCAGGATCTGGGTATAAAATGTCGAATAAAAGAAGAGAACCACTCATTACTCGAAAAGCATCGCGACGAAGAGGAAGTAGAAATAATAATAAAAATAACGATATATTTTCAAGTTAAATAATGTCATTTCTACACAGTCATTCATGTGAATGTGCAAAATCTGAATTAGATATATTTGCCCTTCCATCAACTCAAACAAGTATTGAAAGCGGACATTGGATTCATTACAAACCAATTTCATCTTTAAGTGATGATGGCCCCATTGAATTTCAAGTACCTGGATCAGGAGATGACTACATTGATCTATCACACACAATGTTACATATTACTGCTAAAGTATTGAATCAAGATGGGACAAAATTAAAAGCAGATGCCGGAGTTGGACCCACCAATAACTGGCTACATTCCCTTTTCAACCAACTTGATGTATATTTAAATCAAAAACTCATATCACCCCCAAACAATACATATGCTTACCGTGCTTATATGGAAAATCTTCTCAACTATGGACCGGCAGCCAAAAAAACCCATCTTACTTGTGGGTTATGGTATGAGGATACCCCAGGTTTTATGGATACCGTTGACGCCAACAACAAAGGATTTCAGAAAAGACTAGAATTTATCAAAGAGAGTAAGGAAGTGGAAATGATTGGACATTTGCATGGCGATATATTTAACCAAGAGAAATTCTTGATAAATGGTGTTGAATTGCGTATTAAGTTAGTCCGATCAAAAGAATCATTTAATTTAATTTGTCATCAAGATAAAAAACTTAAAGTACAAATAACAGATGCTAGTCTCATTGTTAGAAGAACAAAAATCAATCCTAGCGTTTTGTTAGCCCATCAAAAAGTATTGGCAACAACGACTGCGAAGTACCCCATTACGAGAGCAGAAGTTAAGGTTCTCACAATACCAACAGGGGTCCAGGGTAAAACATTGGATAATATATTTCTCGGACAAATTCCTAAACGCTGTATTATTGGATTTGTATCAAATTCAGGTTTTAATGGAAATTTAGCTTTGAATCCATTTAATTTTCAAAATTATAATATGAATTCATTTAGTTTGTTTGTAGATGGTCATGAAATTCCTTCTAAAACATTACAACCGTCATTTAGTTCTGGTTTAATAGCGGCGGCATATCACACCTTATTTTCTGGAACTGGTATTCATTTTCACAACGAAGGTAATGGAATAAGTAGAACAGATTATGGTGGAGGATATTGTTTGTTATGTTTTGATTTAACCCCTGATTTATCTGCTAGTTCAACTTCACACTGGAATCTTGTTAGACATGGAAGTGTTCGGATAGAAGTACGCTTTGATTCGGCTCTAACTAGCACCATTAATTGTATCGTGTATGCAGAATTTGACAACATTATTGAAATAAACAAAAACCGTGATGTATCTGTAGATTATAATAGTTGAATAACATAATTATATAAATACAATGTTTTCTTTCGTTTACTTTATTTTGTTGTAGTCATTGTTTGCAGCATCATCAAGACATAAATTGTTATTAATTAAGTAATTATGGATACTAATGAGATTCAATTTTGTATGAAGAAATTAAACCCACTTTTTGAATCAAATGTTTTTGCTGCTAACAAAATACCTATTTGGGTCGATCTACCTGTCTTTATTGTTAGTAATTTGGACCCTGACACGAAACCAGGCTCCCACTGGGTTGCCATACACATTGATGTTACTGGTATAGGAGAATATTTTGATTCCTTCGGACGGAAACCTTCAGGTTACCATAACTTATTTTTAAAAAGAAACACCAGACAGTGGTTTTATAACAATAAACCTCTTCAAAACCATTTTACTTCAGTTTGTGGTGAATATTGTCTAGTTTATTTGTATTTTAAATATCATGGAAAAACTATGACAGATATGCTAAGTTTGTTTTCTGATAATTCTGTATGTAATGACCTTATATTAAGGAATATGTTTAAAACATTTTTTGTGAAATAAAATAATACGTGTACTTAAATAAGATTTTTTATTTTTTCATATAATACAAAGACCTTTTAAACCACACATTTTTTTTTAATTGTATTATTTACAAAATATTTCTTAACATTCTTTGTTACTTAAAAAACGAGACGACACAAAGAAATCTGTTACATGGAAAATGTACTTAAGGAGAGGTAAAAAATGAGACATACGTTAACACAATCATTAAGCTACTACTATCATTAATAATTATAACTATCACTGTTTCTTATTATCTATAAAATATTTCACACTACTGTCCTTAGAAGCTAATTGCTTTGTTATGTTATAAATAATATTTCGCGTATTTTGTAGCTCCAAATCGTCTTCCAACGCAAAATATTTCAATCTGAAGTCCGCATGCTTCCAGTGTTCCATGGGTGGGACGTTTTTGATTTTATGCATATCATATATCTCGATTTTAATCAAATGTGATGCATAGGCCCCGTCGTCTTGTCCGGATGACAAGTTTGCAACACCGTCTGGTGAACTTTTGCTCACATTTGAAGACCGTTTCACAACTTTAGACTGCTTTTTAGGTCGTTCAAAGAAGCTATCGATATTGTTTCCTGAACGTTTCTTTGCGATGGCTTGTTTAACTTTGAGACCAAGCGTACCCTCTTCATCGCTTGATTCGTCTTTATTATCATCCGGGTAGTAATAGTTCTTGAAAGTATTTTCAGTGAACTGAAACAATATAAAACAATAATTTACACACTGTCTACAATCTTGATAATTAAAACACAAAGAACACAAGTGAAAACAAAACAAAGTAAGTTACAGTAATAAAAGACATACTTACATCCATTGTTGGGTCTTTCTATAAACACTTAAACACTTCACTGTTGAATTAACACTATATTTCTATATACTGCAGTAGATACAAGGAGCTCTGATACAGAGGACTGCCACGACAGTAATACTTACTCAAAGCCATTTCTCTTCGGCTTTTATACTGTGATAGTGAGCAGGATACAGTATCGTTCAAATCATGTCTCAACAGGTTCATCTAATACTAAAACCCAAATTCAAAAGCATAATAGGAAACAATAAATCCATTGTCAGTATAAAATATAATAGATGTCTACCAATAAAGCAATTATGCTGTTATAACAATGAATACCAACACACAAGAAATGCCGACGTATTAGACTAAATCATGTTGAAACCAGTTGACACGTCTCGTTATTTTTTTAAAATCATACAAAGTAACATGTCTCAACAAGTTAATCTAAACAGACGCTCCCTGTACTCAAACCCAAATTATATCCACATAATAATCCATTGTCAGCATAAAATATAATAGACGTCTATCAATAAAGCAATTAAGCTGTTATAACAATGAAAACAAGTGCACAAGAAATGCCTCACACGCCTAGTTATTATTTTAATAATACAAAGAAACAAGTAGCTACGAGTTTACTTTCTATCGTGTTACAAAGAACATAAAAATGTATGTGAAAATAAACATATAGTATTAGATAATGAGACATACTTACATACTAAGTTTAAGAATAAAAAAGGCTACATTAGGTAGAATTGCATTTATCGCAGACAAAAATAATGAGTTAGAAATAGGTAAAACTAAATAAAATAACACAATACAATATGCACAATATAGGTAAGTATGTATACGATATGTAGGATGCTTTAGTTTGGATAGGTAAGAAGTTTAGGTATTTAGGTTAAAACATAACTTGAACGAAGACTAGGTGAAAGCAGGTTAGTTTGAAATGAGAAGTTAGGTTGATTTTAGTTAGGTTTGGTCAAGTTAGGTTTGGTAAAAGAAGGTTTAGGTTAGTTTAGGCTACCGACGGATTACTTGTGTAAATTCTAATTAGGTTAGGTTAGGTTAGAACTGTATTCCTTATAAATCGAAATAGCTCCAAGAGGTTGTAAGATAATAAGATAATGAATCGCAAATAAGTACCTTTTGCAAATACCTATCGGTAATACCTATTGCAAATACCTATCGCTAATACCTATCACAAACACCTACAGTATAATACACACATAAAGAAGGCATGAATGAAGACGTCGGTGGGTGAAGGGTCCATCCAGGTAGTATGCTCGGTAACACAATAACGCGCCCGAGTCGAGATCGAACAATAGAAAAGGGTCGATAAGCCTATTGTTACCGTGGTGAGCAAGGTGTATTGTTTAATTAGCGTATTTCGTAAGTACCTGAAGGAGGCGCCGGGCACTGCTGAGACCTAGCGCAATCAATTCAAATGGGGGGCTATTTTTTTTTTTTTTTTTTTTTTTTTTTTTTTTTTTTTTTTTTTTAAGGTTCAGCGGGGGCGGTGGATCGGCCCTGGGGTCAGGATCGGTGACCACTGAGAGGTGGGGCCAGAATCGGGGAATAGTTTCTACTTGTAAGTGTGTGAGAAGTGCGACCGTGTGCACCTTTCCCCCCGCGAAAAATGGCAGAAAGATTTGTACCGTGAGATATCGCTTGGGCCCCCCCCTTCCGATGTGTCGGAAGCCGGTGTTGCTCGAAGGTAGGAAACGAAGCTGTTGTATGGAGACCCATGCATTAATTTCTCAGTCGATGAAATTTTGCTTGGTTATTGTATAGTATGAGCCGAAACTAATAGCGGATGGTGCTGGGCCTAAAATACGGCGTTGCGTGATCAAGAGATTTCCTTTGGCAGGATTGGTCCTTAGGACCTAAGGATGGATTTAAGAAGTGGAGCCACCGAGATTTTTGATGTAATTTTTTAGGGGGGGGCTCTCAACTTGATCTTGATATCTATATCATTTAAGCTACTAGGCCAAGTTTGGTATCGTTTTCGTATAAATCGGGGATGCCGAATTCATTTCTGATATCATAATGACACCATTCCGAAGTAAAAACACATAAAATATGAAAAAAATACTATTTTTTTAAATTCCTCTTCACGCTAAACCGCTTAACCAATTTAGTTAAAATTTGGTATAGAGATAGTTTGAGTTCCAGGGAATAACATAGCCTACTTTAAATCTCAAAAATCATCCTTTAAGGGTGTGAAAAGGGAGGTAGAAATTTGTATGGGGATTCAATAACCGCTGAACCGATTTAGATAAAAATTTGTATAGCGATATTTTGAGTCCCCGGGAAGAACGTAGGATAGTTTTATTAAAAAGAAAAACTCTTAAAAGTGAAAAGGAAGGTGTAAGATTGTATGGGCAATCAATAACGGCTGAACCGATTTAGATGAAATCTATGTCTACATCTTTGATTTACTTGAAAATGATACTAAACTTGACATAGAACTTAAAACTTAAGCAATTATTAACATCAGACGTCGCCGACGCTTAAAACCCCCCCACCCCCCACCTGCATCAAAAATCTGGGTGGCCCCACTTCCCATATAACCATTCCAGTCGCAGAATCACAAAGTGGTAACTAAATGTCAGATGTGTCGTAACAGAGTCCACACAATGTGTCTAGAATTGTTTCGAAACAAAGTGTCGTCGCCGTGTCTACACTTTTCCGTAACAAGGTGTCGACACATTTGTGTGCACTTTGCGTGCGGTTTGCGACTAAATCTGACAGCAAATTTGTGACAGCAAATGTCAATATAAAATACCTCTTGAAAACCAAAGTTTGTCAAACTACTATTAGTGTCTCGTGTGCTCGTAATTCTAGTAAGTCATCATGGGCAATGCAAATGATAATAATCGACCGAAACCATATAAACACCCAATACCCGTCAACCTTTTACAGAAAAGTTTTTAAAGAAATGCAATAAGCTACTTAGGTCAGGCAACGAATGCTCCAAAAGTTGTAGAGGGAAATGCTCGGAACACAATTTTTGACTCCGTAACTCGGTTTGACAAGTTAGGAGGTGAACATATCAAAAGTCCCCGGCCGTAGCCCTTGAGCGGGGGGGAGAGAGGGGGCTTTGAAGGTCCAATTTTCCGGTTTTTCGATTATATCTCGGAAACTATGCATCTCAGCGACATGGCCACTTATACAAAATGAAAGTTAATTTAATTTGTTACAAGTTTATTCAGTCAATTTTTTCGATATGTTGAATAGACTTTGAGATATCCGCTCTTGAAAGTTTATTTAGGGCTCTCAATTTTATCTTGATATATCTATATCAGTGAAGGTGCTAGGCCGTGTTTGGTATCGTTTTCGTATAAATCTGGGGTGCTGAATCCATTTAAGGTATCACATTGACACCATTCCACAAAATAAAAAAAAATCTTTTTAGGGTTCCGTACCTCAAAAGGAAAAAACGGAACCCTTATAGGATCACTCGTGCGTCTGTATGTATGTCCGTCTGAATACACAAAATAGTTCTTTACCTATAGATGACAGGAAAACCTATTAGAAATGTGCAGTCCAGCGCGAGTCGGACTTAATGTACGGAACCCTTAATACGCGAGTCCGACTCGCACTTGGCCGGTTTTTTTGAAACTCCTCTTGACGCTTAACCGCTGAACCGATTTCGTTGAAATTTGCTATAGAAATAGTTTGCGTCCCGGAACAGGACAGGATAGATCTTATAACCAAAATCATCTTTTGAAGGTGTGAAAAGTGGCGTGGAAATTTGTACGGGATATCAATAACCGCTGAACCGATTTATATGAAATTTGGGATGGTCTACATCTTTGATTTAGTTTAAAATGATAAAAAAACATGACTTCAAACCTAAACTTAAACAGTATTAACTTCAAGAAGTCAATTCTGAATTCCCCCCTACACCTCATTTCACACCTTTAAAGGATGATTTTTGAGATAACTTTTTATGTCCTGTCTCGGGACTCAAAATATATGTGTACCAAATTTAAATTAAAACTGTTCAGCAGTTTAAGCGTGAAGAGGAGTTTAAAAGAAAGTATTTTAATAAGTTTATATGTTTTTTACCCGGACCCGGACCATGGACCCGGGTATGTCCTTAAACTACGTCCAAGACCACCGGTGGACGGGCAGCAGCGTCCCTCAAATTCGGTGTACTCGACTGCGATCGCCAACCCGCCTGCCAAGCGTGGCGATTATGGCATTCACCCCCCATCATGATGAGCACAATAGAACCACGGCCCCGAGGTTCCGGCGACCCCCGGTGCTCTGGCTATGGTAGCGGTCAGGGCATTAGCGGGGTCAGGGGTGCTAAGAATCTCCGGCAAAGATCCGGCTACCCGCCCCGACGACGACTGGCCCTGGTAACACACAACATACGCACTATGAGGACTGACGAAAAGATCTGCGAGCTGGAAGAGGAACTGAGCAGGTTACACTGGGACATTGTAGGGTTATGCGAAGTCCGTAGAGAGGGGGAGGACACGACAACCCTGAAGTCTGGTAACTTGCTCTACCACCGGGAGGGCGACCAACAGTCCCAAGGTGGTGTCGGGTTTCTCGTTCACAAGTCCCTCGTAAACAACATAATAACCATCGACAGTGTGTCGAGCAGGGTGGTATACCTAATACTCAGAATATCCAAAAGATATTCGCTGAAGGTCATTCAGGTATACGCACCGACCTCGTCACACTCCGATGATGAAGTAGAAGCTATGTATGAGGACGTAAGTAGGGCCATACATACTTCTAAAACCTACTTTACTGTTGTTATGGGGGACTTCAACGAAAAGTTGGGCAAGAGAAGCGGGGATGAGTTGAGAGTGGGGCAATTTGGGTATGGGCAACGGAACCCTAGGGGTCAGAGGCTGGCCGACTTTCTGGAGAGAGAGGAACTCTTCATGATGAACTCTTTCTTCCAGAAGCCGCCTCACAGGAAATGGACCTGGATGAGTCCTGACGGTTCCACGAGAAACGAGATAGACTTCATCATGACCGACAAGAAACGGATATTCAGTGATGTCTCTGTGATCAACAGGGTAAAGACCGGTAGTGATCACCGAATCGTAAGAGGCACACTGAATATCAATATTAAACTTGAAAGGTCCAGCCTGATGAAGTCTACGCTCCGACCTACTCGAGCCTATGTTCAAAACCCCGAAAGCTTTCAACTCGAGCTCTCTAACCGCTTTGCTTGCCTAGAGAACTTGGCTTCAGTGGACGAAATCAACGACGGGCTAGTGGAAACTGTCCACACAGTAGGGTCTAAGTTTTTTAGATCCCGCCGTAAAGATAGACCTCAGAAATTGACCGAGCAAACCTTAAACCTCATGGCTGAACGACGCTCGCTACAGTTGCAGTCTCCCGATGACGCGGAGTCATATAGGCAGCTCAATAGACGTATATCTAAGTCCTTGCGACATGATCTGCGTCTCTTTAATACTAACCGTATTAAAGAGACTATTGAGCGAAACCAAGGCTCCAAAGTGTTCGCAAAGGACAAGTCTATTGGGCAAAGCCAGCTGACAAAGCTGAAACGGGAAGATGGCAGCATAGCGTCGAGCAAAGCGGAGGTTTTAGGTGAGATTGAGAGGTTCTATGGACAGTTATACACTTCGATCGCAAAGCCCGTTGACAGCTTGGTAGGAGATCCAAGAGCCAAGCTGTCCCGACATTATACCGAAGATATCCCGGACATCAGTCTGTACGAGATTAGGATGGCCCTGAAGCAGCTTAAGAACAACAAGGCGCCGGGCAAAGACGGAATCACTTCAGAGCTTCTGAGAGCGGGTGGAACACCGGTACTTAAAGTCCTCCAGAAGCTCTTTAATTCCGTCTTGTCCGAGGGCATAACGCCTGAAACATGGAATAGAGGCGAGGTGGTGCTGTTCTTCAAAAAAGGTGATAACAACCTATTGAAGAACTACAGACCCATCACGCTTCTGAGCCATGTCTATAAGCTGTTTTCAAGGGTCATCACGAACCGTCTCGAACACAGACTTGATGACTTCCAGCCTCCCGAACAAGCCGGTTTCCGAAAAGGCTATAGTACCATAGACCACATCCATACGCTGCGGCAAGTTATACAGAAGACCGAAGAGTATAACTTGCCATTATGCTTAGCGTTTGTGGACTATGAGAAAGCCTTCGATTCGGTGGAAACATGGGCGGTGCTTGAGTCTCTTCAGCGATGCCATATTGACTATCGGTACATCGAAGTGTTGAAGTGTTTGTATAGTAACGCCACCATGTCGGTCCGAGTACAGGAGCAGAGCACGAGGGCGATTCCATTGCGAAGAGGCGTAAGGCAGGGAGACGTTATCTCTCCGAAACTGTTTACTGCCGTAATGGAAGACGCCTTCAAGCTCCTGGAATGGGAAGGACTTGGCATCAACATCAACGGCGAATACATCACTCACCTTCGGTTTGCCGACGATATCGTAGTCATGGCAAAGTCGATGGAGGAACTCAGCATGATGCTCGATGACCTCAACCGAGTTTCACAACGGGTGGGCTTGAAAATGAACATGGACAAGACGAAACTTATGTCAAATGCCAATGTTGTGCCCATCCCAGTCTCTGTTGGGAACTCGGTACTCGAAGTTGTTGACTCGTACATCTACCTAGGACAAGTAGTCCAATTAGGTAGGTCCAACTTCGAGAAAGAGGTCAACCGCCGAATCCAACTCGGTTGGGCAGCGTTCGGGAAACTACGTAATGTCTTTTCGTCCGACATACCTCAGTGCCTCAAGACGAAAGTCTTTAATCAATGTGTGTTACCAGTGATGACTTACGGCTCCGAAACGTGGTCTTTCACTATCGGCCTCATCTCAAAACTTAAAGTCGCTCAACGAGCTATGGAGAGGGCTATGCTCGGAGTTTCTCTACGTGATCGAATCAGAAATGAGGAGATCCGTAGACGAACTAAAGTCACCGACATAGCCCACCGGATTAGCAAGCTGAAGTGGCAATGGGCAGGCCACATTGCACGCAGAGAAGATGGCCGATGGGGTCGAAAAGTGCTCGAGTGGAGACCACGGACTAGCAAGCGCAGCGTAGGACGTCCACCCACAAGATGGACAGACGATCTTGTTAAGGTCGCCGGAAGACGCTGGATGCGGGTCGCTTCCAACCGGCACGTATGGAGGTCCAAGGGGGAGGCCTATGTTCAGCAGTGGACGTCTTATGGCTGAGATGATGATGATGATATGTTTTTACTTCGGAATGGTGTCAATGTGATACCTTAACTAAATTTGGTACTGCGAATTTATACGAAAACAATACCAAACATGGCCTTGTAGCTTTACTGTTGTAGAAGTCAAAATAAAATTGAGAGCCCTAAATTCTTATTACTTGGCCAAACTTGTGTAGAAGGAAAAGGTAAAATAAAAGTCTTCGGCAGGAATATAAGACACAAATATATATATTTTTTGCGTTACTATTTCAATCATCAAATATAAACATACCTTGATTATATTATTCTAGTGAGATCCTCATAGATAAACAAAAACATTTACTTAAAAAATTACAAGGTCGAAATGTCACGGAACTTGTGAGAGTAATATGTGAAAAATAAAAACTTTTATGACAAAAAAATCTGGACACAATTTAAGAATCACCCAATTGCGTCGAGGAATCATCTGTATTTTTGCTTGTTTCATTACCTCCTCGCTTCTTTTTTGTCCTTTGTATTCTGTAGCAATTTGTTAGATCTGAAAATAAAGATAACTTGCGTCGTCATGGATGTCGATTTATAGGTTTTAGGGAGTGCAGAATTCGAAAACGATGATCATTTTATAATCCAAGATGGCGGCTACGTATTTTGTCATAAAAGTCGTCGTGAATATCGTTTTATAGGTTTTAGGAAGTGCCGATTTCGAAAATGATGACCAGTTTGGAATCCAAGATAACTGCCGTGCACTTTGTCATAAAAGTCGTCATGGATATCGTTTTATAGGTTTAAGGGAGTGCAGAATTCGAAAATGATGACCATTTTGGATTCCAAGATGTCTGCCGTGCACTTTGTCATATGACCCGTCATGGATGTTGATTTATAGGTGTTAGGAAGAGTAGAATTCGAAAATGATGACCATGACCAACGTGCACGGCAGACATCTTAGATTCTAAAACGGTTATAATTTTCGAATTCTCCACTCCCTAATACCTATAAATCGAGATCCATGACGACTTTTATGACAAAGTGTACAGTAGACATCTTGGTTTCCAAAATGGTCATCATTTTCGAATTCTGCACACTCTAAAACCTATACATATAATATAGTAGTTCGCCCCGAACTGTGAACTCGCGGTTCGCCAAACAGATCAATTGAATGCAGTGCTACTTAGTCTGAGATGGGCATTTCGTAATTGATTCCTGATTCCACGATTACTTGAAATTACTTTGTAATCTGATTACCGATTCCTAGATTACTTTGTAATCTAACAATACCGAATTACTAAGTACAATTCCATTTGAGGAATCAGGAATCAATTTTTCGAATACTACAATTACTAGTAATAGAAATCAATGTCGATTCTTCATTAGGTACAGGAATATATTACATGATTCCTATCAGATTACATTTCGTACTACTACATAAGTACTATCAAAAGTACATTTCGATAGTAGATATAGATGTTGTTGACTTACTAGGATGCATCTACCGATACCTTATTTGAAACAGGTGTGCAGATTTCGAAATTGATGACCATGACCAATAAAACGACATCCATGACGACTTTTAACATAGTGCATGGCGGCCATCTTGGATTCCAAAATAGTTATTATTTTCGAAATCTACGCTCCCTAAAACCTATAAAACGACAGCCATGACGACTTTTATGACATACTGCATGGCCGCCATTTTGGATTCCAAAATGGTCATCATTTTCGAAATCTGCGCCCCCTAAAACCTATAAAACGACATCCATGACGACGTTTATGACATAGTGCATGGCCGCCATTTTGGATGTCAAAATGGTCATCATTTTCTAAACCGGGGCCCCCTAAAACCTATAAAACGACATCCATGACGACTTTTATGACATAGTGCATGGCCGCCATCTTGGAATCTAAAATGGTCATCATTTTCGAAATCTGCGCCCCCTAAAACCTATAAAACGACACCCATGACGACTTTTATGACATAGTGCATGGCCGCCATTTTGGAATCCAAAATGGTTATCATTTTCTAAATCTGCGCCCCCCAAAACCTATAAAACGACACCCATGACGACTTTTATGACATAGTGCATGGCCGCCATTTTGGATTTCAAAATGGTCATCATTTTCTAAATCGGGGCCCCCTAAAACCTATAAAACGACATCTATGACGACTTTTATGACATAGTGCATGGCCGCCATCTTGGAATCCAAAATGGTCATCATTTTCGAAATCTGCGCCCCCTAAAACCTATAAAACGACACCCATGACGACTTTTATGGCATAGTGCATGGCCGCCATCTTGAAATCCAAAATGGTCATCATTTTCAAAATTGGGGCCCCCTAAAACGTATAAAACGACATCCATGACGACTTTTATGACACAGTGCATGGCCGCCATTTCGGATTCCAAAATGGTCATTATTTTCGAAATCTGCGCCCCCTAAAACCTATAAAACGACACCCATGACGACTTTTATGGCATAGTGCATGGCCGCCATCTTGAAATCCAAAATGGTCATCATTTTCAAAATTGGGGCCCCCTAAAACGTATAAAACGACATCCATGACGACTTTTATGACACAGTGCATGGCCGCCATTTCGGATTCCAAAATGGTCATTATTTTCGAAATCGGCACTCCCTAAAACCTATATATGACAAAGTGTTTTGCTACCATCTGCATGCAAGACATTTCTATTATTTTTACGTACAAAAATGGCCCCCTGTCAACTTTCAATCGAGATTTAATCGATAATTTATTCGATTAATATTCAGATTAATTCAATTTCAATCTATGTTAGGTCGACTAAACTAATCGCGATTAAAATTTGAGAATTAACTTTTTTTATTCCATTAATTAGTCGAATAAACAGTTAATCGATTAATGCCCATCTCTGACCACGGCATTTTTACACTTTGAGAATATCTGAAAACAAATCAACACAAGGAGCCATTTTGCAAATCCAGTAACATACCAGTAACTTTGTTATTACTTTTGACAGCGCGTGTCATGTGTCAACACAGAGTCGACACAAAGTCGAAACATTGCGACTACTTTGTGACTGCAATATTTCTCAGCCTTAAACCATATTTATACATCATAATTAACAAGTTTCGTAGTATGTAAAGCGTTATTTCTGTTATTTAAGTATAGTATACGCATCGAAGTACTAAAAATGCTTCAAATAATATATGTAGTTATGAATACAGGCACTGAGAAGTAAACAATTTCATTTCCGGCTAAACTAAAACAATGTGGTGGCGCGTTGATTATATTACACTTAGTTTATCAAATCACTCGAACAGTTTAATTCCCCATAATAATTTAAGTCCTATTGTAATATAAATGCAAACAATATATAATTACGTCTTGTAATCCGTTTTAGAGATGGCGTATTAATGTCACTTATTTTTATTTAAGTATTTTTCCATCTGACAGTTTCCATTTGACAGGAAATGAATGAATGAACGAATGATTTTGGCATAAAGTAGTCGCAAACTCGAAACAATGAGTGCACACGGCGACCACACTTTATGTCACTTTGTGTCATGTGTCGACCCTTCCCCATTTCTGGTAACTGTGTCGACACGGCGACGACTCTGCGACTGGAATTGTGACCGAAACAGACGGTGTCGACACAAGATGTGTCAACACCGCGTCGTAACGGCGACTGGAAATGGTTGTATGGGTTCTTAAATACATCCTTGGGTCCTAAGGACCAATCCTGCCAAACGAAAATCTCTTGTTCATGCAACGCCGTGGTTGACCTTTTTATGCTCTGAGCTCACTCAACTATAACATATAGGTAAATATCTGACGGAGGCACGGGCGACGGCGGTGGGCATAGTACCTCAATGTATTACTTCACAGCTAAATTAGTATGCTACCAGTGCATGAAATAAACATTCGGACTTGTTAACCATACTAGCGCCTACTCTATTTCAGTACTAAATGATAAAAATAATAAAAGATCACATGAAACGTTCAAATCATTATTCACGTCAAGCTAGGCCGGCTTTAACCGTACACCTCTGACCTGTGAAGATTTAGCCCAATATGGGACCGGCAACAAACTCAGCGGGACACATCTTTTCAAAACAACACATTCTTTCTTTATTTCACAAAAGTAAGCTTCCAATAAAACATAGGAATCAAAATAAGACTTGAAATAAAACTCTTAGCTAAATGGATAAAGAACGTTGGATTCTATAAGCTTTCAGAATAATCCTTCAGGTATAAGCCTTCAGGAACGTGGCGAGTTAGGCACATGGTATGGCTATTCGATCTCTAGCGCGGTCCGATCAAGTCTGCCGGCGGAGCCACACCGCTCCCGCCTCGAAGTCAAGTTGGCAAACCCGCTCGACCGGTCTACCAACATAACGTCAAAACAGCCAGCTTGTACCGAACTTCAACCCAAGTTAAACAACTTGACGTTCCAAAGCCTTCTACCTGTCATCTTAGTTCAACAATACGCCAATAGACGGCGTTACTCTCTGCGTTATGAATTTTGTTACAACTTCAGTAATACGTAGCCAAACATTGCTAATCGATTGTATACAGGAGTCTAAAACTATGAACTGTAACGCTGTACTACGTCCTTCTGGAGTCACGCTCCGACACGGCCGTCCTGCGGTTCACACGTCCCCGTGTGAGCGAGCCGTATCTGAAAAAGAAAATAAATTTGCAACAGTAATTGCTCTAAAGCTCGGCCAACCTGACCATGTGAATAATAATAAAGAGTTGCCCATGTCACAAGGTATTGTCTTTATTTAATGACAGTAATGTACAAAAAGTACTCGCATGAAGATAACTGACAACAGATAGTTCATTAAACTTAAATATGATACACAATTTCAAGTCTATTTTCTCTCAAACTCTTTGCTTAACTGACCGATATTCCTGGACAATCCTCCAGGGTGACCGAACCTCATGGACAACCCCGGAAGACGACCGACATTACTGGACAATCCTGGGGTAACCGACAGCCACCTTGCCTTAACCAGGTAACTCCGAGGACAACCCCAGGACGACCGACTTTCCTGAACAATCCTCAGGAACGACCGAAATCCATGGACAGTTCTTGAGGACGACCGATACTCCTGGACAATCCCGGGGTAACCGACAGCCACCTTGTCTTAACCAGGTAACTCCGAGGACAACCCCAGGACGACCGACTTTCCTGGACAATCCTCAAGAACGACCGAAATCCATGGACAGTTCCTGAGGATGACCGATATTCCTGATCAATTCTCAAGGGCAACCGAAATCCATGGACAGCCCGTAAGAAAGACCAACACACATGAACAATCCTCAAGGACGACCGAACCTGCTGGTCAGCCCCTGAGGACAACAACAACTACAGAAACTCGCTCAAAAGTTCTAAACAGAAGTAAAACATCTCAAAATAATCCCAACGAAATGTGAACTGCTCACCAGATTAATAAAGTATGATGCACGCGTCCAAGACAAAGGTGGTGTTGGTGAAATCCAACCCAAGCACGACGGCTGATGCTTTTCGCCTTGCAGTTGCCATTGCTGTAGCAGATGGTGAGATGCACGATGTGGTTTATTATCGTAGCTGGCTGATACTGAAATCATCATTTGCACGGTATCAGTTCCATCGTGTAAGTAGGTTAAAATTCAAGGATTACGAGTGTGCTCTAGAAGCGGATACTAAAACATGTTATCAATGGATACAGGACTTTTAATTCTTTTATTTCAAATTAAAAGTTACAACTTCAACGAGTGCGTTTTATTTTACTCTATGAATAAACACATGTTCCAAAAGTTAATAAACCTCTTTAAAAAAAAATCACGAAAAGCGACAGCTAATTAGTTAAGCTACACTGTTGTTTAGCAATTACACTCTAAATAAAAATCACTAATAAACAATTGGAACGAAACCTGTCCTTTTATTTCCAATGCTCCAGCACAGCAGATACTGCACAGCTGCTTCTGTGTTACAGGCGTGATGGCGTCTCTGCTCAGGTTGCAGCACACTGTAACATTAATGTTCATACGCGTAGCTCATGTTTCCAAAGTACGCACGATTTGTGATCTATCACAGCATTACGAACAATAAATTGTCACAATTTAGTTATTTACTACTTTTGTAAACCCATAATTTGAGGGTAGATTCACAAGTGAGCGATGAAATAATTACACATTGTGATAGCCCATAGTTGATTTTAAATAACCGTACGAATTTCGCATCAAACTAACTCAAGATCACTTCGATTTAAATGGATTACAAAAATTGATTATAAGGAAACGTGGCGATACCAGAGATGACGTCACGTGCTATGCTCGACTGTCTCAATCATAATTCACAATAACTCACACCAAATAACATAATAAACTGCACTCACCTTTCAATGAAGGGTTGACACGTGAGCTTACCATTACCACGTGTCCAGATTATAGCATGTAGGTCCCCGAAAACAAACCGGAAATACAACGCACTCCCACGTGGCTGTGTAAGCAATACATGAGACACGGGATCCCACTTCTGATGACGGAGGCACGGGCGACGGCGGTAGGCATAGTACCTCAATGTATTACTTCACAGCTAAATTAGTATGCTACCAGTGCATGAAATAAACATTCGGACTTGTTAACCATACTAGCGCCTACTCTATTTCAGTACTAAATGATAAAAGTAATAAAAGATCACATGAAACGTTCAAATCTTTATTCACGTCAAGCTAGGCCGGCTCCAACCGTACACCTCTGACCTGAGAAGATTTAGCCCAATATGGGACCGGCAACAAACTCAGCGGGACACATCTTTTCAAAACAACACATTCTTTCTTTATTTCACAAAAGTAAGCTTCTATTCAAACATAAGAAATCTAAATAACACATGGAATAAAACGCTTAGCTAAATGGATAAAGAACGTTGGATTCTATAAACTTTCAGAATAATCCTTCAGGTATAAGCCTTCAGGAACGTGGCGAGTTAGGCACAAGGTATGGCTAACGTCCGATCTCTAGCGCGGTCCGATGAAGTCTGCCGGCGGAGCCACACCGCTCCCGCCTCGAAGTCAAGTTGGCAAACCGCTCGACCGGTCTACCAACATAACGACAAAACAGCCAGCTTGTACCGAACTTCAACCCAAGTTAAACAACTTGACGTTCCAAAGCCTTCTACCTGTCATCTTAATAGTTCAACAATACGCCAATAGACGGCGTTACTCTCTACGTTATGAATTTCTTTACAACTTCAGTAATACGTAGCCAAACATTGCTAATCGATTGTATACAGGAGTCTAAAACTATGAACTGTAACGCTGTAATACGTCCTTCTGGAGTCACGCTCCGACATATCCAAAAAAAAAACCGGCCAAGTGCGAGTCTGGCTCGCGTTTCTAGGGTTCCGTACATAATTCCGACTCACGCTTGACTGCACATTTCTAATAGGTTTTCCTGTCATCTATAGGTAAAGAACTA
The DNA here is from genome assembly GCF_910591565.1 of Cydia splendana. Classification (NCBI taxonomy): domain Eukaryota; kingdom Metazoa; phylum Arthropoda; class Insecta; order Lepidoptera; family Tortricidae; genus Cydia; species Cydia splendana. The sequence continues at coordinate 7,936,142 of NC_085987.1, read as the reverse complement.
TTTTGTGTATTTTTTTCAAACATTTAGACTCAGTAGTTTCGGAGATACAGGGGGGAATGGTCATTTTTTGGCTATTTGTATTTTCTTAAATAACTTCGAACCTATGTATTTTAAAATTATAAAAATAATATGTCCATCTTTGGGTTACTAATTTACATATGTGTACCAATTTTCAGCTTAATTGGTCCAGTAGTTTCCGAGAAAATAGGCTGTGACAAACAGACAGACAGGCGCACGAGTGGTCCTATAAGGGTTCCGTTTTTTTCCTTTTGAGGTACGGAACCCTAAAAACACTCCTAAGTTAGGTATGTATACGTAAAAATACAAATCTGTTTATATATTTAACCGAGTAATTCCTCCGTCCAAAATCTTTTTACCAAATAAGTTATTGGTATTTCTGCTGGAATATTTTTTTTTATATTTCATATATTGTTGCAATACGTTACACGAATATGTCCGGTGAAGACGAAAGTTAGAACGGAGCATTTTTCCGTAAAAGATATTAACGATTTAATACTTTAGGTATTTACTTAAATACTATTATTATTACTCTTTGGATATTTATACAATACTTTTTATTTTTTGATACTTTATCATATTGTAAAGTTTTTTCTGGCAGAGGAATTACTGCGGGGTCCACTACCTTTATTTACTACACTTTTTTTAACCAACTAGATAAGCCTTTTAAAATAGACTATTTAATTATGGATCTTGCTTAGAGCGCCATCTATCGTTGAGATGCGAACAGCTGTTGTGTAACAATAACAACGCAATCGCTCAGCTATTACACAATACCATAGAATAGAGTCTGTTCGGAAAGAGAAGAGTCGTGAAATTCCACACTCTTCTCTTCCCCAACATACTCTACAATATTTAAGAGTGCTTAGGTACTCCATACATGGATAAAAACACATAGGGTAAACCGTTAAGGTGACCAGTAAGACTTTGTTAAAAATATTGTTAATACGTTTTAAGCGATTACCATACCAGTCGTTCTACTTATTGAAGTGAAAACTTCTTTAGCGGCGCTGAGCACTTAATGAGGTGGGCTAAAAATGATAAACTCGCAGCGTAACGTAACGTAACGTAACGCTGACGTCATGTGTCACGGACAATGTTATTCACCAAAAAACTTTAGTCATATTAACGTATCATAGTCAGGTCAATTATTTAAAATTGGACTTTTATATTAAGCAATAAAGCTCAATGTTCTAATCTAGTACGGGCTGAAATACGAGGATCTCACAGTTACATTCTAACTTATCACTTAAATATAATTCAATAAAGCTACATCTTGATGAAATCGCTAATAAAAGTGAACTCTAGTACTGGTGAATAAAACTCAAAATATCATGACCAAATATATTTAGATGCGAGGTCTGCAAGGTAACTTTACAATTTCTATTCGAATTTTAAACAATTAATTTTTTACTTCAAAAATAGTTGTCATTGTCAATTGATTGTAATGTCACCTGTCGACAATGTCAGTGTCACGTGTTTCTATAAATAATATTATCGTCTGTAATGGAAAACTCGTTTAAGTATTTTTAATCCCTAAATCATTAGTTTCAAAATACCTACGCTATAAATTTGTGAAAGCTGATTCCAGAAATCTGCCTAAGTTATATAATATAACTTAGTTTTATTGGAGTATGTATCCATATAGCATCCAACTCCAACCATAACTTTGCTGAAACCAGGGGAGCAAAAATACAAATGTAAGTTACCTACAGCATAGGTATATATTTTAACTGATCCAAATTTGTAAGACGATTGGATTCATAAAATCGTTACAAGCGTCCATTGCTAAAGGTAGCTTAGCACCCAGTGGGTACTTTCTACCGGCTTGTCACCATTGTTTGGATATCGTACTATACTACTATAATAGGAACATGCCAATTTTGCTAATTATATCCTATTATTTCAGGTCATCGTGATTCCTATTTAGATACAGCTGTGGGATATGTAATGTACAAATGAGGTTGATTTTGTTAAGGCACTTAGGCCCAGAACAAAGTTGAGCATTTTGTATTGAAACGAACGTCATATTAATGATTAATCGTCGTAATACTTTACGACCGTAAATAATGCCCTAAATAACAAACCATACACTTCTCTTCTGGTTGGTCAACAAGAAGCCATCATTGTCAGATGCTTGTGCAGAACATGATAAACATTTTTTGGAAACATATGCATATATTTCCTAAATTAATAAAAAAGTAGGTAAACAAAAACATGTTTTATTATTCACAACTCTTTATTAACTTAAGTCTTGTCCACCATGATATCAGCAGCTTGAACTGCAACATGTACCTGGAAATAGAAATTATATATTTTTTAAAGCAGTTTCAGGTTGAATTTTAAATATGGCTATGTATTCATATTCTTTCTTTCTAGTAGGCACCATCTCTGTTTAGCGGTTTGCCTTTAGATACTCTGGCTACATTACCACAGAAAATAAATAGGTACCACGACCCTACCAATAAAGTGAGCTTTTATGTAATTGTAGTAAAATAATATTAATTTTATACTTACATCGACGTGATCCTCACAGCAATACTGTGTGTCACACTTGAAGTAGGTAGGTATTCCAAGTTTAATTCACGGCACCATCTTTCACGTCGTAGGTCTTCGTGGATTCGAACTATTATTTTTGTGAATCATTCCCACACGTAGGAACAAGGTTTTTGATATATATTAAGCAATGAAATCTACTGTTTAGGTATTAATTATAAATCAAATCGTAACAAACAAGCGCAGCGGTTTAACTGAAAAATTTAATTATGACAATCGATGACAATGATATCTTTGACAATTACGTGAGTGACGGATTTATTTACTATTGTTCGATAACTTTTATTATGCGATGACTTTACATTCAGCCTAGGAGAAGGTCAAACTAAGGTCATAAGGATATTTGTTGAAATATCTTCAATCCTCAATTATAATATCGCAGCAAATGTCGGAAATTGTTTAAAAACCTTATATCTCGAAATGGTTTTCGAAATAGAACATTTAAAAAAATGAACAATCCTAATTATACATAGTGCTGCAGACATTTTGGACTAGTCATTGAGTTTTCACTTCTGTCGGCACTCCCGGAGTGCAACCCGTTGTTTTTTATATATTTATATATTAGATATATAGGTACATACATTGACTTTTTACTCATAATTTATGGCTATCTTAGTAAAGAAATATAGTAAAAGATAGTGCTGAAGGACACCTCGCCTTGCCACCCCATTGCTGCGTCCAGTTCAGCGAGGAATCAGCTGGTCGCGCGGTCACAGACCGGACCAGGGTGAACGGCCGCGTCTACACCATTCGTCACCTGAATAATTCCTCACCTCATTCATACGCACCAACGAATCCATTTCAATGTTTAAGCTCTGAACATTATACCGAAACCAATGAAACCCAGCCAGCCGCCAGGGCGAAAGCAACAAGTCTTATCAGTTTTGCATGTCTAAATTTAACCCGGTATTGACGTCGTGTCTTGCATATAGGGCTGCTGAAGCTTTGTGTGAAACATTTTAATCCGTTCAATTACCGCAGTTTATCGCACTCTACCTGCTTTTGTCAGACTAAATATACTTACAAACAATTTCTAATATAAGATAACGTTTCTCAACGTACTTTTCCTGTGATGCGAAATATAATATAGGTAGCTATTTTTCATCACACTTGCTCGAAAAATATAGTACCTATACTAGTAGGTACCTACTTGATACTGGTAGACTAACGATGTAACGATACCCTGAAGGGTAACTAGGTATGCATAATATAAAGGTTGCTGTTGCGACTCGGCTGTTGGTAACACCTGAAATATCAAAACGTGAACTTAGTTTAATCCCTGAGGGCTCCAGCCCGATTTGTAGTTAGGTATTGATCCTGTAACGGCCGCGGCCTCTAGACTCTAGTATCGACATGGGTTCTGTAGCTATACAATGAGTATAAAACTACTATTATAGGTATTACGTAGTTTATTTTACTTCTCCTCTTCTTAGTCGGATACTCTTGTCAGAGCAGTCGTGGTCATTGAGGTCGTTGTACGGCCTTTTTTGTTGTTTCCCGCCATGCTTCTCTATTTATTGCATTCCGCACGCATAGATTTAAAGGTGACCCGGTGAGAGCTTTAAATTGGTCGGTCCATCGCATTGAAGGCCGTAATCTGGGTCTTGTGTCATCCATTCTGCCCTGAACTACAAGCCTCTCCATGGCGTCGTCTTTCCTGTGCGTATTAAAGTGACCGAAGTAGCTAAGGATACGAGAGTGAACGATTGCCGAAAGTCTTTGTGTAACCTTGAGCTCCTGGAGAATGGATATATTAGTGCGACGCTGAGTCCATGATATCCGCAGCAACCTTCTCCAGCACCACATTTCCAAAGCATCAATGCGTTTTCGTTCACTCTCTCTTACTGTCCACGTTTCAGCACCGTAAAGCAACACTGGGAAAACGAGAGATCTTACGAGGCGAGTCTTCGTTGCCTTTGTGATGTTACGGTCTCTACCTATCTTGCAGCGTTTCTCCATTGCAGACCTAGTAATGGCTATGCGTCGCTTGATTTCATCTTCAGAGCCTCCGCTGTCTGAGATCAATGACCCCAAGTATATGTAGGTACGAGTATGATGATACAACTTCACAGTTTATTTTACTTGTTTTTCCCTAAACCTGTCAACAACTAGGATCGATTAGGCTACAGAGGCTGTGTGCTAAACTCAGTTCAATTTTGGAATCATCCGCAATAGGGACGACTCACGCAGACCGGGCCGGGGCTGGGCCGGAGCGCCGGCGCTTCGTTTTCTATGGAAAGCTGCCGGTCAGCCGTCAAGTCGCCATAGAAAATGACATGTCGGACGCCTACAACAACTACTATTATACCATATAACATTCACATCACATTTCACTTTACTAAGTGCTTTTAATTTAATAATAGTACATTACGATACAAGTGCGAAAAATAGGAAGTTCGCAATGAGTGGCGATAAATTAAAACACGACCCAAGGGAGTGTTTTTAATTGACACGAGTTTAAGTTATTTTATTTCTATCACATTAACGCATGTTACGCACGCACCAGCCCAGGGCCCACATCCTCAGGGGGCCCCGAAGGACAGACAGTAACAGTATATTTGCTTACTCATAATAAATAGAAGATCATAGTAGAAAAACGTTAGTTTAATTCGTTTAATTTCTGTACTTTCCAAAAGGGCCCCAGATTCTAATGTGCCCAAGGGCCCCAGCATAGTTAAAGACGGCCCTAGCTAACATTCATGAAAATAATTTCGATACTTGTGGTTAGTGCCGCCATAGTCTTGCACAGTATTTACGCATTGATAGCCCTTAAAGAAAATATGAAATGCAGAAGTCTAACCGTGTTATACCAATTGCGTCAAACCTTACGTATCGATTTACAAAGAACCAGAAGTGAATAAAAGCGTGTGCGAATGCATCTATGAATTTACAGTCAGCAATTATACGAAACAAGAATGAATTATGGAAAGCCAACAAATATTCACGTGGTGTCAGTCTGGCATAGATTTAACTGTTGCATAATTGCTTCAGTTCAGTACCCTTGATAATACAAGTTGAAGAAACTTTCGCAAGTCGCATGAAACGCAACGCATCATCATTGGCCACAGCATCTTTCTTTGCAGATGATAGTTGCAGCGACTAAAGAAGGTATTTTGAGGAGGTAGTCTACAGCCTACAAGGACTGCGATGACTGTATAGACCAATGGCCGATCGGCATTTCTTGCCGCATCGATCACAGACGTGTTTTGACTCCTGGGGTGGTCCAGCAGTTCTGCGATTTCGTTTCTGCTTCGTTTGTTTGTGTTTGTGTACGCAACGCATACAATGTACATATGGAAGCTATTAATATCTCCCTTCTTCTACTTAATCTGTGCTTGTATATGTTGTGACGTAGACCGGATCCTGTATCTGAAATCTGAACAATAGGAGGAACGACGTAGGTATTTAGTATAGAGCTTCGCAGATACTGATGGATGACGGCTTCATGAAGTTAAAATGCGGAATTTGTGGATAGACTAAGAGTTAGTAAGAATACGGAAATTGATCAATAAAGTCCAAGTTAGAGAGGTCATAGACTGACTTTAACTCAGATACAGAGGTCAATTCCTATAAAATTCTAAAAAAACAATTAGGAAAATGTAATCTTATAAATATAGTCTCAGTAAAGGAGGTAAAATACACTCTCTGTCTCAATTATAGAGGTAAATCTGACTATAAAATCACAACAACTAATCCCAGTTATAGAGGTTCGTTTTATCTCACTAACAGAGGTAATTCAGTGCTAAAGTGTCGGGACCGCACCATGAGTCCCAGCTATAGAGGTTTCTCACTTATCCAGGTCCCACTTAACCAGGTTTCACTGTATTATTCCAATAGGGAAATGTGTTTAGTATGACCACCTTAAAAAGTGTTGACATTCAGGGTCACGTCCCCCAAAATCACCCAGTATACCTAAGTAGGTATACCTAGCAACGGAAAAACACACACGTTTATCTTTTTCCCTTAAATAAATATATTTCCGATCATTTCTGTAAGTTCTTTGACAAATTGGAAGTGGTGAATTATAGAGGATTCTCAGTTATTATTATCTCTTCGTTGAGACCGCTGGCTGCAGATGAAAACCTGAAAAAGCGCTCGCAACCCGGCCTAAGCCCGGCCTACATGACAAGCTGTCACACAGAAAATAAACAAATATTGAAATCCAAAATTTGCAATGTTTACTTACGAATTTCGCCCTGCTGCTGTTTACAGTTTATGAGAAACGTGTGACAAAATAAATATGTAGTGTGCCAACGTACCCCGCCGTGCATCATCCAGTGCATAAATTGGACACTATACTTTGTGTATGCATGTGGAAGACAACAACCACTTTTATCTTTAGATCCACTTGTAGAAGTGGAAGGTAATCGGGCCTTTAAAATACTTCTATGAATAAAATTAGGAAGGAGAAAGAGCGAAAGCAAAACTAGCGGAATAAAATATTTATATTGACAGCAAGAATAACAACCATGCGTCTCTAGGGACTCAATGCGCCTGCGGGCGGCGAGTGCAATACACATGCAATAAATGGCTGTCAGCGCTGCAGCCGAGGGCCGATCGTTAGACCGTCCATACGGCGCGCAGAGCTTACAGCTGAATTTACAATATTTGTTAGTAATAAATCTAATAAAATACAATCATCATCATCACCACATCACCCCCCTCCAGAGACCGTCAAGGGCGATAGAAAAATGAATAACTAAAAATAACTTAATAATAATATTCTGGGACACGAACTGTACGTCCTGACCTTGTCTTTTTTACCGTGTTTTCAGTCTCTGGAGAAGGTTGAACAGGTGGGACAGTAACAGGTACAATCGGCTCGTCGGCCAGTATGTACGCAGGTTTAATGCGATCTATGGACACTGTTACATTTTTGCCGTTCACACGCAATTTAAACACTTTATCACTTCTTTCGAGCACTTCGTACGGACCAGTATACGCTGGCTGCAGCGGTGGATGACACGTATCATCTCTGAGCAGCACGTGACTGGTAGTTTTGAGGTCCTTATATATGAACACTCGTCTATTGCTTGTATGGCGTGACGCTGGCACTGGAGTGAGATCATGGGCAAACTTACGTAGGCGTGCTACATAATCAGTCACATCTATGGTGAGATCGGGCGCCTGAGCGTGCAATAGCTCTTCTGGCAACCTCAGTGGCTCGCCGTATACAAGCTCAGCAATCGAAGCGTTGAGATCCTCCTTGTACGCACTGCGTATACCGAGCAGGACCAAGGGTAATGTGTCTACCCAGTTGCTAGTTGCGTGACAGGTAATAGCAGCTTTCAACTGTCTGTGGAAGCGCTCCACGAGGCCATTACAGGCCGGATGGTAGGCCGTTGTGCGACGATGCTGGAAGCCGGCTAGCTCAGACAGATGCTTGAAGAGGCAACTCTCGAACTGTCTGCCACGATCAGTTACGATGTCGTTGGGGCAGCCGAACCGTGATATCCAGCCATGTAGAAGTCCTCTGGCTACGGCTTCTGCTGTGATCTCTTGTAGCGGTACCACCTCAGGCCAACGTGTATATCGATCGACGGCTGTAAGGCAGTATTTAAATCCTTGAGATACTGGCAAGGGGCCTATGAGGTCTATATGTACATGCATGAAGCTTGCTCTGGGAAGTTTGTATGTCCCAAGTGGCGCAGAAACGTGACGAGTCACCTTGGCTCTCTGGCATGACAAACAGGTACGTGTCCATTCGCGGCAGTCTTTCTTGATACCTGGCCAAACGTACCGGTCTGTGACGAGCTTAACGGAAGCATTAGCACCAGGGTGGCTAAGGCAGTGCAAGCTCTGGAACACTTGTCTGCGCAACTCCTTTGTGACATAAGGCCTGAGTGTCTGGTCGCTCTCGTCGCAATACAGTTCGGCCTGAATGCCTGGCAACTTGAACTTCTTCAGACGCAGCGAAGTGTCACTCTGTAAGAGCTCCTGCAACTCTGGATCTCACGTCTGGGATTGCGCTAGTCGCTGCAAATCGATCGGCTGTGCGACTTCCTCAACGCGCGACTGGGTGTCTGCCACCACGTTATTTTTCCCCGAGATATGTCTTATGTCAGTCGTGAATTGCGATATAAAGTCCAAATGCCTGAACTGTCTTGGTGAGCAGTTATCCTTGCGCGAGTTGAAGGCGAAGCAGATGGGCTTGTGATCCGTATAGATTGTGAAGTCTCCTCAGTGGCCTCAACCATGTGCCTGAAGTACTTAAGCGCTTCGTATATGGCCAGAAGCTCACGATCGTACGGTGAGTACTTACGTTGCGCGGGGCTCAATTTGCTCGAGAAGAACGCCAGGGGCTGCCACTCCACGTCGATATAAGGTAAGTACCCCTATTAACGAGGGGGTTAAGCAACTTTTACAAAGACAGCCAAAAATGAAACATAAGCTGGCTCTGTATGAACAAAGACATATTTTTTTACGATAATTTGTACATCGAAATTTATATTTCATTCGTTTTTGGACTTGTTTTGGCCAGTTATATAGAAAAAAATAATTATTAAACTTAAAACGTCGAAATCGCCTATTACCGTGGTAATTGATCATTGATACCCAAATACCGCGGATAAGGGTTCCTTTCTACGAGGGTAGATAAACCCATCGCATGTTTAGTTCCTTCTTTATATACCTACTTATATTTATTTGACAATAGTAGTTAAATAAATAGTAGGGGTTATATTTAATCAGTCCAATCATAAGATTCAATTAATATTTTTTTAGGTAGGTAAGTCTATAAGGAAAAATAAGAGGATTTTTATTAGTAAAATATAATTATTATGAAAGTGAATTCCTTTGAGTCTACTTACACCTACTTAGATAATAATATATATGTGGTCGTATCAATAATACATGCTGTATACAAGTATCTACATAAAACAACATAAAATAAATAAATATAAGGGGACATCTTACACAGATCGACATAGCCCCAAACTATGCAAAGCTTCAATAATGGATACTAGGCGACGATATACAGTGGAACCTGGATAATTGCAATCTCAAGGGACCGGCCATTTTTTGTCAATTAACCAGGTTTTTCATTTAAGCAGGTCGTGTCAATTAACGAGGGTCAAAAAATCGTTGTCAATTATAGAGGTTTTCATTAATAGAGGTTGCGTTCTGACAAATTTCTTTTATGGAGGTGCAAATAACCATTGAAAGTAGATTTACACGCTTACGTTCTGGGTTTCTGGTCTATATATAGTTTCTATACTTGCACTTTTACACTACATTAATTACTACTTTATTTTCTTATTAATCAATTCAGGGTTTAAAAAATTCCCTTGAATTGTAGAAGAAAGTTTTATTGGAATGTAAAAAGCATACTTTGTTTTTGATTTAATAAAAAATATTTCACCTACTACAGGCTGTGATAGATAGTGTGTAAGTGTAACGGTGTAGTGTGTAACGGGTTAGCACTGATTGACTAGCACGTTATCTTTTCGCGGATTAGCAAAGTAATATTTTAGTTTTAATTAATATGGATTTCCGCAAAGTAACGCCTGATTCTATTCACTATGTGATATATACCCAATATATAAATTGAATTCTGGATGAAGATATAAATAAAATGATCATTGCTATTAAAATATTGTTTCTGCTGTCTACAACTACATTATTTCAATTACAGAGGTAATAAAGTAAGACTCGTTTCAATAATAGAGGTAAAAAGGAGAGCAAAAATAACGGATTTTTTTAGCACAGTGTCAATTATAGAGGTCTTAGTTGCGACGTGGTCAATTACAGAGGCAAAATTACGAAAAGCCCTAAAATCTAAATTGCAATTATAGAGGTTCCAAAATTTCAATTATAGAGGCATTTTGGTCTCAAGGGACCGGGACCGGAGTTTTGGTTGCAATTATTGAGGTTTTCCATTTATCCAGGTGCCAATTAACCAGGTTTCACTGTACATACGTATATAGATAAATACAAATTTATAAAATAAAAATAATAATTCAGCCTATATACGTTCCACTGCTGGGCATACATTATATATTATATACCTACATAGAAAACACCCATGACAGGAACAAATATCTGTGTTCATCACACAAATAAATGCCCATCAACATCAAATTGATCCAGTGATACAAAATATGTGAAATCAAATATTAAATTTAAATTAATATTGGATGTACTGCATCTTTTATTAATAAGTAATAACACATAATCCAAACATAATTTTAAATTAATTAAAAACTTAATTTGAATATAAATATAAACTAAATATGTATAAAATAAACAACCTACTGAATCCCGTCCCGGGCTGCCCCCGACGCAAAGGTGCCCATCACGCTCGCTGCGTTGCCGCGTTGGATTGCGATTGTATGTTGGTGTATTATATGTTGTAATTAAAATAATACAATAGGTTTTATAATAATTATATTATGAACCTATTTATTTCCAACCAAAGTTGTAGGTGGGTCGGTATTGGGTTCCCATACATCTTATTACCGAGTGATATCTTTTGTAACCATCGCTAAACGGTTTAATTCACATTATTGTAAAACTCATTTACGACTGATAAAAATAAATAAAGATCGCGTATATTTTGAACACAATCAAAATGAAAGATACTAAATATTACGAAACATTGTATAAAACAGACTTGACAGCCATGCTTTTGTTTTTATATCAATATTTAAACAAGATTCTCATATAATGGTTTCTAGGGAAACCTCCAGTTAAGTGCTTAAAACTGTAGTTAAAATTAAGAGTTCTTGAATAGATTTCATACCACGTTAATAGCTCTTTAGCTTTATAGACGGTTAAATATTTCAATAACATCAAGAGTTAAGGAAATATGTATATACATAAGAATATATAACCCTTCGAACTTAAAATACCGTTTCCGCTATTACCGAGGTATACCTCGAAATTAGGAACCACACCAAAAAATGGAACCCAACACCGAGGTTTTTAATTTTCTGTTTTTTACTATTGGCCAGCAAATATTTACAAATTGAGGATTTGGGAACCATACATATCATAGTTAAGAATTGATATAAAGTCTTAGTCTATCTATAATAATCACCATTACTATGAAAATCACTAAATAAAATACGCGTTTGCTTACTTGAGGTGTTGCGCGTTAGTATGGAGCATTCAAATCCTGCGCCCCCGATGAGTTAGTTTACGGTTTTCGAATTGTTTACTTTGTGTTTCTTTAATAGTGCTATACTTATTCGACAGTCAATAGAGAAGGCTTTATTTGTGTGTACTTCAATTTTAAAAAAGTCAATAGGCTTTCTTATAAAACGCCTTTTTGTACATACCGCGGTAATCAATGCCGATTTTAATGGGCTCGTTAATAGGGGTACTTACCTTATTGTTGTAGCGCGGCTCCCATGGCGGTATCAGAAGCGTCTGTGACAATGGCCAGCTTAGCCTGACTATTTGGATGCGCTAACAACGCAGCCTGACATAAGCTGTCCTTACAACGCTCAAAAGCCTCATGTTCTTCAGGGCTGAAGTTGACGGGATGAGAAGCCTTTACAGATCCGGTTAAAAGCGCATGAAGTGGAGCCTGAGATGCTGCTGCCCCGGGGATAAATCTGCGGTAAAAATTAATCATTCCCAGGAATCTGCGCAGCTCCCTCACGTTCTTTGGGACCGGGAATTCTTTGATGGCATCGACCTTGGATGGGAGGGGCTTGGTACCTCCGGCTGAAATGCTGTAGCCAAGGAATTTTACCTCAGTCGCACCGAAGACACATTTGGAAGTGTTAACCACCATCCCGTACTCTTGAAATTTGGTAAACAACTGCCGCAGGTGCTCCTTGTGAGTTACTTCGTCTTTCGAGTACACCACCCATATAACCATTCCAGTCGCAGAATCACAAAGTGGTAACTAAATGTCAGATGTGTCGTAACAGAGTCCACACAATGTGTCTAGAATTGTTTCGAAACAAAGTGTCGTCGCCGTGTCTACACTTTTCCGTAACAAGGTGTTGACACATTTGTGTGCACTTTGCGTGCGGTTTGCGACTAAATCTGACAGCAAATTTGTGACAGCAAATGTCAATATAAAATACCTCTTGAAAACCAAGGTTTGTCAAACTACTATTAGTGTCTCGTGTGCTCGTAATTCTAGTAAGTCATCATGGGCAATGCAAATGATAATAATCGACCGAAGCCATATAAACACCCAACACCCGTCAACCTTTTACAGAAAAGTTTTTAAAGAAATTCAATAAGCTACTTAGGTCAGGCAACGAATGCTCCAAAAGTTGTAGAGGGAAATGCTCGGAACACAATTTTTGACTCCGTAACTCGGTTTGACAAGTTAGGAGGTGAACATATCAAAAGTCCCCGGCCGTAGCCCTTGAGCGGGGGGGAGAGAGGGGGCTTTGAAGGTCCCATTTTCCCGTTTTTCGATTATATCTCGGAAACTATGCATCTCAGCGACATGGCCACTTATACAAAATGAAAGTTAATTTAATTTGTTACAAGTTTATTCAGTCAATTTTTTCGATATGTCGAATAGTTTTTGAGATATGCGCTCTTGAAAGTTTATTTAGGGCTCTCAATTTTATCTTGATATATCTATATCAGTGAAGGTGCTAGGCCGTGTTTGGTATCGTTTTCGTATAAATCTGGGGTGCTGAATCCATTTAAGATATCACATTGACACCATTCCACAAAATAAAAATAAATCTTTTTAGGGTTCCGTACCTCAAAAGGAAAAAACGGAACCCTATAGGATCACTCGTGCGTCTGTATGTATGTCCGTCTGAATACACAAAATAGTTCTTTACCTATAGATGACAGGAAAACCTATTAGAAATGTGCAGTCAAGCGCGAGTCGGACTTAATGTACGGAACCCTTAATACGCGAGTCCGACTCGCACTTGGCCGGTTTTTTTGAAACTCTTCTTGACGCTTAACCGCTGAACCGATTTCGTTGAAATTTGGTATAGAAATAGTTTGCGTCCCGGAACAGGACATAGGATAGATCTTATAACCAAAATCATCTTTTGAAGGTGTGAAAAGTGGCGTGGAAATTTGTACGGGAAATCAATAACCGCTGAACCGATTTATATGAAATTTGGGATGGTCTACATCTTTGATTTAGTTAAAAATGATGAAAAAACATGACTTCAAACCTAAACTTAAACAGTATTAACTTCAAGAAGTCAATTCTGAATCCCTACACCTCATTTCACACCTTTAAAGGATGATTTTTGAGATAACTTATTATATCCTGTCTCGGGACTCAAAATATACAGGGTGTCCCATAAGTGACACGTCACAGTGACATTGGAGGTATACCAGGCCAAGAAGAACCGAACCAACTTGACACGACCCCAGTAAAAGTGGCACGGTTTTTGAGTTATTGCCAAATTAAGGTTTTTCATGAACTTTGACCGTTTTTAACATTGTTAGTGCCAGTGTGCACTCGAAAAGGTCTCGAAGTTAGTTTTTTTTATGTGTACGGCATCATGAATAGTTAACTAAGATAACAGAATAGGTATTTAATCGATAAACAATGTAAAATACAAAAAAGTACTGGTTTAATCTTGAATTAAATTCACAGCGAAACATTAATTTCGACTTTGACCACCTGTCGTGAAAAAAAATTACTAGAAAAGTAATGAGCAAATAACGTCAAAATATTGAGCATGTTATGCAGATTCAAAAATAGTATAACACATGTACCTTCCTGCAATAAAATAGGAATTATTATCATCTTTCGAAAGCCTCATAAAAAATAAGTGAAAACTAGGAACTCTGCAATCCGTTGCTACTTTTAGTAAAAATAACGATTTATGTTGAGATCTCTAATTCTGGATTCAGAAAAAAAACACCTATTCAGTAATTGCCGAATGCTTAAAAGAAAGAGATGGAAAATGGTTGCGTCCCTTTTTAAGGATATCATTGAGTTGATAAAGGTTCAAAGAAAATAAAATACTGCAGGTTAAAGTTTAATCAATTTTTTTAAGTAATTTTAGTTTAGAATAGGTGCTCGAATTGTTTTTCCCCGGCTCGTATGCACGCTTGGCATCGTCTTGTAAAACTTCAAGTTAATTTCCTTAAATTAATTTCGGATATGTTTCGTGCTGCCTCGAACATGTGCCGCCGTAGTTCCTCTTGGGACCTTATTGGCACGGAGTAAACTTTATCTTTTAAGCATTTTAAGCATCCCCAATGAAAAAAATCAAATATCCGGGGAACGTGGCGGCCATGCCACTGGTCCGAATCGGCTGATCCATCTGGGAATTTCTGTGTGAGGTGGTCGCGGACATCGCGAGCGTAGTGTTCTGGGCAGCCATCTTGCTGTGGTTCCAGCTCCAGAAGATGGATCGGCCGACTGGTACCAGTGGCATGGCCTGCGTTCCCCGGACCTAAATCCATTAGATTTTTTTATTGGGAATACTTAAAAGATAAATTTGACTCCAACCCAATAACGTCCGAAGAGGAACTACGACGGCATGTTCGAGGCAGCACGAAACATATCCGAAATTAATTTAAGAATATTAACTTGAAGTTTTACAAGACGGTGCCAAGCATGCATACGAACCGGAGAAAAGCAATTCGAGCACCTATTGTAAAATTATTTCAACCTACCCTTTCAAACTTCAACCTGTATTATTTTCTTTGAACCTTTATCAACTAAATGATATCCTTAAAAAGGGAAATAAGCATTTTCCATCTCTTTCTTTTAGGCATTTGGCAAATACTGAATAGGCATCTTTTTTTATTTCTGTATCCAGAATGAAATATCTTAACATAAATCGTTATTTTTACTAAGTAGCAACGGATTGCAGATTTCCAAGTTTTAACTTATTTTTTATGAGGCTTACGAAAGATGATAATAATTCCTATTTTATTGCAGGAAGGTACATGTGTTATACCATTTTTGAATCTGCATAACATGCTCAATATTTTGACGTTATTTGCTCATTACTTTTCTAGTAATTTTTTTTCACGATAGGTGGTCAAAGTCGAAATTAATGTTTCGCTGTGAATTTAATTCAAGATTAAACCAGTACTTTCTAGCATTTTACATGTTTATCGATAAAATACCTATTCTGTCATCTTAATTAACTATTCATGATGCCGTACACATAAAAATAACTAACTTCAAGACCTTTCCGAGTGCACACTGGCACTAACAATGTTAAAAACGGTCAAATTCATGAAAAACCTTAATTTGGCAATAACTCGAAAACCGTGCCACTTTTACTGGGGTCATGTTAAGATGGTTTGGGTCCTCTTGGCTTGGTCTACCTCCAGTGTCACTGTGACGTGTCACTTATGGGACACCCTGTATGTGTACCAAATTGTCCAAATTTAAATTAAAACTGTTCAGCAGTTTAAGCGTGAAGAGGAGTTAAAAAGAAAGTATTTTAATAAGTTTATATGTTTTTACTTCGGAATGGTGTCAATGTGATACCTTAACTAAATTTGGTACTGCGAATTTATACGAAAACGATACCAAACATGGCTTCATAGCTTTACTGTTGTAGAAGTCAAAATAAAATTGAGAGCCCTAAATTCTTATTACTTGGCCAAACTTGTGTAGAAGGAAAAGGTAAAATAAAAGTCTTCGGCAGGAATATAAGACACAAATATATTTTTTTTTTGCGTTACTATTTCATCCATCAAATATAAACATACCTTGATTATACTATTCCAGTGAGATCCTCATAGATAAACAAAAACATTTACTTAAAAAATTACAAGGTCGAAATGTCACGGAACTTGTGAGAGTAATATGTGAAAAATAAAAACTTTTATGACAAAAAAAATCTGGACACAATTTAAGAATCACCCAATTGCGTCGAGGAATCATCTGTATTTTTGCTTGTTTCATTACCTCCTCGCTTCTTTTTTGTCCTTTGTATTCTGTAGCAATTTGTTAGATCTGAAAATAAAGATAACTTGCGTCGTCACGGATGTCGATTTATAGGTTTTAGAGAGTGCAGAACGACATCCATGACGACTTTTATGATATAGTGCATGGCCGCCATCTTGGAATCCAAAATAGTCATCATTTTCGAAATCTGCGCCCCCTAAAACCTATAAAACGATATCCATGACGACTTTTATGACATAGTGCATTGCCGCCTTTTTTAAATTGAAAATGTTATCATTTTCGAAATCTGCGCCCCCCAAAACCTATAAAACGACACCCATGACGACTTTTATGACATAGTGCATGGCCGCCATTTTGGATTCCAAAATGGTCATCATTTTCGAAAGCGGGGCCCCCTAAAACCTATAAAACGATATACATGACGACTTTTATGACATTGTGCATGGCCGCCATCTTGGAATCCAAAATGGTCATCATTTTCGAAATCTGCGCCCCCTAAAACCTATAAAACGACACCCATGACGACTTTTATGACATAGTGCATGGCCGCCATTTTGGATTTCAAAATGGTCATCATTTTCTAAATCGGGGCCCCCTAAAACCTATAAAACGATATCCATGACGACTTTTATGACATAGTGCATGACCGCCATCTTGGAATCCAAAATGGTCATCATTTTCGAAATCTGCGCCCCCTAAAACCTATAAAACGACACCCATGACGACTTTTATGGCATAGTGCATGGCCGCCATTTTGGATTCCAAAATGGTCATCATTTTCAAAATTGGGGCCCCCTAAAACGTATAAAACGACATCCATGACGACTTTTATTACACAGTGCATGGCCGCCATTTCGGATTCCAAAATGGTCATTATTTTCGAAATCGGCACTCCCTAAAACCTATATATCGACACCCATCTCGACTTTTATGACAAAGTGTTTTGCTACCATCTGCATGCAAGACATTTCTATTATTTTTACGTACAAAAATGGCCCCCTGTCAACTTTCAATCGAGATTTAATCGATAATTTATTCGATTAATATTCAGATTAATTCAATTTCAATCTATGTTAGGTCGACTAAACTAATCGCGATTAAAATTTGAGAATTAACTTTTTTTATTCCATTAATTAGTCGAATAAACAGTTAATCGATTAATGCCCATCTCTGACCACGGCATTTTTACACTTTGAGAATATCTGAAAACAAATCAACACAAGGAGCCATTTTGCAAATCCAGTAACATACCAGTAACTTTGTTATTACTTTTGACAGCGCGTGTCATGTGTCAACACAGAGTCGACACAAAGTCGAAACATTGCAACTACTTTGTGACTGCAATATTTCTCAGCCTTAAACCATATTTATACATCATAATTAACAAGTTTCGTAGTATGTAAAGCGTTATTTCTGTTATTTAAGTATAGTATACGCATCGAAGTACTAAAAATGCTTCAAATAATATAGTTATGAACACAGGCACTGAGAAGTAAACAATTTCATTTCCGGCTAAACTAAAACAATGTGGTGGCGCGTTGATTATATTACACTTAGTTTATCAAATCACTCGAGCAGTTTAATTCCCCATAATAATTTAAGTCATATTGTAATATAAATGCAAACAATATATAATTACGTCTTGTAATCCGTTTTAGAGATGGCGTATTAATGTCACTTATTTTTATTTAAGTATTTTTCCATCTGACAGTTCCCATTTGACAGGAACAAAATGAACGAATGAACGAATGATTTTGGCATAAAGTAGTCGCAAACCCGAAACAATGTGTGCACACGGCGACCACACTTTATGTCACTTTGTGTCATGTGTCGACCCTTCCCCATTTCTGGTAACTGTGTCGACACGGCGACGACTCTGCGACTGGAATTGTGACCGAAACAGACGGTGTCGACACAAGATGTGTCAACACCGCGTCGTAACGGCGACTGGAAATGGTTGTATGGGCAGGAAGTCATCTAAATAGGCATAACAAAAATCCAGCCCCCTTACCATCTCGTCCACAAACCGTTGGAACGTCTGGGCAGCATTCCTGAGCCCGAACGTCATATACGGGAACTCGAAGAGACCAAACGGTGTCGTGATCGAGGTCTTCTGGATGTCTTCTGGGTTGACGGGGATCTGGTGGTACGCCTTCTCAAGGTCGATGGTGGAGAAAATCTGACAACCAGAAATACTGTGAGCAAAGTCATGTATATGCCGAATGGGATATTTATCCGGAATAGTTCTGGCATTGTGCATTCGGTAGTCACCACAAGGCCTCCATCCATTATTCTTCTTGGGGACAAGGTGCAGAGGTGACGACCAAGGTGGACCAAATTTAATACCAAAAAAATCTACTTTACCACCCTAAAATAATAAATGATCACAAAAATTATAACACCATTTTAATGTGAAATGATTACCAATTTTATTACATTTTACTATCCTATTAAAGGAAATGACACCAAACTAATCATTATTAACCCAAAAATTGTAAATGATTACCAAATTTTAAACCCCATTTTAATGTGAAATGATAACCAAATTTTTACATCTTGCTATCCTATTAAATAAAATGACACCAAAATAATCATCATAAACCCAAAAATAGTAAATGACCACCAAAATTAGAACTCCAATTTAATGTAAAATTATAACCAAATTTTTAAATCTTGCTATCCTATTAAAGCAAATGGCTCCAAAATAATCATTGTAAACCCAAATATAGTAAATGACCACCAAAATTGTAACCTCATTTTAATTAAAAATGTGCAAATATTTAATATATCGTTATCCTATTAAATTAATAAATCCACTTCTTCACCTTTTTCCAACCTAACCTAACTTTTCTAGTAGCATTTCGTTTCTGTATGGGTCGCAGTTCAAACCTAACCTAACCCACTTTTCTAGTAGCATTTCGTTTCTGTAAGGGTCGCAGTTCAAACCTAACCTAACCTACTTTTCTAGTAGCATTTCTTTTCTGTATGGGTCGCAGTTCAAACCTAACCTAACCCACTTTTCTAGTAGCATTTCGTTTCTGTAAGGGTCGCAGTTCAAACCTAACCTAACCCACTTTCTAGTAGCATTTCTTTTCTGTAAGGGTCGTAGTTCAAACCTAACCTAACCCACTTTTCTAGTAGCATTTCTTTTCTGTAAGGGTCGCAGTTCAAACCTAACCTAACCCACTTTTCTAGTAGCATTTCGTTTTTGTAAGGGTCGCAGTTCAAACCTAACCTAACCCACTTTTCTAGTAGCATTTCGTTTCTGTATGGGTCGCAGTTCAAACCTAACCTAACCCACTTTTCTAGTAGAATTTCGTTTCGGTATGGGTCGCAGTTCAAACCTAACCTAACCCACTTTTCTAGTAGCATTTCGTTTCTGTAAGGGTCGCAGTTCAAACCTAACCTAACCCACTTTCTAGTAGCATTTCTTTTCTGTAAGGGTCGCAGTTCAAACCTAACCTAACCCACTCTTCTAGTAGCATTTCGTTTCTGTAAGGGTCGCAGTGCTAACCTAGCCCACTTAACTGATAGCAGTCCAAACCTAACCTAACCTACTTTTCTAGTAGCATTTCAGTATGCCACTAGAAAAGTAGGTTAGGTTAGGTAGGTATGCGGTGCGGGGTACGGGGGGTTGAGCGGGAGGGGCTAGTAATTTTGGCATCATTTTACTTTATTTGGTAATATGTATACATTTTTTGGTAATCATAGTGGTTATTTAGGTGAAAATATCGCATTAATTTGGTCTTCAAGATTTGGTGATCATTAATGATTTTTGGTGATCATTCAATATATTTGGTATTCGAATACAATTTGAAGTGCAGTCGTAATTAAAACGGTGGTACTTTTGTAATTTTAGGCCTTATTTTTTTGGTATTCAGTAATTTTTTTTGGTAAGCATGATTTTTTTATTTAGGGTACCAAAATATTTTTTGGTGGTCATTATATTTGTAGCCTATCTTAACAGGTATACATTATTCACCGCCTTAATTTTATTAAATTATAAGTTTTAATATAATAATCCTAATATAATATAGTAATCCAAATAACATATAACATTTTTACATTATTATTATTAAATTCAATTTATTCCGAAATATCATTAAAAAAAACATTTAAGGTATAATAGCATTTCTGTAATAAAAATTCCTTGATTGCCTTATAAAATAATTCATATTTATTGTGCGACTTGATGTTGTTTGGCAGTTTATTGTATACCCGAATTGCTGTATATTGTGGGCTATTGGATAGGGTTTTTGTTTTGGAAGGGGGAATAACAAGCTGATATTTTCTCCTAGCACTATTTGTTTCCTTAAATAAATAAATAAATATTATAGGACATTCTTACACAGATTGACTAAACTCAAGAAGGCTTGTGTTGTGGGTACTCAGACAACGATATATATAATATATAAATATGTACAACCATGACTCAGGAACAAATATCTGTGTCATGACACAAATAAATGCCCTTACTGGGATTCGAACCCAGGACCAATACGAAAAGTACGAAAGACAGAAAAATACGAAAAGTTGAAAAAACAATTGATCGACCGTCTGTCAACGTCGCAAGAAAACAAAAGACGTCAGCTGCTGCAATTTGAGGAACTTGGAGACAGGAAACCAAGCCAATTCCTTCGTTACCTTCGAGGATTAGCTGGCGATAGTGTCACTGACGATTTTCTCCGAAGTTTGTGGTCCACTCGCTTACCTACTCAAGTGCAAGCGATCATTGCGTCTCAGAAGACGGCTTCTTTAGACGACATCGCGATCCTTGCAGACCAAATTATCGACGTGACACCTTGTTCTTCTTTTAAGCAGGTTGCAAGCATGACTTCGTTCGAAGACATGTTTAAGAAGATGGAGCAATCTATAACGGCGCGCATCCAGAGCGAAATGACGCAACAAATTGCTCAGCTAAGCACCGGTAACAGCAGCGGTCAGCGACGTTCGCGTTTTAACAGCAGCAGGTCGCGCAGTCGTAGCAGATCGAAGTCACACAGTCGGTATCGAGCTGTCAAATCAGGTATGTGCTGGTATCATAGTCACTTTAGTACCAACGCACGGAATTGCATTCCGCCGTGCAACTTTAAAGCGGAAAACTAGCAAGACAGTCTACCGTGGCGGCTGCCGACTGTCCTCCTACTACAACCTGCCGCCTATTTATCACGGACAGAGTAACTAAAATTCAATACCTTATTGATACCGGATCTGACCTTTGCGTTCTGCCACGCAATTTTATGCCTAAATGCAAGTCGCCTGACAACTACTCGCTTGCTGCCGCTAATGGTTCACTCATACATACTTACGGCATAATCAAGCAAAAGTTAGACATAGGATTACGCAGAGATTTTATTTGGAACTTTGTCGTAGCAAATGTAAACAAACCTATACTTGGCGCTGATTTTCTTGCACATTATGGTATTCTTATCGATTGCAGAAATAGAAGACTACTTATTGACAGTTTAACAACTTTGTCGACTACGGGACAGCTTAAGCACTGCAACCAACCCAGCATTAAGGCAATTTCGGGTGACAGTGAGTACCACCGCTTGCTAGCAGAGTATCCCAGCTTAACGAAACCATCTGGACTGCCGCGAGAGGTAAAGCATTCCACTGTTCACTACATCCGAACTACTCCAGGTCCTCCTACCTTCTGTAGACCACGCCGCTTAGCTCCAGATCGCCTGAAGATTGCTAAGGAGCAGTTTGAAGAGATGCTTCGTGACGGTGTAGCACAACCGTCTGATTCACCGTGGGCATCGGCGCTACATATGGTGCCAAAGAAAGGCAATGGTTGGCGGCCGTGCGGGGATTACCGCGCGCTGAATGCACGCACTATCCTTGACAGATACCCTGTCCGCCACATAGAGGACTACGCACATCGACTCGCTAGTAGTAAAATATTTTCAAAAATAGATTTAGTTAAAGCTTACAACCAAATTCCCGTATACAAAGATGATATCTGCAAAACTTCAATTACGACTCCATTTGGATTGTTTTCCTTCCCATTCATGCCATTTGGACTCCGAAACGCTGCCCAAACCTTTCAACGGTTCCTGGATGAGGTGCTCAGAGATCTGGACTTCGTGTACTCCTACATCGATGACGTGCTCATGCATGTATTCTAAAGATGCCGAGCAGCACTTAGATCATCTACGGCAAGTGTTCGATAGGTTCCATGAGTACGATATGCTCATCAATGAATCCAAATGTTCTTTTAGTCAAAAGGAAGTCACATTTCTTGGATTTACTGTTTCTCGGCATGTTGAACTTTTATAGAAGATTCGTTCCTCACGCTGCCGAACACCAAGCCCCTCTTCACGACATGCTAACTGGACCTAAACTGAAAAGTTCGTCTCCACTAACTTGGACAGATCAACAGTTAGAGGCATTTCGGAACTGTAAGTCTAGTCTTGCAAACTCTACATTACTGGCTCATCCCATTATGGACGCAGAACTAGCTCTAGTTACTGATGATTCAAGCACGGCCTTGGCTGGCGTTTTTTTTTTTTTTATATGAAATAGGAGGCAAACGAGCAGACGGATCACCTGATGGTAAGCGATTACCGCCGCCCATGGACACCCGCAACACCAGAAGGGTTGCAAGTGCGTTGCCGGCCTTTAAGATGGGAGTACGCTCTTTTCTTGAAGGTTTGTAGGTCGTATCGGTCCGGAAATACCGCTGGCGACAGTTCATTCCACAGTTTGGCTGTGCGAGGCAGGAAGTTTCTGGAGAAACGCACAGTTGAGGACTGCCAACCATCCAAGTGATGAAGATGGTAATGTTGTCGCGTAGGGCGATGGCGAAAAGAAGCGGCAGGGATTAATCCGAACAATTCCTCGGAGCACTGCCCGTTATACATGCGATAGAAAATGCAGAGCGAGGCCACATCTCTACGCAGCGCCAAGGAGTCAAGCCGTTCCGAAAGACGCTGGCAGTCAAAAAGTTTTACAACAGTTTGTGCAAGGACAGTGGCAACCACTGGCTTTCTTCTCAAAGAAGATGACACGGCAACAGACGCAATACAGCGCGTACGATCGGGAGTTGCTCGCTATATATGAAAGTGTCAAACATTTCCGCTACATGGTCGAAGGCAGACATTTCGTCATTTATACGGATCATAAACCTATCACCTTCGCCTTTCAGCAAAAAGACAGGAAATGTTCCCCGAGACAATTCAATTACCTTGATTTCATTTCGCAGTTCACAAGCGACATCAGACACATCTCCGGGAAAGACAACATCACCGCTGACACGCTCTCCCGTATTGAGACCATTGCCGTGCCGCCAGACTTCGAAGCCATCGCGCAAGGTCAGCAAGAAGACCCAGAACTACAAGAGCTTCTTGCCAATCGATCTTCGTCACTGAAGCTTGAGAAAGTACCCGTACCAGGTACCAATGTTTATTTATATTGTGACACGTCTCAAGCAAAGCCACGTCCGTTCATCGTCAAGCAGCATCGCCAGAAGATATTTAACACCATCCATGGCATGAGTCATCCAGGTACGAGATCCACAATCAAACTTGTTACTCAGAGATTCGTGTGGCCATCTGTACGCAAAGATTGCGGTACCTGGGTACGTGCATGCGAATCGTGTCAACGTGCTAAAGTGCAACGTCATACCTCCTCTCCTCTTGGAAATTTCAAATTACCGGAAGAAAGGTTTAGTCATGTTCACATTGATCTGGTTGGCCCATTGCCACCTTCATCAGGATTCCGTTACCTTTTCACAGCCATTGACAGGTACACACGGTGGCCCGAGGCAAAGCCACTGTCTGATATCACGGCTGAAACGGTAGCCCATGCATTCTACGATACTTGGATATCGCGTTTTGGTTGTCCTCAAACCGTAACTACTGACCAAGGACGTCAATTTACCTCACGTATGTTTAAGGTCTTGGCAGAGCTTTGTGGTGCACAGCTGCGTCACACGACGGCTTACCATCCTCAAGCCAATTCGATGGTAGAGCGTCTTCACCGCTCCCTGAAAGCTGCCATCATGGCCCACAACAGCACGAGGTGGACCGAGGTGTTGCCGATCGTTCTACTCGGCATAAGAAGTGCGTGGAAGGAAGACATCAAATGCTCAGCTGCAGAGATGGTGTACGGTGAGCCTTTACGCATCCCGGGTGAGTTCTTTCATTCTCATACCTCTAACACCCTGCAGCCTGATGATTTTGCCACTCTGTTGAAACGCCAGATGTCACACCTCAGACCCGTCCCCGCATCAAGACACGGAAACAAATCAGTCTTTGTTCACAAGGACCTAAGTTCATGCAGCCATGTTTTCCTTAGACAGATGCACTGCGTGGATCACTAGAACCGCCATACACAGGCCCATATAGCGTTCTAAAGAGAACGGACAAGACAGTCACACTGGACTTACTACGAGGACCAGTGACAGTCTCCATTGACCGCGTCAAACCAGCTTACATGCAGAGCGACACAGCTTCACCTACAGGCACAAGTGCTAGGCCTGCTCAAGCTGTTGTCCCGGTGAGAACCACTCGGTCTGGCCGGAAAGTAACCTTTCCTTCTCATTTACAGGCAGGACTCTGATTCTCCCAGGGGGGTCCTGTGGCGCACCGCAATGCTGGCTGCCCACAAACCGTCTACGTCAACGAGACAACGAGTCAATGTCATTCACAACTAAATTTTCCTTCGTACGATACGGAAGCTAAAATCTTATTTGCAAATCAATTATAAATTAATCATTGTAAATATTCTCTCATTATATGTAAATATTCATCATTGCTATCTCCGTGTATTATTTCATATAAATAGTGCTCTAGGCAAGAACACTAAAGATCTATGAAACGTTTAGATAGCTTACTCTTTCGAATCATATCTATATCTATAATTAAAATCACCTCCTAGTATAATATGTCTGTTTTGTGTTTTTGTTTTTATTATCTGTAATATTTTCTCTAGGCAACCATAAAATGTTTCTGTTTCACGATTTGGTCTGTAAAGGCAGATCAAAATAACATTCAAGTTCGGTATTTCTATAGAACAACATTCTACAACATATTCTCGTGATAAATTTACAATGTCATTTCTTTCTATGCCATCTTTAAGCAAAATTGCCACGCCTCCACCATTGCGCTCTTGTCTGTTAAAAGCTGTAGCTAATGTATAGCCGGACACGTGAACTACATCCTCTTGAGACTTATGGATCCAGGTCTCAGTCAAACATAGGGCATCATAAGGGTTTTCGATCAGAAATTCTTCTAGTTGGTCTACTTTATTTTTAAGACACTGCATATTTTGGAAGTAAACCTCGAAAGGTATGGTTTATGTTAGTATCCGAAGTGTCTTCTTTGTTAGGGCTCGGTTGTTCTTCTGCTGAAATAATTGTACTTGTTTCATTTACGGTGCAATCTTCTAGTATTGGTAATCGGGTGCTTGGAGATGTGTCGCTAGGATTTTGTTCTAAGAATTTTTCTTGTATTTCATACGATGGGATGTATTTTTCTCCGTTGATGTATAAGTTGTTGTTCCGTATAACAGCATATTTTCCACTTTTCCGTGCATTTATGAGCTGTTCCCGTAGATGGCGTCTTTTACTTAAGGTTTCTGCGTCCAAAACTTCATCGATAGCGTATCCGGTATTTTTGAAGTAATTAGCATGGTCCAGTACATATGACTTCATTCGTTTGCTGATTAGCTCTATAACGAGCGGGCGTCGATTTCCTCTTTTTCCGATTCTCTTGGCTGATTCAATAAATCCATTTATTTGTATATGTAGTATCTGGCTAAACATGTTATTTATACGATGACATATGTCTGACTCGTCTTCGCCGTAGTATTCGTCAAGGCCATAAAGTATAAACTTCTTCTCGTTGTCGTTAGAGAGGTTTCCTGCATTGACTTGATTACTGATGTGGCTTGAGTCTGTTCTTTTCTCAGTAAGGGCCCGTAGTTGGCTTAGTTCAGTCTTAAGTAATTTATTTTCTTTGTCTAGAACTTCTATTTTCGTGTTTATGTTTTCTAATTGGTATGCCATGTTCTTTTGTTCTGTTAAAATTGATGTATTTTCATTAAGGGTATCCCGCTTAAGTTTGTCAATGGCGAGGCTAATTTCTTTTTTTATTGTAGTCTCAATTTTACCAAGCTTCTGGTCAAAAAGTTTGCTGATCTAGAGTAATTTGTTGGATTTCCGAGCGATGCGGAGAGCTTGTAGGGTCTAATGTACTCAAATTTGTTTCTTCGTGAGAAATGTTATTATCTACTGACATGTTTGTGGTCTCCAATAGAGGGGTCTGTAGCTGTCTACGCGCTGATGTGATATTTAAACCTGGTAGTTCGCCTTGTTGGTAGTATAGTCTTGGTGATGAATCGGCTGGAGTGTTGTGCGATGGGTTTATAATCGGAGATTCGTCAGTTATGGACATATTTGTGATTTCTGCATTTTTGATCGGGGTCGTATGCCGATGAAGGTATGCCGGGGTCGCTGGAGTATCGTCATCGTTGCGGCGTCTCCGTGTGACATTTTCGCATCGCGGGCATTTCCAGCGAGCTTGCAATGCATCTTTATGCTCTCTGAAGTATGCTGACGTTATATTTAGACAACGATAGTGGTACGGGTCTCTACAATCCTTGCAAGCAAGTAGTTCACCCCGTTCAATATTTAAATCGCAACCCCAGCAATTCATTTTGTGTTGTGTTATCGAACGAATATTATTTCACTTTTGAACGCAACCTTTCTGCTTGCTTTCTGAGCGCAACCGTCACTTGCGTCGATGACACTGACAGATCACAAATGTCAAAACAATGTGTAATTTATCAGCTGATGTAGCCGGTAGATGTTAAATATTTTCAAAATGTAGTTAACGTTATTTTGGCTTGCGTATGTGTGCGTTTAGTGGCCTTGGTATTGTAGGAATTTGTTTTAGCCATAAATTGTTTAAACTCACGGTTTCGATGGTGAAAATGTTGGTGCTCGGTAGTGAGGTTATGTTCTTCACAATTTCTGGCCACTCGGGCCTAAATACTACGGTCCATGTAAGTTTATTAATTCAATACTAGCAACGATTATTTATATGTATTACCGGTTTGACAGCTGTCAACGCGTTTTTTTCTGGCCCCCTATGAAGAAACTTTGCCCACCACTGATCTAACCTGTCAAATTTGACATTTATGCGATTCTGGAGATACTCTTGAACGATTTCCATAAGATATGACTTAGAGATCCAATTCACATATAAATCTTGTGAATAGCTTGAAGTTCGAATACGGCAGTTTATCTCGGGAACACGTGGAAATATCGAGTTAAAATTAAGATCATATGCCCAGGTCTGCTTAAAGATATGAAAATATCAAACTTCCAAGTTGACGTAAAAAAAAATACGGCCGTTTATGCCACAAAAAACGTGTATTTCTACACTCTCAAAGGAATCAAAGGATCATGCCGAATTTGGCCTTTGATTCGATAAGCATGCTATATATATATATATATATATTATATACGATATAGCTAAATATATATACGATAAATTTAATGATATTTCTTACAATCTCATACATATATTAGATTCCAACGGACACTTCTTAGTAAAGAAAATAAGTTAAAGAGTAATTAAACCAAATCAACACATCCCACGCCATTACATATAATAAATATTTCATAAATGGACGTCCAGAGCCATACAAAAAATTATGGCAGCAAAATACTTTTCTACGATGTTCCTGTTGATGCTAATAACGCTCACTTCAAAGAAAAACATTCATACCACTAACGACATACTGTATATACTGTTTTAAGCACTAAGCATCAAAATTGCAAAAAGAACTGCGATACTGTAAAAACTTTTTATTCCAATGACTTTACTTGTAACATACCCAAATCCCATATAACCATTCCAGTCGCAGAATCACAAAGTGGTAACTAAATGTCAGATGTGTCGTAACAGAGTCCACACAATGTGTCTAGAATTGTTTCGAAACAAAGTGTCGTCGCCGTGTCTACACTTTTCCGTAACAAGGTGTCGACACATTTGTGTGCACTTTGCGTGCGGTTTGCGACTAAATCTGACAGCAAATTTGTGACAGCAAATGTCAATATAAAATACCTCTTGAAAACCAAGGTTTGTCAAACTACTATTAGTGTCTCGTGTGCTCGTAATTCTAGCAAGTCATCATGGGCAATGCAAATGATAATAATCGACCGAAGCCATATAAACACCCAACACCCGTCAACCTTTTACAGAAAAGTTTTTAAAGAAATTCAATAAGCTACTTAGGTCAGGCAACGAATGCTCCAAAAGTTGTAGAGGGAAATGCTCGGAACACAATTTTTGACTCCGTAACTCGGTTTGACAAGTTAGGAGGTGAACATATCAAAAGTCCCCGGCCGTAGCCCTTGAGCGGGGGGGAGAGAGGGGGCTTTGAAGGTCCCATTTTCCCGTTTTTCGATTATATCTCGGAAACTATGCATCTCAGCGACATGGCCACTTATACAAAATGAAAGTTAATTTAATTTGTTACAAGTTTATTCAGTCAATTTTTTCGATATGTTGAATAGTTTTTGAGATATCCGCTCTTGAAAGTTTATTTAGGGCTCTCAATTTTATCTTGATATATCTATTTATCAGTGAAGGTGCTAGGCCGTGTTTGGTATCGTTTTCGTATAAATCTGGGGTGCTGAATCCATTTAAGATATCACATTGACACCATTCCACAAAATAAAAATAAATCTTTTTAGGGTTCCGTACCTCAAAAGGAAAAAACGGAACTCTTATAGGATCACTCGTGCGTCTGTATGTATGTCCGTCTGAATACACAAAATAGTTCTTTACCTATAGATGACAGGAAAACCTATTAGAAATGTGCAGTCAAGCGCGAGTCGGACTTAATGTACGGAACCCTTAATACGCGAGTCCGACTCGCACTTGGCCGGTTTTTTTGAAATTCTTCTTGACGCTTAACCGCTGAACCGATTTCGTTGAAATTTGGTATAGAAATAGTTTGCGTCCCGGAACAGGACATAGGATAGATCTTATAACCAAAATCATCTTTTGAAGGTGTGAAAAGTGGCGTGAAAATTTGTACGGGAAATCAATAACCGCTGAACCGATTTATATGAAATTTGGGATGGTCTACATCTTTGATTTAGTTAAAAATGATGAAAAAACATGACTTCAAACCTAAACTTAAACAGTATTAACTTGAAGAAGTCAATTCTGAATTCCCCCCTACACCTCATTTCACACCTTTAAAGGATGATTTTTGAGATAACTTATTATATCCTGTCTCGGGACTCAAAATATATGTGTACCAAATTTAAATTAAAACTGTTCAGCAGTTTAAGCGTGAAGAGGAGTTTAAAACAAAGTATTTTAATAAGTTTATATGTTTTTATTTCGGAATGGTGTCAATGTGATACCTTAACTAAATTTGGTACTGCGAATTTATACGACAACGATACCAAACATGGCCTCGTAGCTTTACTGTTGTAGAAGTCAAAATAAAATTGAGAGCCCTAAATTCTTATTACTTGGCCAAACTTGTGTAGAAGGAAAAGGTAAAATAAAAGTCTTCGGCAGGAATATAAGACACAAATTTTTTTTTTTTTTTTGCGTTACTATTTCATTCATCAAATATAAACATACCTTGATTATACTATTCTAGTGAGATCCTCATAGATAAACAAAAACATTTACTTAAAAAATTACAAGGTCGAAATGTCACGGAACCTGTGAGAGTAATATGTGAAAAATAAAAACTTTTATGACAAAAAAAATCTGGACACAATTTAAGAATCACCCAATTGCGTCGAGGAATCATCTGTATTTTTGCTTGTTTCATTACCTCCTCGCTTCTTTTTTGTCCTTTGTATTCTGTAGCAATTTGTTAGATCTGAAAATAAAGATAACTTGCGTCGTCACGGATGTCGATTTATAGGTTTTAGGGAGTGCAGAATTCGAAAACGATGATCATTTTATAATCCAAGATGGCGGCTACGTATTTTGTCATAAAAGTGGAATCCAAAATAGTCATCATTTTCGAAATCTGCGCCCCCTAAAACCTATAAAATGACATCCATGACGACTTTTATGACATAGTGCATGGCCGCCATCTTGGAATCCAAAATAGTCATCATTTTCGAAATCTGCGCCCCCTAAAACCTATAAAGCGATATCCATGACGACTTTTATGACATAGTGCATTGCCGCCATTTTTAAATTGAAAATGTTATCATTTTCGAAATCTGCGCCCCCTAAAACCTATAAAACGACACCCATGACGACTTTTATGACATAGTGCATGGCCGCCACTTTGGATTCCAAAATGGTCATCATTTTCGAAAGCGGGGCCCCCTAAAACCTATAAAACGACATACATGACGACTTTTATGACATAGTGCATGGCCGCCATCTTGGAATCCAAAATGGTCATCATTTTCGAAATCTGCGCCCCCTAAAACCTATAAAACGACACCCATGACGACTTTTATGACATAGTGCATGGCCGCCATTTTGGAATCCAAAATGGTTATCATTTTCTAAATCTGCGCCCCCCAAAACCTATAAAACGACACCCATGACGACTTTTATGACATAGTGCATGGCCGCCATTTTGGATTTCAAAATGGTCATCATTTTCTAAATCGGGGCCCCCTAAAACCTATAAAACGACATCCATGACGACTTTTATGACATAGTGCATGGCCGCCATCTTGGAATCCAAAATGGTTATCATTTTCGAAATCTGCGCCCCCTAAAACCTATAAAACGAGACCCATGACGACTTTTATGGCATAGTGCATGGCCGCCATTTTGGATTCCAAAATGGTCATCATTTTCAAAATTGGGGCCCCCTAAAACGTATAAAACGACATCCATGACGACTTTTATGACACAGTGCATGGCCGCCATTTCGGATTCCAAAATGGTCATTATTTTCGAAATCGGCACTCCCTAAAACCTATATATCGACACCCATCTCGACTTTTATGACAAAGTGTTTTGCTACCATCTGCATGCAAGACATTTCTATTATTTTTACGTACAAAAATGGCCCCCTGTCAACTTTCAATCGAGATTTAATCGATAATTTATTCGATTAATATTCAGATTAATTCAATTTCAATCTATGTTAGGTCGACTAAACTAATCGCGATTAAAATTTGAGAATTAACTTTTTTTATTCCATTAATTAGTCGAATAAACAGTTAATCGATTAATGCCCATCTCTGACCACGGCATTTTTACACTTTGAGAATATCTGAAAACAAATCAACACAAGGAGCCATTTTGCAAATCCAGTAACATACCAGTAACTTTGTTATTACTTTTGACAGCGCGTGTCATGTGTCAACACAGAGTCGACACAAAGTCGAAACATTGCAACTACTTTGTGACTGCAATATTTCTCAGCCTTAAACCATATTTATACATCATAATTAACAAGTTTCGTAGTATGTAAAGCGTTATTTCTGTTATTTAAGTATAGTATACGCATCGAAGTACTAAAAATGCTTCAAATAATATAGTTATGAACACAGGCACTGAGAAGTAAACAATTTCATTTCCGGCTAAACTAAAACAATGTGGTGGCGCGTTGATTATATTACACTTAGTTTATCAAATCACTCGAGCAGTTTAATTCCCCATAATAATTTAAGTCATATTGTAATATAAATGCAAACAATATATAATTACGTCTTGTAATCCGTTTTAGAGATGGCGTATTAATGTCACTTATTTTTATTTAAGTATTTTTCCATCTGACAGTTTCCATTTGACAGGAACAAAATGAACGAATGAACGAATGATTTTGGCATAAAGTAGTCGCAAACCCGAAACAATGTGTGCACACGGCGACCACACTTTATGTCACTTTGTGTCATGTGTCGACCCTTCCCCATTTCTGGTAACTGTGTCGACACGGCGACGACTCTGCGACTGGAATTGTGACCGAAACAGACGGTGTCGACACAAGATGTGTCAACACCGCGTCGTAACGGCGACTGGAAATGGTTGTATGGGATGACTTACGTCAAAAGTGAATAGCGAACGAATATGGAACGAATAGAGTCGCTATGGATTGTATTTTCATATTAATTATTACATATTTATTTGATAGTATTGTATGAAATCTAGAAGTGCACCAATTTACAATTAGCTTTCACCGGCTTTCCCCACTGAAGTCGATTTTTACTTCTTTAAAATTGATTAACTTTTTTAATCTTTTGAACGCCAAACGGCGCATCCATTTGCCGTGCCACTGACGCCACGGGGATAAAATTTAGTTTTGTGTATAAATAATGCCAACCTAAAAGTGGGGTGTTTTTCAGTAGATTTTCATCAAACGATCGACGTCAAATGCCGTCTTTGGCGTCGTTGCCACGATTTTGCGTTGACGTCAATTGCCGTCTGTGGCGTTCAATAGATTAATAAAACCATATTTGATATCAGGGTATGAATAACACGAAAAAAGGGTAAAACTTAAAAATACATTAAAATAAAGGGAAAAATATATATCTAACTTTTTTTTTTATTACCTCTATGATAAACCCACAAAATAGGAATTCTAACTTCTTTGAAATAAATTAAGTTTATTATTAAGTGCCTTTTAGGCAAACATTTGTTTTTGAAACAATCTTTTTTGGAATGAGTTACTTATCGAATTCATTATAACATTGTCATCCTGTGATTGTGAAGTAAATATGTTTACTTAAGTGATTGGTTTTATATTTGATGCTATAACAATTTTTACTATAAAACAGGTCTAGATGTTATAGTCTATTCCGGTTCGCATGCTATGTCTTATTCATTTAAGGAAGTCGTATCATATATATAAAATCGAAAAACCAGAACGGGATAAAAAAACGAGCGAAGAAGAGAGATGGCGCCTTACAAATTTCTAAAAAAGTTTTTGACACGTATCTCGAATACAACGCACGTATGATAAGAAAAAACTGTTTAATTATATTATCTACATATGAGAATAAAACTAGAACATAAAAACTATCGCTTTCGATGCGTATTTAATTTACAATAAGGAAAAGAAATTTTTATAACAATCTTCATTTTACGACTTCGACCTCGACTTACGACTTTCGTTTGGCGGTGCTACAGATTAGACCAAATAATCCGTAAGTTAAAGTAACCTAAATTATGTTTGTCATGTTGGTATACAGGTATTTCTGAGTTTTTTTACACGAAGCAAAATAAAAAGTGCTGCCAACCTCAACCTTAGTCCATAGTTCCGATGTGTCGGAAGCCGGTGTTGCTCGAAGGTCCATACGAGTGAATTATGCCATTTATGACATATCAATCAAATTAATATTATCGTATGATTATCGTGTTAATAATTTGTATTTTATTGTTTTAAATTTCTTTATGAGTTATTATTATTCAGATTGATTTTCATGGCTTCGGCAAACATTGTCATTCGTCCAGGGAAAGGGCTGCCGAGATGAGCCAAAAATACAAAGTTATGGAATGGGAGACGAGCGTACTTGGGACAACAAAATGGGAGACGCCCGATGGCGAGAGCTATCGCAAGATCGCAAGAAACATGACGTGATCTGGTATCGGAGGCCAGGTGAGTCCTTTGGATCGTTGCGTCACCTTAGCCGTAGTAATGTTAAGATCCAGAAAGGGAAATGGGGACTACCTACGTTTGTATGAAAAGGCGATTTATGGGTGGTGGTCGTCCATATTCGTGGCTTAAAGCGGAAAATAAGTAATCTAATGAACGTTTTTGCAACTAGGCTTACAACAATAAGTAATAATTTTATGTTAAAACAAGTTTTAAATAAATACCTACGTACGTTATAAGAAATTTTCGAATTAAGTTATCCAAATAACGGCTACCTACTTGACAAATAAGAAATCCTTATCACAGTTATAAACCCTGGCAGGGTTGAATACATAATAATGTCGGTATTTAACTAAACATAAGACAAACTCTTTATTTCATTTACGCGAGCGGAGCTGCGGGCCCGTCTAGTTAAATATATTATTTTATTAAAAAATATATGTACTTATTAACCTAATACCAACTCATTCGAGTTTTGTTCCTTGACAGCCTTTAAACGCCCAATATCATCGATATGTTTACACTATTTACGGCACCTTATTTCCTTGTAATAAGGCATAATAACATTTAACATGGCCCGATACAAGGCGGAATTCCTAACCTCAAAATCGTAGAGAAATTCCGCATGTATAATGTTCTGTGAAGTGTCCGTGAATTTCTCATAACTATCGGGACTTTCATTTCATGTTTGGAGCCTAACAATATACCACCGAGCATAACAATATACCAGCGAGTGTTGGGCCAAACTTGTATGGGAGCAGAACATCATCCTTTATAGGGTACTTCCCGTTGACCTAGAACTATTAAATTTGGCAAGTAATATTGCCATACACCACAAATACCTACAGAGAAAAATATCAAAACACAAAATTTGTAAAAAAAAACTTAACAAAAACATGTAAGTTAAATTTGTACGGAACCCTCGGTGGGGAGTCCGACTCGCTCTTGTCCGTTTTTTTTTGTATTAAGAGTCACTGCATTAAGTATGTTTAAAATTCACTTTAATTGAAAGATAAGTCTTTTAGGGATTTACTCAAGCAACAATACATAAACAATTTCTGGTAGGTACATATTAAAAATGTTGATTGTTTATGGTTATGGAATTGGAATATTAAATCTCTAAAAACGATTCTAACTATCCACCTAGAAAATAAAATGACATCCAGTAACTTTGTCGAATTTTGTAACCTGGCTCTTTTGCGTCAAATCCGGTAGTTCTGATTTTTTGCAGACTTGTTTATGATGTTGGCCCAATGAATAATCCAAGTTTGTGACTTGGAGCGCCGAACGCAACTTTGTCAACCCTGTTTGGGGGGGGGGGGGGAGGGGGGTACCGTCTTGTGGCTACGGGGCCAAATCTGCTTTGATTGACCTTAGAAACAATTGTGCCAACCGGCATCGCCTGAGAAAAAAGTGTATACTCTCTGCACTTACTTAGCCTACGAATACACGTTCGAAAACATTATACATTTTTAAAGGCTTTATCTCGGAAAATATTAGATGTACAGAGACAATTCTAGTGTCTTATTGTAGCAAATTTCGTCTGGAAGTTACTATCAAAAACTAGTACTTTAGGGTTATAATCGCCCAAATCTAAAAAAAAATTGCGGTTTATTCGATTTTTGACAAAGTTGCGTTCGGCGCTCGAGGTCACAAACTTGGATTATTCATTGGGC
Source organism: Cydia splendana (assembly GCF_910591565.1). Lineage (NCBI taxonomy): Eukaryota > Metazoa > Arthropoda > Insecta > Lepidoptera > Tortricidae > Cydia > Cydia splendana. The sequence continues at coordinate 7,900,517 of NC_085987.1, read as the reverse complement.
CAACATCATAAACAAGTCTGCAAAAAATCAGAACTACCGGATTTGACGCAAACGCAAAATGTATAATTTTACTGTATCTGGTCATTCGAGATAAACATAATAAACGAATGTTAAAATGTGACAAAAGCGAGTGCCTGGGAATTATCTCTGCTCTGCGAGTCCGTGGCAGTGACACACACCTAAAAGAATCTACATTAGCTACTCAATTAAAATAAAGTGGCCCATTGATTAATTTATGGTGTTTTGGTGCCGGCCGGAGTAAAGGCAACAGTGGTTGGAGTTAGAATAATACTCATAGTAAAAAAAAAATCTTATATACTGGGTCAAGCAGATCTTGTCAGTAGAAAAAGGCGGCAAATTTGAAAAATATAGGCGCGAAAGGATATCGTCCCATAGAAAATTTTAATTTCGCGCCTTTTTCTACTGACAAGATTTGCTTGACCATCTAAACTCTAAATCATAATTAGATTCCAAAAAATGTTGCCACTGCAATAATTTGTTTGTAAAATAGTAAATTCCGTTTTATAAATAAATACGCTAAGATAATTTATTTATTGGTAATTTTACGCCTACGATCTAAAAAAGTACTTTTATTTACTTATTTTTATAAAAAAACAAGACGCGCTAGTAAAAAGTGGCAACATTGTCTTACTTTTTTTGGAATCTAATTATGATTTAGAGTATATAGTAGGTATTTACTTGTAGTAGAAGGACATTACACAGTTATTACCTAGCCTAGTAATTTTTACATGGTCCAATTGGTAATGTAATAAATAACGTTTGAAATGTACTTAGGTACATCGAGGATTGTAAAAATTGACTCATTGTTATTATTAATAGAAGTCTGTATTCTGTAAAATTCTGTATTAGTAGAGAAGTTTCGTAACTTTCTGTTGTGCGGAACTTGAGATGTATATCACGGCCATTACCTAGGCTAAGGATTAAGATTATAAATTGTAGAAGCGTATACCAATAGAAATAATAGGCTAACAAGTAGAAAACTTATTCACCAAAAATATTTCTTTCGTATTTTTTGCTAATAAGACTTAATTTGGGTATCGGATTTAATTAGTTGCACTATCATTATGTAGTTATTATTTATTTTTACTTTTACTTTTTTGTATCTTGAAATTTTAGAGTTAGGTATATTTAACTGATCATAATTATTATGCTTAGGTATATCTTATCTTTAATTTATTATAGTGTTCGCTTGAACACACCTGTCGGTGAGTATTAAATTTACTGAATATCCCTCAACTAACTACTCGTAAACCTAATATTATTTCATTATAGTATTTCATTATGGAGCGCAGCATACTAGGAGTAAAACGGTTTGAACGAATCCGTAACTCTACGCTGCGCTAAAAAACGCGCATTACTGATGTTGGAAATGGGACTGGGTCAGTCATGTCTGCCGCATGCACCCACAGAGGCGGGCCAAAATAACCACGGTATGGATGCCGCAAGACGGGCGAGGAGCTGACTAGGCCGAGACGGAGATGGCGGGATAACCTGGACGCCGGCGGCGGGAGATTGCTCAAAACCGAGACGAATGGAAATCGAGGGGGGAGGCCTTTGCCCAGCAGTGGGACACCGTATAGGTTCATAATAATAATAATCATTAATGAGACATCAATGTTAAGTTTATTCGCGACAGAAAATTTCAAAACATGAATCCATGAAAATGTTCTTGATGTTAAAATTAGCATACCTACACATTGTTTAGGTTTTTGCGCAACATAAAGTTCAGAGACCAATATACAATATTATTTTCCTTCAAACCTACTTTCTATTAGCAAAAGAATGAGCCCATAGAAAATCCTCTCTTACACCAGGATAAATCTAGACTTTAATGTTTTGTTTGTTTAGGTTTTTTCTTAACTTTCTACGGACTGTTATAGAAAGTACTGGACAGTTTTCTTTTTATATTTAACCATTTTACATAAGACTGCGTCGACCGTCCAGTGGCACCCTTACTTCCTTACTTACTTTATCACCTAAACCGGAAAAAATTGCCGTTCAGTAGATAAAGCAATCAATAAACAAAATAAAACTAGGCATGGCAATGCCACTCGACGGTCGACACAATCTTAAATATATCCGTATCAATTGAATCTTTAAAAACGTGATATATCTTCTGTATACGGGAGCCTTAGCTTACGAACCCTGTCTTCCTCAATTACAAACAACAATAATATCGAAGGTATTAAAGAACAGGATGTGAGACAATGTCTCGTCTATCCCCGTTGCTCTCGGCTAGGGTTAGCCGATGTCGTGTCTACCGCATGCAACAACTTTCCACGTGGCACTGACAGGAAGCATGCAGCCACTTTCACTCCATTCAAGATCTTGGTTGCATCTGACAAATGAAGCCACGAGTATTATTGTCTAAGCGTCAGTGATAGTTTTTCAAATAAAAAGTGGGCTTAAAAAGATAATGATATAACAGTATATTAAAGTAAAAAGTAAAAGTTTAGAAGGTGAAACCGAAGAAGTAAAGTTTTTCTCGTATGTAGATGGTGCGTTTCACAACTTGCTCCTGGGAAAATATCGACTAAGAAAATCGTAATTTTTAATCCATTTTTATTATTCTATTACATACACTTAACTGTATTTGCATCATATTCACATAAGTATAAAATTTGTAAGTACCAAAAATTGCGATAGTAAAAACATTCTTCTAAATATTTACCGATTTACCTAGTCTTAGAGTCTGTGCGTTAGTAAGTAACATAAAAAATTAGACGTTATTTACTTACGTATAACGTTAACAGTGAATCTTACGGCTAAAGAAATTTCTTTTAGATGTCGATAAATCTCAGTTCCCGTGTATAAATAAAGTACTACTCACTGACTATAGCTGTTTTTTTAATTATCAATTAGGTATTACAGGTAAGTACCTTATTAATACAAAATAAGGCAGTGATTTCTCTATTTTATATTTAGGATTTTTTTATTTATTTAGTTGTTGATTTTTTGTTTTCGTCAGTTTTTGATAATATTTCATGGATAGATAGAGTTTCCTGTTAAATAAGCACAATTGCACCATACCTATTTCCTATAAAAACTGTCACTGATTTACGAAAACGTGTGGTATTGACCGCGCTCAACTGAAAAAACACATAAATTTTTTCGTCGCTATTTAATTGGGATTTCGTTTTTAATTCACTCTGAATGGGGAGCTCTTCAAACCAGTCTAATTTTAACCAATACGAAACAAAAAATCGACAAAAAATAAAAATTGGTCCATTTAACATTACTTAATAATCTAAGCGCCTCTTGCACTATCCCACTAACCCGGGGTTAGCGCGTTAAACCGCTAATCTAATAGTCTCAAATTGTAACCATGGTTACTCCAGGTTTAACCGGTTAACCCCGGGTTGGTGGCATGGTGCAAGTGGCGCTAACTAAATTGATTATCTACATATATTGCTCTTTTATTACAAATTTTCTTAAGTATACAACGACAACTGAGCCACAGAAGTACTGCGTAAGTAATTTGGTCTACGTTGGACGATAATTGTACGATTAAAATAGCTTCAGAAGAATTCTGTTGTGAATGCTTTAAAAGGAAGCTCACATCAATGAATGAAATACATTAATGATCATGCTTTCAGTTCGACTTCTAGTTGTGATTTCAGTGGGCATTTCTCCGCGGGTCATTGGCCCCTCTTATCTCGTGTGTGCGTGCACGTGTCGTGCGCGTGTGTGAGTGCGCTGCGTGCACGCATGTGTGCATTGTATTATGCAACGGATAAGCGAAAGAGCAATAATAAAAGCACTGCTCGCCATTTTTATGGTGGGCAGTTAATTAAGGGGCAAATTTATAGGGTCCAATAGGTACCATAATTATATACAGATCCAGAGATATTCAGCTTCTGAATCCTGTAGGTACGTACCTACTTAACTTAAACACAAGTGTATTTCAAAGTTACAGATAAGTATTTAAAAATCCGTTGTGATCGATCCCAAAACCAGGTACTTGGCTTAAGGTACCTATCTGCGCTAAAGAAGGTCCGGTTCTTAAGCTTGCCTATTTTCAAAATTTCGTACTTGTATGAGTGTGAATGGGTCAAATACAAATTTTGGGTCTACGTTCGCCAGTACCATACGTATACACAAAACTACAAAATTTCATATTAAACATAAAGTAATAAAAATAACAATTAGCCTTCTTTGGTGCAGGTACCTTATAACGTTATAACAGTTATATCAGATCTATCGGCCTATTTTACGATCGGTTTATTTAAATATTTGGAAAAAAATGTAATCGTGTCGCCGTCGGCTCTGCTGACGAGGTTAGGTTAGGTAAAAATATACTGTATAAAATAACAAATGGTTAATCTTCATGGAATTTGAGTCGCACTTGAGAAAATATAGTACTTTTTAGGGCATTTCCTATAGGTAACAACAATTACGCTATTGTTTTAAGTAAGTACAACATCCTTCGAGAAATACAATTATGACGTCCCACGGGTAAAGGTACCTTATGGCGGTTGGCGCTTACGCTATTATTATCGCCGCTCCAATATTACTGCGGCGCTATGCGACGTAAGCGCCAGCCGCCATAAGTTACCTTTTGCCGTGGAACGTCACAATTAACTGCATCTTTTGTAATACTCGTAGTGAAGTAACGAGCAAAATAACGGCCTCCTAGCCTAGTCGGTAGTGACCCTGCCTACGAAGCATGGAGGTCCCGGGTTCGAATCCTGGTAAGGGGATTTATTTGTGTGTTCATCGCAAATATTTGTTCCTGAGTTATGGATGTTTTCTATGTATATAAGTATTTATACATATGTGTATATTATATATATCGTCGTCTAGTACTCATAACACAAGCCTTATTGAGCTTACTGTGGAACTAGGTCGATCTGTGTAAAATGGTCTTATAAAAAATATTAAAATAGAACAACCCATTCTCTGTTTTTTTTTTATATTATAAGATGACCCTTACACAGATCAACTTAGCCCCAAACTAAGCAAAGCTACTGTTTACTTGTTAACTATTAGTTACTTTATAAAGTTGATTTGGAAATCCTAACTCCGAAATAAATCAAGGGATAAAATCCCGGCTTGTACAGTCAACATCAGAGTGACGGCCAAAGTGGAGAAATATATCGTACGGATGAGGATTTTGACGAAATAATACATAAGCAAATAAGTACCTATTCATGTTTTCTGTTTATAATATCTTAGAATATAGATAAGTCTTTGTGTCATGTTTGTAAGCATTTTTCAGTCAGTCAGTTTTTCAATCAATTAATTTCTTGAGTATAAATAATAGTAATTTGTTGAGTTAAATACTATTTTGAAACCAACTGCCGTGTTAAGGATGACTCACGTTAGACCAGGCCGGACCCTTAGGTACTTTTCTATGACATGACAAGCGATCACATGATACTTTCCCGGCCCGGACACGGCCCGGTGAGTCATCCTTTATATCTAATAATTCTCGTACTACTCGTAGGTAGGGTCACCATGACAGTTTCGTTAATAGATAATAAATAGCCCACGCTTCTGCAGCAGGTGTCAGTTCTCACATCTGTATGATCCTGAAAGTTGAAACACACCAAGTTTGTATCCTTTGACAAATAATCCCTGCCAAGGAGGGGCGACACCCAAATAATGGGTGAACAACCTCTTAATGCTTGGCGGAGACATTTTATTTTTACCATACGTATCTACGTTCTAATTTAGAGAAACGAACTTCAAAAACATTCGTAAATACTGACTTGTACTGCGGATATGGTATTAGTCTATTAGTTGTATACTGGCCACCCAAGTCGGTAAAATATAAATAAATATTCATATTTACAAAACGTGACCTTATTTTATTATAGATGAATAAATTCGACGTTGATATGATTACTAAACTTTATTAATAATTGCTATAATTTTCTATGACAATATTTTATTCGGCGCTTAGTTAAATTATATTTTAACATGAATCCATGAAAATGTTCTTGATGTTAAAATTAGCATACCTACACATTGTTTAGGTTTTTGCGCAACATAAAGTTCAGAGACCAATATACAATATTATTTTCCTTCAAACCTACTTTCTATTAGCAAAAGAATGAGCCCATAGAAAATCCTCTCTTACACCAGGATAAATCTAGACTTTAATGTTTTGTTTGTTTAGGTTTTTTCTTAACTTTCTACGGACTGTTATAGAAAGTACTGGACAGTTTTCTTTTTATATTTAACCATTTTACATAAGACTGCGTCGACCGTCCAGTGGCACCCTTACTTCCTTACTTACTTTATCACCTAAACCGGAAAAAATTGCCGTTCAGTAGATAAAGCAATCAATAAACAAAATAAAACTAGGCATGGCAATGCCACTCGACGGTCGACACAATCTTAAATATATCCGTATCAATTGAATCTTTAAAAACGTGATATATCTTCTGTATACGGGAGCCTTAGCTTACGAACCCTGTCTTCCTCAATTACAAACAACAATAATATCGAAGGTATTAAAGAACAGGATGTGAGACAATGTCTCGTCTATCCCCGTTGCTCTCGGCTAGGGTTAGCCGATGTCGTGTCTACCGCATGCAACAACTTTCCACGTGGCACTGACAGGAAGCATGCAGCCACTTTCACTCCATTCAAGATCTTGGTTGCATCTGACAAATGAAGCCACGAGTATTATTGTCTAAGCGTCAGTGATAGTTTTTCAAATAAAAAGTGGGCTTAAAAAGATAATGATATAACAGTATATTAAAGTAAAAAGTAAAAGTTTAGAAGGTGAAACCGAAGAAGTAAAGTTTTTCTCGTATGTAGATGGTGCGTTTCACAACTTGCTCCTGGGAAAATATCGACTAAGAAAATCGTAATTTTTAATCCATTTTTATTATTCTATTACATACACTTAACTGTATTTGCATCATATTCACATAAGTATAAAATTTGTAAGTACCAAAAATTGCGATAGTAAAAACATTCTTCTAAATATTTACCGATTTACCTAGTCTTAGAGTCTGTGCGTTAGTAAGTAACATAAAAAATTAGACGTTATTTACTTACGTATAACGTTAACAGTGAATCTTACGGCTAAAGAAATTTCTTTTAGATGTCGATAAATCTCAGTTCCCGTGTATAAATAAAGTACTACTCACTGACTATAGCTGTTTTTTTAATTATCAATTAGGTATTACAGGTAAGTACCTTATTAATACAAAATAAGGCAGTGATTTCTCTATTTTATATTTAGGATTTTTTTATTTATTTAGTTGTTGATTTTTTGTTTTCGTCAGTTTTTGATAATATTTCATGGATAGATAGAGTTTCCTGTTAAATAAGCACAATTGCACCATACCTATTTCCTATAAAAACTGTCACTGATTTACGAAAACGTGTGGTATTGACCGCGCTCAACTGAAAAAACACATAAATTTTTTCGTCGCTATTTAATTGGGATTTCGTTTTTAATTCACTCTGAATGGGGAGCTCTTCAAACCAGTCTAATTTTAACCAATACGAAACAAAAAATCGACAAAAAATAAAAATTGGTCCATTTAACATTACTTAATAATCTAAGCGCCTCTTGCACTATCCCACTAACCCGGGGTTAGCGCGTTAAACCGCTAATCTAATAGTCTCAAATTGTAACCATGGTTACTCCAGGTTTAACCGGTTAACCCCGGGTTGGTGGCATGGTGCAAGTGGCGCTAACTAAATTGATTATCTACATATATTGCTCTTTTATTACAAATTTTCTTAAGTATACAACGACAACTGAGCCACAGAAGTACTGCGTAAGTAATTTGGTCTACGTTGGACGATAATTGTACGATTAAAATAGCTTCAGAAGAATTCTGTTGTGAATGCTTTAAAAGGAAGCTCACATCAATGAATGAAATACATTAATGATCATGCTTTCAGTTCGACTTCTAGTTGTGATTTCAGTGGGCATTTCTCCGCGGGTCATTGGCCCCTCTTATCTCGTGTGTGCGTGCACGTGTCGTGCGCGTGTGTGAGTGCGCTGCGTGCACGCATGTGTGCATTGTATTATGCAACGGATAAGCGAAAGAGCAATAATAAAAGCACTGCTCGCCATTTTTATGGTGGGCAGTTAATTAAGGGGCAAATTTATAGGGTCCAATAGGTACCATAATTATATACAGATCCAGAGATATTCAGCTTCTGAATCCTGTAGGTACGTACCTACTTAACTTAAACACAAGTGTATTTCAAAGTTACAGATAAGTATTTAAAAATCCGTTGTGATCGATCCCAAAACCAGGTACTTGGCTTAAGGTACCTATCTGCGCTAAAGAAGGTCCGGTTCTTAAGCTTGCCTATTTTCAAAATTTCGTACTTGTATGAGTGTGAATGGGTCAAATACAAATTTTGGGTCTACGTTCGCCAGTACCATACGTATACACAAAACTACAAAATTTCATATTAAACATAAAGTAATAAAAATAACAATTAGCCTTCTTTGGTGCAGGTACCTTATAACGTTATAACAGTTATATCAGATCTATCGGCCTATTTTACGATCGGTTTATTTAAATATTTGGAAAAAAATGTAATCGTGTCGCCGTCGGCTCTGCTGACGAGGTTAGGTTAGGTAAAAATATACTGTATAAAATAACAAATGGTTAATCTTCATGGAATTTGAGTCGCACTTGAGAAAATATAGTACTTTTTAGGGCATTTCCTATAGGTAACAACAATTACGCTATTGTTTTAAGTAAGTACAACATCCTTCGAGAAATACAATTATGACGTCCCACGGGTAAAGGTACCTTATGGCGGTTGGCGCTTACGCTATTATTATCGCCGCTCCAATATTACTGCGGCGCTATGCGACGTAAGCGCCAGCCGCCATAAGTTACCTTTTGCCGTGGAACGTCACAATTAACTGCATCTTTTGTAATACTCGTAGTGAAGTAACGAGCAAAATAACGGCCTCCTAGCCTAGTCGGTAGTGACCCTGCCTACGAAGCATGGAGGTCCCGGGTTCGAATCCTGGTAAGGGGATTTATTTGTGTGTTCATCGCAAATATTTGTTCCTGAGTTATGGATGTTTTCTATGTATATAAGTATTTATACATATGTGTATATTATATATATCGTCGTCTAGTACTCATAACACAAGCCTTATTGAGCTTACTGTGGAACTAGGTCGATCTGTGTAAAATGGTCTTATAAAAAATATTAAAATAGAACAACCCATTCTCTGTTTTTTTTTTATATTATAAGATGACCCTTACACAGATCAACTTAGCCCCAAACTAAGCAAAGCTACTGTTTACTTGTTAACTATTAGTTACTTTATAAAGTTGATTTGGAAATCCTAACTCCGAAATAAATCAAGGGATAAAATCCCGGCTTGTACAGTCAACATCAGAGTGACGGCCAAAGTGGAGAAATATATCGTACGGATGAGGATTTTGACGAAATAATACATAAGCAAATAAGTACCTATTCATGTTTTCTGTTTATAATATCTTAGAATATAGATAAGTCTTTGTGTCATGTTTGTAAGCATTTTTCAGTCAGTCAGTTTTTCAATCAATTAATTTCTTGAGTATAAATAATAGTAATTTGTTGAGTTAAATACTATTTTGAAACCAACTGCCGTGTTAAGGATGACTCACGTTAGACCAGGCCGGACCCTTAGGTACTTTTCTATGACATGACAAGCGATCACATGATACTTTCCCGGCCCGGACACGGCCCGGTGAGTCATCCTTTATATCTAATAATTCTCGTACTACTCGTAGGTAGGGTCACCATGACAGTTTCGTTAATAGATAATAAATAGCCCACGCTTCTGCAGCAGGTGTCAGTTCTCACATCTGTATGATCCTGAAAGTTGAAACACACCAAGTTTGTATCCTTTGACAAATAATCCCTGCCAAGGAGGGGCGACACCCAAATAATGGGTGAACAACCTCTTAATGCTTGGCGGAGACATTTTATTTTTACCATACGTATCTACGTTCTAATTTAGAGAAACGAACTTCAAAAACATTCGTAAATACTGACTTGTACTGCGGATATGGTATTAGTCTATTAGTTGTATACTGGCCACCCAAGTCGGTAAAATATAAATAAATATTCATATTTACAAAACGTGACCTTATTTTATTATAGATGAATAAATTCGACGTTGATATGATTACTAAACTTTATTAATAATTGCTATAATTTTCTATGACAATATTTTATTCGGCGCTTAGTTAAATTATATTTTAAGTGCTGAAAAATCTGAGCCCATATAAAAATTTAATGAATAATAATAAATATAAAAACAGTAATAACTAAAAGGTTTTAAGGGTGAAAGATTGTGTATATATCTCCCAACTGGATTGACCGATTTAGGTGCTCATCTCTGCAGAAAATGTGTATCTTGTACAGTGAAACCTGGATAAGTGAGACTTCAAGGGACGAGCAGATTTGTCTCACTTAAAGAGGTATTCCAATTACCCAGGCTCTCAGTTAGCCAGGTACAAAACAAATTTCTGTCTCATTTACAGAGGGTCCCATTAATAGAGGTGAGAATAGAGGGTATTTCAGTTATGGGTAATTTTTATTCTTATGCATTTGTGTAGCACGTAAGAATAGCATGTATTATTGTGAAAATAAGAAAACTCTATATCAATATACTTAGCAATTTACCTCTAGTTTTAGGTCAACCTAAATGTATTGTCCTAAGAGTATTAGAAACATATTAAAAAAAAATTATAAGTGCGAAATGTCACGGACCGTGTAGTGTGACTTCCCCAGATTTTGTGATATTTGTTTTTTTTTTTAATATGAAGTAGTTTTGAAATAATTTATATCAAATATAAAACACTAATCCCTGTTCTACAACACTGTTTAAAAATTGTATGGATTTATAACGATTTTATATAATTTTAAACAACATACATTTTGTGATTAGTTTTCGCGTCACCACCGCGCGTGGTAATATAAACATGCGGTTTTACTACTGGCAGCCTTATTAAAGTTTTTTTAGAACAGCAACACTGTGTTGTTGTCAGGTTTACAAATGGCTGAAGGGAGAAGTTTTGTCGAAAATTATTTATTTGTGTTCATTTGAAAAAACGGTCAACCTTAACGCGTTACCGCCGTGTCAGAGTTTTAAAAGTAAGTTGCAGTTTCACGTTATTGTTTGTAACATAAGATATACCTCATACATTGCAGATTAAGCTAATTATTTAACATTTGCAAAATCAATGGAAATGTTTATGTAATATCGAACATGTTCCAAATTATCACGACCGTGGCCTCAAAAATCTGTCACCGCAACCACTGAGGTATTATGTAAACTAGAGTCGACATCTCGAACAAAATGTTTCCGCACTTCATAGAAGTGCATGCACTTCTTTGCTTTTAGTACGTCATCGACCACTGACGAGATGCCACACAGGTACAGAAAATTAAAAAAATAATAATTAAAAAGCGCCTTCGTGCGTGTTGAAAAGTTGCAACAATAGCACAAGGAAATATAATAAAAGCGATGGAATAACATTTCACCGGTAAGCAATCGAATAACTGTTGATTTACGATAATTTAGTTTATCACGAAACGTCACTTTCGAACATTCGCGGCTGGAAGCCATTATCTTCGGCACAAAGATTAATTTTCTCAGACGTGACACATTGGTACCTACCTACGAAATGGTTGTATACGTTGTTGGTTAATTGCACAAAAGTTACGAAATATATATTTTTCTCGTTATTTATTGAATGCTTTAGTTATAATAACGTATTTTATAATATATTTATGTTGCATTAAGGATGGTAAGTGCAAAATTGTTACCGAGAATCAAATAGAAAATGTGATGACGCTTAAAAAATTGAATATAGTCCGTGATACAAGTATGTACTTAGAATATTGTATAGAAATAATATTTTAGGAAAGAATACTCGTTTTCACCAGTGCGATATATAATAAAAGTTATAAAAAACCGGACAAGTGCGAGTCGGACTCGCCCACCGAGGGTTCCGTACTTTTTAGTATTTGTTGTTATAGCGGCAACAGAAATACATCATCTGTGAAAATTTCAACTGTCTAGCTATCACGGTTCGTGAGATACAGCCTGGTGACAGACGGACGGACGGACGGACGGACGGACAGCGGAGTCTTAGTAATAGGGTCCCATTTTACCCTTTGGGTACGGAATCTTAAAAAGGTAAATTATATTCAAGTTTACCTTTTAGTGGTTGTTCCCATTAGAAAAGTTGCTCGGTATCACCTATATATTCACGTCGTGTAATATTGTAGGTCATTAAAAAATAACCAATGTACGTAGGCAGAATATGAGCAGTTGTCATAACAGATTCGCCTCTGGCCTAGATACGCTTATTCTTCACCTTAGTGACAGACGTCAAACGCCGAAAATGGCGGACACAATTGGTTCGAGATGTCGACTCTAGTTATATACCTCAATGACCGCAACGGACTTTTGAGTCCACGTTCGTGACATATAAACACGTGGTCGTGTCATTCTTAATTCGTTTGATTAATTTAGAGGCACATGCACTTTTCAGAAATGCATTTTTATTAGCTACAGATCCTTTATTACTATTATTGCCCGACTGCCAAAGCAAAAAAAATGTTTTACGCTTGTATGTATGTATGATGTATATCGAATTCTTTGTCACGCTCTACAGCCTTTATAGTTTGACGGATTTCAACGTCTGAGCTGTCATTAGGTTTGTCGTAGTCATAGGAGCGACTTAGGCTATGTTAAAATAACTATATAAATCAAAATAGCCGAGTTGGCCACCAAAATGCCGAAATATCAACCGTGTTTATGTACTCATTTTATTTACCTTTCCTGAGGGTATTAAGCTTGACCATATGAATCAAAAAATTGCTTTGTGTAAGTATGTACTTTTGAGATATGTAATAATATGTGAAAAATAAAAACATTTTTAATTTTTTGGACATAATTTAAAAATCACCCTTATAGAGTTAGGTTAATAAGGTATTTTGTAATTATCCTTAAAAATAAATAAGGTAAAATAATCCTTGTACCTAAATATTTTTGAAGTCTGTTAATCATTTCTTTAAATTTATTTTGAATGATTCTATTTTCATATGATAGATTTTTTCAACTAATTTGATACGGACTTCATTGCCTCTTAGAAAATTATTAAATGAAAATGTGTTTATTCGTGTTACTTATCAAGATTTCAGCTTTCGTTTCAATAGTTTTAACTACATAAAGTAACTAAATGAAACTTGAAGTCGTTTAGACACAATTAAGCAAATGCGGAATTTGTGGATAGACTAAGAGTTAGTAAGAATACGGAAATTAATCAATAAAGTTCAAGTTAGAGCGGTCATAAACTGACTTTATCTCAGATACAGAGGTCAATTCCTATAAAATTCTAAAAAAAACCATTAGGAAAATGTCTACATATCTTATAAATATAGTCTCAGTAAAAGAGGTAAAATACACTCTGTGTCTCAATTATAGAGGTAAATCTGACTATAAAATCACAACAACTAATCCCAGTTATAGAGGTTCGTTTTATCTCACTAACACAGGTAATTCAGTGCTAAAGTGTCGGGACCGCACCATGAGTCCCAGCTATAGAGGTTTCTAACTTATCCAGGTCCCACTTAACCAGGATTCACTGTATATGACATGATTCCCAGATAAGTTTTAACACTTCTTAAGTCACCATAGTTGGCAGTTGAAAGATTAGGTATAAAAAGACATTTGCATTTACCTATGGGCTATGGGTAATATCTACTAGGTAGTTTTCTCATGATACGTCACAAGTGTCACAACGACGGTCGCGGAAATACAAGTTATCAGTACCGATGTCTAATTATAGCGGGGTAAGGACCCCGCTGGCCGAGTCAAGGGCACGTTCGGCCAAGTTCAAAGGTCACGGAGGTCACGGCTCAACCTCAGCCATTATCCGCACAAACGTATCGCCCGGTTATGTATTAGCTCATTATGTTTGACACAGTTATCCAGATTTGAACACTGATCTACAGAACGGTACTCGTCATCGCTGATGGTGTCATGTATGGGGCTTTAGCAATTAAGCATGTTGAATTTTTTTTTTGTTATATAGGAGGCGAGCAGACGATTCACTTGATGGTAAGCGATTACTGTCGCTCATGAACACCCGTACCACCAGAGGGGTTGTAAGGCATTGCCGGAATTTTAGATGGGAGTACGCTCTTTTCTTGAAGGTCTAAAGGTCGTATCGGATCGGAAATACTGCAGGCGATAGTTCATTTCACAGTTTAGCCTTGCACACCAGGCAGGAAGTTTCTGGAGAAACGCACAGTCGAGGACTGCCAACCATGTAAGTGGTGAAGATGGAGATGTTGTAGTGTAAAGCGTTGGTGGAAAAAAGCGGCAGGGATTAATCCTAACAACTCGTCGGAACACTCCCCGTTATACGAGTATGTATATCTCTTGACATTACTTTCTTACACAAAATACCTACTGAAAAAAGAACTCAAAAAATAAAAAATCCAACATAACACATCTTAAAGTGGTATGGTATTCCACCTCTCCTATTTCTTTGTCTAATATGTATTGCGTCTCACATTTTGTTTTAATGAGAGAGTGAGAGTCACTGACACGAATTACGATGTATTTTAAACTTTGGTTTTTTATCATTTATTTTTGATGTAACCGATACTAAGGAAAAATTGATAAGGCTAATTTTTAGACGTAAATACACGGACCCAAATAATATCTTCTTATAAATATCCACATAACTTCAAATACAGGAATTGGTGACCGTATTGGACAATAGTTTTCCGGTTGTAGTATGACGGCAGATGCATGCGCCTGCGGCGAGCGGGTGTGTGTACGTGGATGTGTGTGAGTGTTTTGTGTATGTGTGCAGGATCGCGTTACAGCTGAAACTCGGGGCGCCTGCCGAAAAGCGCGGTCGTCGACCCGGTCAGGAGCGCGGCCGTAGAGCGCGCGCGACACTTCTTGAGCCGCGCTTTGAATGTGTCGCTTTACCAAGGGGCGTATTCGTATTTTAAAAATAGTGGGGTTGCAAGTGAGATGCTTTGACATGTATATCTGCTTATATACTCCCTTATGCTGCTTATATCTCAGTGTCACGATACTCTATGCGTGCAGGCGGCCGAGTTTTGAAATTCTACCACTCGATTTCGTGTATTTCGTTAAATGATATCTCCACTATTAGGCGTTTAAATTCTACTAATAGAATTGAAATCGAGTGGTCAATACCACTAGATTCCAAATTTCGATGGCTCGTATTTAAAAAATTAGCATTTCTCCGTTTTCCACCGATTTTCGAGTGACGAAATCGAGCGATCGAAATTAAAAAATCGGCCCCCTGTTCGAATGCAAAGTAAAATCTTAGGTTATTTTAAGATCATGAAAAGATCATGATGCATGTGATTGTTTCGGGACTGGTAACCATTTATTAATTGATTAATAAGTAAAGAAACTTTGAACCATCAAATAATTCCTGTTATCTGTTTAGGCAGGTAGGGAGTAGGTAAGTAGGATATTTTCTTTAGGTCGTAAGCCTACCCGGTGGTCAGACTTGATAAAAACCATCACCGGCTTGCCAATACCTAAAGCTATTAAGACCGCCGAGAACAGGAACATTTGGAAAAGCATGGTTCATCGCGCAGAAAACTCTTCAAACTAGACACGACCTTCAGCAATGACAGCGTCTTCATCGCTAAGAAGATCAACCTAGCGTTTCCCGACCAAGGTCCGCTTTCCTGCTCAATCTTCTCCACTTTACCCGGTCTTCGGCATCCTCAGGCGTGAGATTGTTCTCTTCCATGTCCGCTATCACGACGTCCAGCCAGCGCTTCTTAGGCCACGGATGTATTCGTTACGTATGCGATCTAGTCACGTAACGCCACACATCCATCGCAACATCTTCATCTCCGCGACGTGAAGCTGCTGGACATGCCTTCTGAGGACAGGCCAGGTCTCGCTACCATATAGGACTGGTCGGATGATGCTCTTGTACACCAGGCCCGTTAGCTTCACCGGTATCCTGGGGTCGCAGAGGACATCGGTTACTTCTCGCCATTTTGTCCAAGCAGCGCTAATCCGGGCTTGGACGACGTAATCGATTTCATCACATTCGTGCAGCACAGACCCAAAGTATTTGAATTGATTCGTTTTCACGACAAATTCGTCTCCTACATTTATGGGGTCGGGGGTCGGGGTCCGTGCCGCCAGATGCCATGTACTCGGTCTTCGCAACATTTCGTTTCAGAAAGTGATAAAATATAATTTGTTACGTGTATGATGATGAATTAATATATATATCGAAGACCGAGGGTCTCAAAGGCGGTGGGCGCGTGGGGTAGTACGATAATGTATTTCTTCACAGCTAAACCAGTATGCTACCATGCTACCAGTGCATGAAATAAACCTTAGGACTCGTTAACCATACTAGTGCCTACTATATTTCAGAACTAAATGATGAAAAGAACTAATTGCTATTAGAATATTGACTGGTTAAATTGAGAATGAAAACATCACATGAAACCGTTCAAATCTTTATTCAAGTCAAGCTAGGCCGGCTCCAACCCTACGCCTCTAACATGAGAAGATTTAGCCCTATATGGGACCGGCAACAACACATAACACATCCTTTCTTTATTTCACAAAAGTAAGCTTCTAATGAAACATAAGAAATCAAAATAACACTTGAAATAAAACACTTAGCTAAATGGTTAAACAACGCGGGATTCTATAAGCTATCAGAATAATCCTTTAGGTATAAGCCTTCAGGAACGTAGCGAGTTAGGCACGAGGTTGGCTAACGAGTATGTCCGATCTCTAGCGCGGTCCGATCAAGAAGAACTACCAGCGGCGGAGCCTCTCCGCTCCCGCCTCAGTCAAGTTGGCAAACCTGCTCGACCAGTCTACCAACATACCGACAAAAACGCCAACTCGTGCCTACGCTCACTCGAGAGAAACCTCTCGACGTTCCAAAGCCTTCTACCTGTCATCTCAGTACAACAACACGCCAATAGATGGCGTTACTCTCTATGCAACTTTATTTCAACAATGCGCCAATAGACGGAGTTAGAGTTACTCTCTACACAACTTTATTTATTTTGTTACAACCAAATAATACGTAGTTCAACATTGCTAATCGATTTTATACAGGCGTCTAAAATAATGAACTATAACGCTGAAATACGTCTTTCCGGTGTCAGGCTCCGACATATACAAAATAACAATGCTTACAATATTCCCTAGTTAGGTACCCGTCTCTTGAGTGCAACAAGTGAAAAGTTCGTTATACTCGTACTTACAATATTTTCGGAATATAGACGTTGAATATTTTACTTTACAGTAAGTACCTAGTAATGGCGAAATCTGTCATGTGGTAAGGTTTGAATACCAATAAAATATGAGCAATATTAAGTTTTATTCGTTTCTCATCATATGGACATGACTTTTATATACAATTTATTTTCTCATTAGGCACCACTTATGATGGTACATAAAAAATATGGTAAAAAATTAATACTAAATTAAAGATGTTATTTGTGCAAATAAAAAAAAATATCCAAGGACCGTAAGTTATTCCTATATAGCACATACTCAACTTATTTTTCAAATTCGTTTTAAGTACGCAGTGGTCATAAATCGACACTTTAAATTTTTACCAAATTCTATCAAAAATTTGTTCATGTTGTTAAAAATATAAAGGTATTTTTATTTTTATTATGGATAATCTAATTATGTTTGGCATAATATAATATATGCCACCCTTTATTCTGTGAAAATGCAGAAACAAGTATCAAGTGACGTGAAGCGCCACGTACCGGTCGGTGATACATTTGGTGACATTGAACCGGGTCCATTGCCAACGACCTCTCGTCGGGGAAGCTCGGCTTGCGTAATCGCCCTGCGCTCCTCGACCCCGCGCCGCGTACGAATCGCGAGGATAAAACAAAAGGGAAACAACTAATTCGATCAGAAGGGAGAAATTACGAAATAACAGATATTCTATGTGATGTTCATGAAATCATGAATTAGATTTATTTGGGCTCAATCTGGAGAGCAATAACGATGAACGTTTTTGTAGAATGTGTCAGCTTTTGCTAATTAAAATAGATTAATCCATAATCAACATTGAACTTTTGTGATACTGCGGTTCGACTCGAAATAACAAATAGAATACAATCAAATATAATATAAGCAAATATGATCAAAGTACATACTGCTAGGTACTGTGATTATTTTTGCCTTGTGCAAGGCGGTACAGATTTAAAAAAAACTTTGTTGTATTTATTCTCGTTTGCGCTATGCTTTGGTCTTATTTCAGTTGTTTCGTTATTTTGTAAATAAAACTTATTGCTTGTGTTTCGACATACATTATTTGTTAGTAATATATATAGCTAGTACATATATAACCGATACTAATAAAAGAATGATGTAAAAGTAAAATATAAAAGTGGTAGTTAATTTGTACTTATTCATTTTAGTGACAATTGATAATGCTAAAGAGAAATCTATACTCTCTGATAATAATTCTTTAGATGTGTGGTGGGTTCTATATAATGAGACCTTTAATTGACATTTACTCTTATTAGAGTCTGTGCGGAAAGAGAAGAGTCGTGAAATATGGGGCCCAATACATACCACGATTCTTCTCTCTCCGACTATCTATATTATAATGTCACCTTAACAATCAGTACCTAAACAACAGAAAAAATAACAAAAAGAACAGAGAAAATTTCTATGCATACAGGGTGACCTTAGCCATTGGACAAACTCTGAAATCCCACGTAGGGTTACTTCTGAGAAATGCTCTAACGGTAATATTTTTTTAATTAGAACAATAGATAAAAAAATAAATTATCATACAAAAGTTATTTCCAATAATCGACAACAAAAAGAAACATACTGTATTAATCATTGGCAGTGCTTTTGACAATTTGTTTGAAAATGTGCGGCAATGATGACATTTGTCAAAAGTCAGAATCTTATTGATGTCATAAATAAAAAAGATAATCAAAACGGTCGAAGAAGGTTTTATACTATTTATTACCTCAGGAGTTACTAACACATACAGGTTGCTCTAAAGTAAAAAATCGTAATTTGTTAATTTCTTCGTAACCGCTACACCAATTGTTATGATACTTTGTATACTGGTTCTAAATACCCTAATGCATAAGTACATTTTGGCTTTGTCCAATGGCTAGGGACACCCGTATAAATTTGATTGGTTAAACGTTCGGAAAGACCGAAACGTTAAGGAATCGCGAATCTCGTCTAACCGTTATGCATCGTACGAGACAAAATCGCCAAGGTCTCGCAGAGGGCACGGCGATGCACTCGCTAGACCGCGGAGTACTTTCACTGTCGTCGGAGACCACCGCGCCTCCGCCGCACTGCACCGGCCCACGGCCGGCCGGGCCGCCGACCTTTCATCTGCATTACCAATTTGTTTACTAAACGTTAATAGTAACGGATCTTTCGATTTGGCTTCAGTTAAGGTCCCTTGTATATCCCTGATACTAAAATGGCATTTTATGAGATGCCTGTTTTTGTCATTTAAAACATCATAACAGAACGCGCCTATGTAAATTATTAGTATAATTTGTCTCACGTTGTTTATATTTTACGAGGGCTGTTGTAGTTAGATGTCATTTGTAGATTAAAGATTATTAGATCTCCTATCGAAATAATCAAAAGCTACTTTGTTATTGTTCACTGTAAGTTCGCACATCATGAAACGACATTATGCTTCAGCCGCATTATTGGTGAGTTTGGCACATCGACTTTGGTATTAAGGGTACACGAGTATAGGTGCGTGTGAAATGAGAAGGAAGGGTTTGTGAGGAAGCATTGCAAGTCCTCGACACGGAAGGGTCCCGCGTCCCGGAGGACCGATCCCGCGGGGCGCCGGCAGTGGGCCGGCCAGTCACCGTTCTGCCGGCGTGCCGCGCGCCCGCCGCCTGCGACGTTCGACTATTGTTCGGTTTATCTGTCACCCTGCCACCTCGTATGAACTCGTGACGTGCTGAGTGAGTGACAGAGTGATTGTGAGTGACTAGCAAGGATTTTTTGCAAAAGGATAGTTGAAGCGGATGCTGCGTTGAGGATTGCGGAAGTAAATGTAAACACTGTGTATATGTATTTTGTTTATAGTTTAAATAAGTTTCAAAGCGATATATGACATGGTAGCTTTATGTTTTCGTAACGGTGGTTCTGTTGGCAACGCTTGTTTTTATCAGAGATGGGTTAAAATTAATAATATCAATCAATCAAAGATTTATAAAACATTTGCGTGTTTCGCAGTTTTATGTTGTTTTTTTTATAATAGTAGTAAAGCATTTGTTATTATGTCATTAATGAGTAATCGTTTTATTATACATAGGTATTTGTACTCGTATTTGGTAAAAAATACTTTCGAATTTCACTGTTGCCGAGTAATAGCAGAATGAGGAAGCAGTGGTTGTAAACTCGAAGCATATTTATATGTTACACCTTTAAACGAGCAATTCTTATATATAATTATCGCGTTATCCCGGCATTTTGCCACGGCTCCTGGGAGCCTTGGGTCTGCTTGGCGACTAACCCCGAGAATTGGCGTAACCACTTGTTTTTACGAAAGCGACTGGCATCTGACCTTCAAACCCAGAGGGTAAACTAAGCCTTATTGGGATTAGTCCGGTTTCCTCACGATGTTTTCCTTGACCGAAAAGCGACTGGTGATATTTGACCGCATATAGCAAATTACGTCGAAATCGTTACAGCCGTTTCCGAGTTTCCCAAAATAGTTATATAAGTATATATACATAAATAAGAATTGCGTTGCGCTGGTGGCCTAGCGGTAAGAGCGTGCGACTTTCAATCCGAAAGTAGCGGGTTCAAAGCCCGGCTCGTACCAATGAGTTTTTCAGAACTTATGTACGAAATATCATTTGATATTTACCAGTTGCTTTTCGGTGAATGAAAACATCATGAAGAAACCGGACTAATCCCAATAAGGCCAAGTTTCCCCTCTGGGTTGGAAGGTCAGATGGCAGTAGCTTTTGTAAACAATAGTGCCTACGTCAATTCTTGGGATTAGTTGTCAAGCAGACCCCAGGCTCCCATGAGCCGCGGCCACAATGCAATGCCGGGGTAACGCGAGGAAGAAGAAGATGGCTGTCAGTATCCAAATATAGAAAAAAAAAAACTATTTCTGCGACTAAGCAAGTATTTGCTTATTCATCCCTACTATCTCAATCCCTAAGTATATCTCTATCCTCTATCTATCTGATATCTATCTCTTCACAATCAAAATGGATAGATACATTACAATCAACAACTAATTAATTTTGGTACCTATGGAGATAGTTTGAGTCGTGGGTCGTGGGGATGCACATAGGATAGTTTCATTACGTCAATCATAATTTTACGCAGCATGTTAAGTCCCTTATATATACAGGGTGTATGGTACATCGTTTGTCAAATTAAAATGGCAGATAAGTCAAGTTGTTTGCTATCTTCTCATGCCAAGAAAAAAAATCTCCCACTTTTTTTTCACCTCTACGCATGTTTTTCGTAAATTACAAATTGTTACGTGCGTAGGTGATAAAATTACCTAAGCAAAAGAAATTCTATACATGAAGAAGATAGCAATTGACTCAAACTATCTGCCATTTTAATTTGGCAAACGATGTCCCAAACACCCTGTATATATTTTAACCTCCTGACCCCTCGTACAATTTTTTGTACATATTCCACACTATATTCTGAACTCCTTCCAAATTCATTCATTCAAAAACAAAACAACTTCTCCTGAGTCTCTGGAGGATGAAGCAGTCCAAAGTTACATTATATTAAATGTCACATAGGTATAATATACCTAACACATAACACATATAAATCCTTCCGGACCATCGTATTGAATTCGACATTCCGGGAAATTGTACATTTTGGGATTTCAACATTAAATGAATTACAATTTCTCAAAATGTTGATATTTTTTTTCGCAAAAAGTTGAATTCTTAGAATATTGAATTATTTTAAAGTTGAGTTTCCATGATGTTGACTTTTTTAGTATATGTATAGGTATAGTAGTTTTGTCGATCACTAAAGTTACCTACATTTATAATTGTATGGAATTTCGTGCCCACGCCGCTGGAGTCTTTTTCGTAATACCTACCTACGCTTTTCTATTACAGAGACTGAAAATTATATTATATTGTATTCTTTTTCCGATTGTATTTATTATATTCATAGTAGTTCTATTTGGAATAAAATCCGCATTTCCGGATAGCTCGATCCGCTATATAGTTTAACAATTCTCAAATATAGTACTACCACTACAATGCCTATTAGGGCTTGATTAAATAAAGGAAAGTCACTTCAGTGTACAACAACATTCAACATTTTAGGATTCAACATGTTGCAAATTTAACTTTTCGCAAACCTAACATTTTAGGAAGAACAACAATCCGGAAGGATTTAAGTGTCTACATTCAATTCACAGACATCAAAATATGCAACAATAATAAAAATTACAATAAATTGCATTTTTTTTTCAATTTACGCATTTGTGAACACCAAATTTACGGTAGTCAGACACTAACTGACTTAAACAATCGTGGGAAGTCGGTATTAACAATAACCAGATGATCAACGAGCTTACATTTTATGTAACTATTTCTTAGTTGACTTTAACCATCAAAGAAAATATTAGAAGAAAAGATAGATACAGTACTCATCTAAAATTACTGCACTTCTCTTATATGATATAATAATGATTGTATCACAAATTAACAACACTGAGTTACGATTATACGTCGTAGAAATATATTTATGTCACGAAACACATAAGTAAAATCTCTGAAAAATCACTTTTACAAAACACAATAGGTATAATTTTAGCCAATCGTAAATTGTTCTAAAGTACGTTATAATATAAAATATATAATATATATGGTTAAGTACTTAGGTGAAAAGTAAAGCCACTGAAAAAGGAAACCATATAATTCACAGTTGTCTATTCGTTGACTTTATTTCCTTTTTCCTTTCAAGGTATCTACAAAGGTTTACCGTAATTAAATAATAAAACCTCACAGATAGGTTTTTAGAGTTGAATGACCAATCGACGTGAGACATTATATTGTACATACCCTTATTCTCTTCTACCAAATGTCTACCTCAAATCCAAAGAGTATAATAAGTATGTATTGCTCAAATCTATCTCAAATCCTTGACTCTTGTCATCCTCATGTCAAATCATATTATGTAAATTATTTAGCTAATTCCTGCCTATCAGAAGTCTGCCTTTAAGTGAATATAAATAAACATGATGATTGCGTGTGGTTGGCATACGCACCAGCGTGCAGAGTACAAAGGGATGCCCAATCGCCGCCGCCGGGGCAGCATCCCAGACTACAAAATGTGGGCGTCGCTATGATCATGATCATGATTCAAAATAGATTGGACAGAAGTACGAATAACATAAAGGTAACCAAATCTATCAAGATTTGTTTAAACTACGAATAATTAAAAAAAATAGTTGAACATCCTTTTCAGTACTTAATCTTTTTTTCGTTTATACTCGCACGTAGCACGCAAATCTAAATCTACCAATGACCAATCTATGATGGGCTGTTATGAATATCATCAACTTATTAGTTTTTCTTGTCGGTCGTAGGTGCCACTACGTATATTTTTGTTCAAAAACTGTTAGTTTACTATGTGAGAATGATATTGCAAAGTTGTGTTTTTTCTTTGACAGTTTCGATACCACTTGTCTATCTTCTGGACTTGGAGAAATGAAGGAAAAAGGTTGAAGACACGCAGCAGCTGAAAATACCTAAAATGTAAGTAATAGTATAGAGGACGTAAGTTTTTATTTAGGAATTTTAAGAAAGAAACAGTACATAATTATTAAAACATTTACAGTGCTACAACTTCTGCCTTGTAATTATTCCATCCAATTGGAACTAAAAGTGACAGAAATTTGTAGAGCTTGTGCTTCATACATTCCACCACTCTTCTCTTTACGAACAGACTAGTAGTCCATAATTTATGTTTCTTTTGATTTGGCATATTCAGTGACATGTTTTGTTTTTAAGCGATTCAAGCGCCATCTGCGATAAGCTTTGTGCGTTTATCATCATTCAAAGTCATTCGAGTTTGATAGCGCTGGCGACTTTATGAGCTACAATATCAAAGTTTTGAGCATTTAATTCTGATGCAAATATCTGTAGTTAAATATATATAGAAATTACGGAGTTGGCGATTCCAATCGCGCCTGCACGTACTTACCACAGAAGTTTGAGTGGTTTCTGCCCGCAGTGAGTTTGACTAGATTGTTTTGCATCGGTGAGTTGCACACACTTTCGCTCACTGTCGCTTGCAAGCGGCACGAGACATTGCTCGGTAATATTAATACTAGATTTTTTCCTGGACAGTTTAATGAACTTTCATGGTTCTTACACAAAAATAAAAAGTGGTTTGGTTAGTTGAATCTAAAGGGGCCCACTGATTAACAGTCCGCCGGACGGTATCGGCCTGTCAGTTGTTCGGAACTATCTAAATTTTGTTCTAACTGACAGGCCGTTACCGTCCGGCGGACTGTTAATCAGTGGGCCCCTTTACGTTACATAAAAAGCTTGCAGTCTAGGAACTTAAGTGATGATAAGTATAATCAGTCGACATTGTCTCATCCTCTTGTAAGAGACGAGTAAGAATCAGATTAGACTACAAACACAATTTTGTTAAAATATGATGACGCAATGCATATTTGACTTCAACCACGCTTAATTTGCACTTACTTGGCCCTTTTGGCAGTAACTATCAGGCCAATTTGAACGTAAGTAGACATCAGAATGATATTTTAATCATGTTATTTAGTTATCGTTCGTCTCACCCGCGCCAATACTTGTACGCATATGCACGATAACTGTATGACATCAGTACGTCTACCATCAGTTTTGACACTGACATATACGCTCACGTCTACGTAACTTACTTTCTATGCATCTCGCTCGTACTCGCATATGCGAGCAATAGTGCAAACGAGATGTACAGAAAGTAAATTACGTAGACATGAGCGTTATGTCAATGTTAAAACTGATGGTAGAGGCTCTGAGCCTGTCAGTTCTAGATGTCAGTCGGATATTAGTCTACGCTCGAATTGACCTGTGTACTGATATCCGTACCATACTAAACTTCACGTGAAACTTGGTGGCCGGCTTGATACCTATCTCTGGATAAATTTTCCGGTTTCAATAAATAGGGCGTTTATTATTTAAGTATGAATTTCACCAAATAAAGTACCATAAAATGTATATACCTTCTTATTTAAACTGCTTAGCCAACTCTTGGGCCTAATACCTACGTGAAATTCATATTTTCAGTAAATGAAGTGGTAACTACTGGATAGCTGTCGAGTCTATGTGAAAGCGCCAGTTAGGTCAACTACCCGCCACTCCCCATACGAGCGGTTGATCGTGTGCAGTGTTTAAAGGCTGGCTCGACCATATTTACTTACCCAAATATTCTTTCAAATTTTGTACTAAAATGGGTAAATTAAGTTTATTTGTGTAAATATACAGGATGTATCGTATTATCTTGATTCACCGCGCCCAAATAAAGGTCAATCAAGATTTACAAAAGTTTATTATACCTACTAAAAGTTTATACGTAAAGGGAACCATCAAGATACATATTTATGTATATATAGGGTTATTCAAAGAAAATTATTAGAAAAAGAATCACTTAATATAAATACTATAACGCGCACGTGCAAGTGCACGTTTACACACACGTATCCGGCGTGCACAGGCCTTTATGCCGTTAACACAAAACTAAAATGTATTGGAATCGCAACCGATTTCTGGGCGATGTTTTTCTATTTTTATTTTACGGTAAATGAGTGAGTTTACTCTCTGTAAAATTCACGAGGTTTTAATGTAACGTTACATGTTAAGCCCCAGGCCTGATTGAGGCTCTTAATTGGAAATACCTAGCAATGCCATGTACCGTAATACCGTATCCGGATAGGTAGTGTAGTCGTTTAAATGATGAGGAAGGTCTTTAAATATTAGCTCTACTTGCCTGTCAAGAAAATTGTTTTGCTACCTACATATACGGTAGTAGTAGGGTATCTTAGTACTACTCGTAGATCGGGCTTACCAAACTCTTTTGCATCGAGCTTCTATTGGTATAAAAAATTAACTGGCCCCGTGGCCCCCTTTAATTTTGATTATGTTAAAAGTAAATTCTTGATTCTTAGTGTCTTTCTAGCCATCGCATTACGTCTGGATAGGAGGCTTAAGGAGTGCGCTCTTTCTGGCAAGAACTGCATGTACTGGATACCTAACATGTTGTTCACTATATTTTTGTCTACGCCTCATCATCACCCGTTTTCAGAAGCATAAATTTTATGCTTTGTATGCTTGTAAACCGAAGCAAGAAGATTTAATGAAAATGATATAAAAATGATTGCTACTTGACACCTCTGATATTCATCAAAAGATTTAGTTTAGGACAGCGTGATGCTATAATGTTTACTTTTGTAAGATCATTGTCACTGACCTGTATAATTGCGTTGTACATGACGTCCCAAACCCATTTTTTAACGGGTATTCGAATAATAATAATAGTGAATCTCTGGGAAATCCATGCCAATTGACGGTTCGTGGAGTAATAATAACACTTTTCGCGAAATGGGCTCCCAGATATTGTGTGAAAATACTAGGAATGAAATTACAATAATAGGAACTAAAGTGCTATACTATATTTTCCTATAGTGTCATATTAGTATGATTTTCACTGACACTAATCCCCTACATGATATGATTAATAAATTGCTGCTGAATTTTGTGAAGTTTACTGTAAATATTTTCCCATTTTGGACAGGCGCAGACGATTGATGAAAAATTTACTCATTTCGTCAATAATTAATTACGAGTACATTATATTAATGATTTACGCCAGGTTAAAATTATTTATAATTACTTAGATGTGATTTATCAAGCATCGACTGCCTACTTAACAAACAACAATAATTTAACTATTTTGACGATACAAATAGACGTTCGGCAAATTCTAGATAGCCATTAATTTTCAACAGATCTATAAACGAAGCGAGCAAACGTTCCGCGAATGTGTGCAAATGATTCCTCGCCTATATGTGAACGGTTAAGATGCATAATCGCACGATGAACGCAGTGCAGTCTATTGTGATTAGTTAATTTGACAAGGGATCATGCGCATAACGATCTAGGTGCACATGAGACCTTTTGTTACGATACGGTTGTATTGTTGCGGGCGGCGTGGCGGTAGTTTACGAGGTCTTTCACCGTTGCATTATATGGGTCAGTCAGATTAGCCGCGGTCCCTGCACTGTACCAAGCTAATGGCTATTGTTGTAGTCAGTGTATCACCTGAAAAAGGACCAACTACCTACTTTACTCCCATGCAGTGACCTACGGTTTTGCGATTTGTGTGACATATGTCTAAATTAATGGGTTGTGATTTAGTCTTTTATTTAAATAAGCGATTCTATTTGAGGTGTGAATCTATAATCATTTGGCGAATAAAATGTTGTCAAGGTGGATTACTTCAACGTTTATCACAACAAAGTAAGTAGTAGGTACCTATTATCTTACTCAACTAATTCAACTAATACTAACATTTTACTTATATATAAATGTGCAAGACTGCACAACCTTTTTTGTAATTTTACCTTTTCTACGTATTTTTGTTTGTGGTTTTTTGTTAATGTTTTGTCTATTTTAAACTACTGACGGACTGACGGATTGAAGCTATTACATTTTGTTTTCCCCAAAAACCAGTGCCTTTTTATTACAGTCGTATATAAAAACAGCTTTGTAATTTTAATATCGTAAACGTGCTATAAAAATTGTAATATATAATTAGGTACCTCATATGCCAAGTCTAGATAAATATTTGGGTCATACGCAGGGCTGATTTCAAATACGTATTTATATTCTTGAAAACTCGCCACTACTCCTTTTTATTAAAGTTAGATTTTGTGGCATATATTGTGTTAAGATACGAGGTTTGTTCCTCAAGGAAAGTTCGCTTATCGCCGCGTATACGAGTAGACTCATTACATCGGTGAAGTGCGCCGATATCGTGTTAGTTCCCTTCGACCTGGTTTTGCATATTTCGATATTATTAATATCTTTTCTAATCGGTTGCTAGTATTATTTCTGCATTGCATTACCAAGCGCTTTTATTATGTAGTTACGAGGCTTTAAATGCGAAAGATTCCTAATTTATTCAGGTTGTGTAGGTACACCTGTTTTGTAGAAGGTACTACAAAATGCAATCAAAATAATTATGAGTAAGTACAGTGTTCAGTTAATTCCAGAAACGGCTCGAATTCGAATAAACCATTATAAATTTTGCTGGCCATGTTTAAAAGCCAATATAAAGTCTAAGTTCAAGAGTTATAGAGTAGGTATTATCGATTGCCATGACCTGATTTCCTTGTGTATCTCTGGATAGATCGAACCCTTGCAAATTTATGTTTTGATTACAACCTGACTATCTTCAATGTAAAATGAATAAGATTTAAAGTTGTATGAGACGAAACAGGATGCTGTTGTCTTAGATCCTAATCTTATTATCCGCGGTCTCTGTGTTGTTAATGGATTTGCTTGCGCGAATTTTCGATGTTTTGTTTTTTGGGATTGTAAATAGTCATCTGTCATTTCTCCAATGCAAGGTAGCTTTTGTAGTTATTTCTTATCAGGGCATGTGAGATAGGGTTGCTGAAAGTAAGTAGATTGATTGTGGAAGTAATGGCGGGAGACTAGGGCCGCTCTAGTTTCGGAGGTCGCCGCCCGATCGTGAACTCTGCACTCCGCTCGATTGCTGCCGGGCCGCCGAGCTTTTCGCATCTTACGTAATGTGTATCTCCTTTTAGGGTTTTTTTTAGATCAGGCCTTTGGAATAAAGGATTCATTGTTTTGATAAATGTCCTGTGGTAACAGCTACTTAATTAATTTAAATTTTGTAAATACTTTATTTGAATCCGTTATAGCTTCTAAATTTTGTTATAAATTTACTTATGTAGGATCTTTTTGTATGTATGGGGTAGGTATGTAATGTAGGTAGCGTTTATGGATATAGTCATTTTTATTGATTAAAAGGTAAGTATTTTGCATGCACACTAAGTTTAAAAAGTCTATTTTTATATAATATATACCTACTAGAAAATTTCTTATGTAGAAGAGCATGTCGGTTTAGGTAGTCTGTTTTCATAATTGCATTGCTGCAAGTGACGTACCTAGTAATTAACCTAATTAAACGTTAGCGTCCTGTGCAAATGTTGTTTCTAATATTGTATCTTGAGTCCATTTAGTCATATTCGTGGATGTGTTTAATCAATAAAGAGTTCTTAAAAAGGAGACAGCTGTACGGCTACATCTTTGATTTTAATCATTCGAATAAATTAAGGTTAAATATGGCTACAGGAAGATTTGAAGTATGGTTTATTTTTGGTATGGTTATATGGATCGAACGTTATGGTACATGCAATCAGCTGCAAATACGTTGGCATAGAAGTTTGTGGCACCAAATGCAGTTTACTATACTTAACTACCAAATCATGAAGTACGTTCAATAGAACATCGATTCTAAAATAGGATATTTACCAAATATCGCCCCGGGCATATGTAAGTAGATAAGATATGTAAAATACTCCGCGTATTTCGGCGTAGTAATGATTTTGCTACTTTTTTATTTTTTTACTAAATTTAAATGAATGAAATTTTTACTAAATTTAAATGAATGAAAAAATACCTGTGGTAAAAGGTGCTCATCTCTTATCAGAAGTCAAACTGCGGTCTAATGATTATGCATACTACACTGTTCTAGAGACCATGCAGTCCCTGTACTTCGAATATGTGATTCCCAAAGTTCCGCGATCGCAGCCGCACGAGTCGCCGGGGTCAATGTCCGCGCGCGTTATATAGGTCAGCCGAAGGCGCCTGCTCGTCTATATTATGTCAGCTTGGTGCTTGGCTCGACGCCTTTGCCGAATTTACTCTCGAATAGATTAAACCTGTTCTAAAACAGGTCCGGGTTGCCGGTTCTTTTGAATTAAAATAACTGTACAGCGCACGGAAAGGGTTGAATAACAATGGTTTATTGTGTGGCTACAATATCTATTTAAAAATACCTAATCGGTTTTTACTTTGAGCGACGTTACAGTTTTCTTTATAGGTGCTGAATGCTGGACATGCAAAACGTTAAACATAATTATTTGTGTATTTATCTGTCATGGTGTTGCTTCCTGCTTCTGTCCGGTGTTACCCTTACGAATGCAAGTCTAATCAAATATTTATTAGTCTCGGTTCGTGGAACAGCTTAACCATAATATGATTGCAGCGTACCATGTGCGCGGTGCCGGAGTGGATATAAGTAGAGTAGTATATTTACAAAAACGAGCGGAGTGCAACAAACAAGTGAAAATACACGCTACAAGGCAAGCTAGCCTACGTACAGATACAGTGCACAATAATTGTTTTCCTTCATAAATATTTTCTCGGAAACGTTAGTATTTGTCATGCTACTTCAGTCAACCTCAGTACTTTTTGTACCGAGACTGACTGAAATAGCAAGACACGTTCGTAAGTTTCCGTGAAAATAATACGATGGATAATAACTATGCACTATATCTAGTCATGCAAGTAATGTATTCGAGAACATCGAACGTGAATTCCTAATATTCTGATATAGGTTGCAGTATTTAGTCCTATTACTCTAGTTGGATGCGGTCGCGGTACGCCTGCTTCGCTTCGGTGCGGTAACAACTGCAAATGCAAGGTTGCCGCATTTCCGGAAATCTGCTCCTCCTGTTACAAGTATAACTCCAGCATAGACTAGGAATCCTCTAGACGGAGTTTAGAGCAATAATTTCATGAAACCGACGCTTCAAAAAATACAGGAGTGCGGGGGACGAGGTGAGCGAGTCCCGTGCCGTGATTGGTCCGTTCAAAAACACGGGCGTCACACAAAGACACATTGACTCGAAAATGGAGTAAAACTACCGTATATTTGTGGCAGAGGGGGCAGCGCTACTATGCTCAGTCTAGAGGAGGTCTTGTCTGTGAACTCCAGCTACGCCTTCGTGGAATAAGATATTATAGATTACATGCGACATATAGTTTCATAAAGTAAATAGGACCTTGTAGGCGTATTATAGATGGGTTTAGTTTACAAATATATAAGTACACGTGATAAAATCAGTGTCACTTTTGAATATCACTCGATTGAAATGAAACAAAGAAACACTACCGTTATCGAGCTGTCACCTATAGGTAAACAAATAAGACCATCACACCTGTACTTGGAAAAATGGAATACCAAAAACAAAAAGCATCTTGTAAATAAATATATTTAAACCTGTAAACAGACTTCTACTTAGATATCAACTAAATATCTATGCCTTAGGCATCAACAGATTACTTAGAATTAACATTATTTCATGAACTTTCAATTAGGATGAATACTATCGTATCCTATATCTATTGTTCTGTAGGGCTAATATGGTCGGCTCTTTATCATTTGTCACCATGCCTGTCACGTTCTAATAAATACGTAAGTGCGAAAGTGACGCATGGCATGACAGGTCATAAAAATGCGACCATGATACCGCTACAGTATAGGATAGTTTTGCAATGCCTTTGATACCTTTATTTACCGCATTCGGGAAACTTGATCACCCTGATTGACCAAGGGGCGTACGCAGATTTTAGCTTTCGCTTGCACTCATAGATACGTATATTAGTGTAAGAGGAACGCAACTGTAATCCGTTTGAAATTAAACGAAGTACCTACCCAATCACGGAAATTAATCAACTCGATGTAGGTTTGAAGTTTTTCACCGGAAAAGCCAATTTGTTTACAAGTTTACTTCTGCAGTCAAGTCGACTACTTGACCAGTGAAAATGAAAGTTTAATTATTATTTTATAACCGGATTACAGTTGGTACGAGTAATAATAATTTTAGTATATTGGCGGTTGGCTGACATTTCTCCAGGACCGGAAGTGTCATTCATAATAATCAAAACACACATTTTCTTCTGTTATAAGTAACTGACATAAAGCATAGGAAAATGTATGGCAGTGAGTTTACGTGGTCTTGGACTTGCCGTAGACAATGGATGCAGCGACGGCGCGGGAGCGCGGCTGCTGGGCGCAAAAGGGAAAGTCGCTTCCTGTTTGCACGCGGAAGCTACGTAACCGAGGCGCGCGCGCAGCGCCATGCGCCGGTAGAGGTAGAGGAACTGCGAGTGGAAACGGAGACGACATTTTCTGTGTTCAACTTTTATAATATCATTTATTAGTGACAGATATGAAAACATTGTCGTCTTAGTAAAATCCGGGAAATGTTATGGATCGTACCTTGTAAATTCTCATACAATTAATTCTATACACATTTACTTTTACAGATACAGAACGATTAATATTTCCCAATTTATAACACTTAATTAATCAACATGCTACCTTTCTGCGAAAACGTAAATACTCTTTTTAGGAAAGCACGATGAGTCATAGTCGCAAAGTTATTTAAACTACATAAAAATTAATATCCGCCTTTTTGTAACGAGTATGTATTAGATATAATCCACAAATAAAACAGGAAGATACGAGAAACCTCGTAAATACCTCTTTAGGAACGTGTTTTAATTCAGTGAAGTAGGTAGTAATCCTCTGATAACAGTGTAAGCCTCCACATGCCCTAGCTGAGCTGGACTTCTAGGTATTTCTGCATCTATGTAGGTATGCATATTTATAAAAATCCTTTTAATTTTTCCCTTTAACGAGGCCGTTGCCGTTTTAAATAGACAGAAAAAATCGGCAGCTGCATGTATTTAAATAATAAATTGGCTCCAAATAATCTAATCGTGATATTTTGCCTTTGATATAATAGTCAAGATTGAAAATGTGCATGTTAAATAGATTTAGCAGTGCTTGTTTATGCTGGTTAACCTTACCGGAAACTTTGGTTATATATTTTAACCAGTTTTCACTTAAGAAAGAAACTTTCTTTTTTAAGGCCTTATTTTAGCAATTAATACCGTAAAATGGGGTGAGTATAGGCGCAAAACTGACATTCAAACCTCGATAACATTTTATTTTTACATATGCAAACTGAATGGTGTATATAATAAGTGTTCCGGACGTTTGTATTTTAGTTTTTATTTTATTTTGGGTAGTTCCATTTCATAACTTTGACGATAAACAGGAAAACCCACCTCACCCCGTAGTCCCTCGTATTTGGGGTGAGTTGGGTTTTCATACAAAGGTGATTTTGGAAGATTGTTGGATCGATTTTTTTTATTATGATTATTACTATAGCTCTATTTTAAATTGGAATACATTATTTTTGAAGCAGTAGCTTTAAAAACCCATCTCACCCCCCTTTCAACCCTTCTCTCCCCATTCATAACCCAACTCTCCCCGCGAAACCTACTCACCCCATTTTACGGTACCTCTTTTTTCACGTGAACGAAATTAATTGTAACAAAGGACGAGGCATTGACATAATTCCTGCAGTAGGAGAAACAACTTCTCAAACTCAAGTTCATTGTCCGTATCAATGTGGTAGTTCAATGTCAGTGTTCTATGTCTAAAAACGAAGCAACTGTAAACATGACGTGTTTAGGAACTTCTAATGCTCATTCTGAAATTTTAACGAATTGACCGTCATTTATTTTTAAAGAAATGTAGGTAGATGGTATTGTTCGTTTGGTTAGAGCGACATGCACCGCCCACAATCATTTTACTTAATTCTGTAAATCTGCATACCTAATATAAATTTATTTATAAATAGCTAGAATACCATGCAATCTTTATGCCCACGTTACTTTATGGTGAATACATTATTTAATGAAAATGTTTGTTAATATTGTATCACATAATCATGAACTCTGCTCATAATGTGGTTTGTGAGCGAGCAATGCGAGAAAGTTACGGACGCGGAATAAAATAACATCCGAGTAATGATGTTATTTATCATATAATAATAGCTTATTTTTTTATAAATTTGTCTACTTAGTAAGTACTTAGTTAAAAAATATTTTTAATAGGTACTTAGTTTTCGTCTAAGACTTCTAAGAGAGATACTGCCTGTGCCTTCGCAGTTTCGATCATACTATTATCGACGGATACCAGTATGAGCCTAGTAGTGTAGTAAATAAGGTAGTGGACCCCGCAGTAATTCCTCTGCCAGAAAAAAACTTTACAATATGATAAAGTAACAATTAATAAAAAGTATTGTATAAATATCCAAAGAATAATAATAATAACAGTATTTAAGTAAATACCTAAAGTCTTAAATCGTTAATATTTTTACGGAAAAATGCTCCGTTCAACCTTTCGTCTTCACCGGAAATATTCATGTAACGTATTGCAACAATATATAAAATATCAAAAAAAATAATATCCCAGCAGAAATACCAATAACTTATAAATACCTAACTTAGGAGTGTTTTTAGGGTTCCGTACCTCAAAAAGAAAAAACGGAACCCTTATAGGATCACTCGTGCGTCTGTCTATCTGTTTTGTCACAGCCTATTTTGCCGGAAACTACTGGACCAATTAAGTTGAAATTTAGTACACATATGTAAATTAGTAACCCAAAGATGGACATTTATTTTTATAATTTTAAAATACATAGGTTCGAAGTTATTTAAGAAAATACAAATAGCCAAAAAATGACCATTCCCTGTATCTCCCAAACTACTGGGTCTAAAATTTTGAAAAAAATACACAAAATAGTTCTTTACCTATAGATGACAGGAAAGCCTATTAGAAATGTGCAGTCAAGCGTGAGTCGGAATTATGTACGGAACCCTAGAAACGCGAGTCAGACTCGCACTTGGCCGGTTTTTTTTTGATATTTATATGTTAGTTTCGGCTCATACTATAACCAAGCAAAATTTCATCGACTGAGGAATTAATGCATGGGTCTCCATACAACAACTTGCTTCGTTTACTTCTCTATAGTTTGCAGGCATCAAAAATTCAGTGTTGCTGGTCATCATGGTGCCAAGGAAACTACTCACCTACTACCTATGTACCTCTCAATCTCAAAGCCAGAGCTGTCTTTAATATGACCAAATAGGAACGCATTGTTGCGCTTTGTCCGGTACTTACCACAAACATCTTTTTTTTAAATTTAGTGTATCTTTTTTATTCACGCGTCGTTAGGCGAAGTGTCTGTTTTTTTGTACACAAGCACAAGCATTGTCATTGTCATCTTGCGGGATAATTAAGTCTTCCTTAATTTTGTTTTCCGTTGTTATAACTTTCATTCATACATTTAAATAGTCGTGAATTATAGCACAAGCACATTTTCGGTCCTCACTCCCCTTTGTATGGACCATGAGTGAAGTGGAGTCGGTGAACGTGGTTGTCTAATAATAGAACCTTCACAAAGGCACGGGTCAGTCAGGTGACGACGGAGTAAATATGATTACATCTTTGAATTATAATTATATGTCTCAATAACTCTGCAACAGAAACTAAAGGCGTATTGGATGTTAATCTTTTTCATTTGAATATTTATATTTCCATTTGAATATACGGGCTGGAGTACGCCAGCGATGGAAAGAAGAATGGTAGGAATTTCACTTAGGGACAGGAAAACAAACAAGTGGCTTCGGGAACATAGCAAAGTCACTGATGTCACCAGACGGATGGCGAAACTGAAGTGGGAGTGGGCTGGACATGTCGCCCGGAAAGACGGCTCGTGGTGTAAGAGGCTGGTAAAGTGGAGACCCTGGGGACCCTAGATCTGGCGAGCCTGATCTAAATCCAATGGATTATAATTTGTGGTCAATCTTAAAGACAAGGGCCTGTGCTACTAAACACAAAAGTGTAAACGCTCTAATAGCAACACTTACCAGAGAATGGGAAAAAATATCCTTGGAGGAGCTGCGGCATTTCAGTGAAAATTTTAACAAACGTTTGCGTTTGTGTATCAAAGTGAAAGGAGGCTATTTTGAAGACAATTAATTTTTGTTGCATAAAAACAGTTGAGTTTTAATTTTTAAGTTATTTTGTACTAGTTATGTAAGTACTTAATAAAATAATTAGAAAAAAACGTATTTTTGGGCCACCCTGTAATGCAATTTGCAATCGAGTAATTTATGTATAATATTTGTATAAATGGGATGAATCGATAACTTGATTTTTGTTTTTTGCTTTCTAGGTTACTAATGAGAATCACGTTTTGTATGAACACATGGTATATGGTGTTTACCGTGTTTTACAATCATCTCGTACATAGTTCCGATTAGACTTAAGTAACTATCTATCTGTCTCGTCTAGGCGTACATTTTATTTTGTTTATTTAGCGTATTTCGTGTTAAAATATTTTACAATTTTAAAATAGGTTAATCGTCAAATCGTATAGGTATACCTACTTATTATCAAATATTGCTGAGTCTCAGTACATAATTCAGAATTTTACACAATTGACTTTGATTTAGATGACGTAGTGATGTGACCAAGTCGATGGAGATCGGTTTATCTGCTTAATTGGTAATCTGAAGCATCAGACGGTCGAGCGACGATCCCGACACCTGTGATTAGGGTTGCCAACTGTACTAAGTATATTATATAGTATTGTACTATATTTTGGCTCTCTGTACTATATACTTTTGGAAAAATATATAGTACGCTAAAATACTATATTTCCGATTAAACGTACATTACACTCATGTTCAGTATTTTATCTAAAAGTAAGTACTATATTTTTTGAAATGTACTATATTTTTGATGCCTTATTCAGGAAAATACTATATTCCACCAAAAAAAAGTTGGCAACCCTACGTGTGATAGACAATGTGACAAGTGACATAAATAGGATATGAGATAGGGCCCTTGTGTCGTACGTGATTTCCGGTAAACTATGAAGCGAGTTCTACATTGTTCTAAACAGAAGCAGAGACATGTTGTCTGTACTTGTGATATAATAAAGATAGTACATAGGTATTAATCTTCGTTATTGTGTAAAAATACTAAATTTGAAGAACACGACTAGTTTTAGGAGACTTCCAAGTCTCCTGACTGAGTCTATTTAATTTTCGAATATTTATTAACCGTGCCCCTGTATAAAATATAAGTTATAAGAATACTCGCCATTGAAAAAAAATAGGTGTAAAGCGTGAAATGTATGATTTGTAAAAGTGTATTGATTGTGCCTCAAAATTATTGTAATGATAACAGTTTTGTCGATGTTTTATTTTGTCTACCACTGGTTTTTGCTGGAAAAATATCTCTCTCATTCTATCCTATAGCTTGAAATGATGTCTGTAACTGTACCTACTGTGGGTCGTGTAGATGCGGCTTTAATAATTGGCTGTTTGCAACTTGCATTGATTTTTCTTAATTAAAACATGTTTTTAAAAGGTAAAAAACAATACTCTAATGCAGCGGTCGGCAACCTTTTAGCAGCCAAGGGCTAAATAGTAGTTACCGAAGTTGACGCGGGCCGCACTTTGTTAATATTTATGACTTTATCAGACATTGTCGTTTGTCGATATTACATACAAAATAGCCAAGGAGGCTCGCGGGCCGGAAGTGAGAGGTTTTTCTTACAACCCGTACGCTAAAATAAAATAGTACAATAATGATTTGTTTTTTTTTTAATTTGCGTTTGTCTAATAAACATTTTCACGAAGGTTTATAAAATATTTGTTTATTTTATTTAACATATCTTTAAAGTGATGTTCTCAATGATTATGATGATGATGATCGGAGCTTGCCATACGCAAGAGCTAATTGAGTAGGATTTCTAAATTACATGACGAAAATAAGCTCACATCTAATTTTACAAATCGTGTATAGAGAAAATGATAATGAGTGTGAATGGGCACATGTCGATGCGTAGGTGTGATGGGTAGCGTAGCGCGTGACGTCACGGGAGCGGCGGCCGAGGGGTCAACGCCTCGCCAGGTGCGCCCGCGCTGCGCCGTCGTCGACAAAATCTACACTTTCGGGGTTTTCCGGGTCTGGAAGAGTCGAATGCAAAGATAAAGATAAAAATAAAGATCATTTATTTGCATTAAACATTACCAGTTACAAAGGTGTTCATAAATACTTATGGTGGTAGGTTTACATGTTTAACCTCATTTGGTATGCAAAAGGGTAACTAAGAACTAAAATTTTACAAATTAATTTAACCCGTGTCAAAAATTCACTCATACTATAAATTTCTTACAACTGACAAAATAATTTAGGCTTCTAGTATCGCGATAGTTGTTCATGAAATAACCTTTACCAGCACTCGTAGTGGTGGTGGTAAATCTAACATGTACCTAAATTAAATACGGGTGATCGAATGCTGCATTAGACCAGCGGTTCTCAAACTTTTTGGCGACGGAACCCTTTTGTAAAGCATTTGACGGTGCCCCAAATTAAAAAACATCGTTTGATAAATTGACTGTGGACCACAGAGCTGGTTATTGATTTGTTTTCGATTTTCCTCGCGGAGCCCCCATAGAGACTTTGCGTTTGCGGAGCCAGGTAGGGGTCCGCGGAGCACACATTGAGAATGGCTGTATTAGACAACACCTGATATTGGTCGCCAATTCATAAAATATATCCACATGTTTTCATCACACATGTCGCACCATTATTGTGCAATTTTATTATCAAGTAGTATGTTCGGTGTTTCAATTCCAGAGTTGCACAGTGTTGACACTCTTTTGTTCCCGTGCTAATGCACCGTCTTTAGAAAATCCTATTGATATTTTCCCGTATCTAACAAGCCGGTTTCGCTAGTGTGAGGTCTTGACAGCTTAGTAATGCCTGACCTACGTGTGATAATAAAGACACCATATTATCAAACTGTTTTAAGCCTGTTAGTTATTCGCAACTGTCACTTTTTGCGGTTAACTGACTGGCTGATATCGTCCGGCGAACTGGTTATCTGCGGGCCCCTAAAGTAATCTCACCTACGTGAAAATGTAAAGCACGGAAACTAGGTAATAATTATTATTTGTTAATTCTGACACATACTGATTTATTAACGTTAGACCAAGCGAAATTGGCACCAAGAAGATATATTAGATAGATATATTTTGTTGTTCTGCTTATTCGCAATCCTAATTAGTTATTAGTACGACTTATTATTAGATGTTTTGTAAACAAAAGAAACACGCATTGCTTTAGACAAAAAGGTAGGTAGCCCTTGTTCTAGATTAGCTATAGAAGCTAAAACTTGATGACCTGGAGCGGGTTCCACGACCGAGCCAGGGCTGTAGGTTTTCCAGCCCGAATCCTGAAAGCATTGTATCCGCGGTCGACGACCCTTGAACTTGAAATGAACGCCCAAAACGACGGCTGCTCGTTCGCTTCCGCCGCGATAACCGACGCTTCCTCGTCTCACCCGTAGTTTAATAAAATAAAAAATCTAAATAATAAATAATGATAATTAGTAGTGTGCTCGAGAAACTGAAAACGGTGAAAAATAGTGATACTAACCCTAAAAATACGTCTGATACCTCATTAGATTCGTCATGATGCCTAGAAAAATGTATTCGAAGCGTGTCACACAAAAAATTTCCAAACATAAACAAAAAAAGGGGGGAAAAAGTAGATATTTTTTATTTCCCCAATATCTCAAAAAGTATTAACATTTAAGAAACCAAAATTAATATCACAAAAGAGGAGGATATTTCCAATAAAACATTCCATACTTGCAGAACCGTATCTCCATTATTTATACTTTTTATTCAACGCTGAACACAGCCCTCCGCGGCTCATTTTTGGGAAACGCGCGCGGCGTGAAAAAGCGAGTACGTAACATTAAATATAATTTTAAACGTATTAAATATTCATTGATTTTTTTTAATTATGGTGTATTTAAAACATGTCAACAAATGTACTACTTGCAGATATTTACCTTAAAGTTATTTTTTCAACAAGTTAGGCAATTTTTAATTAACAATATTTTCTCGAACTACCTTCTTTATTGAAAACAATAAAAGAAGTATAAATAACTATCGTAAAATTTTACCGCTTTCTAGAGCCCTTCTCATATACATGCTTAAAAAGATCAAATTATAAGTTTCAATAAAGTTAATACTTTGCTTAAAATAAGTTTTAGAATAACATAGAAAATTAACAAAAAACGAAAAATCAAGGTAAAATTGTAACATATAAAACAATATTATAACCGAACTATTAATTTCTTCAGAATTTTTATACCATGATCTTATTAAGAACGTATATGAGAAGGGCTCCAGAAAGCGTGAAAATTCTACGATAGTTATTGATACATTTTTTATCGTTTTTAATAAAGAAGGTAGTTCGAGAAAATTGTGTTAATTAAAAATTGTTTAACTTGTTGAAAAAATAACTTTAAGAAAAATTTCTGCAAGTAGTACATTTGTTGACATGTTCTAAATACACCATATTTTTTTTTAAATTTTCAATTAATATTTAATACTTTTAAAATTATATTTAATGTTACGTACTCAATTTTTCACGCCGCGCGCGTTTTCCGAAAATGAGGCGCGGAGGGCTGTGTTCAGCGTTGAATAAAAAGTATAAATAATGGAGATACGGTTCTGCAAGTATGGCGCGCTTCGAATACATTTTTCTAGGCATCATGACGAATCTAATGAGGTATCACACGTATTTTTAGATTAGTATCTCTATTTTTCACCGTTTTTAGTTTCTTGAGTAGGTACACTATAGGCTTCAACCCCATTAGCGCACACAAAATACTATGATAGTGAGTTCAAACCTCATTTATTGACCTAACCAGGATTATTTCTAGGAAAAAATAAAATACAAACTCAAAAGTCAGGTTGTTTCTGACATTGCGTAAAGTTTTCTAATTTTAACTTAGGGTTTCAAACATTTCATGTACTCATTCAAAATAAAATTGTCAGAAATTAAAATTGTACATAATTTTGATAGGTAAAAAAATATTAATGAGAATTTTGGTAATGCAGCCTCAGATATTATTCTTACCTACAAATCCGAGTTGGCAAACGTGCCATATTTTTCTAAAAATGAATAATGTGCCGACTGCCGACCTAAAATTCTGAGATGAGGTGCATTGACATACAGTCCGTGAGATCTTAGAAGAACCTTCGTAATTTAGAAAAAGACTTCGGTTATCGGCGGTAACGTACGAAGGTGATACTGCTGTTCTGCTTTCCTAATAGCTGATAAAACTTTTTGAAGTTATCGTAAAAAGTTAAGTGGACAATTAGCATCAACATAAAATAAACCCTAATCTAAAGGCACTTAAATTAAATTTCGCTAGATAACTATATTGCGATTAGACTTATTGTCATAATTTAAATAAAATGGAATCAGAATTTGAATTTCGACCGGAGGTAAATTTGAAAACAGAATGTCATCTCACCATGTATCGCTTCTGGAAGAAATTATATAGAGCTGGAATACCTATCGCATATTGGATTTTCTTCGATCATACAATCAGACGTGGCACGTACACGCATTAAAAGACGTATTATTACTGGGAGTGTCGATGGACGAATGAGTAGAGGG
The DNA here is from genome assembly GCF_910591565.1 of Cydia splendana. Classification (NCBI taxonomy): domain Eukaryota; kingdom Metazoa; phylum Arthropoda; class Insecta; order Lepidoptera; family Tortricidae; genus Cydia; species Cydia splendana. The sequence goes on along the minus strand of NC_085987.1, from coordinate 7,859,020 downwards.
CGTGCACCCAGAAGATGGACAGATGTGGTCCAAGACGTTACCAGGACTTCACTCCAGGCAACTATACAAATGGCTGAAGATCGAACGGCCTGGAGAGCAGTGACAGAAAGAATAGCCCAATAAGGTCACGTCCCTCAGTCATGTCATGAGGTCACGACCAAGAAGAAGGAGAAGTAGATTTGAATTTATAATATAAAAGTAAAACTTCAAGATTAGAAAATTGCGTTAATATTACCATTTTTAATGCTATGGTGTGAGCCTATCATCATCACTATCGGAGTCATGTGTATCAATTATAAATTGGTCACTGTAGTTATCAATTCTATTTTCGTATTTACGGAAATTTTCTTCACATTTAACTGCGTGCTGAAAAACTTTTCGCCAGTCTTCCGGACCGATCATATTAACCTTTTCTTGGAGAAGATTCCTGATGCTTGTCATGTTCATATCAACATTACGCTGGGCTACATATTGTTTTATTTGAGCCCATATATTTTCGATAGGGTTAAAATCTGGGTGATACGGAGGTAACCGCAGACCAGAATGACCATGTTCAGCCATTATTTTGAATATTGAATATGTTCTGGTTTGTGTTTTAAGATAATTTCGTAAATATCGGGTTTTTTTTGTCGGGTGTATACTGGAATGTTGCGAGTTTTCAACCAATCATATCTTGTTTCCGGGGATTAGAATTTGGCATCTTTTCGGTATGTTTGTTGTAATATGGGGCATTATCAACTACTAGCACGGAGTTTTGCGGCAAATTTGGAATGAGCTTGTTTTTTAAGCCATTTCTCGTAGTTTTCGCTGTTCATCTCCTTATGATAATCTCCCGTTGTGTCCGTAGATTTGTACATAAGCAACGCACCAGGTATAAAACCATTTTCACTGCCGGCATGAGCTATAATAAGACAATGCCCTTTGAAAATTGGTTTTTTAATCCCTGCGTTGCTAGAGTCTGACCAGCCTTTGCCATTAACGTGCGAGGTGTGTATGTACGATTCATCCATATACACTATTTCTTTTCCTTCTTCTCTACATTTTTTTATTTTAGATAAAAATTGTGTCCTTTTAAGTCGCACATCATGTTTTTCCATTAAAGTTTTTCGGTTATCTTTGGTATTGCAATACCGAAATCCCAATTTTCGTAAAATTTTTCGTAGCGTGAACGTAGAACCCTTGAAATTTATCGCTTCTATTAATTTCAATCGCAAATTTTTCAAATTAGGGAGTTCTTTGAATCTATAATGAAAGTCATATACCATTCTCCTGATTACGTCGTAATCAAAACTATCTTAATTTAATAAATAATCTTTTTTCGGTCTCTTTCTCTGTGGCGTTTCAAAAGGCATAGATGGAGATTTTTGGTTGGCTTCGTTTAAAATTCTTTTTAAAGTACTTTTTGAAATGCCTGTTGCTTCTATCACCCGGTCTTGAAGTTTATTAAAATATTTACAATTATCGCTCTTCTTAAAAGATGCCGCTTCCTTCGCAAAATATTTATATACATTATATACAATTTCACGCGATTGACTATTTACAGATATACCCTTTTTGAAACGTGTCTCCTTCGAGCAACACCGGCTTCCGACACATCGGAAGGGAGGGGCCCAAGCGATATCTCACCGTACAAATCTTTCTGCCATTTTTCGCGGGGGGAGAGGTGCACACAGTCGCACTTCTCACACAAAATTACATACAAAATCCAATCTGTAATGACGACACAAATACATAGAAGATGACACACGTCAAAGACAAATCTTGCAAACCTCGATCTCTTTTTGTGTACGGACGAGTGACAAGTGTCACAACACGCACACTAACACATTTTCGTTGAAGTATGTTATTGTATTCTGAGAGATGAGATGTCGGATTTGTCGCTCGACCGATCCGCAATTTGTACTGAGCGAGCAAAATCGATAAATCCAACAATTACATGAGACTAAAATATAATAATTGTGTTTGAATGTAATTAAACGTATGATATGTAAAAAAAATATTACATGTGAAATGTAACACTTTCTTTTTGTAAATTTGATGTTTCCGACCTCTTTTTATAACAAAAAACCGAGCAAACAGGCATTTTTGTGCAGCAGTGTTCACGCGCGCGTCTGGACTCGGTCTAGTGAAAAATCCAAGTGCAACTAGTTTTATTACCCGCGCTAGATTAGATTGACGCGCTAATCTTGTACCTCGGCAGAGGGGAAATAGTGCGAATGCCGCCTCCCTTCCGTGTTGCTCGAAGCGTGTCTCCATTAAAATATTTTTTTTAAAATATCTAATGAAATAATAACGAATATATTATGGTGGTATTAACTGCTCTATATAGTTCAAGACGAGAAAAACGACTGCAGTCTTTGGGTGTTGGACTGCCACTAATTCGTCAACCAAAGTAATTGAAACTGTCATTTTCTATTACACGATTACGTCCGATTATAGCCGAGACCCGAAGGTTCTTCTAAGATCTCACGGACTGTATGTAACTACGGAACAGGGATAATTTTTAAAGCCACTAAAATATCATTATACTAGAAAAACTACGAAACAAATGAATTTAAGAATGGAATTGTATGATAAATAATTTAAAGTAGGTGTTGTAGATTGGGAAATAAAATTACCCGTTTAAAAAACATTCAACTTTCTTTATTTTTTGTACTATGTATTTCCAAGAAAGTTTACGGCTTTTTAAAAACTTTTCGTTTCTTGCACCTCTGTAGCCCTTTGAATGTATTCATTGCCTTTATATTTCCCTGTTCTTCTCACTTTCAGTAAAGTTCCCACGATATTCATACTCGTAATTTGTTCACGACTCGAGCCTATTCGGGATTCACAGATACTAATGGTATTTTCTGTGTTGTGTATCAATCCAATGTAATTTCCCTAAATGGTTAGTAGGCCTCGCCTGATCTGTATGGATACCTCTATCACAGAGCACAGCTTAGTCTATACAGGGTGGCCAAATAATAACTACATTCCCGTTGCCAGGGAGGTTTTGGGATTATACTGAGCAACTTTTATTATGGGACCAACCCCGAAATAGCGAAAAAAAAAATTTGGCTTTTCATACTTTTTTTTTGCGATTTCGCGGTTGGTCCCGTAATAAAAGTAGCTCAGTATAATCCCAAAACCTCCCTGGCAACGGGAATGCAGTTATTTTATGGCCACCCTGTATAGCTACCTATTTCTACCAGCATCAAATAGATAGTGACGGCCAAATTTGTCAAATGTATCGTATTTAATTATGAAGATTTTGACTAAATATGTAATACATGGGCTAATAAATATTTATTTATTTATTATTTGTTCACTTTTATCGAGCAGACGGCATCTATTTGATGCCGACTGTACCACTACTAGTCTGATCACCTATTAATATACTTATTTATTATTACATATTACCTAGTTATGTTTAATGTGGCTTATACCAGTGACTGCGGTCGATTACATCTCATAATATTATTACACTCCCATTAAACTATCACCAATGGTAAATTCCTGAATTAAAAGTATGTTTCGTATTTTAACAGATTTTATAAGCTTCCTGCACCTTATATTTCATCAAAATCTGTTTAATTGTTTATGTGAAATGGTTATAAATTTAATATCCTTACCCGAGATATTCACGTTTTTATATGTGGGTGGGTATTAAAAGTATATACTGTAGGTAGGCCAACCCGTATTTTCAGTAGTATCTATAAAGGTGTTGTAGAACGTTAATGCTAACTTTAAATATTACCTACTTTCACTTTTTAAATTTATATAATTAACTAAAACATTAAAAAACAAGTCTCGCTTCTCAATTATTTTTCAAATTCAAGGATTACTAACGTCAAATTTAACTAGAAAGAGAAAAACGTTAAACAGCAATTACACGGATCAGAACTACCGTAAAGTTCATACCAAAAACAATAGTTCGATTGATTTGAATAATAGTATGAAAAACGGTAGCGCAATGTCCGCTAGAGCGGGACGGGTATACATCTGAGAGCTCTGCACAGCGGTGCTAAGGACGGTCGTTGCCCCGCGGCCGCGAGTGAACTTCTAATGTAGTGCTATAATAATACATATACTGTGCCAGGTATACACAAACTTGGGAGACGAATACGTCACAAAATTCCATAGAAAAACGTCAAAGTGAATGTGGCGGTTTGTTCCGTGTGTTTTGGTTTAATTTGCATTTTCCCTTTGGTTGGTGCGGCTCGTGGCGGCCGGGCGTTTGTTCGACTACGAGGAGAAACGCGATTACTGTTTGATTGATGCAGTCGGCGGTCGCATGTCAAGGTACGCTTTATCATCGTGAATTAAGACTTTCTGGTCGCTCTTGTTTTTATTGATGTAGGTAATTGACAACTGTCGCCTTAGCGACGCGACGCGGAGTTTCCCTTAAAACAATAAGGATGAAGAATCAGTTCGAAAGTAGTAAATTTAATCCACATGTATACATATGTAATGTTCAGCAAATTTGAGTTATATTCTTATTCCTGTGGTTATATTAGTATAAGCCGTGCTCATCTTAAGACTAGGTCAATCAGTGTAAGTCATCTTCAAATATTTATTTCAAAGTATTGTGCGATCCGATCACAGATAATTTACTACATATCCGCATGGTATAATGATATACTCCGCCTGGTACTCTCTTCCCGTCTTTTCGTGGTCACGTGACTGACACAAGCCTACGTCATCATGCGGCAGCGCTATATGATAATATGCGATAGCGCTATATAAAGTGGCAATGTTGTTGTGACGTAGGCTTGTGTCACTCTAGGAAGAGAAGACCATGTTTTATTAGACTATGGATGGAACGTAATAGTAGGAGATTTTTTTATCGTTTCAACCTTATAGTGTGGGGTATCGTTGGATGCCTTTCTAAATAAATAGGGGTCTTTAAACAACATTTCTTGATAACGTGAATCATTTCGGAAATAATCGTTTAGAAAGAAAAAAACTGGTTTTTCTTTCTAACTTTTGAACCATCTGTCCAAAAAATATGAAAAAAAATCATGAAAATAGTGATTAAGAAACTCAATCAAATAAAATTAAAACAAACTTGATCAGTTAAGCCGTTAATGAGTTATCGCTAAAAGTCTTCCCTTCTTATTTTAATTAAAAGCCTGGCAACCCTTAGTTGTGACCGGATTTTCGCAGGCAACCCTATACTATTGTATTTGCAATAAAACTATCATCATTTTGATGTATAATTCAAGTGTCAGACAGATGAGTGCAATTATCCATATAAAATCACCTCTTTAAACACGGCAACCACATAATAGTGACCGGAAAAAGACAGGCAACCTAGTTGATTTATGTTGTACAAGTTGTATACTTTCTATTAAAACTTATTTCGTTCGTCAGACAAATCGGTGTACAGAAAAAATTTTTTTTTTGAAAAATTTCTTAAAAATAGCCTTGACCATATTTCTTTAGGCAACCCTATTTATTTATGTTCTGGAACATATTTTCTTTCATATTATCATAGTTTCATCCGTCAGACAGATTGGTGAAGGTCGACCATATATGTGGGTAGGTTTCTCCCATGGGTATTAGGTTTATTATGAGATTTCCCCCCCGGTTAAACAGTTAATGAGTGTTTACCAATGCTGAAGACTTGTGATGGTTGAACTCTTCGAGTTAGATACAACTCGTCCTGAGTACGAGACCGCGGCACAGTCCCTCCAAGCAACCTTCACATTGATTACGGATCCGCACGCCGCACTGGTGTGCGAGCAGGACATTACACTATATGTATATGTATCATGTGTAGCGCTGCCTCACTCACACGCTGCTCCGGCGTGCACGCAGATACCTAAAATTCATCATCACCCCTTTTCAAACTTAGTACCTCCCGTGAGAGAAACACATTGAGATACATAACTACTCATATCATATTTTATAATCTGTATATCTACACCTACGCTTCTGTCACTTAAGCGCGAGCGACTACCGTACATTGATTTACTTAAAATAAACGTGCATTCATAGGTACCTACGTGCAGCGCCGTATCACCGCGGGGTCGCTGACCTGACATTGAATTCTTCAATTAAAACACGTCAGCGGGTGATATCACTCTACATTTACACGTGGAACTTTTGCTTTGTCACTTGAACAAGGCAATGGACCACTTTCCAAAAGAAATGAGAACTAAAAGACTGGGCGGGGCACAGAGCACGTTTTTGACAAAATCGTTTTTTGCACACTTCCAAGTCTGGTCAGCTCTCGCGGGTTTTTGCTTAGGTCTAGACTTTTATAAAGGTTGTAATGATATTGCCTAGATGAAGCCCGTGATAAGTGATTAGTTGATTACCAAGATTTAGAGATACCAATCTTGAGACTTTATGTCTATGTAAGTAATTAAAACAACTGGCTTTATGTAATGTACAGGTACAGTCGCCATCAGATACATCGGAGCCGCCAAGGTGTTTACAAATATCTAAACGTTACTTACGTTAACGTTAAAGTGTATTTACCTACATATCATATCCCAAAGAGCGCTCACAGATTGATATTTTGATATATATAATATAATACAAACAAAGCAAGAGCTCTTAAAACAAAGACAAAGTACATTATTGATGTTATAATAAAAACGGTAATTATTAATTAAACGAACGAGCGACGATGCTTTCTTGTCGCAGTAAACAATGGCCGATCGGTCGGTTATCAGCGGGGCTATTCCGACCAGCACCCGCACCGACCAAACAACGCAAACTAGTATAAGAGTGATCTCTGAAGACATGTAGTTATGTTGATGAAGTAGTCACGTTTACACTGGTTTCTTACGATCGGAATACATGGCCAGCACATGGCCGCGACGGGCCGGAGTCATTGCCGCTTGCATACCGGCTGTGCGCGTATTTACGCACCTTATCAACAACACGAGTAAGTTGGACGCACACTGCCCGCGAATGCTATACGATTTATATATTTTATTATATATATCGTTGTCTGAGTACCCACAACACAAGCCTTCTTGAGCTTACCGTGGGACTTAGTAAATTTGTGTAAGAATGTCCCTATAGTATTTATTTATTTATATATCCCGATATCATTGTTCAGTCGTTTTTCAGCGAACAACCTTCACCGTTTCATAGCACACTTTCAAGAATCATCTCATTACACTTGTTATATTCGCATAAAGGGTTGAGATAGCCGGTCAATTTAGTCAAAATATCAAAAGCAAGAAAAATTGATACTCGAGTAGATTCTCTCTTACTCCTATTGATTTTCCGTGTATAGGTTCGTAAGAACTATTATATAATCTGTGGTATACACGGAAAACACCTTGCCTATAGGTAGGTATTTGGGTGACCCACATAGCAACACAACTCTCATTTTAACCTGTCAGAATTTTAACAAAGCGAATTAGGACAGCAAGCTCTCGGACGTCATTTTGACGGACAGCTTGCAAAACAAAGCCTACGTAGGTTGCCTCCATTACTTATTTATTTTTTATGCGTTCGAGCATATTGTTTTATTTGTAAAGCAAATGTGAGCATGTGTTTTATTGCCAGATTTAACCCAAGAGCGTAGAAGAAAAGACGCGCTTAGATTAAAGTTGTCTTGATAGAAAAGAATCACGAAAATATGTCTAAATAATTTACATTTTAGTCAGTTGTATACAGTATACAGTTAGACGTGTGATGTTCATAGTTGACAAAACTAAAATTTGATCCAACGATTTTGACAACTTGACAGGTTGGCGTCACCCATACGACTAACTAAATATAGGTTCCGGAACCTATATTTGATGGCTCACGATCGTGCGCCTGGTACCATATCTACCTCTTTTTACTTACATCCATGACAGTATAATATAACGTTACCCTGCATATCATAGCAGTATAATTTCTTATAAAATAAATAGGGATATAGCCGGGGGATCTGACGAGAAAAAAAATAAACAGAAGCATATTTTCAGAAAATCCATATCTCCCTTCCCAGCTTTCAGTCTGTCTGTTTTGATCTTCACCAGGAGCCCAATTCTATAAAATTTTGATACGGCGTCGATCTTATTTTGATACGACCCTGAAGATCGCTCACGCTGTTTGGTGCATGTGAAATGATGTGAAAGTCGTGCGTCAGATGCGTGCCAGTCACCAAGACGATCATCAAGGTGTATGTAACAAATTGTTAATATGAATTGGGCTCCTATACCCGTACCATAAGTTACTGACAGGACTGACAGTGCCAGCACTGACCTCGCCAACGTCTAAGTACGTAATTTACTTTCTATACATCTTGCTCGCACTAATATGTCAGTCCGAGCGAGATGCATAGAAAGTAAGTTACGTTCACGCTAGCGTTTATGTCAGTGCCAAACTGGTGGTAGCCAGGTTATTTTGATATAGTTGTAGCATTCGCTTCGCGCTCGGCGGCAGTGTGCGCGTGGCGCGGCGCGGCCAGCCTTCGGCGCTCGGGTTCAAGTTCGGCCGGACGACAATGAACTTGCCCGGCCGTGACTCACGCATACCGCCCGTTACTGTTACGAAACCATAAACAACGTCTGTGCGAATTCACTCGCAGCCTGAGCGAGTGTTCGGCGGATTAGTCAATTTAATACACGGGAGCCCGATATATTTTGGGTCGAGGCTTGGGTGAATATTTAGCTCATTGCGATACGAACACAAGCAAAATGGCCGTGATGTAACTGATGTAGGGTAATTGCGTCAGTCAGTGTCAGTTTCAGTCCACTTGACAGATTAGCAAATAATACATTTTATTTTTAATTTGCTACTTGCGAAATATATTTTTATGTAGATAGATAAACTATTTAAATATTAAGGATTGCAATAAGTCCAAATTTGTGCAGCATTGAAGGTTTATATTCAAATTTCACCAAGTGGACGAAAACTAGCGCAATGACCCTATACATTTTCTTGCATCCCGCCATCGTACCGCAATTACTTTTATAATTTGGATCATGGCAAAATAAACCTATACTTATTTTATAAAATACTAAAACAATAAAGAGAAAGAAATGGAAAAATACTATCCAAAAAAGTTAATAATTTTATATGAAATTGAAAGAAAAAACTCACTTATAATTTTGTTGCAATGCATCTGAGTAACTAAAAGAATAAAATGAATAATGTAAGATGCATTGGGGTAACTTCGAAAGAAACATTTGTTTCTTGTTAAGATCTATTCTAATACAGTAGCGGGTATTACAGTTTACAATTGCAATATAGTTAGGATAAGACAGCTGATAATTACAGCAAAATGGAGCGGTTAGTTGACCAGAATAACTATGACATTAGTACTAAAAAAACCGGACAAGTGCAAGTCGAACTCGCCCACCGAGGGTTCCGTACTTTTTAGTATTTGTTGTTATAGCGGCAACAGAAATACATCATCTGTGAAAATTTCAACTGTCTGGCTATCACGGTTCGTGAGATACAGCCTGGTGACAGACGGACGGACGGACGGACGGACAGCGGAGTCCTAATAATAGGGTCCCGTTTTACCCTTTGGGTACGGAACCCTAAAAAAGAAGAAAGGAGTCAATTGTTTCATGTTGTGCATTTTATACGGGTGTGGCCTGCAACACGAGCAAATAATTAAAACATAGATTGTACTCCTCAAACGGTGATACTTTTGTTCAACAACTTTTAAAAATTATGAAGTACTTGGACTCCCTATTTTTCATACAAAATAAATATTATCTTCAATGCACGCCATCGCCACGCCATATCATTGTGATTGACGTTGCTTGTCACGCCTTAAACATAACAAAATACATTATTGCGTCTTAGAATAAACTTTAAAGTGTATTAAAAATCAAACCACAAGTTATTTTTAAAAGTCACTGAACAAATGTTAGTCAGTATGATGAGTACAGCCTACAGTTAAATATTTTGCTCATATTACAGGCCACACCCGGTATAGTTTACTAAATTTAATTTAATATATAAATTGCTACGCCTTAGTGGAAATGAAGATAATTAAATGTATGTAATTAGTTAGCATTGCGGGCTATCTATTTTACTTTGTTTGGTCAGTGGTATAAAATGCGAATATTCTCACAGTGAAATATTGGTTGTCAATTTTGCAATATATTTACAAATTGTTTACATGCTATGTAAAATATTTATTTATTTATTTATATACTAGCTTCTGTCCGCGACCTCGTCTGCGTGGAGTAATGATGATGATCGATGAAAACTTTATGTAAGGATTACGCTTTGTGTTAAGGTTTAAGATAGTAATAAAATATATGATCATACAATTTAAATAACCCCATAGGTTTAACAACCCCACCTTATTTAACTGATGACAATATTGTTTGCATAACACGCCGATGCAAGGTGCACTCGCATTGTGTCCGTGACATAGGATCGGTTGTTTATATCGGGATTTAGTTTCAACGTCAGTCAAGACGGCCAAGAACACGTCCTTAATAACGTTGCCACTAGAATTTCACCCTTAATCTGCCTGCCTGTATATGTTTCTCTTTCTATCAATATTACTCGTACTTCACGATAGGAACCTAAATAGATCGGTGCATTTTCTAGGCGTTGCGTTTTAGAGATTTGATTATCAAATATCCAAATATAAATAAATAAATATTATAGGGATTTCATAGATAGCATTCTTACACAAATTGATTGAAGTCCCACGGTAAGCTCAATAAGGTTTGTGATGTGGGTACTCAGACAACGATATATATAATTTAATAAACAAATACTTAAATACATAGAAAACATCCATGACTCAGGAACAAATATCTGTGCTCATCACACAAATAAATGCCCTTACCGGGATTCGAACCCAGGACCATCGACTTCATAGGCAAGGTCACCCAATATGCCAGACCGGTCGTCAAATATACAAAAATTTTAGACAGGGATTTTAAACGTCAAACTTCTATGAAATTATGACGTATAAATAACACTTGCACTGCGTATGCGCTCAAAATCGTTGCAGACTTTTCTTGGTCTAACTCTAGTAGTTTTGGTTGACAAAAGTTGACGATTGACAATTCAGTTACCGGTACCGCAACACTTATGACATCGTATATCACCAACTGATTCGCCTGCTAAACTCGGTGGCACGATATAGACTTTTAAACCTCTTCTTCAGTCAATAACTCTTTGGTAGGTACTAATTGATGTAAGCCAAATTATTAACGTGCCTCAATATGCTCACTTAATGAACAATATGAACATGCACTACGAGCATTACAGTTATCAATGTCATTGAAAACAGTAATAAAAATCATACCATAATAGCATTCATGAAAACAAATAGGTAGTAGTGGGATAAAATGGCTACCAAAAAACGCTGAAATCGAATACCGGTGTCGGCCGAAGATACCCGAAGAAGCCCGAAGGGATGACAAGCGAGCGCAGCGCTTTCCGTGGAACGCGGAAAACGTCGGCACATGTTGAAAATACGAGTGGGCATTGACCCCTACCGCGTGGGCCTGAATCTACAGCTGTTGCTGAATCAAGCCGCATCGCCGCGTATTTATGTGATCCTAGTAGGTACTCGATGTGAGCATCTCGTGTAAATTGAACACTTTAGTGTGTACAGTGAACTATAGGTTATTTTATTACCATACATGTTTTGTGCTTTCCGCAATTTATTTATAGTAATGTGTTGTAATTTTATTCCATTCAATTACAGATCAGGGTAGACTCTGACCACGATAACTTTGCATAAACTTGGTAGTAACAATGCATACATAATTATATCCTTCGTCGTCGTAAATTTAAGAGTTAGACTCTTGTTGGTGTAGCTCTCTCCATCTGACTCTATCCAGGGCCGCCTCCTTGATTTCCTTATACGACATTACAGCTACCATTTCTTTTATTTAATTATATCCTTATAAATCTTATAATCTCCATACTTACTAGCTAGACGTAGCACTTGACATGAAAACTTGGCATGAAGGCGTGGTTTGACTCTAATACCAAGCACAATGAAGATTTAAAGTTATGAAATAGATCTTAAAGGATATTGCACTAATTTGACCAAACTTTTTTATTATAACCGGTTAATATTATTTATGCCTAGGATTATCATTACTTTCTTGTCACATTCTACCGGCACACTTAATTACTATGATAATGATGCTCTCGTAACAAACTGCTCACAGCACAAAGACTCGACAAAATGTCGTCTAAGAATATCGTGTTCAACTTTATTGCTAGACAAAATAAACGTAGAATTTTCTGTAAATTCCGGGCAGCGCATCCTTGCCGGTGACAGGCAATCTGATAATATCACAGCATGAATCAGATTACAGGATTCTTTATATTAATAAACCGGCGAATCTGGAGGGCAGCAAAGGAAACTGCACTTTAGCAAATTGCGAACTGACGAAAACTACAAAAAGTTATTCGCGTATTAAGTTCTGTTTGTTCACACACCAATAGGCCTGTTGCAAGTAACAAAGAATCATGGAAATAATGGTTTCAAAGACACATATATGTTAATAATTATGATTCTAAAAAATGGCCCAATCTCAGTATAAACTGAAGGATTATTAATATATTCAATAAAATAAAAGTGCAAAATTCTCCAATCGGCCATTATTACTGAAACGCCAATCAGAAGCGTTCTAAACAGTGACGTCATCAATCCATAACATATTTCTTAGAGCAACATAGACAACCTCATTGACCGAAATCCATACTATCTCACCAAAGAGTTCGAAGGTGCAAAAAAAATGTTATTTCGCCACTAAACATTTATTACGTCCAAAAAATATTATTACACGATATAAAGTAGATATCTTCGATATTAAACTTTCGTGCGACATGTTTGATATCTATTTGTTATTGTCTAAATAAAATGCTAAATAATACGATATTTTCACCAACAAACTTTTTAATTATTTGGCTGAATCGAATCGCCATGTTGGCTGTCGTAACTAGAAAAAATTAAAAATTAAAAAGTAAAACCGGCGCTCGGTGATTTTCACTCAAAACTTACATGTATCTAAATAATTCATCTTAAATTGCAACCGTGTGAGAGTTTTTGTGTAAAATGAGTTATTGTGATAAATTTTTGTAGTGTATTTATCATCCCTAATATGGTGCTGAATTAACAATATCATTCGGATTCAAGGGAAATTCGTAACTGTAAGTATGTAAACAATGTCTACCCTACCACCCTACCACCAACTAAATGGTGACGTCACAAATGTCGTGCGAGGCATTTTCGCGCGAGTTTTAAACTAGCTATAATAAAATGCAATTATTTATGTTAAATCTTATGAGTTTAGCTAAAATATTGTGTTTTTCGGAACCAATACAAGTGTACCGACAATAATAAAAGGGATTTCAAAATTTGTCATCAGGCCTATTGTTGGCGAATTGTAGTCACCGCCGTAGTGTGATTGCTTGCCTTCCACAAGTCAATTAAGTGAATTGCATTTATTAGTAACTCGACTCGCCCCGGCTTCGCACGGATTACCTACACTTTCCTCAAGAATCACTATTGATAGGTGAAAACCGCATAAAAATCCTTTCAGAAGGTTTTAAGTTTATCGCGAACATACATACATACATACAGACAAACAGACGCGGCGGGGGACTTTGTTTTATAAGGTGAAGTCATAGTAATACACGTCTATTTTTTTTGCGTATTAAAATTATTAAATAAGTAATATTATTATTTATTAGTGATGAGTTCCAGACACTCAATAAGATTGCCATGCTTCCTTGTTTATACTTACCACTTCACGGCCAATAGTATAGTCATTATTACATATAATCTAAACAAATTAAACTTCAATGCGGCTTCAAGTGAAGCGTGAGTCGCTAGTTTGATATGAATTCAAGTCCCCAGCAAGCTCGGTTTCCATACAAGCGTAGTTACGCTTGGTCTGAAACGTTGTCCGTACGATAGGATAAGGTATACGTATCTAGTCGTGTAATTAGTTTAAGCAGTCTCAGATACCATAGTTAAAAAATACAGCAAATTTCAGTTTTAATACAAAACTTATTTTTGCTCTATTTCGTTTGTTTTATATGGAGCTATATAAACTGCTTACAGGACTAAATATACCTCATGTCATTGTATGTGCAAAGTTTCATTACAATTCAACACGTAGTTTTAAAATGAGAACGATACTCCGTTTGTATGGGAAGATGAAATTCATCCGAGCTTGTTGTGGACTTTTAAATAAATAAAACTCAAAATAACGCCGATATTTAAGGGCCATTTTATTTAAAGTTGTCCCCTACACTGTTTTTCAAGTTTGAGTATTTTTATGTTATTTCCACTCAGAATCATGAGCTCTTTTTATCCTAATAGACACTCCCTACACTTTTTTTACAAATTTGAGATTTTTTATGTTACTTATTTCTACTCAGAATCAGGAGCTCTTTTGATCCTACTAGAAGAAAAAAAGTGTCCCAAAATTTCCATACAATCTTCGATCTTTCCATTCCGTGACTGCCATACAAAGTCTATGAAAAATGGTAACGGAATGGAAATAAAAACCCTGGGACACTTTTTTTCTCCTATTAGAATAGTAAGATCTCGTGATTCTGAGTAGAAATAACATAAAATTACACAAATTAAAAAAAAGTGTAGGGGACAACTTTAAATAAAATGGCCCAAAATTACCTTTATAAGAAATATTTCGTATAAAACAAGAGTACCTACGAGTGATAGTAAGATTTAACACGTATTAGTTATATTCTTATAATATTTGTAATTAACTAACTACGGTACTTAATTGATTAATTTAGTCTGCTGAAAAATCTATCGCACCACTGTTTAGTAATTTGGAATGGTGTGTTCTCTTAATATTCAGCTATACCATTTCACATTTTCGATATTGAACGTTTTAATAAATACAAGTGCGACGCGTGACATTCGTGAATCTTCAAATAAAACTTACATTTCTATTGGAAATATAATTCAAGCGAAGTAGGTAACATGCCTAAGCGGCGGACAACCAATTAGTCACTCGTTAATTTAGCAAGGTGCGACATCTCTTGCTAGTGTTGGGTAGGACTCGAGTCCTTTGAGTCCTTCAACACTCGACTCAGTTTTTCTGACTCTTATAATTAAGTCTAAAGTCGAGTTCTTTTCAACTTGATAGAGACCCGAGTCTCTTGTAGAGACTTGAGTCCTTTTCAGAGAACTCTCGATTTTTTTTTACAATTTCGAAATGCATTGTCTATATGTATAATTTGTGGGTTGGGTACACAATCATACGATAACGCCTAATTTATTTACTGTTATTTAAAAAAGATTGTTGCTCTTAAAAAAGATTCAACAAAGCACTCGACTCGGGACTTACAAGACTCCGAAGGTTTTTAAGCGCAGAGTCTCGTAAAAAGGAGCCGAGTCCTTTAAATTTAGACTCAAAGAACTCGAGTTCCAACCAACATTATCTCTTGCTGTAGAATAACCTTTTAACCTAATCCCGACAGCACATCTGCAGTTTTTAGCGGCGACGGCCCGATTCCGGTAGTCATTCTTTCTCGCTTAATTTACTTTAAATTTGGACTGAGTTGTGATACCTTTGGTAGTTAGTACGTTTTATTTTTACCATTCGTTGCTGGCAAATATGTGCAGCACTATGGCAGCACTTTATATATTTGAAGATTTATATTTATAGCAAGGCTAACAAAGCAACGCAGAAATGCGAAAGTTCCATATATACCTATAGAAGAATTATCTCCAAATATTTATTTATAAGAAAAGCAAGTTTCATACTTATAAATATACGTTTTACTATAGGTACTTCCCATGTAAAGGATGACTCACGCTAGACCGGACCGGGGCTGGGCCGGAGCTTCCGGCGCTTTGTTTTCTATGGAAAGCACCACGCGATCACCAAGCCGTCATAGAAAATGACACGTCAGACGTTTCGGCCCGGGCCCGTCCCGGTCTAGCGTGAGTCATCCTTAACTTATTATTTTTAAGTAATTAAGTAAACTCATGTATACATTGAGCACTTTAAGCTTACTTATTTGTCTATTTATTGTGAAGCGGTGGTGGCCGAGCGGATCTGATGTCTGTCTTTCAATCTCTGAGGGCATGGGTTCAAATCCTGGCTCGTACCAAGGAGTAGTTTGGGAACTTATGTACGGAATATCATTTTATATTTAACACTAGCTTTTCGGTGAAGAGAAACATCGTGAGGAAACCTGCGTCGAAGAAGAAGAGAACAGAGAAGAAGAGAGGAAGAATCGATAAAATTGCAAAAAAACGGCTGGTTCGGTTTTTTTGTATTTTTTAGGGCTACTACCAGTAACGTACTTACATATTTTAATCCAAGTTCACTTACTTACCTACCTACATTTTTTATTACTAGCTTTTTATTAACTTGCAACTATGCATGTATGTAGGGGTCAAATATTGCAAGTTAAAGGGTCTAGCAGGCTAAGCGAACAAGAAGTGCCCCCAACGACGATTTAGTCCTTCTTTCAGGTGGTGTACTAGCAGGTCTTAAGAACAGTCTATGCTTAATATCAGTCCTCGATCTTCTTTTGTTTTCGAGTTATTCAGAATAATGTAAAACAATCAGTGTTTCATTGAAAGTGTCATATTTTGTAAACTGTTCAAGTTATATTAACCAAACAAAATTATATTTAACAACAATAAAATAGACTACATAATGCATATTTTTAACCTGCATCTTGTCCTTATATTTCATTATAAAAAAACCATTTTATTTTTCTTCTTATTTTTTTTTACTTTCCACGGAGGTACACCTACAAAAAAAATGCATGAGTACCACTAATACCCACTACGTACATACAAAAATATTTGCATAAATCTTCGTGCGTCATGTCAAAAAAAAACATCGAACAAGGTCTCGGAAACGGTTCTAACGATTTCGATGAAATTTGCTATATGGGCGTTTTCGGGGGCGATAAATTGATTTAGCTAGGTCTTATCTTTGGGAAAACGCGCATTTTTGAGTTATTTATGTTTTCCGAGTAAAGGTCGGTTTCCCAGATATTAGGTTTATTAGAAGAGATTGTCTACATACTAACTGATCTTCACACTGCACTGGTACTTTATTTATATATGCTAGTAAGTAACTACTTGTTCGATAATGTTTTTCTTTGACATGACGCACGAAGATTTATGCAAATATTTTTATATGTATGTAGTGGGTATTAGTGGTAATCATGCATTTTTTTGTAGGTGTACCTCCGCGGAAAGTAAAAAAAAATAAGAAGAAAAATAAAATGTTTTTTTTTTTTATAATGAAATGTAAGGACAAGATGCAGGTTAAAAATATGCATTATGTAGTCTATTTTATTGTTGTTAAATATAATTTTGTTTGGTTAATATAACTTGAACAGTTTACAAAATATGACACTTTCAATGAAACACTGATTATTTTACATTCTCCTGAATAACTCGGGAACAAAAGAAGATCGAGGACTGATATTAAGCATAGAGTGTTCTTAGGACCTGCCAGTACACCACCTGAAAGAATGACCAAATCCGTCGTTGGGGGCACTTCTTGTTCGCTTCGCCTGCTAGACCCTTTGGCCCATTACATGTGTAAGTCGGGTGACAACGCAATATTATGATACCATCGAGCTGATGATGGAGACAGGAGGTAGCCATAGGAACTTTGTGATAAAACAACAAACGCCAAACAACAAACAACAAACGTTTGTGTTTGGGGGTTTTACAATTGTCTCGATGAGTATTAGTTGCCTGTGAAAAAAAAAAGTACAGTCAACGGTAAAAGCTTGTGCAAAATATGAAACTTTTTGCCAAAAACTCATTTTAATCTAATCATCGGTGGAGCTTATGTTTTCGCAATAAGGTTTAGTAGGTAATTGTCAGTGAACAATGTGGACGATATCGGGTTGACCAGGTTGTGGGCAGGGGTGTGATTCGGTAATGAAATATTGCTGCTTCGCTTGGTTAGCCCCTTACACTTGGCTTGATTGTATACTAGCCGCACTAGGAACAGTTTAGACGACTCGATACTTGCTTCCTTGTACTTAGTAGGTGAACTAACGTATATTGCAGGCAAATATATACTAAAATAAATTGGAAAAATTTCACTTTATATGAAGTTCCGTAAATCCTTTTCAGTTTTTCATTTAGGGTGATCATAATAGATAATTAGGTATTCCTTTTATAATTTTTGCTTTCAATGTCATTGTTCTGGTAATATCTTATGGCGTATTTTTGTATGTGCAGGGAAGCATAATATTATTTTAGCAATGATTAATTAAGAATATTCGGCAAGCAAGATTGTCAAAACCTTAGTGGAATAAGCTTAAGAGAGGCATGTGCCCAGTGCCCACTACCCAGCACTGTATTGTCTGTATTTCTTTCGCTTGCTATAGGTAATGATTATTATGATGTTCATTTAATGAAATGTATTTGTAATTTGTTATTGCCTGGAAGTAACTCGTAAAATTAATTTTACGTTGCGTGCACGTTTAACTAAACCCGTTTTGTGGTTGCGATTTCGACGCCGACCAGATATCATTGACACAAGCAAATAAACAAATATACTAATATGTACATATCACATACTTACAATCATTACAGGTAACAAAAAATAATGTATTACACACATTGTGTACACAGTAGTAAATGTTCATTATTTATATAATGTCTCTTTAAACTATTTACTTATATTATAGGCATTGAATGAGTAATATGTACTAGCGAAAGTTACTATTGCGGGCCCCTTGATTTCAATCCGCGTATAGTTCCCACCGAACAAGGAAGCATGCGTTATAGGTAGGTGAATGAACCATTGGAGTCAATGTCAACGGTACCGCTGGTCCAGAATTCGGCAAGTCGAGGGTGCGTACTTAGCACAGGGTAGCAGGGTGCAACCGGCGGGGTAACGACCGCTCCGGGGTCGACGCCCTGCGCCACGCGGCTGACGGTACCCAAACGATTGATTGGAGTGAGACGGCGCTACCTCTCCGCACCCTCACGAATTAACTACCCTCGTCCTTATTAAAGGAAACAACGCTCTGCCTCGTAAAAGATAAGGTATCTTTCTGTTTGTGCTCTAGAGTTGAGTTACGCGCTAATGGCGCTAAGGTGAGCGCACACATGCGACAGGAGGGAAGTAAGTTTTGCTCAAAATATTGATTTTTCCGCGGGTTCCACCGGTGCGTATGTGTGAATGCCGTTGGTGTGTGCGTGTTGCCTACATACTACATCTATTTTGGGTGAACACGTGGTCACTGGGTACTTGTATTGTGTAGACCAAGTTGTTGACATGCGGCTTTATTTTTAAGTTGATCTAATCGGTGCGTAAACTGTATAGTAAGAGAGGTACGAAGTAGGAACTTTTGAAAGTATGTTTTATGTATAAATTTAAATCTATTAAAAAATCGGTACTTACAGAATAAAGATCTGTAGAACGGCCGGACATACGAAAGCATTTTTGCCTAAGCTGAAACGGAAACGCTTCGCTCAAGCTTCGTGCTCGCTCAGTCAAAAATAAATAAAAAGGTTAATTACAACTAGCTTAAAAGTAAAATCGAATCAAAATAATAAATCAAGCGAGTAGTATACAAAACATTAACCGGATTTTAATTTAGTGGTATGGTGGTAAGTAGGTGACAGTAGGTCGCTACTTATAGCTATACCCACTTACTTTACACTACGTTAATATTAAACAGTGCTGGCAATAAGAATAATGTATTTAGAAAACCTTATTGCTAATGTTACATTATGCGTGCACTTTTACATATTAAGTACATACGTACATTAATTGTTACGTGCGCCTGGACTAGGAATATATATAATCGTGTACCTCAGACAAAAAGATAAAATAGGTACTAATTTAAAGGAGTGTTAAGATTAGCTACCCAACTTTTATGTTCCCCAATATTTTTTGTTCCATTCCCGTTTTTCCCCATTCTGATTTTTAACCATTCGTTTATTTTTGCAGTTGTAAATTCGATAGCTTTTTAGAAATCAGTAGTTTTTTCACCAAAGTGTAATGTTTTCACGATAGTCACTCTAAGTCGATAGGCAGTAGGTTAGTTTCGTTATGTATAGCTTCAGATGCCCGAAGGGCAAACCGCCCAGAAATAGGAGCCCTTCGTAGCGGGGCTCCGTCGACTCAGGGTAAGAGGGAAATGTTCTCGGAAATATTACTATTTGGGGAAAAAAGCCATTGAGACATACGCGTGTAATAAAATTAGCTACTGGAAAAATAAAAGAGTATTTAAAAAACAGAATGGGGAGGAAAAACGCGAATGGAACAAAAAATAATGGGAAACAAAAATTTTGAGTACCTAATCTATACACTCGGCTATGTGTCCGCATTCACTTTCTATACAATATTTTATTTTCCCTTCGATCGCACGATATAATTTAAGTAATTCAACTTTCTGTGATACATAATCTTATTTAAAAATCGTTAGGTTATTAACATATTGTTATTCTACTATTTTTACTACACATAAGTATGAGTTTTATGTAACAGAATTACTCCCGAATTTTAGTATACACCGTGAGCTGGTAAGACAGATTTTAACCACGCATTCCTGAGGTAATAAGGAGCATAAATCTTATATTAGCCAAATACAAAAATTATTTGCGTTTTCTGCACACGACCCGTTATTTCTTTTTACACCTTGGCCAACCTTGGCAAAAAAAACATGGCAACGAATTTAAAACATTATTTATACTTAGATAAAAATTGCGAGTTTCCTTGTCTAAAAGGAGTCGGAGCCAAAAAGGCGTTTTGTCACTAAGATATTATAGAAACAAATTTTCACAAGAATTATCAGTAAGAACTAAGTATCTCTAAAAAAGACCGATTTCACAAAATTTTGCATGACATTTTAGTCAAGCGGTCAAGAATACAAATCTGTCGGGCTTTACCAGCCTACGATTTATATAGGTGCTCTATAATGTAAATTAATATTGTTACACGTACTGAAACTCGGGTTAACGGGTATTTAATTTTTAGTTTCACACGCACTTGTACAAATAAACAACGGGCAAAAGAGAGAAAATCTTTTCAGGCAGAAATTTTCTGTATAGAGAATAGGAACTGTGACACCTCACCTAAAGTTCAAAGGACATCGGAGAAATCGCCTTGGAACGTTTTATAGCTACATACCTACACCTATGTAACCAGCTTTTCTTCCAAGTGGCACTTTAAGAAATATTACTTTAGGTGCATACATTCGCACATTATAGGTGTATAAGGAACTAACACAGCCGGTTTGCAAGAGCCACGCACACATTCAAACAGCCTTACCCTTGATTTTGCCATCTCAAGGTCTCTACCCTTCGAGGAAACGCACTCTTTCCTATACTTTTTCGTATAAGCCCGTCTCATTCTAATATGCGGACAATGCCGAAATTTACCGATCGGGAACCGGGGTCGTCGACCGGGGATACCATATTATTGGTAAATAAACATTGATATAGATAGATAGTTGCATAACTGTAGATGCACGTGAGGATTTGTTTGTATAGCGATATTGCCGTAGTCATTATGCGATGCTCTGATTGCTTGTTAACTTTTATCTAGCTACTGGAATAAATCCTCGTCATTTAGTGGCCCTTAGCTCTAGGTATAGCCAAGGGATGAAATAGTAATCTCGCTTCTAACAAGAGGAGTCGTCTAGTTTAATGCATGGTTAAACTATTGGCTTGGCTTTAAACTATTTCGTTGGGGAATTAATGTGTATTTGGAGGACGCTTTATGTTTGCCGGTTGTGTCCAAGCGTACAAACAGTTGAACGAGGTTTTCATTAAACGATGAAAGTTTTCTAATTACGTGGAATATACATTCCACGTAGCCATTTCCTCGTACTGGGAACATGCCATATTAATGGACATGCAAATTTTGGAGTGTTTTAATATCTTATACCGGAAATATAACCTAGTTACTTTCGAATTCTGCTTAGTGAATTTGATTCGGTTAAATTGTGTTCTAATGTATGGGGAAGACAAACTAATTATAGCCAGCCTTTTATGAATGTAGTATGATACCTTAGGGCAGGGGTCTCCAAACTTTTTTACCTAAGGGCCATATTGCGCCTCAGAATTTTCGCGCGGGCCACGGCACACAGCATTTCGCCGCCTGGGGGGGGGGAGGGGTGTATCTGGTTGCTGCTGTTAGGGCTGAACACCTGGAGCCTGGCTCCCGCGGGCCGGATTGGACCGCTGTCGGCGGGCCGGATTGGAACGCTTCGCGGGCCGGATTTGGCCCGCGGGCCGGGGTTTGGAGAGCCCTGCCTTAGGGTATGGTGCTTTACGCACACTAGCGCCCCTTCCCCTCCCCCTGACGCAACCCCCCCTTTTTGCATGAAATATGTCCCGGTTCACAGTTATTTACATTTTTTAATTGTTACATAGTGCAAAACGCCTTTTTGATGGCGATGTTGCTACTATGGGACGTAGTCTAAATATCCTTATTGATAGATGTCAAAAAGTGACAAGTAACACTTTGCAAAAACTAAGTATTACGAAAAAAAAAGTAAAAATCCATTTAAACTGATAAGTTTGCCAATAACATTTACTCTTTTATGTACAAATATATTCAAAAAAGAGAAAAAAAAACAAACAAAAAATTTTTTTTTGGCGAAATTGACCTAAACTTATATTACATTTTTTCCTTCTTTTGACCTCAGAAATAAAATCTTTCGCATTTCTTGAGAACACCTTGTATAATAAGTAAATAAGTGTTATAAAATGAATATAACCTTATTTAATAAGGGATTATTTCTTTCATTGACACTTTTTCCCTAAAATGTATACATAAGGTCAAAAAAAGGAAAAGATGTAATATGAGTTTAGGTCAATTTCGCCAAAAAATATATTTTGTTTGGTTTTTTTTTTAATTTTTTGAATGTATTTGTACATTAAAAGTAAATGCTATTGGTAAACTTGTCACTTAAAATGGATTTTTACTTTTTTTTTCGTAAAACTTAGTTTTTGCAAAGTGTTACTTGTCACTTTTTGACATCTATCAATAAGGATATTTAGACTAAATCCCATAGCAGCAACATCGCCATCAAAAAGGCGTGTTGCACTATGTAACAATAAAAACTTGCTTTTTTTTTTCTTTATTGGTATTAACTCTGAAACTAGGCGAATTTCAAAAAAGTTTATAGGACATTTTTGTCTCTAAATATGATCAGGAATACGCTGTTAATATTATTCGGTTTCCTCATGTTACACCGTGTATAATAAATGAGTTTCGAACCCTAAGTAAAAACTATGTTATTTCGAATTTTGACAAGCTAATACATGAATATTCATCATCATATAAAAAAATGAATATGACCTTTTTTATTAAGAATTTATTAAGGATTATTTCTTTGATTGACACTTTTTTCCTAAAATGTATACTTTCTTCAAAAAATTTAAAAAACTGTGAACCGGGACATATTTCATGCAAAAAGGGGAGGTTGCGTCAGGGGGAGGGAAAGGGACGCTAGTGTGCGTAAAGCACCATACCCTAAGGTATCATACTACATTCATAAAAGGCTGGCTATAATTAGTTTTTCAAAAAACACAATTTGACCGAATCAAATTAGTGCTTGACATTTCCAACAGTTGAGTACACAATTGTATCAATTTAGCCGATTTTGTTTATCATAATTTTTTCATCCTCGTAGCACTGACTCTACCAGTACAGTCAGCGTCATATAGTAGGTAGCATCCAAAGTATTCAAATAGTTCGGTAAGCCATACAAATTATATGGTGTACCGAATTCTTTGAATACTTTGAATGCTACCTACTATATGACGCTGACTGTACAACATGATCGCTGATATGTTTACATCTAAACTTAATGATCATGATACTCTTCGGTTAATATGTACATAATTATAATATCAAGCAATAAGTTAAAGGGTCTAGCAGGCTAAGCGAACAAGTGCCGATTTTATATGTGTATGTAGTGGGTATTAGTGGCTACTCATGCTTATTTATTTTGTAGGTGTACCTCCGCGGAAGGTAAAAAAAAAGAGAAGTAAAATAAAATGTTTTTTTTTTTTATAATGAAATATAAGGACAAGATGCAGGTTAAAAATATGCATTATGTAGTCTATTTCATTGTTGTTAAATATAATTATGTTTGGTTAATCTAACTTGAACAGTTTACAAAATATGACACTTGCAATGATACACTGATTATTTTACATTATCCTGAATAACTCGAAAACAAAAGAAGATCGAGGACTGATATTAAGCATAGAGTGTACTTAGGACCTGCCAGTACACCACCTGAAAGAATTACCAAATCCGTCGTTGGGGGCACTTCTTGTTCGCTTAGCCTGCTAGACCCTGTATTGAAAATGATAAATCGCGGGAATAAAGCAAACTTTCCCTCTTTGCTAACAGCTTCCTAAGAGCAAAATATATATGTTTAAGCTGACATTATATTAAGGTATAAACATATACTGTATTAGACGGTAAGTATGTCGGTCCAGCACCTCGCGAAGGAGTTTTAAGGCAGCCAGGGCAGCTTCTAGTAGTTATATATGTAGAGAGTGCTATGGCGGCGTTCAAAGATCGATAAAAGATGGTGTCAGAGGATTACTTCGAGCTAGATTTTTACTATCATACATCACGTAGTTACCAAACTTTTCTGATACCGAGTTGCAAGTTTTACAATTCAGTTCAATTTAAAAAATCTTTATTCGAGTAGGCCTAGCAACTAACACTTTCGAGTTTCCTTACAAATATATCATCTTAAGCTAATTATTAGAGCAATTTATTGATGTCATAAGTATTGTTATTCTTTAAAAATGTGGTTAGATCAAATTTAAATTAGATATTTTAAAAAATGTATAAAAATACTAGTCTGGAGTGTTTCAAGAATATTTTTTTTATGAAAAATACACAAAATACACACATTGGAATATCAATTTCATTATTACTTAGGTATTGAAGTATACTGTTTCAAACTGTAAAGCAAGTGAAGATTCAACATTTGTAATTACCGCTTGCAGCCAGTGATCACTGATCACCATAAACAAACTCTGTTTTGTCTGAGACAAGATGTTGCGACGGTTACATATCAGAATACCGAAAACTGATTTACCTAATGTTGAATCACCTATGCTTGATTCACCTATTTTTAAATTACCTATCAATCATTTTACCTAAACATTGACTGACCTAAGTTTATAATACCTAAGCTTAAATAACCTAATGGACGAAATACCTAATGCACGATATACCTAATGCACGTTTTACCTACTGCACGTTTCACCTAAAGCTATTGTACCTAATGCACGAATCACCTATAGCTGATATACCTAATGGACGATACACCTAAAGCTGATATACCTAATGAACGATGTACCTAAATTTGATTTATCTAATGGACGAAATACCTAAAACTGTTAAACCTATCGCACGAAATACCTAAAGTTGATATACTTCCTGCACGCATTACCTAATGTCGATATGCCTAATGCACGGAATACCTAAAGTCTATATACCTAGTACAAAATTCATATCATTTTGCCGAATGATCAAGTGGCAACTCCACCCAATAAATCGTATGATTTCCCAACCTTACAGTAGAAACTGTTTGTTTGGATAACAACTTAAAAATACACTTTTTGAAACGCTACTTTTTAGGTAGTAGAATGATTTCTGAAGTCTAATACAAAATTAGTTATCTTATCTTATCAAAAACTTAATTTTTGTAAGTTAGCATCATGACGATGAAATAAAAGTCGGTTTTGGCACTGTTTGGTCGCAGTTAACCTAACACGCTCCTCCTCGCTTTGCTCGTCGTCGCACCTATCTCGACTCTGGCAAATGACTAGACCTTATATTATAATAAAAAATAGTAAGTCGATTGAATGATTTGGCTAAAAAATTTATACCAAATGTTGTAAGTATGTCCTAATAATATTCTACTAAACAATAATTATATTTTTGATTCGAGTTCAGGTATTTCGTGCATTAGGTGTATCGAATTTAGGTATTTCGTTCATTAGGTATGTTAACTTTAGGTAATTTGATCATTAGGTATACCGACTTTAGGTAATTCGTGCAGTAGGTATGTTAACTTTAGGCAATTCGATCATTAGGAATACCGAGTTTAGGTATTTCGTGCATTAGGTATATCAACATTAGGTGTTTCATGTATTAGGTATATTAGCTTTAGGTATTTCGAGTATTAGGTGTTTCAACTTTAGGTAAATCGAGCATAGGTATTATGAGCTTAGGTAAACCAATTGTAGGTGAAACGTGCAATAGGTAATTCGTTCATTAGGTGTTATGAGCTTAGGTTAATTGGTCATTAGGTATTTAAAAAAATAGGTGAAACGAGCATAGGTGATTCAACATTAGGTAAATCGATTTTCGGTATTCTGATATGTAACCGTTGCGACTGTCTAAACTACGAGTAGTTAAGACCTGAGAAAGACATCTCAGCCAAAAGGTACCGCTTTCTCTGCTGTTACCCTTGTTATACAAGAGCGACTGGCATAAACACACAAATTAATGGTTTAAGACATTTATTTCTCAAAAGATTTACGTAAATCACTTACTGAGAAAACAATAATTTTGCTTTAAATCTAAATAGGAGAGAATAGCATGCAGAAACGGTAAAAATTCCTGATTTTCTCAGTATATTTTTGAATTGGAAGAACGTTAGTTGGCCACTCACCCAGTATGAAATTGAAAATATAACCATGTTATTAATGAAATTTGGCATCTATAAGTTTACCTTACTGGTATTTACTTAAAAAAATCCCACTTATTTTTTTTTAAATTAAAAACGTTGTCTGAGTAGTTTTGACAATTTCATTAGATATCAGCTCCAAATAACAAATATTCATTAATGAAATTGATAATTAAACCAATTAAGTTTACTCTACCACAATATCCTGAAACAAAATTCGTTTGCAATTAGCTTGATATAGCGGTAACCACAGCATATTGGGTCGCTTACCGATATCAAATAATTTCAACGTGATTTAACCAATAGAGCATAAATTTGATATCAAAGCAAAATGGATCGACGTGCAATCGTGCTGGACATAAAGCCACACCATTACTGAAGAGATATCTCCGTGTAGTGCATTGAAAGCGAAGGCAGCAGAGTTAATGATTTGACATAGGACCGTATGGGCGTAGGGCCGTATGGGCGTAGGGCCGTATGGGCGTAGGTATGCGATTATAGTTATAGCAATTGACTTGTCACAAGATTCTACACGCGACTTTTGCGTAGAATGATGGTTTCTGATGAGCGTGAAGAGTTCAGACAGACAGTGTTAGATTCGTATTTATAAAGTTAGCAAGGATAGTTATTTCTGAAACTGTTAACTACTTAGACGAGATTGTTATAAATGCCTCAAAACTACCAGTTTTAAGAAAACTGACGGTTACAAAAAAAGAGACAGACACGAAACATTTAATTATACTAAGACATACGGCTCGATTCGGGAAATGAATTGGAGATTCACTAGATATGAAATAGTAAAGATATGTGACGTTCCACGGCAAAAGGTACCTTATGGCGGCTGGCGCCGCGATTCGGGAAATGAATTAGAGATTCACCACTATATCGTATCTAGTTAATCTCTAATTAATTTCCCGAATCGCGCCGATAGTAGCGTTTTCATGTGACTTCAGATGCGTGGTCTCTCATCTACTCATCTCTCTTAGTTACTCCCTTAGAAAGCAGTAATAAAAATATAATTGCGCTTGCAATATCAGTTGTCTTATTCAAGGTTGTTAACCCTATCTGTCCTAAATTTCATTCAATTCCGTTCATCCATTTATTGATTGACTACACAACAAACAAAAACTTTCAAAAATATGACTATACCATTACAACAATCAAATTACGTAGGGTTATACGTAATACCGCAAATTGGTAACAGGGCGTTATCAACTAACGTCCTTTCGAACTTACCGCTATGCCTCGCTCGTATAAGTATTATTACTATGGTGCCTGACCTACGCCAATGCCGAATGCACCCTCCACTTAGATTTCTAGACACCTATCTATAGGTTCCGAACAACCTAGGTGGCGCACACACACGCGCGCCGTCTGTCCGCGTTGGTGTGTGTGCGTTGACATTGCACGCGGGGGGCGGGGTTCGTTATGCATTTTATTTAAGTTTGAAGGTTATACTAAGTTTTCCAAAACTTGAGGTTGTTGGTGAGATATTGACCTCGACATCTATATACATACATATTATATAAATCTCCCTCCGCTAGATCGAAACCTACTTACTCGTAGTTCACATTAATCCACTACTCGTAACTATAGTTCGGTTTTTTTTAGCATTAGAAATAAGGTAAACAATCTTGATGTGTCTTTTAATTGAAAAACACATTTTTAAAATTAGTTACGGCAAATATGTAACAATTATGAATCTAATACGATCATTTATATTCTTCTGCTTTCAATAGTTACTGATTTTTAAAAAGCGTTTTTCAATTAAAAGACATGTCAAGATCGCTTACCTTCTTTCAAGTTCTTTCTAATGCTAAAAAAAACGAACTATAGTCAAGTACTTACTTAGCAATCGTTTATAAAAAATGTCAATCAAAAATGACAGTCGTTGCACAATTGTATGACAATTTGTATAACAATTAAATAAGCGAGATGACTAAGTCATCTCAAAAATTGTTTTTTTTTTACATTACAATCAATATTGTATGTGCTATCGGGATAACGCCTGTACAATGCTTTCTAATGCGTCTTGGTAGGTATTTCTAGAGATACGAAACTATTACTACTAATACACCGTTTTACTATCTCAAAAAACTTATGTTATGATCACACTAAGTACTATCCCTTCTTAATATTTAAATATAGACAACCCACTGCAAAAGCTTTTTTACCATGGAGTTAAAACGACAAGTCGATACGTTAGCGTATAATACATAAGTACAAACGACCAGTTGTAAAATTAAAAAAACAACGGGTTGCACTCCGGGAGTGCCGGCAGAAGTGAAAACTCAATGACATTGTAACAATTTTTCGATCAGGGGGCCGATTTTTGAATTTCGATCGCTCGATTACGTCACTCGAAAATCTAATTTTTTAAATACGAGCGATAGAAATTGGGAATCGAGTGGTGTTGACCACTCGTTTTCAATTCTATTAGTAGAATTTAAATGCCTAGTAGTGGAGATATTATTGAACGAAATACACGAAATCGAACGGTCGAAATTCAAAAATCGCCCCCCAGGTCACGTGTCCGTCTTACGTCTTACGCTGTCGCGAGTTTAACATTTTTTCCCCATCTCAAAAAGTGCACAGCGCCGCTAAAGAAGTTTTCACTTCAAAAACATCCACGTAAATATTCAGATTGTATGCAGTAGTGTTAAAACTGTTAAAAGCGATGAATTGATTCCCACCCCACCCCATTAAATGCCATCGCGCAATAATGTGATGTACATAAATAATAGATGACATGACATTCCATTTACCTCCGCGTGCCAATAATTATTTAGTCTAGACCTGCCCCAACAAAGACTGCTTTTACAGTTTTATTCAAAAAGCAACCTTACGCTATCTGTATTTGACTGCATAAATATGCTTGGGTGCATGCAGTGACACAGCTTACGCGACCTCGTATCTCAGGCTGTCGTAGTCATAGTTTCCAATACGATCTTGCGCTTAGGGATTGAAGCTTGGATTAAGTATAAAGTGCATGTATACGGAGAAGCTACCTCAGCTCATCCCATTCATTGTACAGCTGATATATATATAGTGGCATAATATAATGTAAGAGTGAGGACTACCGTACTTACCCAATCTGTATGATTTTATTAAATTCTTAGATCGTTGGGTTGAAGGCAGGCACCTGCAAAAATATGTTACTCTTCAAAGGCCGTAAGAATATGTGACACGGTCTTATGGCTCTACAAATAAGATGGTGTCAGATATTTTTGCGGCCTTCGTTAAGGTTAACCGGGACCAAACAGCGCGCGAAGCTGACCGACTGCCGTATTCGAACTTCAAGATATTCACAAGAGACGACACGTATAGTTTAGATATCAACTAGTTCTCTTTTGCAGCGCAATTCGGGCAACCAATGTCACTTTTACGATAGATAGCGTAAGATATCTATTAGATGTGAATTGGATCTCTAAGTCATATCCTGAGGAAATCGTTCAAGAGTATCTCCAGAATCGCGCAAATGTCGTATTTGACAGGTTAGATCTTAAACATATCGTTATCGTATCTTGGTGATGTCTAAAAGATATCTAATAGATGTCTATTTCAAAATCCGAATCGGGCCCCGAGCGAAGCGAGAGTGCCGGAGGTACCGGCCGGCGATGCCAGGACCAACTTTATGTTTTACTTATATTATAATTATAATGTTAAATAAAAGAAAATGGTAGTCATAACTAGTTTTCACTGAAATATATTTTTGAACAAACAGTCAAAAGTAGTTTTTACCAAAGCACTTTCCGAAAACAATTTTTAATTAATGAACTTCGTTTTAAAAATTCGTTCGTGATACGAAAAACTAGTTTTAACTAGGGAAACGCGTTGCCACTAAAACTTTTTAAGGTAACATAGGTACATACGGCTCTTGCGTTGTTGCGTTTTCATGCGTCGTCTGAAAAATTGACCGTAGGCAATATTAATGGCAACATGAATTTTCTGTCAGTTAACACGCAATTTGATTATCTTATTACGTTTAATATAACGTTCCATCGGTTTTAATGAGTGTAAACCGTTTAGGCTAGACGGGTCGTTACGGACGAGTTGCGTTGGAAAATTGCAAGCGAAGTTTGGAAAAAATACGAGGTGACATTAATAGTGTTACCTACCTATATGTAGGTGTAATATCCTGACAAAAGTCTGGACTTAAGCCTGAAAATCCTGAAATTTACTGGATGATCATGGTTATGGATGGAGTTATTAAATAACTTTTAATAATATTGAACACTCTTTTGCCAAGATATCTTTTAGGTAGGTACCTATATATTATTTCTGAATTTAAAATTGGTCCGAGTGGAAGTTGGTCTATTCGTGCTCTATTTCTGGGGGGCGATTTTTGAATTTCGATCGCTCGATTTCGTCACTCGAAAATCGGTGGAAAACGGCGAAATGCTAATTTCGCCGTTAAGAATAATAGAAATTTGGAATCCAGTGGTATTGACCACTCGTTTTCAATTCTATTAGTAGAATTTAAATGCCTAGTAGTGGAGATATTATTGAACGAAATACACGAAATCGAGCGGTCGAAATTCAAAAATCGGCCCCCTGGATTATAAATACTATATTAGTATAGCATAACTTTCCCATTCCTTTGCTTAACTCCAACCATATCTAGCTTAAAAAAATGGTTAGTTGGGGTTATCAAAAACCCAGACACTCGCCAAGTCCCCCCGCAATCCGCACAAAACCTGACAACGGAAATCCTGAAGTATGGCAACCCTACCTAATCCTATATGCAAATTTTGTAAGTATATCAGAGGTTAAAAAAGCGAAGGATCTGAAAATAGAAAGAGGGTTCATTTTTTAATTTTGGAAGCTGAAGCCCCGTTATAGAAATTAAAAGTTAGCACAAGTGTATAACTTTTAATTTAAGTATAGTTATACTATACCTAAATATAATTTAGTATATGTAATTAAAATTATTGAGAAGTACTTTACGTCTATTTACTTTACGCCACAAACTATACGAGCCCCGATGCAGTGGAGTTCGTCTAGTTATACACAAATGCGTATTTTGTTTATTCTAAGAAATTTTACACATTTACATCAAAGGACTCTGTTATGAGATCAATAATAGTAATAAATATTAAATTTCTAGTTAATTTAATCGAATAATAGAATTGCATGACACTTTTATTGTTGAAAATATGAACTTTTAAAAACGTTATTCAAGTTCTGTTATCCTCTAGTCTCCTAACAGAACTTCTGTATGCATTGGGCTCGACACCAGTCAGATTAATAGAGAGCGCGCCAACTCGTTTTATTTGTGTGGACGTATATTGGAAATGGATTCCAAAAAACTGTCACCTCTGCAAACATACTGTCGACTATGAAGTCTAATATGAACAATGCAATCTATGTTTGGAAACACGCATTCTGGCGAAGCAGTTTTAAAACACTAGTTAACTTTGCCGCCCATACAGTACATGTAACATTTAGGATAATACTATGGAACAGTCGCCATCAAACATATCGGAGCGGCCGTGACGCTCAAAAATATCTAAATACGCGATCTAACGCCTTAATTATTTAAGACTGAAATACCTAATTCAATTACTAACAGTAAGAGAAAAAGAAATTATTGTAAGTAGAAACCACTATTTAAATCTGTTTTTCAATGAATCAAATGAGTGTTACATCAATGTTCTATTAATAGCTATTTATTTCTATTTCCATTCATTTCATTATTTATAATTGTTCAGAAACTTCTGAAGTACAGTTCTATTCAAGACGCTATCTGTTGGCGAGTGGCTGGAACTAACGTAGTTCAGCGTTTCGCCGACAGATGGCTCTCTCAGTCAGTACGCGTATATTACTGAAACAATTTTACGTGTTAAATTGATAAATGATAATCCTATAATGATTATCTTTTATGTGTTATTTTTAATAAAACCGTATTAAAACCCATCAAACAGGTTATTAACTTATCATATAAATTTGTGCTCTATAATACGCACGTAGGTCAATAGTCAGTTTTTGTTGTTAAGAACTAGGTCACGTGAACTAAAAGTAGACACTTGTTTAATTTGCAGAAAGATGGGAGCAAACACAAGCTTAAAAACCTAATTTTATAACGGGTTTATTTTTAATTATACAATGTATGTTAACTTCTGATTAGAATAGGTTTCAGTGACAAAAATAACCTCACGCTTACAATACGACAATTCTAATTAGTGTTATTATGCCTAATTATCAACAAGTAATCGTTGATAATTTAATCGTATATTTAACTAAGCTCTGCCCGCAACTGGGTCCGCGTAGAAGTCGTTAAACCTTTCAATTCCATTTTCACCCGCCTAACCGGCTTGAGTGAAAAAAAAACTTCTTAGTAGAGCTCTACAACATTTGAATTTCAAAATCTTAACTTTAACGGCTTAGGCTGCGTTTCCACCAGAGATGTGCGAAGATGCGTAGCGTAGCGTGGGGTGTGTTTTTAAGAACTACCTAATAGAATCACTGCACGCTGAGCGAAACGCTGAAAACAAATGAAGTAATTCTATAATATATTTTAATATGATTTGGGTGATAATCTTTGTCGTGGAAGTAGAAAGGTTCTTATTAATGTCGAAATAATTTTTCATAAATATATAACGAGCTCTTGATTGAAAAAATTATACACAGCTTAGATGGTTTGCCCGAAATATTCATAGTAAAAAATAAATAATGGCCTCAGTATTTAGATATTGTCAAGTGTTCGAGGTACTCTTCCTCTACCTTAATTTTGCAGTAAAAGCAATAAAATTAACCATCCAAAATGTGCCTCTGAAAGTCTCAGGATCAGCAATTAAGCCACATAAATTTCCACGTTCGTATTGTATACACATCTTTATTTTTCATTAAAGAATTTGGTACTTAACCAGCAAATATCAATCCTGATCCTACATATATCACAAAGAGCTATCTTCTTTGATAAATATATACCTACCTACCTACTATGTATGTACTAGTATATACCTACGAGTATACCTACTAGTAGAATCGGCCTTTGCTGCCCCGCAATTAGGTAATAAACAGAAAATATACATACATAATTTACTGTAATCTCTGTCTCTGCCTATATACCTCTGCGGAAAATAGACGAGATTATTTTATACATAATTATATATAAAAAAATACATAGTTGTCGTTAAATTTGTGTGAAAATGTCATAGTAAAAATATTTTAAAGATGAAATAAAAGTTGATCTTATCTTGTAAAAAAATATTAGCATGGTATTTGATCTTATGATTTATCTCCATTGCCACCGACTAGCTTTGTTTACCAGCACCGGCCGGAGAGAGTAACCGAAGTGAAAGTCAAATATAGCGTAAACTCCGGCGCATTGTTTCGTTGTGCAATCGCTGTAATACATTCAGTTTGCAAGGAATATATTCGATACAAAAAGTAACAAATACATGTATATGGATGTCATTTATTTAACATTTATTATTTGGGCTACAGTAATCTTGAGATCTCTTCATCGATCGTCTTGAGATCTGCAACGTTCCACGTGATTGGACCCAAAAACAATGAGGTGTACCACGGAATACAATAATTTGTTTTGTGAGGTGTACCGTCTGATCTCTGGATCGCCGCACCAGCATAACGATGATTCACGCCATCCCCATTGACACTTCAAATATATAATTAAAAACTTAATTACCTACATTGAAAAAGTCTTTCACATAGGTTCCCATAATGCCTATATCACACAACTTACATTATTATTGAATTGTCTTTTGTATGTAATATAATTGTCCTTTTTTTTAAATACATCCATTCAAGTGTAAGCATACCTAGCTAAATAAAATACACAACACGATCACGCTTGAGTTGTGAAGAAAATAGGGTATGAGAATAGTATTGCTGTGTATACCTAACATTACGACTACAGCAGTGTTTGTAAGTACTAGTTCCATAGACCATTATTATTGGTCCCACTTTTCTTTCTATATATAAACGTATGCCGACCATAAACATTATTACACAGCACCCCTTAACATTTATGCACGGGTCGCCCATCAACGCTGGAACACTTCATCAGATATACTTTACGGCCAGCACCTTAAGTCAACTGCATAAGAGCTAAAACCGGATGCAGTCGTTCGCTAAAAGTACGGTGACGGGATAAATAATAAAATAAAATATGGAATCAGCAAATAATGTTCATTTCATAAAATATTCCTCAGCAATTCCTCAGTTCAGTTCAGACTGGACTCACATAGGCATCACCTGATATGTGAGTCCATGATTGATGATTATTCATACCATGTTACTTAAGTACTTAATATCAATTTAACTGTTTAATTGTTACTTTGTATTGTATCTTGTAATGCAACTTTTCGCATATTCCGTCACTATAACTTTTTTATCTGTTGCACCAATTTGATTTTGGTATTTATTGAGCAAGAATATAGGTAAACAATTGAATGAGTTTTCAAATGTCACTTACGGTTGTTATGCGTGAAGATTTATCTTATACCTTTAAACGTGCAATTCTTGTTTAGGTATAGGTATATATATATACTTAGAGCATACTGAAAATTCCTGGACTGGCCACTTAGAAAAAATAAGATAGTATCTCATTCAGAATCTAGAAATTCTCAGTATGGCCCACGTATAAGCTCGGTCTCCCATCAACTTAGGTAATATTATTCGATCATTATGGAAATGGAATCATATGTACGAACAGCTATAGTCGAGTTTCGTTAAGTAAGTACCAGGTTCTTCCCTTATCTTACACGGGATCGTGTGGCAACGAAGTGCAATCTATCAAGATAA
Organism: Cydia splendana; assembly: GCF_910591565.1. Taxonomy (NCBI): domain Eukaryota; kingdom Metazoa; phylum Arthropoda; class Insecta; order Lepidoptera; family Tortricidae; genus Cydia; species Cydia splendana. Next base: position 7,823,668 of record NC_085987.1, on the reverse strand, counting down.
CCTATTTTCCAAGGAAATTGGCTGCATAATTCTAGAGTCTTAAATAAAGTCAATATTACAATACCAGGGCGGTTTCAAAGGATGTAGCCGTGGACGAGGTAGATAAAAGATAGTTTTTTTCTAGAGCTAAGCCAAGCCTTAGCAGCTTCATTCCCCTATCTTAATACAAAAGCCCCTTTTAAGAGATCTGGTATTAAGCTCTACCATCTCCTTGTACGAGTACGTATAGAACTCGTAGAAGTAACCGCTGGAAAACAGGAATTAATTTCTAGTGAACGGCGTCACTGCTACAGTATTTTAAGTAGGAATATTGCGCACCGAGTTCTGATAGCGAGATATATGTAATGATTTGGGGCCGCAATATTGAGGCTACTCGGGTTCACGCGGAGTTCTAGGACAGTCTGTCGCAACAGCCGCCGCACGCTGACTTATCGCCTCTCAACCGCTTACACCAGTCCCCCAATTACAGCCCGACCTAGCGCCGCGGCATCGGCAGCCTCGCTTCCTGGCTTAAGCTATTAGACCTCACACACACTGAGGCCACCTTGCCATACCCGATCACTCGTCATCGTCATCATTCATCGCGCCATGAGTCAAGTTAATTCAAAACCCTTCATAAACACCAATATACAACGTAGAAACATGAGTCTAATAGAAATAGAAAACATGTGTATGTGTGCGTAAATTGCACTTGTGGTGTAGTTATGTGCAATAAATACTTGTGTATCCCTCTCTTTCCTTCTCGACATTTCACTGATAGCTATGGCCTTGTCTAGTCGCATCTAATGCTGGCATTAGTCTGTTTACACTACTCTCCTTCAACGCGTTTGTTGCGTTACTCGTTCCAGTAACTGTCCAGTCCAATGATAGACGATGTGACTATTTCTTAATTCTTATTGCCTAGCCTCAGCGTTTTAACAAGTTTTGTGCTCGTGAAAACAGTATTAAACACGCACCAATTAATTTGGTCTTTGTAGGTTACATTTATAACAAAAACGTTATTAAATATATAAACAGATGTTCCGTTCCAAAAGAATTTTATGGTCAATGATATGGATATTAAGTTTATGCGGAAACAATTTATAGTTCACTGTTGAATCATACGTATTTCTGTTTTGTTTCAGGTGAGTCTGCTAAGTTACAATGCCGGATTATTTCGCCGGTATGGTATGGAGGTTTGTACGATTCTCAATGTCTAGCCTTAGTCCCAAGGCCCTAGTGTCACATATAAACGCTGTTAATATGTTATATTCCCTGAATATTAAACTTTAATACGGGCCAAAAGGTTCAGGCGTTTAGCAAACACCATCTACTTGTACAAGTGCGCTCTCTTATACAACGCACCTAACGTCCCTGTAGCGAGTGTTGACTGAGCCGGAGTGTTGACCGGTATGTAGGTTACACCGCGCGAACCAGCAAGCCGCCTCGCCCCGCGCCCGCGCTCTCCGCGCCACGCAACTACTTCTAGAATCTATGCAACTATATTTTTAACAAGAAAATGTCAAATGCACAATTCAGTTACATGCGTACACGTGGAAAATTGTCGTGTTACAAATGTAACAGGCTGGGTTCAAACAGTGATCTAGCCGGTTTTAAGGCTTTGTAACTGCCTCAGGCGTGGCTCACTCCGCGATTTCGTCGCTTTGCTACAGGTAGCTAAAAGTACATCCGTTCCACACCAATTTTGCTGGTTAGCCATAAGCCGCGCGTGGCGCTGTCGCCACCTAGCGGCCATATCTGTCCTGATCGTAACAGATGCGTTTTATTAGAGAGTGAGTCTTCTGTACCTAGTACTATTATTTATTCTGTGACTGCGTTGTTAAATGAAACGAATTATGACATTACCTAGAAAACAGTTTCAGTATTATATTTGCTGATGAAAGTGATTAGTTAAACATCACTTCTTAGCAGTATGTCACGGACAAATCTATTATTAAATTTCAACCCCAGTTTCATTATATTTATATGAACCCAAACCAGTGGTCAGTGGGGCAAGTTCGCTCGCTTTTTAACTCCATTAAATCGGACATGTCCAGTTGGAGGCCGTGGTCAGCGTTTGAACGCTCCGTTCAAAAATACGACGCTGCCGAACCGGGTTGATGCTTCGTTTAGATTCCTTAGAGCCTAGTGTTCTACACTTTAATATATCGTTTACCCAAAGGGTAAAACGGGACCCTATTACTAAGACTCCCCTGTCCGTCCGTCCGTCCGTCCGTCTGTCACCAGGCTGTATCTCACGAACCGTGATAGCTAGACAGTTGAAATTTTCACAGATGATGTATTTCTGTTGCCGCTATAACAACAAATACTAAAAAGTACGGAACCCTCGGTGGGCGAGTCCGACTCGCACTTGTCCGGTTTTTTATCCATCCTGTAGCATTTTACAGGTATATTATACATAGATTAATTTTTGTTTTCGTATTTTTTAGAAATTGGCTATTACCTATAAATCTACTTAGAAACCACATAAATTGGTATCTGTACTATTCAATGAAACACCACGAGTCCTTGACAACAACTGAGTTATCAAACCATCAAATATAATTATATTATGTACTTTCAATAATTATAACATATGTATGTATAATTTATTGTATCTATGTAGATACCGTCCTTCTCGTCATGATAGCGTTTCATTCATTCCTTCGCTTAATTCTACTATATACTGTATACGTATATAACATTTTTTTATTTCCTTCATATTAGGCATTTGATTTGTACGACGGTAAATCATGTATAAAATTGAATGATCCTATAAAATTATACAAGCAGTAGAATGATGAGCAATATAATTTCATACAGATGTCATCTCTTAAACTACTGAGGCATGGTATTAGTACCATGCGCGGTTTTCCCGCAAGTAAAATCGCTAACAAGTAATATTTGCATTAACAGTTGCATTGGCAAGAAAGCGGCTGAATATAATTTGAGTCGACGATGACATCGTTTGAGCCATACTCTTTGTTAACCTTTCCAGCCAACCTAGATACGTCCAAATGGTAATACAATGTATGTATTCAAACTTGATGCAAATTAAAAAAATAGATGAATCGTGTAATAGTTAAAGTAATGCGAACTTGCATCTCAAGGGGTTAGCTTGCTCGGCCTTGGCCAGAGACTGCTATACTCGTACCTTCATTGAAGGTTCCGTCACAGGCAGCAGTCACCCTGCTTTAGTAAGGCGGACTACAGTCTCCCAGACCTTGCAGTGCAGCAGTGCGATTTAATTATCTTCTGAGCATCAAGACTGTATCATTTAGCAGTTGTCAAATCATATATTTTTTCCTCATGTCATATATTAAAGAAAATATAACGTATTTAGAACGTCGTCGTCGTCGCAACAATACGTATCATGTGTTTAAATCACAATGGCCATCAATTTAGGAGATCGGCAACCGGCCGTGACTCTGTTTATGACATAAATACTACGAAAATGATAACCGACGCCGCCGAAAACACTGAAGGATATTAGCGATAAGCTGACATAGAAAAGATACAAAAAAAATACGACGCGTTTGTGTTGGTCGTCGGCTCGTCCTATATTCTATATCTGCCGTATCTACACCTTAATACCTGCAATGGTCGTGCATTTAAGTGAAAGTGCGTTCACTTCACCGACCAAGGTTCTAACACCTGCATCTAGACGCACGCACTTAGCACGCAACTTTTCCTCCTACAATTAGAACGATCCCTGTAAACTGAATGGAAATAATTCAAAAATAGAAATCTTGCTTATTTGAAACGTAGCCAAACACGACGAGACGATACTTGAGAGCAATTTACGAAACGGCGTACAATGATCTCTCCTCATTACTATAAATGACAGCTACGAACTCGGTATGAAGTGAAAACAAAGACTCGCTTTCTAAAGTGCAGGCGAAATGTGGTTCGATGTCGGAAGACCATATTAGATTATCCATCAGATACTAAACGAAATGCTACTTAAGAATCAGTGGCTATATATGTATAAGTATAGCTATTAGATTCCTACCGAATGTTCGCCCTAACCGACGCTAATAGATGGCGCCTGCACTGCAGAAGCATTATAATGAGTAATGACATTATTCTGAGTCGTAGCGAACTGCCATTTTCTCGATAAGAGGATGATATGAAAACCATTCGCACGTTATTTGTGATGGTGTAAATCTGTAGTATTTTTCACCACACCAGCTCGGAAAGGCTTACTTTGCACTTCAAAAACGGATAGCAAAGTTGAACTTTGCTATCAGTAATTCACATATGAGGCAAAGTAATCAAATGCAAATTTTGAGTTGTTTTCTTATGTTTTCTGGTAGAATTGACTTATAATGATGATTTTGGATGATAAATATTTAATAACATTCATTTGAATTTGATTTGGGTTGGATTTGTTTGATATTTTACATTTAATATTTGCTTCGGGTTAGTGTGGTGAAAAATTTTGTGTTTCACTCGGGGACAAATTTTGTTTAACCCTCGTGCTTTGAAACCCTCGCAACGCTCAAGATTCCATTTTTCGAACCACTCGCTACGCTCGTGGTTCAATTTTGGGATCTTTCGCTTGCTCGGGTATCAATATTAGCACGAGCGGTTAAACAACAACTTTGCCCCCTTGTAAAACAAATAACTATACCAGCTTCTGTCAGAATTGATATTGACCCATTCGCGCATACTTATGTTTGCCAAAGTGACCCTAATATTGCCTACATAAGTTAAAAAACATATTTTTTATGACCATTCTTCCTTACCTTAGTCTTACATTCGAGTATTAGCTTCTATTTCACGGCACTCGTATTACAATGTAACAAATGGCTGAAACAAAATCCATATGCCACAAAAATGCAATGTTATTTTCAAACTGTAGCACAGTTGCTTGTCGCTGTTGAAACAGAATCTATTTTCGCATAACTAGACCATATAACAAAATGTGTGCCACTCAATTTCGACGAAGCTCTGGCATGATTCATTTTAAAAGTTCAACGTAACAATAATACCAACCCACGTTTCTAGGTCAAGTTTCCATTTTCTAAAAAGGTATTCAGCATTCAGTTTTTAGGCTAGACCCGTTGTCTTTTTTCACCCGTGAAGGAAACTATTACTTAGCTTTCTACTTTATTGATAATTAAAAATGTATTTACCGGCATTTGTATCGGCAGCTGTTTTAATTATTTTTAATGCCATGTAGATTGTAGAATCACTTTCATTTTATTAATCAGGTATGTCCACACTTCACTCAAGACGTGAAAGATCTCTGAATAAAAAACTTGATTATATGTGGTTAAATCTGTTTACATTACAGTTCAAATATTTTCATTGTCATCGCGTTCATAAAGCTGGACGGTGGTATTAGCGAACAAATAATACTAAAAATTGTTGCTGAAATCTTAGATACAAATATGTACATAGTAAGTACGCTTTTACGTTTAAAGTATACCTACCTACGTAATAGACTTAGCGCTTTGATCGCATTAACTATAGATCCAACCAGTAGATCCAAGATAATACCAAATAAATACAACAAAGTATAAAAAAACTACCACAAAATACCACATTCCCGAAAGACTTAAACATAATCGAAATGGTGTGATAGAATACCTAAATGTCAAATTACCCTAATTAATGAATGTTATTTTATGCAATTTAATGGCGGGCGCTGTCACTGTTAATTTCCTTCATGAAATAATAGTCTGTTCGAGATCCTGAAAACGGTGAAAAATAAAGATACTACTCCTAAAAAACGTGTGATACCACATTAGATTCGTCATGATGTCTAGAAAAATGTATTCGAAGCGTGTATTAGCACACAAAAAATATCAAAATTTATAAACAAAAAAGGGGAGGAAAAAGTAGTTATTTTTTATTTCCCCAATATCTCAAAAAGTATTAATATTTAAGAAACTAAAATTATTATTATAAAAGAGGAGGATATTTCCAATTAAACATTCTATACTTGCAGAACTGTATCTCCATTATTAATACTTTTTATTCAACGCTGAATACAGCCCTCCGCGCCTCATTTTCGAGAAACGCGCGCGGCGTGAAAAAACGATTACGTAACATTAAATATAATTTTAAAGGTATTAAATATTCACTAAAAAATATAAAAAAAATATGGTGTATTTAAAACATGTTAACACATATAATACTTGTAGAAATTTATCTTAAAGTTATTTTTTCAACAAGTTAGGCAATTGTTAATAAACAAACTTTTCACGAAATTCCTCCTTTATTGAAAACGAAAAAAAAAATGTATAAATAACTATTGTAAAATTTTCTCGCCTTCTAGAACCCTTCTCATATACATGCTTAATAAGATCACATTATAAAAGTTTTCATAAAGCTAATACTTTGCTTAAAATATTTTTTAGAATAACATAGAAAATTGACGAAAAACGAAAAATCAAGGTAAAATTGTAAAATATAAAACAATATTATAACCAAACTATACATTTTTTCAAAACTTTTATAACACGATCTCACTAAACATGTATATGAGAAGGGCTCTAGAAAGCGACAAAATTTTACGATAGTTATTTATATTTATACATTTTTTGTCGTTTTCAATATAGAAGGAAGTTTGAGAAAATTTTGCCTAACTTGTTGAAAAAATAACTTTAAGACAAATTTCTACAAGTATTACATGTGTTGACATGTTTTAAATACAACATATATTTTTTTTAATTTTTCACTGAATATTTAATACCTTTAAAATTATTTTTAATGTTACGTAATCGTTTTTTTCACGCCGCGCGCGTTTTGCGTAAATGAGGCGCGGAGGGCTGTTTCCAGCGTTGAATAAAAAGTATAAATAATGGAGATACAGTTCTGCAAGTATGGAATGCTTGATTGGAAATATCCACCTTTTGGTTTCTTAAATATTAATACTTTTTGAGATATTGGGGAAATAAAAAAAAAACTACTTTTTCCTCCCTTTTTCTGTTTATAACTTTTGATATTTTTTGTGTGCTAATACACGCTTCGAATACATTTTTCTAGACATCATGACGAATCTAATGAGGTATCACACGTATTTTTAGGAATAGTATCTTTATTTTTCACCGTTTTCAGGATCTCGAACAGACTATAAGTGACTTTCGTTGCAGACAGCGCCCGCGTCAAGGCTGCAGCATCAACAGTAATGCAGCCGCAGTTGTCATCAGATTGTAACGTTAATGATATTCTGTCAAAAAACAAATCGGGTCTTAGTATATTCGGCGCATAGCCGCGTGTTCGTCCGTGTTTTGTTATTGAATATTCAATAACTATTCAAAGCATCTATAATCTACTATGGACAATGGACAGTTTAAACTTACAGACTAACTTAAATAATGATGCGCAAAAAGTTCATCTTTTTTGCAATGTTTGAAACAAAATTGAGGTTGCATTTGGTACTTTCGCTCGAACAGTTTTTTGGTGTCGTTTATTTTATTTTCAATTGATTCTACCGTGTAACGGGGCGATTGTGTATTAACTACTTACTCCCTTATTTAAGTAGCATACAGATAATAATATAACACAAGTCGTCAATGTGTCACCGAAGATCGGCTGCTCGTTTAAATTATGTCTTGTAACACTTTCCACTGTCTGTGTAGGAAGAGTATCTGATATTTAAGCCTGAGTCAAGCAGCATAGATCTTGAACCTCGGTTCTAAGAAGTACATGCCTATTTTTTTTGTTGGCACTGTATGCGTCCGGACTCAAAGATATTGCGTGGTGCAAATGAAAGGTGTAGCGGATTAAAGTACTTAGATCATGTTAGTTGCAGTGCATCAGTATGTAGCGGTCAACAAAACTGGGTGGCGTTAATATGATCTTAATACATATATTAATACCAATTTCCAGAGCGGTCATCCACTGTCAAGCTATTTTTCATTGCTTGATGACTGTCAGTTTCCAGTCTTTGTGGATTTTACACATCACACCAAAAGTGTTGCTATTCGTTGTTCAATGTGATTGAATCCTCAGCTGCTTAGAGACAAGGCGGTCAATACGAGAAGACGAACACGTCCACTGCTGGAATAAAAAGCCTTCTCCGACCTAACATATATCCCGTACCCAGCGGTTTCCTGCGATCTTGACCAAGTAGCTCGCCGATCCACCTTGTTTCCTTGTTTTGGAGAACATATAAGCCAAATTATGTCCCGTTTCCCATAAACATGTTTGTTAGATAGGCCGGTCTTTCCGCTTTAGGCTTGCGGCAAGCGGCCGCGGTCGCGGTCGGCGGTCGGCCTAGTTTCGCGCTAGGAATAGGCGCCGCCCCCGCCTCGCGCCCTGGTCCAGCCAAGAGCCCAGCGCTAAAGGACGGCGCTGCATGCCGGTTCACGGCTATACGCGGTATTTATAATGCACACCCGCAATAAAAGGGAAATGACTCTATCCTTCGGGTGCGCTGCATTCAATTGAATGAACTCAACTAACAACAATCAGTGATTTGTTGTAGAAAATTGATGTGGCTATGTGAAAATCATTGTGTTATTAAAGTCATAACGACCAAATATTTGTTTTTTAAATACACAGGTTCAAAGTTTCTCACTTTTCAATTTGAATGTACCTATTAATGTTTAAGTAAAGTTCAGCTAATCTATTAGCTGAATTGTACTTTATTCTATGTTTAGTGTCTATATCTGGCGAGTAGGCTAGTTCGAATTGGAGTTTTTGTTCATCTCACTATAATTATTGCTTATTTATTTATTAGCGGTAAATAGGCTTACGGTGGCGTATCGATCTAATATTAGCTTAGCATATTTATATGCAGGGGTGCATACATATTTATAAGCTAAAGCGACTAGACTTTAAGCAGGATTATCATCTTATACTTTTAAACGAGCAATTCTTGTATATTTATTTATTTATATATATATTTCGGGGATCTCGGAAACGGCTCTAACGATTTTGATGAAATGTGCTACATGGGGGTTTTCGGGGCCGAAAACCGATCTAGCTAGGTCTTATCTCTGGGAAAACGCGCATTTATGAGTTTTTATGATTTCCGAGCAAAGCTTTGGTCTCCCAGATATTAGAGTTAAAATATAAACATCCTTTTAAATACTAATCTATCAATGTATCCTTCAACGACATAGACAGTCTGTATGTATAGGTTTCTACAACTACGACACGAGTAAATGAAAAATAAATCCATTTCAGCTTCGGTTCACCAAGAGCCGATAGCAATCATCAAACTGGCCTAGTTTAAAAATCGACGGACGGCCAACCATGGACGGGAACATAACAGATTGTCACTGAGCCTTTTCCAAAAAAAAATTACATTATATTCATGTCTTCAAAATATTGACTTCTTGGGCGCATTTTACTCAGAATCATTTGTACATTCACGCCTCATACATGAAAAAATGGGTCCCAAGATTTCCTTTCCAGATCGTCACATTTTTGTATGAAAAGTTTTTTATATGAGGCGTGAATATACGCATGATTCTGAGTAAAATGAGCCGAAGAAGTCAATATTTTGAAGACATGAATGAAATGTACATTTTATTTGGAAAACGCTCGACTACAATGTCCATTTGTTTCTTTTCCTGAAAACAAATGACAGGGTGGTATTCAACGATGTTATTTTATTACGTACAGTCTGCTCACGAGTCCTGAGGAATTTGAACGGAACCCCGCTTGCCTCTTACACCTCCGCGCGCGGTGTTCGACATATGTATATTATTATACCTAGGTACGTGCTGCTTTGGCAAGTCATAGTAAAGTAAAGTACATAGAGGTCTCGCGCATAATGTCATGTATCTGTAAAAGACCAATTATTGCATCTCTCCGTTCACCATCCATCAAATTACAGGCTATTTTGAATTTTAGTTATTAGATCTGTACCTAGTGTACCTATCCAATACATGATACTGTGGGCGCAGCACGGTTCCATTTTTATCGTTTATCACTATGCACGTCCCTTTCGCACTTACGTACTTGTTAGAACGTGACAGGCATGGTGACAAGGGATAAAAACGCGACCGTGCTAAGCCGCCTGGTTATGATACTTATCTGTCAGTGTTTTTTTCTAACAATTATGGCCTGGATGCGAGTCCTTTAAGCCAATCTGTCAGTGTCAAAAGAAAGTCTAAATCGAGATTTGTTACATTAGCTGGAGCTTGGCGTCCAAGTATTGATATAATATTGGTATCACTTTTACATTTCTGTAATACGTTCCTCCATATTCATACTTAAGTGGTTTGGGCGTTATTTTTTAGTATTGTAAGTTCTAAACATACTCGAATTCACGAGCACCGTTGATTCTACTAGAACAAAGAAAATGTCTGATTAACAGTCCGCCGGACGGTATCGGCCTGTCAGTTGTTCGGAACTGTCAAAATTTTGTTCTAACTGACAGGCTGATACCGTCCGGCAGACTGTTAATCAGTGGGCCCCTTAAAATATCCACGAATGCTAGTTTCCTGTAAGCAATTTGTAATGAAGAAACGTAAAGAACGAAAATATTAGGCACTTTATAAGTTTATACTTGTAGTAAAATCAATTGTGCTCGTGATTCTGAGTACATATAACCTAAACTTTCTAGGAAACCTAAGGACACGTGAACTTACAGCATTAAAAAAAACTCTCGTATGCATGATTTCGGAAACGGCTCACTAACAAAATCGTTTTTGACAGATGGAGCCGTCATTATGCGACGGCGAAGTGTGAAAGAGATCACACGAGTTTCGAAAGTGTCAGGCGATAGACGACTTACAGCATGACAAATTATTTGTCGAGAGAGAGGAGGAGGTTCTGTTTTATTCTGGTACGTATCCATTTGATTTAATAAATACAGAACGTTGTAAATTGTGTATCTGCCTGCCATGCGAATGACATATATTATGGTATATCCACTTGTATGTGTATAAGTACTTTTTTTCATATTACTCAAGCCCATGCTCTAGCAAGGGGGTCTCCAAACTTTTTTAGCTGAGGGCCTCATTGAGGCCTATTGCGCCTCAGAACTTTCGCGCGGGCCACCGTCGGTTTTTGCGCCGGGGGACGGTGTCTGGTTGCTACTGTTAGGAACAGTTCCACTCTCAATGAATGCTGAACCCCTGGAGCCTGGCTCCCGCGGGCCGGGCAGTGGGCACTCGCTTTGCGTGTCGGCGGGCCGGATTGGAACGCGTCGCGGGCCGGTTTTGGCACGCGGGCCGGGATTTGGAGACCCCTCTAGAGATTACCATGACAACACATGCGACTTTAGGGCATGCGCAATGGCGTTTGAGGAAGACGGTAGTTTGAACTTGAAGATGAACTTGTCTGAGCTTTCCTTTATTTTCGACAGGGTAAGGCGGGGCTGAAAGTTCGACTGATAAAAATGTCCATTAAATGTTACTCCGAAATCAAAAGAAACTGTAGTGAGGAACAGGAAAGAAACTGTAATGAAGTATGGAACATGTACATGTATACAATTTTATGGACTGAAATCCACTCTCCCATGTACACTCGAGTTCATAAATATGTATACATTTCGCTACCTTAATCCATTGCAATAAGGTGAAAAAATGTATACACATTTATGAACTCTACATTGTCAAGCGGACTTTTGGTTATTTAGTAAGATTTGATATATTTTTACACGCCAGCCATTTAGCCCCGTCCTACTCTCCCAATAATATCAGTGATGATCAGTTTTAGATACCTACCAACGTACATTCCATTCCGTTCCAAACGTCTGCTTTTATTTCGACACATAACGGTAAACCGTCTTATTATGATCGTGCTACTCGCCCAAGGCACATGTTATGTTGTCACTCGTCTCCCCCGTTACTCGTTCACGCGGTGGCAAAGAGTAGCGTATGCTATATGATGTCACGCGATAAGCGCGATCAGAATCATACTCGATTACGACATCCGAGCCTCTAACCTAGATTCCTTCCGAATTACCGTCGATCAATACAAGGGGTGACCCGTGAAATGTACTGGCGTAGGTAAATCTTTTGCTCGTGTAACGCTTGAACTTCGACCTGGGTTTAGAGGTCATTAACATTTGGGTGGGCTCGGAACTAGGGCGGTGCGCTGCAGCGTTGTCACGGCAACGCGTCTCCGGCAACATGGCGGACGGTTTACCAACAGCCGTCGCGGAAAAGCTGGTGCGGTTTGGCTTGTTAAGGACTGCTCTACGTACGGGTCACGTAGTCACTACTTTTTTATGGCCACATAGCCACTGATAAAATTTAACATATTTAGTAGGAATGCTTCTTAGGGTGTCAAATTAAAAAAAAAAACAACGGGTTGCACTCCGCGAGTGCCGACAGAAGTGAAAACTCACCAGGTACTCATAAGGTACCTTTACCCATGGGACGTCACATTTAAGTTTCGATTGGGGAAGTGGTGTTTTCTATCAACGATAGTTATCTTGGCTCGACTCCCAGGTGATAGGGTAAGAGTTAAGGTGGTGTAGGAGGACTAATGTTCAAAGTGATATAAAACAACGGGTTGCACTCCGGGAGTGCCGACAGAAGTGAAAACTCAATGACTAGTCCAAAATGTCTGCAGCACTATTTATAATTGACCCATCCTCCTTTCTATTGAAAAACTTTAGTTCCGAAATTGCTGGCCAGTGAGCTTAAATTTGTAGCGTTAATTGTTTAAAATTCGAATAGAAATTGTAAAGTTACCTTGCAGACCTCGCATCTAAATATATTTGGTCATGATATTTTGAGTTTTATTCACCAGTACTAGAGTTCACTTTTATTAGCGATTTCATCAAGATGTAGCTTTATTGAATTATATTGGAGTGATATAAAGTTAGAATTTAGAATGTAACTGTGAGATCCTCGTATTTCAGCCCGTACAAGATTAGAACATTGAGCTTTATTGCTTAATATAAAAGTCCAGTTTTAAATAATTGACCTGATTATGATACGTTATGACTAAAGTTCTTTGGTGAATAACATTGTCCGTCACACATGACGTCAGCGCGCTGACGCGCGTTACGCTGTCTCGAGTTTATCATTTTTTCCCCACCTCAAAAAGTGCTCAGCGCCGCTAAAGAAGTTTTCACTTCAAAAATATTGAATAACATTTAAAAAAAGTGTGTATAATGTCAGTTTCGACACATGAATGGAATTTACTCTTATAAAATGCAAAATAAAATTTAAGATAAAAACTCCGAAACATTTTGCTAGGGGATTTGTCGTTGCTAGGGGATGCGCAAGATAAGTTGCGCACGAACCATAACGTAGCCTGTGTAATAATGGGGTTGGCCGGTCGAAGTTTTTAGCAGATGGCGCCATCATAGCTTGCCCTGTCAATCCCTAGAATTGTGTCAAATTTTTGTTTTTTTAATACCCTGGATGCCAGCTCTTTAAGCCAAATCTCATAGCAAAAGGGGCAAGTTATGATGGCGCCATCTATGCAAACCTTTGACAGTTGCCAACCCCATTGAATTTACTTGTACTATACCTACAAAATGTTTTTTTTAAGATATTTCAAGTATAGTTGTCAAAGGACGGTCTCATTTCAATCATAGACAGAGAGAATCATATTATCTTTGTCTTACACTAGTATAAGCACCCTAAAGAAAAGGATGAGTATAGTTTTCCTGGTTCTTACTGACTGACAAATTGGTTCGACCAACTATAGATATAAAGTTTTTAGTTATTACATCTAACTATAACTGAATTCTAATTTTAAAAATATAGAGATTCGAAAGTTGAAGTGTGACAACACTAGCGATATCACGAATTGCCATTAAAGTTGAAGCCAGATGGCCTACCGCGAACCACGTTCGACGTGTTGCCTCCCTGTCACACTTACGTACAAATGTACAAGTGCGACTAAGAGGCAACACGTCTAATGTGGTTCGCGGTAGGCCCTCTGGCGCAGCCACGTTGTAAACTAATGAAGCTTTATTTAAAGTTGACCACGTGGTTGCTGGATATATTGGTTAAAAACTCCCGTAAAAAATCTACTAAAATAAACGTAATAGCATAGCTCTAATGATTACCCGATGTTATTGAAGTACTTAGCCGGATTTATAATAAAAACATTTTAAATTTTAATTTTGTATAAATAAAGAATAGGTATTCAAGAAATTACTAATTAGTGTTTTAAAAACATAAACATAATTTATACCTATATATAAAACGTTAAACCTGGGTTTATCTGGATGAGGCTAATATGTAAAATAATCTAATCACATACAATATGTCACCATCACAATTACCAAAAACTCCACTTTGGTAACGCCGAATCCAGAAAAACTCCAAAGCGTAAACAACGATTTAATAAATATTTACATAATTGCAAAGAAACTCCGAAAATAAACCAAGTGAACACGAAAACGGTCCCGGCGTCGGTTCACGCGCAGTTTCACGTCACCGCGCGGCCGCTGGAGCCGGGAAATAGGTCAAATGGGGGTCGATCCACTGTCACTACCATAGCGCAAGACACCCACAGCTATAGCAAGCCGGCACGTGTAATGCCAGGGTGACCTTCGAATTTTCGAGAGGTCAGGATGCCAGCGGAATCGCCATTGCTATGGCTTCTTCGCTCTTGGTGGCACAAAGTTTCCGAAACAATTACTTACCTCATAGGCGTATTGTGTTATTAACAATATCAAGTGATGAACTTGTACACTCGTTATTTGACAACCCGGTGACTCATAAAACTTATAATCTGTAGGTATGTATTATAGGTAAATAATTATTCAGTTATTTAATTATTTTTACCAACATGAAGATATTTTTTCCAGATGTAATGTAGTAATAAATGAATCATTTATTCTTAAAAAGGCTGCAACTACACACGCTAGGTTACATTGTTTCTTCCAAAGTATTTCTATTTCTCATTATAATTGATAAAATCACAAAAAATTGCCCTTGTGGCCTATTTGCAAAATAAATGTTTGAGTTTTGTATAAGTTCACAAATTAGCCATTATTTAAATAATGCACTGTGTGAGTTATATTAATTACGAATTATTTGTACAGCGTTATAGCGTATGTCGATGATCAGGTCTTGTAACTTGAAAATGGCCATAGGTTGTCTAGGTCTATAAGTATAAATTCGTTGGAATCGCCTCGCCACCAGTAATTGATAAGGACCGAATGATGAACATTATGCTCCTCAATTCCTGAATAATTCTTATTCAAAATGTAATAAGGTACCTATATGCATTTCATAACATATACCTATTTTTTATTAAACTGTCCACTACTGATGCAGTTTCCTTACCAAGAAAATGAGCTGAGATGCAGGGAACCGGCAATAAGTTAATGATATTTATATATAATTTTAATTTATATTTATGATGAATTAGGTTAGTCCAAATGTAAAAAAAATAATTCATGGATTAAATAACCAACCAATACTATTTAGTACCTACTTAAGTACTACCAATAGCGCTACTGGTTTGTTCAACTGACAGCTTTATTACCTGTATATATTGACAAATTTCATATTTAGGATTCTGCTGAGCTGCTATGGATTGGAGTTTGTTAATGCATATTTTTCCATATTCCAAATAATTGAATAATATAAGACTATTTCGAAACATATTTAAAAAATGACCTTTATAATATTTAATGCGAGTACTCCGACTAAATGATGAGACATTATATCGGGTACATCAAGTTAACTGGGCAAAGGATTGAAAATTAGCAACGTACAAGTAAGCATTTTGAACATTGTTTTGCCAGTTATTGCGCTCAAATTGCTTAATTGGCAATAAAATAGCTATTTTAGCCGAAAATATGTATTTCGAGGTCAGAGAGTTGTTTGTTGAATGAACCAGGAGTAAATACTACCTGAATGCACATATTAAGCATTAAATATTATAAGGTTAAGGCCGCAATTACAATATCATAGAAATGACTATACAGTGATCCTATTTGACAGTAATCCTACAATTATGATCATATACGTCAAATTTCTATTGCAAGTAAAGGCAAATAAATAAATACAATACAGAAATTTGTAAAAAATATTGTTATAACACCATCATAGGTTCTTCATATTTAAATGACTCTTACTTATTATATTTATATGATAGTCTAATTGCAGCCTAAGTGTAATTATGTTGTTTATTACACCTAAAATTACGGATTGATTTGTTTATGTATACAAGGTCCAACAAAAATATTGGTTATCGGATAAAGGCCATATTTCGCATTGTAGGGTATATTGATATGGGAATATAAATATTTAGGCCACCTACCCCTTTTTCCTGGATCATATGTTATTTGTTACACCTTTTGTGTAACAAATATAATACCTTACATAGTGCACATTGTGTACGAAATGTTTGATAAATTAGTTTTTTTTTTCGGTAAAGGAAAACCTTGCCATGAAACTTGCATTTATTTGCGTAGTACAGTACAATTTGATTAATACAAACTCGATAGTAAAATAAAATATTTTTATCAATAATGTACAATTTTACCACAGTTGAAACTATAAAATTATTATTATAAAGGAAATTGCTTGAATTTTTAATCCAAGCAGCGAGCTTTAATTAATATTCTGAAATGGTTTTAAAGTTAAATATTTTTATCTGTAATGTACAATTATACCACAGTTGAAAATATTAAATTATCATTAAAAAGGAAATTGCTTGAATTTTCAATCCAAGCAGCGAGCTTTAATTAATATTCTGATACGGACGTGTGGATAATTATTTAAGCGGGTAAACCAATGCATTTATTTTCTGAATCAACGTAATGTGGTGACGTACCGCGTACACATAAAACATCATGTGAAATCTTTATAAGTAATACAATTAATTAATGGCAGAAAATGCCTTATACAGAAAAAAATTCAGCATATAATTTACAATCACTATCGTCCCGACGCGATGTACTTCATAAAATTGTGCATGGTGGTCTGGACAGTAACCTCACGGATTATGTCTCCATTAGAGCCTACAATAAGAGAACACGGAGTCGAGAATTGTTTGCCCTGTACCTATTGTACCTAATAACAATGTATCCAATAATGCGCCTATCTTTAGAATGTGTCGTTTATATAATCATTTGGATTTAGTTTATTTTTAAGCTAAGTTTTTAATTTTAGTTTGTATGTTTATTTTAAAGCTTTTTATTGTTTGTTTAATAAAATTAATATTTAGTGTGTAAACAAAATATAATTTGGATATTGGTTTAGATATTTTGAACATTTCTTTACCTAAGTTCAAAAATGTTTTGTTGTCCCAAAATTGTAAGTACCGTAAAATGGGGTGAGTAGGGTTCGCGGGGAGAGTTGGGTTATGAATGGGGAGAGAAGGGATGAAAGGGGGGTGAGATGGAATTTTAAGGCTACTGCTACAAAAATAATGTATTCTAATTTAAAATGCTAGCTATAGTAATACTCATAATAAAAAAAATGATCCAACAATCTTCCAAAATCACCTTTGTATGAAAACCCAACTCACCTCAAATACGAGGGACTACGGGGTGAGGTGGGATTTCCTGTTTATCGTCAAAGTTATGAAATGGAACTACCCTAAATAAAATAAAAACTAAAATACAAACGTCCGAAACACTTATTATAGTTATACACCATTCAGTTTGCATATGTAAAAATAAAACGTTATCGGGGTTTGAATGTCAGTTTTGCACCTACTCACCCCATTTTACGGTACATACTTATTATCTTATCGCGCTAACTATTTATTGTACTATACTGTATTCTTTTATTATCTTTAATAACAGAAGATTATCAAGGCAAAATTTGTATTTAGCTTAATATTTATTCCATGATAATGTTGTGTACAATTATAATCGTAATGAAAGTAATGTGAAGTTGCTTATGTAACAAATATGTTACAATATTGTTTGCCTACATTATGTTATTGTACCTATGTACCTATCAACATAAAATAAAATAATAACAATTAATATTTTATTATAGGTATTCATATCTTATTGAAGAATGAACAAGACCATTCATACTGATTTAAATTTTATGTTGATTTCTGTCCTATTTCGGTGCCACGATTTTTTTTAATTCGTTTTTTGTTTATTTTTTTGGTAGTAGTCACCAATAATACTCTTTCGTATGTAAAATGTATCCATTTTTGCGACCGGCCCAAATGAAAATTATAGTCATAAAGTTACTTCCCCGTCTAAACCTCCCCTCACCGAAAACTAACAGGCCTATTCGGATTTCGAGATACTCACAAGATCTTGAGACGATTTAGAGATCAACTAGATCTACATTAGATATCGACTAGATGTGACTTGGATATATAAGTCATAACTTGTCGAAATCGTTCAAGAGGACCTCCAGAATCGCAGAAACGTCAAATTAAACATATCTATCTTGCAAATATCTTTAAATTATCCGTATCGTAACTTGTTGAAGTCTAGTAGAAATCTAATTCATTTTCCGAATCGAGCAGTAAGTTTTACTTTGAACAAACGAAGCGAAACACGCGTAAGATATAAGAGGCGAAGGTAAAGGCCGGCCAGTATAATTACTAAGTACAAATTTTGAGCGCCGTCTTGTTGCTGCAATGCCAAGGCGACTGCCAAAAGGCGTGAGGTCAGCTGCCAATGTCAGGGGCCCTGCGAGTTGTCCAAGCTGATGGTGAAGCTGTTTCATTCGTGTTCGATCACGGCTTACGATCGTCGCGCTTAGCGCGGGTAAAGCTTTTGTCACACTCGCAAAAGTGACAAATGTTTGTCATGCACGCTTAAGTGAAAATAAACTGAAAACATCCAGACAATTATAAATTGTTTGGTGATTTTTAGGGTTCCGTACCCAATGGGTAAAACGGCGGGACCCTATTACTAAGACTCCGCTGTTCGTCCGTCCGTCCGTCCGTCCGTCTGTCACCAGGCTGTATCTCACGAACCGTGATAGCTAGACAGTTGAAATTTTCACAGATGATGTATTTCTGTTGCCGCTATAACAAGAAATACTAAAAACAGAATAAAATAAAGATTTAAGTGGGGCTCCGTTTTTTTGCCGTTTTTTGCATTATGGTACGGAACCCTTCGTGCGCGAGTCCGACTCGCACTTGCCCGGTTTTTTTACCTTTAATTGTTAAGCAACTTACAGCTGTAGTCCAAATTCAAGTTCGTCCAGTCCTATGAACGAAAATAAGTGAAACGAGTATTTAAAGTAAAACTCGAATAGGCTCGATCAACGATAAAAATTAGTTTTAGATGAGTTAGGTTAACGGTTTGTTTAAGATCAAAAGTCGCCGCATATTTAGAACGTTTCTGCGCCTTAGTGCTGCTCTCAAAATGCATACAGTCATATTCATTCAAAATGTCGAGTGAGGATATCAAGCGAGCAACATCTGTTAACTCGGTGGGATAGCATCGATAGTAATTAAGGCCACAGCGACTGCTCGTTATGGCTGAGAATATATATGATTTCAGCCATAATTTACAATTTATTCATAAAACTTTAACGTTGGAAATGATGACCATAGGCATGCAGTAACGGCCCGATTCGAACTTTGGGATTAGTCAAATATTACGGCTAGATACGATATGGATTAGATATGTTAGTGTCAAATATGACGTTTCTTCAAACAATAACGTCACTTTTGACACTGACATATCTAATCTATATCGTATCTAGACGTAATATTTGACCTATCTTAAAGTTCGAATCTGTGGTAATCTGTGGGCCCCTTTAGATATATTTCCGTCAACAAGTTACTGCCTTTAGAATAATTGGGAAATCGTCACATGGCAACCGAGTGAGCCGTCTGATGTAACACGGTCTTTATTATTTACAGCTGAAGGAAAATAGATCTACAAATCAATTATGGCATGTTCTATTTATAGACCTTAGTCAAAGTCGTTATGGTACTTATATCGTAATGACTTCAACGTAATGTGTGCGCAACGTGCTGCTCTAATGTCGTTCAGCCCGTTCAGGTCGTAATTATAAGATCAATCCTCGATGACAAACTGAAAATGACAATAATGGATTCCGTGGGAGTTTATTAGCAGTGAAATTCCTTTGAATTCGCTACGCGGTATAGTATATAGAGACTTCATATAATTAACACATTCAGTGCCAGTGCGAGCTACGCGCTACGAGCGTAGCTGATAACAAGGGAAAACCCGCGTGTAGCGAAAAGCGCTTGTACGAACAGAGAACCCGCTTAGCACATCACTGGCAGTGAATGTGTTAAGATAAGGATGAGCCAGGGCCGGGTAAAGATTTTAACAGTTAAAACAGAAAATGATAATCGTCGAGAGGAGCTTTTTAGACGTCAATACATGTTTCTCAGTAAATAGTAAACTAAATATCCGTAAAATGGCAACTATAATGAACACAGTGGAAATGGATTTAAGAGGAAAGGAGAAGAGGTGAGGAGGAGAGGCGATGCGGCGGGCACTCGGGCACACGGCTAAAACTAAAAACGAAATCGCTGTGAGGCTGAGGAGGAAGGCATGGAAATTGACAAATCATCGACCTATAGTTGAAAATCCGAAAACCTCTAAACAAACTTCAACTATTTTTCAAAAAGGGATGCTCTTTTTGCTTACCAGATATCATTGGTGGTAAAATGGATGACGAAATTTTATATGATGATAAGTTGATAACATGTTAGTATATAGGTAGTTAATAGAAACTAACTGACTAATTTCGCAAAAATTGCTGAAAAGATTAGTGTGGAATATCACATTTTATAACACGGACTTATGTAAGTCCGTGTTATAAAATGTGATACTCATCCTGTGTAAAATAGGTATATACGTATATACGGGGAAGGGATAGCTACTTAGCTACTTCTACTCAGAGGATATGACGAATAATAGAGGTTAGTTATTCAATAGACATATTTTATATAGATATATTCGATTGCAGGGACTGATATCATCGCCTCTGTGAATATTCCCCATATACGTTGTGAATGGGTTTTCAATTTCCATTTTCCAGTCCGTGAAAAGCGACACTAGACATGGTCTAGCCTCTCCGAACCATTTCACTTTCACTATGTGAGAACGAATTAATTGTCAAGTTTGCGTTATATTGCAATACTCCAGCATTCGTAGAAATTGCTGTAGCTGTACTGAAACCGTTGTACTGGGAAACTGTGACCTAATATTGCATCTGATCCTTATTTTATTAAGTACTTATAACAGTTATAACCATTGATGGACAGAGCTGTATCGATCCCACATAGCGAAATGTCAGACGGTGATGCTCTAGTTATAGTTACTCGCAATGTAGGACATACAAGGAGTATCTAGAAAATTGTCTTCGGACATTAAGGTTGTTTTGAAATAAATTTGACTTCATTAAGTTAAGCCAATTCACAAAGAACTTTCATAACGAACCCATATTTCTTTATGCAACGCCGCTGAAGGTGTTCAATGGGTTGTCGTGGTTAAATAAGTCAAGGAGAATATTACGGGCTATGAAGGCCCAAGTAATCACACTTAAGACTTACCAAAGGTTAATGCTATTTGACGTATACATTGTATACATACCACCATATTACTTACACAGGTAATTTGCAATACAACTATGAATACCTATACCTACATAATTTTATTCTAATATTGGTAAATGAGAATACATTTTGTACACAAACAAAACACATCAAGTGTTTTTTAAAGTGGTCGTAGAGGTCAAACTTGCCCGTCATGACCCAATTTAAAATAAGTCAAATCGTCCTCTGATATAGGTATCAAATCGTTTTGGATTTGGCTGCAAAATGTCCTTCGTTACCTTAGGAAGACTTTTAATTATATTCGAAAGGAATCCAAAGAGTGACCAAGTAGGGGGTGTTAATCGGGCCATCTACAATTCAAAGAGTCGATGCACTTCAGACGCTCGAGGCTCTCACATTAGCAATTCAAAGAGTTGCCTATGGATGCACCGGGCGGCGGCGGCGCTTGCGCGGCGTCCTACTTCCCAACCCGAGGTCACGGGTTCGTTCCCCGCGACGTATTGATCGAGCCAGCGAGGCCGGAAGTGGGACTCCGGTGCAGCGGACACCAAAAGCGCTGGTAACACCACCCCCGGTTTATTTAATGAGGCTGCATTGATGTTGCAAATCGGGGGAAGTCGTTAGCCGCTATAATGGCGGCAGCCGCGAGCGAATCTGAACGGTGGTCCTGCCATCAGTCGTTCTGTAATCTGGACCTATCCTGAAATATCTACGGTAGTGCAGTGCGTTTGCGCAACAAAGTAGCAACAAATACGAGTATCTATCAAGTACAAGATACTTCACTGTGTGTAGGCGCTTGTACAGGGTTTGCTACGTCTAGCGAGGCTGTGGTCGATTCATAATTAGAGCTAAACCCTCCCACAGACAAAACATCCTCCAGACTTAGCATAGTCGCGCTACCCCCTCTGCCACGCATACGGTAATTTTACTCCATGTTCGAGTCGAAAGTGTCTTTGTGCGACGTCCGTGTCTTTGAACGGACCAATCACGGCACGGAATTTCGCTCACCTCGTCCCGCGCACCCCCGCATTTTTGGCATCGTCGGTTGCATGTAATAATTGCTCTAAACTCGGTCTAGAGGATTCCTAGTCTATGACCCTCACTGATGCTCAACAATGATGATGCTGTCCTCTCCCTAGTAATCACAAAAGATCTATTTATGAAATTATGAAGTACCTAACTATAAAGGTGTATGTGGCATTAGTTAGAGACGATTTATGTTGAGCATTAGTCTAGGCCTCTTTTCGAATGAACGCGTTAGTCTTACCCTGTAATGATCCGCGAAGACAATCAGACAGCAGTAGGCAATCACAGGTTGAATATGATTTTAATCATACTCATGCTCATAACATATCGATGATTCGGTTGACAATACTACCCGATAATACTCCGAAAAGACAAATTGGCATTTCAATTTTAACACATTCGAAAGAGCTTATGATTTATTTTAACCATTTTATTTACACGCATTACTTCCATGAAATCCCGCCGCAATCCATGAAATCTCAAATGTCCGCGAATTATTAAAACAAATTTTAATTGGAGCAGAGGCCGTGTCATAATGGGTTGATATTACTCGTAAATTAACATTATTATTTCACAGGTATGGATGGCAACCACTGGATTGTGCTACTGCTTTCGCGATATCAATGAATTGAATTTAACAATAGGTATATGAAGGTATACCTACTCATCAAGATCAATGAACACGAAACATTTTTTATGTTTTTTTAACTACGCTAATTTACTGTCTGTGTAACGATGTGTGTAATCAACATCTTCAAATGCGGCTAGTTCAACAAAATCTTACTCCGTCAGTTCATCTCTGGGCCGTGAGCGAAGTGCCTGAAATTCAGATGAAGAGTCTTATAAATGCTTTAAGTATTTTTTCCCCATTCTGATAATATTTTGTTGGTATACAATACATTTACCGCATTTGTCGGGCCGTTTTCATTTCGGAATTTAAAGAGTTATTCTTAAAATAAATTAAATTACTAGGGACACATGTGTTGTAATTTGAGTTTTTTTTCATATACCAATATATATATATATATCTCTGAGCGACAGATCAAATCAAGATTATAAAGTTCAAATTGCCCTCATAGCGTTAATCTTAGGTTTTAAATTTAACATTAAAAAAAAATACTGTCGTTAGGTAGGTTAGGTGTCGTTGGCTACCATAACCCGCGACTTGGAGCGAGGCCAACTTACAGCTGCGACAACCCAGGACAGACCGTCCTGGCGCCTTAGAACGAGGAGAGCCGACCCCAAATGATGGGAAGTGGCAAGGAAGAAGAAGAAGAAGAGACTGTCGTTAGGTAGAAGAAATCCTGTCCTGTGGTTGTAACGCTAACTAGATTTTTTTTTTAGTTTTTTCCCTAATAAAAACTTTACTTGGGTTCACCGGTTATTTCGGAAACAAAGTAATAGTAGTAAAGTTGTGTATATTTAAATACAAGAAATATTGTTTTGGCGACATTAACGCACATGTGCTGTTACTGGGCAGGTATTCCTGATAATTATAAGGTAAGTATATAAAACTTTTCTTCAGGCCCATTATGTATGTTATTAGATACATAAATGTGCAAGAAAGTGTAAATGACAAATAAAAGTAAAAGTATGGAAAACATATTGTTGTTTGTAGTTAGTGAACTGTGAATCGGTCGCATTCGTAGCTGGGTGATGACGACGTGCAATAGTTAGCACTGGTCCTGTTGCACTTGACATTGATATAATACTTGTTGGAAGAAGGAAAATCTAAAGGCCGTACGCAGTCAAGGTTTGAACTACCTTCGCTTGTATTTCATCTGATGTGAATGGACGATCTTGTATTACTCGTAATTTTTTACCGACATAAGAAAAACATAAAACTAAAAATGGAAAAGTAAAACTAATTCTAAAAAAGTAAAATCGACTTCAATGAAATAGAATATTGTCCCGTTATTATATGCGCTAGCAACATCAGATCGCTAGCGCATATACGGACAATACGGCACGTTTGAAGTCGGTGCCAAGCCAAATCTTAAAAACGTCAACACGCCGTCAACCAGAATGGCAACCCTGGTGTAGTTCAATGAGAAAGAAAGAACCAGTATTGTAAATATTTGGCTTGGCACCGACTTCAAACGTATCAGTTGGTAGCGCATATATAACGAGAGAATATTTTATTTTATCAGAAATCAGAAATTATTTATCCTTTTTGATGTCGGTTTTACTTATTTTTTAAAGATTAATTTTATATATAATCAAGAACGTGTTAACGTTTGCCTGTGTTCCGTTCCGATGTTTCCATTCACATAAATAAGAAAATAATGGTTGTTGGTAATCACGACCCTCAGCAATGAGGATACGACTGGAAAGAAGAAGAATTTTTAACAGTAGGTATAAAGTAATGTTTACCTTTTTAGCTACCTCTTCTCTTCTTCTTCTTCTTCTTCTTCTTCTTCTAACTTAAGGTAAAGCTACACATTTAAATAAATGCTCTGGCACCAGCACTAGGATTTGTATGTGGACGCTAGGCGTTTGTTTGGATTAAGAACGCTGGGTCTCGTCTACTAACGGGGGTGTTAGCTTCCCGGTGTAAGTAGGCCCCGAAGCTGGGTCAATGACGTTCGTTCACCCGCTGCAGGGCGCACGTGCCTTCGCATCCGACCCCGAACCCCCCGACCCCCTGCTTTTGCCAAATTATACCGTCACGATCGTTACTAACCTTTGATGGTGGGTCTCACTTGTATACATATCTATTGCGATGACATTCCTAATTGTTGA
The DNA here is from genome assembly GCF_910591565.1 of Cydia splendana. Lineage (NCBI taxonomy): Eukaryota > Metazoa > Arthropoda > Insecta > Lepidoptera > Tortricidae > Cydia > Cydia splendana. Next base: position 7,798,564 of record NC_085987.1, on the reverse strand, counting down.
TGTGCTTGTTGGAACATTTATTTACTCTGTAATCAAATCTTTGACCCAATTTGAGTCTGAATTTATAATAAATGTACCAACCTTCGTGTACTTTCAGCTGTATTATTAGGCTTAATTATTATCCCAATCCAATGTAAATTAAAAATCCGAACATAATTTTCTAGCTAGGTACTCGTATTACATACAAGTTTCAATAGAGCTGCATTGTAACTTATTGTAAGTAACATTGTTCAACAATTACTGTAGGTAATTTTTCGGTCCGTTTTTTAATAGTTACCATTTTTAATTTCATTTGCGTAAATATCAACAGAGCCGCATATATTTTATGAAAGTTAGGAACTTGTAATACAAGCGTCTCTTTTTAATTCATTTATTAAAACATGTTTCCATATAATTATTACATTTATTTTATGAAAATTAGGAAATACATGCGGCTCTTTTTAATTCATTTATTAAAACATATTTCCGTTCCGTATAATTATTACATTTATTTTATGAAACGAACTCTTGGTCGTCTATCATGGTATATTTTTCGTGTTTTAACAGAAAAAAGTGAATGATATACAGGGTGTCCCTAGCCATTGGACAAAGCCAAAATGTACATATGCATTAGGGTATTTAGAAGCAGTATACAAAGTATCATAACAATCGGTGTAGCGGTTAACGAAGAAATTAACAAATTACGATTTTTTAACTTTGGAGCAACCTGCAAACCTTCTTCGACCGTTTTGATTATCTTTTTTATTTATGACATTAATAAGATTCTGACTAGACGTGTGCGCCGATTATAAAATGATCGGCGGCGGCGTTTGCCAAAAAATCGGCGGCGGCGGCGTGTTTTCGGCGTGAAATCGGCGTGACCTTGACTTTTAGGTTCCTTAAGAAAAATCATTAATTTGTTGTTTTTCTTAAAAATTTGATCAATTCAGGTTGCTGCTAAGTGAATTACGTAATCTACGTATAGTTATGAATAGGCTGCGAGTAAAATAGAGTTTGTAAATTAATATAGGATAGGTATAATAACTTGATTTCCCTAGTAACTGGCTAGCTGTAAGCGGTCAGCCGGTCACCTGGTCCCAATGACCTACGATCCGATCTGTAACTCTCCGTTTTTTTATGCTTTCCATAAGTTATCGTATTAAAATGACGTACTTTAACGAAATACTAGATTTGCTAGACATACGGACTGCTATTATGTCATCCCTTTAAAGCAGCGGTCGGCAACAACCGGCCCGCGAACCTCTCACTTGCGGCCCGCGAGCCTCTCTGGCTATTTTGTATGTAATATTGACAAACGACAATATCTGATAAAGTCACAAATATTAACAAAGTGCGGCCCGCGTCATCTTCGTTAACTACTATGTGACCCTTGGCTGCTAAAAGGTTGCCGACCGCTGCTTTAAAGGTTTTCCTGTCGTACAAGCACCAGGCTCACTGAGATGTATCTTCTTCTTTCTCGTTTTTTCATTTCTTTTTTGCGTTTGAGCATTGCTGAGGATCACTTCATGTAATTTGTCTCCATAAGCCGTGTGGACTGCACATCTGTACACTTCTTCACAACGTTTGACCATCTCACACATGCTCCACTCCGAGCATGTTTGCTATTCGCCATTCATTTATTCATTCATCCATTCATGCGTTGAAAACCGCATAATAATTATGTCCGAAGAATCTAAGGGCTCGCCCATGGATAGCCGAGTGGCAATATTCTCTCTAAGAATTAAGGGGTTTGTTCTTCTAGCTGTCCTAGGTAGAAGCAGCAGTCTTCGTCAATATCACATCTCAAATGCACCTTTGCACGTCACACTTTTTGAGGCTCCACTTTGCGGCACCATATTGGAATATTGAAAAGACGAGAGCTCTTACCAAGCGCACTTTACATAGTTGCACGTCGAATACCTCTGTTCTTCCAGATCTTGTCCAAGTTAGCTATATAGTACTCTTAGCCATGCCAGCTCTGCGGCGTATCTCGGCGGTGCAACCACCGGCACTGGTTATCATCCCAACATAACTCTCTTCTTAATCGTTCCCCCATTGCTGAGGATCGTGACTCCACTTGCGCTTTATAAATTGCCTCCGTTTCAGTCTGTGGCTTGATGGAGGGCGGTGGTAACAGGTAGCTCCAGCTGTTCGGAGATCTGGTCCGACCACCTTTTTGGACTTCGTCCTCTAGGTCTTTTACCCTCGACCTTTCCCGTCACCACTAGCTTAACTAAATTGTTGGCCCCTCTTCGTGCGATATGGCCAAAGTAGGTAACAACACGGTGTAGACATATAGAGGACAGACGTTGGGTGTTCTCCATTCTGAGTTCTTTGAGGACCGAGGCGTTTGTGCGGTGGGCTGTCCAAGGAATCCTTAACAAACGGCGCCAGCACCACATTTCGAAAGCGTCGATACTCTGCCTATCAGCGGCTTTCAGCGTCCAGGTTTAGGCCCCATAGAGAAATATGGAGAAGACAAGAGTGCGGACGAGATGTATTTTGGTGCGGTTCGAAATGTTCCTGTCTTTCCATATTTTGCCGAGTTGGGTCATTGCTGTCTTAGCCATGCCGATACGTCTGCGTATCTCCGGTATCATTCGTTATCGGTATCATCCGGTATCGGCGGTATCATTTCCATTTCAGACGATGCAAGGAGGGTGGTGTCGTCCGCGTAGCGAAGGTTCGAAATAAGTTTTCCTCCGACTTTCACACCGCCCTCCCAACCTTCAAGGGTGTGTCGCATTATATACTCCCCATATATATTAAATAGTATGGGAGATATAATGCATCCCTGTCGTACTCGTACCCCCTTCTGGAAATTAAAGCTCTTGGACGTGACGCCTCCAATGGTCACCGTTCCATAACCAGAACCATAGAGACTTTGCAGTAGGGCTATAAGGTGGCTTGGGACTCCAAGTTCAGCTAGTATCTCCCACAGTTTTTCCCACCTTACGCAATCGAAAGATTTCTGATAGTCGACAAAGCACATGTACATTGGGATGTTGAATTCATAGCATTTTTATATTATGAGAGAGAGGAAGGTTTAGAATTTGCTCGCAAGTCCCTTTCCCCTTAACGAACATATACTAGCATATCCCAACATATACTAGCTAGCTTTTCTGTAATCGCCGAGTGCGTCGGTAACTGGGAGCATGTTTGCTCTGTCTACTACCATTACTTTGGTCTTGAAATGGTTGATGTCAAGACCTCTCTAGAACTTTAATCTTCAGTTTTCATCAAAAGAGCCGCCATTTCGATGTTTTTCATTCAAAAAAACAAATTAAGAGTTGAAAGTGAATTCACAATTAATAGGAAAACATACTACTTCATATATCGCTCCCTCATCTTTCTCGACGCTGAATACCGAGGATTACTCCGTTTAAAGTAACTTTAATTCTGTTTATAGAATAAATAATTGATATAAATTTGACAACTGTTACAATATACTGAAAAAAATACAGATTGTAATCCAAAAACCAAGTTGGAATAGCTAATTAACAACACTCAAGGTCACGCCGATTTCACGCCGATCATTTATCGGCGGCGGCGGCGTGGCGAAAAAGCCCGGCGGCGGCGGCGCGCCGGCGCGGCGCACACGTCTAATTCTGACTTTTGACAAATGTCATCATTGCCGCACATTTTCAAACAAATTGTCAAAAGCACTGCCAATGCTTAACACAGTATGTTTCTTTTTGTTGTCGATTATTGGAAATAACTTTTGTTTGATAATTTATTTTTTTAACTTTTGTTCTAATTAAAAAAAGATTACCGTTAGAGCATTTCTGAGAAGTAACCCTACGTGGGATTTCAGGGTTTGTCCAATGGCTAAGGTCACACTGTATATCATGTTGTCGGGTGGGTGTTGTGTTTTATGAGGTTTGATGGAAACCAGAGTGTCAGATCACATATCGACGTTCTCGTTTTTGCAGATGTACCTAATAAACATAGGTATTAGTTATCACTACACCTTATAAAACGTCCCCCGCCGTGTCTGTTTGTTTGTATGTTCGCGATAAACTCTAAAACTAACGAACGAATTTTCATGCATTTCATGCCTATTAATAGAGTAATCCTTGAGGAAGGTTTAGGTGTATAATTTGTCAACCCGTGCGAAGCCGGGGCCGCTCGCTAGTTGTTAATATAATCAGCACATGGGTGCAATATTATTTCTGAGGTTGTTTAAAATAAAATTAAGTAGTACTTAGTAGTAGTATGAAATCTCTATTGTGTGGTAAAAGTTTACTTTGATCTTTATACATATATCTCGCTATCAAACTGTTGTTAAAGTTTACTTTGATCTTTATACTTACATATATCTCGCTATCAAACTGTTGTTAAAAGTTTACTTTGATCTTTATACATATATCTCGCTATCAAACTGTTGTTAAAAGTTTACTTTGATCTTTATACATATATCTCGCTATCAAACTGTTGTTAAAGTTTACTTTGATCTTTATACTTACATATATCTCGCTATCAAACTGTTGTTAAAAGTTTACTTTGATCTTTATACATATATCTCGCTATCAAACTGTTGTTAAAAGTTTACTTTGATCTTTATACATATATCTCGCTATCAAACTGTTGTTAAAAGTTTACTTTGATCTTTATACATATATCTCGCTATCAAACTGTTGTTAAAGTTTACTTTGATCTTTATACATATATCTCGCTATCAAACTGTTGTTAAAGTTTACTTTGATCTTTATACATATATCTCGCTATCAAACTGTTGTTAAAAGTTTACTTTGATCTTTATACATATATCTCGCTATCAAACTGTTGTTAAAGTAAATGATCGCATTGCATGCACGAGACGGCAAATACTGGGTACATATGAGTAGGCTTTAAATATTGAAAAGTTGGCCTCCCAGTTACAAATCGATTGTACATATATGTACGCATTATGCATTTATATTTCAAGTTTCTTAAACACACATTTTTGTTTCGTACAATTCATATAAGTATGTATATGATACAATGAAATATATCCTACTCAGCACACTGTGATTGCATAACGCTTTATTTATAATTTTTTTTTAATTTCAACTGCCTAGCTATCACTGTTCATGAGATACAGCCTGGTGACAGACATACAGACAGACAGACAGACAGACGGACAGCGGAGTCTTAGTAGTAGAGTCCCGTTTTTATCCTTTGGGTACGGAACCCTAAAAATAACGACGCGCCCTTAAATTATACTAAAACAATTTTCAGTTATGCGGAAGCCCTTAAGTTAAAAGAAACGACAAAATCTGACCTGGGCAACCAGGAATAACCTGTCAACTTTTTAAAAAATACAATCCCTTTATCAATAGTTCGTACGTAATAATACTATTCTGGTTCCGCTCACGCTTATGTAGATGTTTGTGGGTAGAAAGAGAGCGGCCTATTGACGAGCGTGCCGTGTTTATCTCGTTCGCAGTGACGTCACGGGAGGCTCGTCTCTATTGATTTAGGAATCTACAGGTTGGGCCTTTGATTATGGCACAGTTGACGTCATAGTTAAGTGTACATAGATTCTTCGCTTTATTGCAATAGGGTATTATACTGTATTTAAAATAAATTATTTTACACCATGCATGAAATAAAGCACCACATAATTATTAGAAAAACACAGATAGAAGAAATTTTTAAACACAAGTTCTATTTAATAAATCAGATAGAAATATAAAAAGTAGGTGAGTTGACCGTGACGTCACGATGTAATGTTTCATATGAATTCCATATTAGCAAATCGTTTTGACAGTTCTAAAAAAGTTACTGATTTGACTAGTAGGAAAATACCCTATTTATTATGGTGCGAATATGCACATGTATTTTTGACGTCATACAGCTTTAAGGCGACATTCGGATGTCGACTGCAACTGCCTTACTGTTGCGGCCTCGATGCTGCTGTATCTATAAATTTTCTTGATAAAACAAGTGACGGGGGTCAGGATATCAAAATTTGCCAGTTTATATAACATTTCGTACCGGTTTCGGCATAAAAATCATGTTTCCGCCGAAGTTTCGGTTTCGACCGAAAGTATAGAGCAAATCCGAACCTTCGGTTTCGGTTTCGACAAACAATCCGGTTTCGGTGAGGCACCATAATTAGGTCGTACATCTCTCGGGTCGATTTTCACTTATGAGGTGTAATTCAATAAGTAACTTAAAAACAGGTGTTTTAAAATTAAACTGTAAATGTTTTATTTATTTATTGTGTACACATTGCATTTTATGTGCACCTACATGATATTTTTTTCAATCTTCTTACCATTAGAAATACATAAATGTATACATCGAAAAAGTATCAGTTAAATGTGCTCTCTCGCTCTTAGAGCAGGGCCAGATGTGAAAGCGCGATGCACTGATATTCAAGTACATTGAATTGATTATATGTAAATATATTGGTTCTGAATTACTGGTTCTTACTTGAGTATGGACCTAGATCATAACTCTTGACGTCAGTTGCGTACGTCGATCGAGCGGATGTACCAAATACTATTGTACAGTTTGAAACATAAATATGTATACATCTTTTTACTTTGTCCCTTGGTAATAAGGTTCTAAACTTCTAATGTATAAGTATTGATATTTAACTTGAAGTTCATTATACATGGTCATTAGTGTTGCCAAAGTCAGGATTTCACCTGACATGGCAAGATTTTTGGTGGTTGTACTTGGCGGGTTTTTTAGAAACTTCAGGTAACCACTAGAAGCTAGCCAAAAGTTTGAAGTGGGACGAATTAAGGTAGGTACTAGTGGTACATGTGACAATTGCCACTCGGGCCAATGTTATTTACTTAGAAAATATATCGAAATGTCAGATTGTCAGATTTTTAGCATGATGTCTGGGCTTTTGTCAGAATATTCCGTTTTATCATATGGCAGCCCCAATTAGGTAACTCAACATGGCACTGACATTAGACTCGCAAGTTTTCATCTATTCGGTGATCTGAGCATTTGTGATTATTTCTTTGCAATCAAATTTACAAATTTGTCGATTGACGACGAGCACAAGTGGACTTAAATAATTTTGCTGTTGGGAGGATTAAACGTGGGTGCGAACGAGATTGATAATATGAAGAAGCCTCTATGGTAAACGAAGTACAAATGCACGAATAGTACATTGTGCAACCTGGGGCGTAAGTTAAATATTGCAAACGAGAGTATAGTTAAATCGCGACGGCTTGCTGGAGCGATTTATAGACTCGAGTTTGCAATATTATTACGCCCCGAGCTACACACAATGTTTTTCATCACACTTGCGATACAAAAATTAAGTTTAAAGACAAAAAACGTTAATTATGGCACTAGAAACTTCATAACTCCCTAAGGAAAATGCTTTTTCTATAACTCCCGCTAAACCTGCGTGCAATTCTACATTTACTGAGCGAGTGTGATGAAAAGTATTTTTCTCAAAAATGGACGGCAAAGTCGACTTTGCCGTTTAAAAAATAGTTTGCGAAGCGCGTAGTTTATGGTCAGTCAAAAATTAAAAAGTTAAAAACATTGCAGTCTCGATTTTGGGACTGCAATGTTGCATACAAATTCCATTATTTGTCGAGTTCCAAACTTTTTAAAAGTTGAAATGGCCATATCAAATGAAGGCACAGGCCCATTAAACAGCCAAACAGATGATTAGTACCGCGACTATTTAGCTGTCTCAAATAGGTTGGCGTATTTTCGGCAGAAAAATACACTTCTATTTTTGTATTAAAAAAATAAAAAGGCGGCAAAGCTAATTTTTTCAATTGTTTCTACTTTTTTCTGTGAAAATATATACGAAAGAAAGTTGCTTTTGTAAAATATTTCTATGATATTTATATTTCTTGCACCATTTTTGAGAAAAGCACTATATATGACTCGGCTGGAAGGCTACTTGCTGGCTTCGGATTCAATTAAACGGACTCCCAAGGTCGTCCGTTTAAAACGAATCCTCAGCCTGCAAGTAGCTACTTCCGAGCCTCGACAATAATGTACTATTATCAAACTGGCAACGTTACGTCACCGCAAATAATCGAACAGCATGAAGTAGTAGCGTATATAGTATTAAGTGTGACGATCAATGGATCCAGGCTATGTCTGTCGCCGAGAGTTGGGTCAATGACGTTCCTTCACCCGCTGCAGGCGGCGCAGCGCGAAACTAGGACAGCTGGTAGCTACACATCACAGTATATCACCCCTCGCGCGCTACCGCAGATAAAAACCACGCTCATGACATTTGATAAAGTTATACGTTACGTACAGTCAAGTGTAAAAATATGGGTGCACACATCATACCCATAAAATATTCCCAATATTTTATGTCAGCGAATTAAGAACTATGGGACTGGTTTTAAGTATGCACCCGTATTTTTACACTTGACCGTACAATACAGTAGACGTCAAAGATCATGTGAAAACTATTGCAACTAACGCCTTTGTAACATCGATAAATGTAATAATATTTAATGTCGACTGTACTGAACAGTAGAATAATGCACATCGTATTTGCTAAATGATTATGACTATCTTTATGTATGTGTAAGTAAATGTTTGATTTATTATTATGTGTATTCCATGGTATCATTGAATTGACTAAGCCAATTTTTAGTGTTCTGTATAAAACTTTGTTCACGGAACACTTATGGGATCACTTCGGTCTTGCAAATCAGTTAAATGCGTTTTTCTCAGAGACCGTTTGACGTAGATACCTAAAATTTGGAACAGTTATAGCAATTACCACCACTCATATTATAAATTAGTCAAAACTGCTTATTTCTTATTTAAGGGGGAAATTTAGGGGGTTGAGTGGGGTAGGCTGAAATTTATTTTAATTGTAAGAATCGTGTGGGGTACCATTAGAAAGCTTGCAAAAAATTGAGTCGATGGACTGATTTTGACTTCATTTTAGAGTGCAATAGTTTCGATAAAAATAGCATTTTAAGATGCAAGTTTTCATACAAAATTTTCACCTCTGTCCTGGCGATTTTCGCGAAAACTATACCTAACAGGCAGCTGACCAGTCAATACCCAACTATAACAAGCATGGAGACGGCGGGAAAATTATCAGCTTAACTTTATCTTTATTAGTTTTTCAACTGCAGCCTGATCTTTGGTTGCTTAGGGCGAGAAAGATCCTTAGTTAAAATTTTGGCATTTAAATATATAACTTATGTCTTTGACACAAAGTTTAATTCTGCTTGGTTATTTTTGTGGGATATTTTAATAATTAATAATTTTAATAAAATAATAATATAGATAATTTTTTCTGAGTACTATAAGTATGAGAGAGATCTGCAAAATACAACCTTATTATATTGCAAATAAGTTTAAATTTCGAACGAGCTTTCCAACCAATGGATTATCCCAATGTGCTCAGTAAGAATCATATTTATTATTGCAGTTTATCTGAAAAAAATCAAATTAAGAATTCCGTTCTTCACTGTCGTTGTGTTTTTTTTCACAATAGAGCACATAGAGTTAGTAAGGCGTATATAAATAATAAAGTAATTTAATATTTATAGTTGGTCAAGCAAATCTTGTCAGTAGAAAAGGCGGCAAATTTAAAAAATGTAGGCGCGAAGGGTTATCGTCCCATAGAAAATTTTAATTTCGTGCCTGACATGATTTGCTTGACCAACTATATTAACAGCTATGGCCTCATCTATAGATTTTATTGAGAGTATCTGATTCGTCGAAACAATATATACACAATATACCTTTTCATTAAGTACCATTACATTTATGTATTAATTGTATAAAGTACTTATGAATATTTTTGAACGGATCGGTGAGCAACCAGATCCCGTCCTGTTACGAGAAAATAATTTTGGAAGACGTTTATAGTATATGACAGTTAAAATTCACAGTTTTTGGAAACAAAGGTAAAGTTGACAAATATAAAGTAAGCCGGTCTTGTTCAAACTTGTTTGAGAGATCGGCTAACTTTATATTTCGTCAACCTTACAGCCAGCGCAGGGACAAAAATGTCAGTTAAGATTTGGTACTCATGAATCTCAGTTCTAATAAAATATTTGTTTCTTTTAAATAAGTACAGAAATGGAAAAGGTTTTCTTTTAAATTCTTTGAAAAACACGTATCCTCGGCCAAAATTCAAGACGTGCAGAAAATATTAATATCTGACTCATAACTTATATTTTTTTGTCAGCTTAAGTAGAGTAATAACACTAATAACCTATTAATGCGGTTTATATTGCATTAGAAGTACATTATAAAAACTTAGAGTTAGACCAAGAAAAGTCTGCAGCGATTCGATTTTGATAGCCCACGCAGTGCAAGTGTTATTTATACGTCATAATTTCACAGAAGTTTGATGTTTAAAATAACGCTTGCACTGCGTGTGCTATCAAAATTGCTGCAGACTTTTCTTGGTCTAACTCTAAGTTTTTATAATGTACTTCTAACGCAATATAAACCGCATTAATAGGTTATTAGTGTTATTACTTAGAGTTAGAACTCTAATTATATAAACTCGGACTGAGTTCAGTATCAATTGAACGTAGTTTGGCGAAAAGGATTCATCCATAAACTATGTCATTTAAATTAATAGCTTTTGTTTTTGAATTTTATTTAACAGATTATCGTGGATTATATCCTTTTCCCTAAACTACGTCCAATTATTGATAGAGTCGGACAAAGTGTGTCATCATTAATGTCAATTTTCTATGAAAATATGACGTTTATCTCACTCTTACACTCTCTCACTTTGTTAGCTTAGACGAACTCTACATTTTTTAGCTCTAAATAATATTAAAGTCTATATATATGGCATGGAACTAGAAACAAAAACAAAAAAAGTTCTAAATTCAAATTGAAGGAGTCCTGAAATAAAGCCCCATTTAATTGAAGGAGTATTGCATATAATGGTGAACCGTAAAATACTAATACACTAGGCCGTGGGGCCAAAATCGTTGCAACTGCATTAAAATTAAAGTGCACAAAATTATGTATGTATGATGAATTATGTCTGGATTAAAGTATTTTATTCGTAATCATAAATCTATCAAAGTAAGCATACCTACGTAGATACTCGTACTCGATCATTTTGTAAGATAAACGCCAGTCCGCAAGATAAACGAGAGTCCAACTACCCGCGCGCGGTCATTTAATAATTTTTTCACCATCTTTTTGTATGATATTTTTGGCCATTATACAAAAGTTATTAGCTCTCAAAGCATAAATCTCCATCCTAAATTTTCATCTTTTTACATTTTTCTTGTAAAATTACTATGAAACTGAAAAAAACAAATATCAGCAAAGAATTCTACGTCTTCGGTTTATACGAAAATGATACCAAACTTGCCCTAGTAGCCACCCTGACTCCAATTTCACCACGGTGACAGGTGCGACAATTGTAAAACATCACTGTTGCTGACGTCACAGGCATCCATGGGCTACGGTTACCGCTTACCATCGGGCGGGCCGTATTCCTGTTTGCCACCATCATTGTATTATTTAAAAAAACTTTATTATATCGGAAAAAAACAGATATTTCTCTTGCTAAGTTTATGACAATTGTCACAAGAAACACTACAATTGTCATGAAATTCCGACATATAACTCATTACCTGTCAAGAATTACCTACAATTCTTCTAAATCTTGACAATTGTCAGAAACTTCGCAAAAGAAATATCTGTTTTTTTCTGATATAATAAAGTTTTTTTAAATAATACAATGATGGTGGCAAACAGGAATACGGCCCGCCCGATGGAAAGTGGTAACCGTAGCCCATGGATGCCTGTGACGTCAGCAACAGTGATTTTACAATTGTCGCACCTGTCACCGTGGTGAAATTGGGGCCAGGACAAGAACAGATTTTTTTGAATGATGACGGGTGGCGGCCATCTTTGTACCCCCCTCCCCTTATTGCCTCCCAGGCTTGAAATGCTTAGAATTACTCAAAGATCATATGTGATGAAGCTCGTAGCTTAATAAAAAATTTTTGGGTCAACTTCATAACTGATTCCGCTATAAGGACCTATCGAGTCTGAGCGCTTGGATTTAACGTTGCCCTTGCTGTTTTCACTGCACGACTCCTATAATTCCTATAAATTATCTCCTAGGTTGTTGTCGAATACAATGGCTCGCTTTTCGTATATACTTGTGAATGATTACATCGAGGATGAATGTGTCACTGAGTTTCATAGGATACTTTCCCAACTTAAACAAGAATAGTAAGTAGTTACCTAACAAATTATTTTAATAAGATTAGTTTTACTCAAATGATAAATAACACGTATACGACTAGAGACAGAACTTTGATTGATAATATTTTTAGAAATATTCTGAATTCCATATTTACATATGTGGTTGAAAGTTTTTTCAGCCACCACAAACAAATTTGTCTCAGAATTAATGATATATTAAATATGTAGTAAAAACTACAAGCGCAACCCTTGTAGTTTTTACTACAAGGGTTCCTATAGGGTAGTTGAATACGGAATCCTAAAAACAGGCAAACAACCTCTGTAAAATATAACGATGCGAGCGGAACACTAAATGCCTCGGGCTTGGCCAAATTATTATGAATGATATTGCATTCAGCTAGCGCGACATAGGTTTTACATATACCAGTATACTCGTAGATAAACAAAAAACAAGCAGGCTTTATGCATTTTGGTTTTAATTGTTACGAACTTTTTTAATACGTGGAAAAATACGTATTTAAAATAAGGATGCTATGAAAAGTCATTATCCGATTCCGAGTATTCTACTGAAGCGCCGAATATCGACATATACTCGTATTGAATATAAATAGGCGCTGTTCCGCTACGGAACTTTAACCAAAATCATAGTCCGATGTGTTCTTGGTCGTTTTTTATTGCATTGGCCATGAGTTCGCGGACTTAGCTTCACATATAAGCAGGATACGTATTATTAAGGTAAGCGTTTACAAAAAAATTCTACCCAGAATGAACCATCCAATTGTACCGCTTTTTTTTCTCTCAATTTTAAATAATATGTAGGTACTTGGTTCTGGTCAGTGTCCCTACCTGCACTGGTTCACCCTCACGCGTGATACTGAAGCCTCTTTTAATTTAACCCTTTTGATGTCGTGTGCATGCAGTTTGAATACGGAAAAATGTCGCACGAGCGTCAGCGAGTTTGGCATTAGGTCGTTTTTGTTCTGCACCCTTCTAGTTTAAAGGCAACAAAATTCTTAAAGACGCTTTGAATTAATTACTTTAAAAACTTTTTTAGTGTTAAAAAAAAACTTTCACATTTTTTTTTATATAATAATGTGACGTTTAAAAAGTATGTCTCAGCGTGACGCATGACGCGATAGCTGATAAAAGCGCAATCATCGTACTACTAAAGTGGAACCTCGCTAACTCGTACCTCGATAAGGCGAAATCCTCGTTAACACGAAATAAAATGCCCAAAATTTCCATAATTCGAAATATTCCACCTCATTAAGACGAAGTAAGCAGCGATTCCCTTCACGACTATTCAGTAAAATTTTTTACCTCTATAACTCGTAAAATGAAATTTGTCCTTTACAACTCGAAAAAATAGTCGTATTGTTGTACCACCTCTATAACTCGAAGTTATTTACTAACAAACTCGAAACAGACAATAAAGACTGTACTTTCTGCTTCTATAATTACCTCTCTAATACGAATTTTTCAAGCGTTTTACCTATGTAACTCGAAACCTCTTTAAGACGAACAAAAACCTATAAGAACCTCCCTAAGTCGATGCCCTCGATAAGACGAAACCTCGTTAACACGAAGTTTTTGGCGTTTCCCTTGAGAAATCGAGGTTCCACTGTATTACATTTTCTGTGTATCTGACATTTTTTCAACCAGAAACGTCACTTTTGACACTGACACGATCGGTATCGTACCGCAGTGGCAGGGGCCTATAATACAGTTGCATTCTTGTGATTAAGATACCTATGTGCCAAGTGGCAATGTCTTTCGCCTAAACACTACGATCGTCTAACTTTGAGCCTGAAATTATTGTGATTGAAACTATGGACTTGGCACATTTTATTACAATTAACGGTTACGATGCAGCCGTGCGATTACGCGAACGTAACAGATACTGTTGAATATGCATCACCACTGCCCTTGAGTACGGAAACATAAATAAGTACCGGTTCAAGTCAAAATAGCGTCACCTGGCATGAATTTTTACGGTACATATGACATTCTGAAACTGTGGTTGATAAGTTTACCGCGCGTTACTAGGGTTTGCTTGTGCAAGACCGTATCTAGTAACGTGCGGTTCGAAAAGAAGACACATTGAGAAAATATAGCTGTTTATAGATGCTTAAAATATGCGCTTGCGAAAGTTCTACTTTGAGTATGCTTATGCGATTCCATGGTATAGTCTTGAGACGAAAGTGGAGGAATTCCTTAATAACCGATTAAGGAATATAGGAAAATAATCCACTTTCAGAGCAATTCTCAAAAACATTCCTTTTTGTTACCAAATGTGTAAGGAAATCTGGTAACAAAAAAGGAATGTTTCTTAGAAACTTTCTGGACATTTTGGGAAATATGGTGGAAGTTGTTCAGCTTCATGTAGGTACTTTACCAGCATACCAATTTTTATAGAAATCTAAGATGTGATCGAAATGTACAAACTTTTTGAGAATTGCTCTTCAAGAGAAGATATTTTCCTCAAATATTCAACACGTCATATAACACTAAAAAGGTTGCATAACTTACAATTAGTGACATCGTATCCTTAATAATATCTAACGATGGTACAAATCACAATCAGTTTAAGAAGTGTCACCTGTCAACACTGACCTCGAAACTGCAACTCTAAAGTGACATAATAGTGCAATTTTTGCGACAATCATTCCATATATATAGTAAGCGTAATATGCATTTTTTTACTAACTTCCAAATCTCAAAAGGAGGAGGTTATCAATTCGTTTGTATGATTTTTTTAAATGTTTGTTACTCCATATCTCCGTCATTACTGGACCGATTTTGAAAATTCTTTTTTTTATTGTATGTACGAGTATATGCATACAGATTGGTCCCGTTTTTATTAAAACCCAGTTCTCATGATGGGATCCATGAGGAATCGAGGGAACTCCTCAAATCTTAAAGGCATACGTATACTTAGAATTTTTTGTATTTACATCAGAAAATCAAGCATTTACATTTTAAAACTGTCGCATTTGATGAAGTGGAACTGCTGATGAAGATCAGAAGGGAACTCTTCAACGACGCATAGTACACGTTTGGCAATTTCGATTTTGACTTGGACTGAGACCCGGACTCGGACCCGGACCCGGACTCGGACCCGGACTTGGCCTCGGACCCGGAGCCGGACCGGGACCCAGACCTGGACTTGGGTCCGGGCTCTTATCTGGACCTGAACCCGACCTCGACCTGGTCCTGGACCCGGACCCAGACTCGGAACTCGACTCTTAGAATTACGGCTCTTACAGAAACGAAATGCTACTTACTAGATAAGTAGGTTAGGTTAGGTTTGAACTGCGATCCTTACAGAACCGAACTGCTATCGGAGAAGTGGGTTAGGTTAGGTTAGAACTGCGACCCTTACAGAAACGAAATGCTACTAGAAAAAGGTGACGATGTGGATTAATTATACAATATCTGGTGATCAGTTAAATACCAGTAATTTATGTGGCACATCAAAGTGTTTTGAGAGGTCGGTTTTTTTTGTTAAAGGTTATTATTAGGACTAATTAATTAACACAATGATTTAATATAAAATCTTGTCCCCGACTGTTTATCCAAAATCTGTAAATAATAATAAGCTTCATTAGTTATTTTGTTTAAGACGGTATTCTAATACCATTTTAAACCGACTTCAAAAAATTCCACGGTATTTTTTTACGAGTACCAAGCCTCAGACCTCAATCATTTGTAAACCGATTTGAAAAAATATCTTTCTATTCAAAAGTAAATAGTTCAAGTAGGTCTAATTTTTGTAAAATCCAGTTTTTATGATGAGATCCATGAGAAATTGTGAACTTCTCAATCTTATAGACACACTTACCTACTTATATCAATTTTTGTATTTAAGTACATCAACAAATCAAGCATTTGCATAAAAAAAACGTAATTTAATGAAATTAGACGGTGTGTTGACAACACCGATTTCAAACACGTGTATCAGCAGTCATATATAAATAATAGGTATAATAATTTTATTTTATCCTTTTTGAAGACGGTTTTACATTTTTTAAAGGTTTATCGCGTAACATAGCGTGATTTCGGACGTAACCTGACCCATTTAAAAATACAGCCTTTGTTTGGATTTGTATAAATGGTAATTTTCACACCAATCGATGAGTATTATAGACTTGCATCATGCATACAGCATTTGTATACTAGTCGTACCTTTATCTATACAGTAGGCTATGTAAAAGTGGATAGAATGTCTAAGTCAGCCAGGCTAGTAGGAGCCAAGGCTAGTTGGCGGTGTGCCGTCGTTCGAATGTAGACCTTATCTGTGTTACTGTAGGATATATAATGACTCGGAGGCGTAGCTCAATGACGTTCATTGACACGAGCGTTCGATGGCGACGCTGGGCGCAGTGCTGGTTTTCCTTCTCCGTTTTCATGCATTGATATTAGAAACTATTTACTATAATAATGCAGATTGAATAGTTACATGCGATTGCATGTCGCAAAATAGCATTTACACCCTTAATAGTGCTGATGCAATAATGAATTTACATACAAACGAACATGAACCCTGAAAATATTAAAATCGATTTATGACGATAAATATGACGCAGGCTATTAAAATTCACTATTAAATTTTCATGAATATTTTTCGAACTTTTAAACAATCAATGCTAGGAATTTGTTTTTTATACTCGTTTATTTGATTTGACAGGCAAACTACAAGCAGATGTGGTAGTGAGCATTCGATAATTTAATTTTAAATTGTTTTAAATATACATAGGTACCTATACTTACATAAATAAATGTTATGGAATAATTTTACACAAACCGACCTAGCCCTACAGCTCAGCTCAATAAGGCTTGTGTCGTGTATACGACTACATACACAAATAAATAAATAAATATTATAGGACATTAACTATAACACAAATTGACTAAGTCCCACTGTAAGCTCAATAAGGCTTGTGTTGTGGGTACTTAGACAACGATATATTTATAATGTATACATATTTATAAATACTGAAATACATAGAAAACACCCATGACTCAGGAACAAATATCTGTGTTAATCACACAAATAAATGCTCTTACTGGGATTCGAACCCAGGACCATCGGTTTCACAGGCCGGATCACTACTCACTAGGCCAGACCGGTCGTCGAACATAAGCTACTAAACTTTTTTTTATTATCAACATGTCTTAAGTACAGTAAGTACCTAATGAACTTAGGAAACCTTGAGATATAAGGGAACCGTGGATATTCAATCGACGAGTTAGAGACACAATAGTCATTGCCTAATTCAATATCCTGTCTATATTAAGAGCTGAAGCCGTTTAATTATTTATAGTTCAAATACACGCTGAAAATCGATAGAGTAATTGACCTGTCCTGATACGAGACCGACGGTTCGTATCGTTCATCTTCTCTCAAACACCAGATTCGGTTGACCTCCGAGACCCTGCGTCGGTGTCTAAGTTTCCGTGAGTTACGTAGCTTTAAAGGGTCTGCGTTTGGTGGCCGGTTAGGCGAGGTGGCTCAGAGCTCGTGACCCAATTTCGCAGCTGGTGGTTTCAGCAGCGACGTTGGGCGCCGCGGGGAGAGCGGGGCGCGCGGGCGGCGGGCGCGTGTCAATGCCGTTCGTTGACTCGACGAAGCAGCGGCGTCGGCGCGGCCTCCAGCTTACATAACCACCGACAATGAGCGGCGCTCGCCCACCGCAGCGCCGTGTCGTGTGTGCCGCTGCCGACCCATGCCGCTCACAACATCACGTACCTACTCTAACTACCATGAATATCCGACGGAAAATTGCGAAATTGTTTCACAGTTCATAATAATCTAGAGTTCGACTGTTACACTGAGACTCGGATCTATTCATTTTGGATGCAATGAATGAAACTTAAAGTTTAATCATCTTTATATTAAAAATATTTAATTTTATTAAGTTTTAGTTTTCACCGATCCTGACCTAATTACTTTGGATTCTTCCATGACATTTCGTCCGCATCTGCTCACTTTAAAATAGGTAATATTCCGGACCAGACACGGCTGCGGTGTCGCTTAACGATACTTAATACACAAAAAAACACATGAAAGCCGTTTCATTGACACATTGTTTTTTGGTTAAGGAGGGCGCAAAATCCTAGTTTCTTATATTGAATTTTTACACATTTTAATCAATGGGCAAATTCTATGAAAAATATTACACAGAAACAAGATTATATTTGCAAGCGCATACTCCAACCAAAACCTGAAAAGGTTTAGGTCGGCTCGATAGAAAAATAATCGCGATTATATGTCTAATTTTCATTTATTTCCAGGTGTAATTCGTTACCCTACCATAGCAATCTAATTTTAGTATAAAGTAGGTAGCTAGTGATAATATAAGTGAGGGATCTGACAAGCCAACATTTTAAACATCGCCATATCTTTTGTTTCCTTCTAATGTCCTGGCTTCACACCCCCTCTTAATAATTAAATTGTAAAATACTAAATGACTGACGACCTTCGTAAACAATAAAACCCTACTTACTTCGTTCTACCGTGTTTATTTCATAAAATTATAGTAAAGTCAATGTAGCAAATTCCGTCATAGGGACTATTCCGTCCACTGGCGATTTTCTCAAACAATGAACAAATTTGATAATTTCATCGACAAAGCAGCGATTGCTTTTAGTTTCAGCAATCAAAAGCAAATTTCTTTTTTCGTATTACGTTTGAAAATCAAAGAAAGACGCTCGTGGAAGGAATAGGCCCTATAACGGAATTAGCCACATTGACTTTACCTACTGGAAACGAATCATCTATTCCTATCCTACTCTTCTCTTTAAGGAAGGAAGTTGCTACATTTGCTGCGCATTGAGAGTAAGAGTTAAATCGTAAAAATATTTGTATTTCCCAGAATAGTGAGATGCAGCCTTTATAATAATAGGCCAATAACTTAGGTTTCGGCTGTCGCAGTAAAATACAAACATGGGACTTATCAGAATAAAATGTAACCTCGTAAAGAAAACCGAAAAGCAAAAATACCTAATAATAGAGCGCTATAATGAGAACCTTCTGTGCTTGCCAGGTCGTTCCTAACAAGTGCAGTAGTGTTCGTTTATAAAATGAATGAAATCCGCCCTACAATCTAGGTAAGGTCACCTCGCCTTCCCGTCAAATTTATGACGAACCATCAACATTCACGGAAAGCTAGCAAATAAGTATCATGAATGCAAATATCTAGTACCGAGATGCTTGAATGGGTGCTCCTGTGCTTGGATGGTATCGGTAGGGCGGGCGGCGCGAAGAGCCGAAAGTGAAAGATGCGCAGTCGCGGGGCGAGGGGGAGGAGTCGATGCGAGCGGAGTCGCGGCTCGCAGCTAGCGTGCAGAGTGCACTGCCGCAGCCTCACGCAAGCCAAACAAAACTTTAGTTAGTAACCTACTTCCGTACGAGCGCCGTGAGCGCGATACCCGCTCCGCTCGCGCCGCTCCGCTACTAGCTTTAGTACTGTGACCGTTTCAGTGTAACGTATATACTTGGTTAATGAACTCTATCGCTGCGATTTGGTTGAATGGACACACATGTGACCCGTGGACAAGAACTTTTTGCCAAAATGTTTTACGGTGAGAACTGTTACGATGTATTGTTTACTATTGTCCTGCTTTTGTTTTTTTTCTGTTGTTGTTCTACACGTTGGCATGCACTTTACAGTTGTCGTTCATTCATTATTATTATCAGACGGCCACGCACACACTGCACTAGCAACGCGTCTATTTTTTTATGCGAAAGTTGTACAAAAAAAAAATATTGTTGTGCCAAAAATCTGTGTTTTTTTTTTCCATCAAGTACATTATATACCAGACTTCAATCTTTATTTATGCGATGACATATTTCTTAAGTGTGCGTAGATGGAGGTATATTTATTTCATTTTGTATGATATCTCAGTAGATAATAAAAATCAGTAACTTTATAAGCTTTATATTTGATGCGGTCTAATAAATATAAATATACTTATACCCTACCAGTAAAAAGTTTAGTATAGAAGACAATTTGTGTAAAGTTAACTTTTACCAATTCTACCGCCATTTTTAACATCACTAAGTTTTACACGCTATGACGGTCCAGTCGGCCATCTTGGATTTTGCGTTGCAGTGTCGCCATCTAGTAGTTGTTTAGATTTTTTCTAATACAAAGCTCATTGCTCGCAATTTGTTCGCTCGTGTAGTAGGTATCGAAATTCTAGAAATTTCTTCTACTGTTAGATTTATGTTTCACCATGTTTTTAAACTATACAGAATAATGTTTTTTTTTGTAAGGGTGGTTTACCAAAGGTTCAGCGTCTTTGCTCTTTGTCTAATCTAATAGGTCACCGTTGGCTACGTTTAGTGCGACAACCAAGTTCTTCTATTTAGGTAGACGACGAATGCATATAATTAGGTACCTATATTGAGAAGGTCCCTAAGTGTACATTTAGAAACACTGGGAGTAGTGGAAAACAAACCCTACATGGTTGGCAATAGATTGGTGTTGTTAATTTACATAATAGCACAAATAACAAAAGAAATTGAACCAATTTCTTTTGTTAATTGATTATTGTATATATTTTTATTTGAATATAGCGTCTCTACGTATTATTCCATCTTAAGCCATTTATATTGTACAATTTATAAGTAAGTTATAAGTATTTATAAGTTAGTTTATAGGTAGGTTATTATTATTATTATCCTCTTACTTATTTCAACACATTTAAACTTTATTGAATATTGTTGACTTATAATTTAATCGTTGCTGACTATCACAATATTTATTTATAATACTTATTCATGGGTATAAAAACCAACACAAAACATGAGAAAATATAGATCAGAAAGGTTTAGTCCGTGGCGCTCACGACAAAAAAGTGCGATATACGGCAAATGATGATGATGGAATTTCCTTTTGCAGAGTTGCTCCTTTTGACTCACAGATTGATTTAGGAAGGGGAGCCAACCGAAGTTTTGATGCAAAATTTTGACTTAATGTGCCCCCCGAAATTTGTAAAAAAATAAGTTTTGCTATATGCTCAAGTTTGGTATCATTTTCGGGTAAATCGAGAATGCTGAATTCATTTCTGATATTTAATATATACGGTTTCATATAAATAATAAAAAAAATAAAAAATAAAAATTGTCATTTTATTTTTTTCCGAATAAATGCCTAATTTTTTTTTATATATACACAAAAAATAAAAATTTAATGAACAAGCTCTACTAACTATTTCTCGTTATAAAAAGTATACACATGGCATATTTATTTCTAAAAATGTAGAGTAAAAATGAAATGCAGACCTACTTTCGACCACCAGCTCACTGAATAATACAAATATATCAGTTACAGCTATGAGAATTACGGAGTTTGATGATGATGAGATACCCTTTAGCATAGTGAGTCCTTAGAACGCTTAGATCATTTTAGGAAGGACAGCCACCTTGATTTTTGGTGCGGTGGGGATGATTTGTACCATACAATCATACATTTATGAATGCATCTGTTTAGGTTTCTGCATTAAGTATGGTGTCATTATCGAGTAAATTAAAAGAAAAAAAAACAAAATGGACTAATAATTACATTCTTTCGTATTCTAAAGATTTTACTACCTATATATTTGTAAACACTCTTTAACATTGCTTATGCTCGGTGCACAACGTAATCCGATTTAAGGGACGTAACTATACGGAGGAAAATAATTTAAATATTAGTCAATATTTACATTATTAATTTGTATTTTGAAGATTTAATTACCTAAATGATTTCTTTCTTTTTATTTACTCGAAAATGTCACCAAACTTATTGCAGAAACCTAAACAGGTGCTTGCATAAATGTATGATTGTATGGGACAAATCACCCCACCTATCATCCCAGCCGTACCAAAAATCAAGGTGGCTCTCCTTCCTAAAATGATCTAAGGATTCTAAGGACTCACTATGTATAGTAAAAAGGGATCTCATTATCATCAAACGCCGTAAATCGCTTAGCTGTAGCTCACATCGTTGTATCTTGTTCAATGAGTGGTCGAAAGTAGGTCTACATTTCATTTTTTTTGTTCACATTAATGTAAAATAAATATGCCATATGTATACTTTTTATACGTAGGTCACTCGATAAGTTTTGAGATGCTCGTAATTCGAAAATGGAACGCAACTGAATTATATGTTTTTAAAAAGCAAATTTATTTAAAAATAGAACACAAGTTGCCGATTCACTCCAATTAAAAAAATGAATATGTTACAGTCATTTTTCCAAAACGGTTCCCGCGTTTTTTCTTTGAAACGATGGAGCTTAACCGCGAACATTTGCGTGCTATGATATTTTATGATTTTAAATTTGGTTTATCTGAACAATTGTGTTTGCAACGATTGCAGTCAGCGTTAGGAGATTCTGCTCCTTCACGGGCAACAGTTTTTAGATGGTTCAACGAATTTAAAAGGGGTAAAACCAGCCTCGAAGATGACCACCTATGTGGTCGCCCGCAAACAGCAGTAACTGCAGAAAACGTGTGGACTACTGAAATGTTGGTGCGAGAAGATCCACGAATAACATACAAGGACATAGAGAAGATCCTAGCGGTCAATTCGAGGAGCGTTAATATAATCCTACATCAATATCTTGGAGTGAGGAAGCTCTGTTGTCGTTAGATCCCGCGTTTGCTCTAACAAACTGATGAAGTTGCGATTTCTGCCCTTTCGGATCAAGACTGACAAAAATGTTTTCAAAGTTGGTTTAGATGAATGGAACTTTGAATATAGAATGATAGAGAGTATTTTGAAAAAATGTAATATAAATAGTGCTAATATCTTGAATAGTTTTTCTGTATCTCAAAACTTATCGAGTGACCTACGTAACGAGGAATAGTAGGGCTTTTCCTGATTTTTTAATTTTTTGTGTGCATATTAAAATAAGAAAAATATATGCTTTTATTCGAAAATAAATTAAATACCTAATTTTTGTTTTTCATTTTTATTTAATTATTTATATGAAACCGTATAAATTAAATATCAGTAACGAATTAAGCATCCTTGAGTTACACGAAAATGATACCAAACTTGACCACATAGCAAAACTTTATTTTTTACAAATTTTAGGGGGCACCCCCCCCCCCCCCCCTTAATTCAAATTTTGCATCAAAAATTCGATTGGCTCCCCTCCCAAATCAATCTGTGAGTCAAAAGGAGCAATCCTGCAAAAGGAAATTCCATCATCATCATTTGCCGTATGATTAAGTGAACACCAGGGACTAGTTGTTCACATCTTCCGTACAGAGCATAAGATTCTTGCGGAACAGAACCAAATTTTGCCGTAAGCCGCAATTTTCTAAAATAACCTTTGCACTGTATCTAGGTCATGTAGTACTGAGCCATTCATTCGTCACAATACCTACACAAAAGCCTCACAACACAGGCCTTCGTCGACCAGTCTCGGGTACGACCTATGTTAGTTAAAACGGTGCACTGTGTTAAAACTTGTTGATTTCAAGCCTTAATAACTTATATTCATAAAGGGCCGTTTGATACGGACTTATAGAACCTGCTAATTTTAAATAAAGCTACCAAATACACCTAAAAAATTAAATCATCGTCGCGATATGTGTGTACATGCTAGGGATTTTTTTAAATGAGCTTTGTTGGTGTTCCTTTATGAGAAGCAATTTTCCCAAAATAAACTTAAATTGAGGTATTATTTTTATTTCCTTGCGCTTTTTGAGAGAAACAATTTCATAGGAATTAACACTCCCTCCGTTTGGAAATTAACTGTCCGTCGACATTGATAAAATCATACTATCCTTTTCATTTCGATCTAACTTTATAAATGCCGCAATCGCTTTCATGGACGCCAGCGTCGTGTTTCATAGAATTTTTAAACTGTGTAAAAGCAGTAAGTAAATGTGAACCTTAACGCTTCCACTTAACGTATTCCTAAATCATCTTATGTTTCATGAAAACGCGCACACTTGGCAGGCGTGTGGGCTCTCGAAACTAGGTCGGTTCAGTGACCCATATGTTTACCTAACGATTGTGCGCGCCCGCCATAGCCTCGCGGCTTATCATTATCACCGTTCGCATTTTCGTTTAGGTTATCTACCAGGCAACCTGTCTCCCACTCATGATAACCGTCGGCAACGCAATTTGCAACCAATGCAGTTGTGAATACGGCTCGGTTTCCTTCGGCTGAAAATTACCGAAAATGTTTTTCATATCGTCGATAATTAATGCGTTTGACGTTTGTAGGTAAATCAGTATATTTTATTCGCTTACAATCAGGTTAATTGACGTACTAGGAGTACTCGTAATTAATCATATTAATATTTTTGGTATGGAATACAATATTTTGGGATAAAAATTTTCGTATCCGGAAGAATGTAATATGGAACCCTAAATGAAAACAATCGATATAAAGTAAACCCCTGAAAGGTAACATTCATTTAATTTGATTTAATCAACATGATTTGTCACGATTAGTCTATCGGTTGAAATGGAGTTAAAGGCTCTTATTAATACTAATACCGGGAAGAAGACCTTATAAAAGAACTCAGGGCGTTAAGAGGTAATAATAAGTGTAATTTAATAGAACCATTGTGTACCGATGTTTGACAGTAAATTCATTAATTTAATAAGGTACTGTCCCTAGGTATAAATTGAATAAGTAATGCTGCCAAAATTGACATTGAAACTTTCATGCAGCTTTCTCCTGGCATCCTAATGACGTTAAATGCGAGTCGGCCAGCAAGATTGATGCTCTCATGGATTAGATCGCGCTGACAGGCACTCGCCATATAAATGAAGTATCGCGGGCACGAACCACCTACAAATGAATAACCGAGCCCCTACCGCTTAATAGAATATGAATCTTCCGTGTCAGGAGTTAAAGATTAATATCCATTTACATGCCAACTTGACAGGAGTGTGTCTATCTGTACATATGTACATATCATGCGCCAAGGTTGGTGAAAGTTAATGACGTCACTTTTCCAACAGGCTAGTTTTGGCGAACTGTTTAGAAAAGTTATTAGGTATTGGAGAGAGTGGGGTTTGACAGTTTCAGCAGCTCCGCCCATCTATTTATAAAAACGATTGCCTTGCCATCTAAACTTTCCACGAGTAGGTATGATAACAAATACGCAAATAATAAGAAAACCAAAGATCCTACTTATTTAATCAATGCACATATCACGCATTTAATATTTAATTCCCTGTATCATACTCAACAGATCAACGTTTGTACTGTATAGTAAAGTAAACAAATTGCACAACACGATAATTCATATAACCTCTGAAGTCGTTACAGTACACAGGATTAACTTTCGACAACAATGCGCACAAGCGTGGATTCTTAATTAGTAGGTACCTAACCCAAGTTTGCCTTCAAACGCTTGAATCGACCATCGCCCTTCATTTTTGTTAGCGCCTTCCACACTTTGCCTACGAAGGTGAACGCATGGACCGTCACTAAGTTCATCGCAGTCATTACAATTACAGCGTTGGTTTGTGAGAGGAGGATAGATTGATTACGTAGTACGTTGTTCATAGTTTAGTCTAGTGCGCGGTATGGGCTTAAGGTCGCTTGGACAAAACGTAGATGCGTCAACGAACCCTGCAAGGTGACAGCGGCAGCAATGTAACTAGTTACATCTGTGGCGCCGGGAGTAATAAAACACGTGTAACAAATTTTCAATTTAATTTAATACATAATACGAGTATATAAAGCCACGGAATATATATATGTCGAACGAAGCTCTTAGTACAAACAGAAACTTATACCTAATTCGTGCAGGATTGTAGATATCGAGAGAGAGTCTATATGTGTGTCCTCGAAACGTCGCAGGTCATTTTAAATCTTAAGTAGGTATACGCGGTTTACAATTTTTAATCAAAAGGCGCCTGATTGATTGAATGAAATCATAATATTTATAAAATCGTATGATATTTTATATTGTACAGATACAGAGAAATCATAAATCCAATATGAATACCTAACAAAATTATAATCAGATTACAATATAAAAATAAATAAATATGTAAAATTTTATTCTTCATTCACGCGAATCTTAAACCACTTTCAGAGAACATACTATCTCCCGCTGCCACTGCATGTTATGCAACTAGAGATGCAACTATGTCGATAACATTTCTGCGAAAGCATAAGCAGATCACGCATCCGCTTTATAATCACTAATCGTTGGCTAAATATAAGTACCATTCGAGCCTAAATAGTAGTAAATTCATCGTATACTCATCATGGGGCCTTCCCAATTTTGTAATAAAAATGAGATTCATCTGGTGCTCACGACACAATCCTGGGGCGCGTTGGTGGCCGGGGACCAGTGACATTTCGCCCGCCGTGCCCCCTGTAATCACGCCACTCTTTATAATATGCCTCACATTAATTACAGTTTGCCTACCAACGTTAAAATTTAAAAAAAATATCTAGTTGCTACGCTAGTAGTTACTGTTGACCCAAACATATCTGGGTATGATTTCCTCAAGAAATAAATCTAAATAGAAGCTTCATTTTTATATCGCCATAAACTATAAGGTGGTATACTCGTATCTACTTTCAGGCCTGTGTTTATACAGGAATATTTAGTAGAAAGGCTACGTCTTCAGCTGACATAAAGTGCTCGTTCTAGTTCCAAAACGGGCACATCCATATAATTTATATCCGCTAATTTATACCGTGAGCATTTATATGACATATTCCAAGGAATACTAGAACGTATTTGTTCAAGTTTTATTGTATACTAAAATGGCTATATACGGTAACAGTCAATAATACAAAGCATAGCCTTATTAACAACTGTAATGCATTACGTATAATTTCTATAATAAGTGCAAAAAAAGCCACAAGTGCCACAGCTAATGTATCTTTATGTGAAGGTATTGCAAATTATTAGATATGTTCAGACCATAATTACAGAAAATAAAGATAAATGTATCATAAATTTAAACTGAATATTTACAGCTAAAAAGTAAAATATTACTTAATCATACTGTATTCATAAGCGTAGGAACATTTGTTCAATGCCTATTTCTTGGCAGTCTGCACAAAAATTTTCCAGTGGCCTCAAAAACTGACACGCGGAATATTTCAAATAAAACAATTGTATTTAAGTACACATCTTGTAATAGACTGCATACACTCACTTTACATTGATGTAAGTATTGTATTCAATATTTAAATGAACCTAACGATTAGTTAGTCACAGTTAAATTACATGAATATAATCAGATGAAATAAATAAAATAAATCTGTTTTCAAGAGTAATACAACAACGATAGAACAATGGGTCATTTCGTATGAAAACTATACAAAAATTGACCCATTTTTATTGTCCCAATTAGACGTAAGATAGTGACTGCAACCTGTAACAATAATATTTATGTTTAAGTAACAATTTGTTCTAAGATGAGTTATTTTGTTATTCGATAGCATCTTATCAACTGTTTGTTCCTTTTGTTATCGCATAGACGTTGTATTGTATGTCCTTAGAAAGTGTGTTACTGGCTTCAAGGAATTAATGTACGTACGGCAAACAATAGTACAGCTTAATAGTGCACATTTTTTCGTTTTATTTTATTGTTATTTTTAATAAGTACTTAGATTGTCGTTAAAGTAGTTGCTTTTAAATTTCAGAAATGACGCGTTTTATAATACTGACAGACTTGAATTCAGTGTTATCAATATCAAGTGCGTCACACTCATACAACATACTCTTAACAGCGCACGCACTCGCACTTGCGCGATGCACTGATATTCAAATCAAATTAGTGCGAGAATATCGTGTTTTTTTTTTAAATATACTCTTTATTATAGACGCTGCCGATTAACCGGCGTATTCAAATTTTTATAAGAGGATACGTTTGGGAAGTTATGGTACCTACCATTAAAAAAATATACTTCATAGTAACCTTAGCTACCCTATCATAATAATTCAGCACATAATTGTTAGTACTCGCTTTAATATCGCATACTCATGTTTATTTACATCGTGTTGTTACACCCGTGGTCGTTAGAAGTCGTAGGTAGGTACAGTCCAATCCACAAATACCTTTTCACTAAACTATGAAATGACCGTGTGAACATGTTTATTCTGATTTTTATACCATTGTGGATATGATTACTTAATGGAGAACAAATTTGTTTAAAATTATTTATTATATAAATTATTTTCTAATTGGAACTAATTTTCCTCGCCTTAAAAACCTTAATGTTCCTCATAGTTCCAAGTGGACTTCCAATTTACCCCCATGCGATTAAAAGTATACATAATAAATACAACAAATATACATAGCTATATTATCTGACATTCGATGACGAAGTCGCGAACAGCAGTTAAATGACAATTTTATAACTATGTCATCATTGACCCTAATTTTAGACAACCGCCAGCCAAAGAGAATAGATAGTATAGAGGGGTTATGTCATAGTAAATTTTGTAGTCACAGTAAATTTACTGCCATCTATCGACACACGACTAAAACTCAAAATGAAAACGTATAAAATTATCAAAAAATGTATATATATGGATATATGATTTATTATTTTTATATCATTTTACCCATGTTCATTCACTGATATTAAAATAAATAAATTTTAACATAGTAATTTTACATATTTATTTAGTGTTAAAATTGTTAAATATGAAACGGTGTCGTCACGCCATCTAGCCGAGCATAGGCCAAAGGTGTGTGCGCCATCTATCCGAGAATGACTTTTTCTTGATTTCCGAGGCACGTTTTTTCCTTAGACTTTATTCATCTTATACGAAGTTACATATGTCTTTGCGCCAGCGAAGCATGTGCTAGCAGCTAAAGTAATGTCATGCTGCGACTAGTGATCCAAAGGACTCGTGCCTTTTAGCTCTTTTTTTAAGGCTCGCCTCATTTCTTGACGCCTAAAAGGCTAAAAGCCTATTTAGCCCTTTAGCCCCCGAGCCTAGTTCTATTTAAGATCCTAGACTCTTGGGGCTAATAACCTTATTAAGGCTTGGGGCTAAAGAGCTAAATAGGCTTCTTTTTAGGGGCTTAATAAGGTTATTAGCCCCAAGAGTCTAGGCTCTTAAATAGAACTAGGCTCGGGGGCTAAAGAGCTAAACAGGCTTTTAGCCGTTTAGGCGTCAAGAGATGAGGCGAGCCCTAAAAAATAGAGCTCCAAAGGCTCGAGTCTTTTGGATCACTAGCTGCGACCATAATATCCTCGTAGACACCCTTGATACTTTATTTAGTTACAATATTTTACTTCTCTAAAATGTTAGTGTGGCTAGAGGGTATAAATTAGCAGCCCAATCGCGGAATCAAACCCACAATTCAGTAATTGAGGTGTCATGAACAGTAATCACCGTAAAACACTATAGAATCTATAGATCATAGTAATACAGTCAAAGTCTAAAATATCGATACGGCTATGGCGCCACAAATATGTGTACACGACCTATTTAATTGCCTGGACATTAAATAAGGTAGTGTTTAGACATTTTTGTCCCTTTATCCGTATCCATACTTTAGAGTCTTTAGACCATGACTGACCTAACAAAATAGCAAAACTATTTTCTAACAAGTTCGGGAGTTCGGTCATGATAATGAGGTAGGCAGAATTTCAGTTTGTTACTGAGACGTACGTTCTTTTGTTAGAATAATTTGTAGAAAGTTATTTTAGCCTAAGAATATTATGTCTGAAATGCCAATTAGTCAATGTTTAGTTCTCAGGAAAAGGTGTTTAATTGAGGTAGCAGCTTACGTCGTAGAGCATCAATAGTAACGGCTAAGTGCCCACTGGCCAAGGTCCCTTTATCAACAGAGGGCCTACCGCGAAGCACGTTCGACGTGTTGCCTCCCTGTCACACTTACGTACGAATTTACAAGTGGAACAGAGAGGCAACACGTCGAACGTGGTTCGCGGTAGGCCCTCAGAACGACATAAATCGGCTACTCTAAAAGCTGACGGTAATAACAGGATGTAGTAGGTGCAATCACCTACAGAATGATCGTGACTATGGCGTCGCTCGATAAAGGCCTAAATAGTGCTAGTATTTGTTACGACTTATTAGAAACGAGTCATACGAGTATCCTCCTGAGTTCCAGAAGCAACTGTTTTGTTTTGGAATTGGAACCGTCTGTTATTCAATAATAGCTTTTGATATAGGTACTCGTATACAATGTACAATATGTACCTACACATGGCCTCAGAGGGTATGAGACATATTAGTACTAATTTTGATTATAGTAGCACCTCTTTAATGTACATATTTAGTTATATGTAATTTTTCCAACTCCCTGACTATATATTTTAAAATTGAAGTACAACTTGCTTGAGCTAGTTTTCGGCAAAATACAGCTTTGTTTTTTGTTTTTCGTATTAGAATCATACATGTTAAAACTAAGAATAGTCGGCTAGTGTAGGTACACTAAGGTATTGCAGAAAACTAGGTACCTATAACTACCTATTTGAATCTCTGGAGCCGCCATTAACAGGCGTTCCCCTCTGTCGAAAATAGGCGGCCAATGGTCAACCACATGTCAACCATATGTATGGACTGACGTTTATCTGACATGACGTACCTATACATTTGATGTGCCCCTCCCCCGCAATAAACGGCAGACTATTTTGTACCGAAAATTTTAGACATGGCGTCTCCGTTGGTTATATCCTCTAAGATTTGAATGGCCGAGCGAGCCGAGGATAAAAATTTACAAAATTATAAGTATGTGCACACAATGTAATTTTCAATCACACTCTCTAATCGAATTGGCTCTATTTTATCAATCAATATTATGACTATATTGACAGGCCATCTTTTTATACTTATTGTTTTATTACAAGTGAGCCCGAGTTTATCCTAAGTAGTTGACCTTTATACCACGAAATTGAAAGCATTTTGTGCATAATTAGAATCAAATTAGTACTTCAAAGCGAGCGTATAGAACGTTCTTGCGGTAACAAAGGGGAGTCCGTGACTCGTGCGCATTGTCGGCGCAAAGGTCCGGTGGCAAGGCCGGTGCGGGGCGGCGCCCGCGCTCCTGCGTGGGAACCTACCGGGCCCACGTAACATCTCAACTGTTGTCGTTGAGACGGTACTGCTCGGCTTACAGATTACATATTAATTCCCATAAAACTTTGTATAAATCACTGACTTACAATGATAACATTAAATATAACGCGAAAAGAGCGGCAGAAACTGGTTAAAAACTAAAAACGTACGTTTCTGGTTGAAGAAATGTCACTTTTAACACTGAAAGATCAGATCTATACCTAACTAATCCAGATCGAACATATAACCTGTTATTAAAATCAGAATACGCCTGTATGTGTTTTAATCACACTTGCCCGTAAAGAATTATTGTTCATAAGTTTTGTTGTAAAATAAACACAATCATAAGGGCTAATTAAGATATATCTCACACTATTTCATATCTTGTAGTATATTACCTCAACAATTAGCAGAATTGCGGACCAATATTTATAGTTTTGTTGTAAGTATTTAATATTTATTTTGAATTAATAATACATTCGGCCTTTGCCCAGCAATGGCAAAGGCAGCACACTCAAATAGGCTAGGAAAAAAAATACATTCGTTCCCTTGCTAGGTGATAAGAAACTTTAAGTGTGATTTAGTGAGTAGAAGCCTTCACATTTCATAAGTAATTTACCTACTATATAAAAAATATAGCTTACACTCATTTTAATTCATAATTCATATTGGCAAAAAGAAGCAACGTGAACTAAATATTTCATTTAGCTAGTGAAGGGTCAGCGACCTGCAAATCAAATCTAACACCAAAGACATTCTTATGGAAAGTGAGCACATCTATTCTATATATAGATAGTGACCTTTCGCTTGGATGCGTCAGCCAAAGCAACGTGATGTAATGGCATTACCCACACAGTCATAGCTAGTTACACCGTTATGCATCTGTGTGTGTGTGATCGAAAGTGAAAGCTGAGGTCTGAATGGGGTCTGACCGACGAGGGGCAGTGCAGCGCGCAGTCAATGTCGATATCGATATTCAATGGCGTGTTCGATTAATCCCTTCGTCTATTGATTAATCAGTACTTCCTAGACTTGACTAAGGGTCGCATGCACCAAACCGTTTGTCACTGTTAAAGTTTCGTTAAAATTGGATGGAAAGTTTCATACTCCGCTAATTGTGGTTGATGCAACTGGCCTGATAGGGCTGTGGTTGGCAATAGTAGATTGTTAACCAAGGGTTGAAAGGCACCCATTTCTGTCGAGGTAGTTTGACGCTCGAACGCAGTGAGAGCGCCAGTAGTCCGAGACGGAAATGGGTGCCTTTCACCCGAGTTAAACACTCTACTTTTCATATCGAATGCGAGGAAACCAAACAAGACAAGGCAATTTCGCAAAATCAGTAATTGAAGTACCTAATAGACCTACGGCCATGATTTATTTCCTTAGGACTTACTTGCAATCGGAGACTTTACATGTGTGAAGATTAATAACCCCTAGCAAAAATCATGTACCTAGGTATTTATTACGAAAACACACATTTTTTAACAAACTGCAGTAATTTTAAAATGATTTGTTCATTAAAGTATGAAAATCAGCGGGATTGCCTCTTACTTTTTTATTTTTATACTTTTTTTCGTTCTAAAAGCCGCAACAGACTACCGGACCGCACCGCGACCTTGGTGCGCCGCACCACATAATAACATAATAAAAGTATTTTAAATATGAAATAACAATTTAATTAATAATATAAGAAAGTTTTATCTTGTATTTTATTTTATTTTCATGAATATAGTGCTAAATAACTTTAAAAACCATTTTAATATCGTACAAACGTTTAACTGTGGCTGTATAAGATTCTGCCTTTGCTCATTTACGCAAGTGTAAGGTTTAAAAAAATATTTTTGGTGTATTCCTTTTGGTTCCCGCCTTATGAAATCGAGTAAATAGAATTCAACGAAAGAAATCAAGAATAATTTGTTTTTAACAATTTACTTACTTACATCATTTTTTATAAAAAAAAAGGATCAACGTGGGATTAGTAAAATTAAACAATTACCAATTGTTCCAGGCGAGGAAATAAAGACACTATTTTTCCATTTTGTTTCCACCCAGTTGTTCGTGGGACGGGGACGCAGAGGAGTGCACCACTTTTCTGCGCTAGAGCATAAACGTATCACTTTCTGCGCACCTTTTAGAACAACAACGAGCCACCCACGAGCATCAGATATGAAAAGACTTTTGCGTCAATACTCTCCTATTGAAAAATAAATATCGCACCCCTCATTTAAATGGTTTAGAAAATCTCGGAGTTTAGGTGAGACATACCGCGCCATCTAGTTAGAAAGTATTGTAGCATAGGTACGGGGCACTTTGTTCCCATCAAGCCCAACAATTCATTTAATTTGTTGTAGGTTATATGTCGTCTTTTTTAAACACCTCTCGACCTGTCGACTACTTTGTATTACATGTAACCATTTAAAATAACTCCATAGAACCTACTAAGTAGTCGGCGAGGGTAATTCACCAACGCCACCTAAAGTTACGTTTCAGAAAAAAACTTACTGATGAGTTATGTCAATAACATCAGGATCATTTTCAGTACCTAGGCTCGGTGATCACGAATAAAGGGACCTGTGAACCGGAGATACGCAGACGTATCGGCATGGCTAAGACAGCTATGACCCAACTCGGCAAAATATGGAAAGACAGGAATATTTTGAACCGCACCAAAATACATAGAATAGAATAGAATAGAATTGATTTATTCGTAAGCACAAA
Source organism: Cydia splendana (assembly GCF_910591565.1). NCBI lineage: Eukaryota > Metazoa > Arthropoda > Insecta > Lepidoptera > Tortricidae > Cydia > Cydia splendana. Next base: position 7,764,702 of record NC_085987.1, on the reverse strand, counting down.
CAATCGGTACAATACATTACATTATATAAAAGAAAACATAAAATAAGATTAAAGTGCCACGAAATGGTCCCATCTCAGCATGTTGCTGGTGGCTTCCAGCGCTGATCTTCCGATGAGACCATCAAGTGAGAAGAATCACGGGAGGTAACAGACAAGAAGAAGAAAGAAATAGAAATAACATACAGTAAACAAATAGTCAAATAAGAAAAAAATATTAAAAATTAAAGTTACACAGCAAGAAGTTACAACATAACTACTATTTACAACTAAGATTATTTAATACATAAAACAAACATCGTGCTCGCAATCGCTGTATCGATCCGGTCCGACCATACCTTGGCTGAGCATTACAGCTGCATATACTCCTAGCGCCAACGGTGGCTACATCTCGTCCGCACACTTGTCTTCTCCATATTTCTCTATGGGGCCGAAACCTGGACGCTGAAAACCGCTGATAGGCAGAGGATCGACGCTTTCGAAATGTGGTGCTGGCGCCCACCGCACAAACGCCTCGGTCCTCAAAGAACTCAGAATGGAGAACACCCAACGTCTGCCCTCTATATGTCTACACCATATTGTTACCTACTTTGGCCATATCGCACGAAGAGGGGCCAACAATTTAGAAAAACTAGTGGTGACGGGAAAGGTCGAGGGTAAAAGACCTAGAGGACGAAGTCCAAAGAGATGGTCGGACCAGATCTCCGAACAGCTGGAGCTACCTGTTACCACCGCCCTCCATCAAGCCACAGACCGAAACAGTTGGAGGCAATTTTTAAAGCGCAAGTGGAGTCACGATCCTTAGCAATGGGGGAGCAATTAAGAAGAGATGTCAATAACACCACCACCAACAACAACAATTTACACCAAAATTACGCAAGCAAATTAATATAAAATATGTGACTTGAAAGGAAATATTTTGCATAAAATCCGTGCTTGGTTACATACAGCACCGATAGCATTAGCATCGTTTGATGTCATTATCATACCTGCCCATAAAAGCAGTCAAAACAACAACAAATAAATAATGATCACGCCATCACTTTCCCCGTCGGCGGGCGGCTCTAGCCCACGTGCGCGGTCCTACGGGAGGTACCGTTACCGCGCACGCGTGTACTCCCGTTACCGCAGCGCACACGAGGTACCGTTACCCCGTCTACGGCGCCCGCGCCGCCTAGACCCATTACTCTCGCTTTCCGTTTGAGGCCTTCCTCTTTTTGTTCGAGCTACGTCATGCTATATAGACTTAGGGGCTATTCATAAATTACGTCATTTCAAATAAGGGGGGGGGGGGGTCTGGACATCGGATGATGGTAGCATGACGTAGGAGGAAACGGGGTCATTCGAAGCATGATTTTTGGATAATTTTAGGGGGGGGGGGGTCAAAAATCGTCAAAAATCGATGACGTAGTTTATGGACAGCCCCTTACAAGTTCGTCCACTTTGTGCCTATTTGAGTTATTAATGTTTTCTTTAGACAACGTCTTCTTTCACGTCTGACCCGTAGCGTTTTTGATTGCTATTGTCTTATATTTTAAACGGGTTTTGCAATTCACCACCAACGTTCTATACATTTTTTTATTTACAATACAAAATAAAAACTATGACTTACTCTCAAAAATATTTGTGTCATTTCCTTTTTTAAACCTTTGTAATTAGCCCAAACTCCATGTGATTGTTTCCTGGGAAGATAGCGCCTATTCACACGCGGTTGACGTATTTATATTAAACTACGACAGATCACTTATTTAAAACCCAGTCACGCCACAAATGTGAATAACATATGATATGCTCAACCTCGAAAAAGAGCGGTCGTTACTCGCAGAAGCGAAACTTTTTTCGGTTAAAATTAAAGTAATTATTTATCCCACCACTCGGACAAAAGATATAACCGCAGGCGCAAGAAAACTTTTAAAACCTTGACCACGGGTGACTGACATTAAAATCGCACGCTGCTTTCACGGCCCAATCAGGTGCCGTTGTATAACTGAACCGACTTTCCATTTCTTTACCAAGTTCTTTGCGAGGTAGATAATAAAAATAGGTAATACAACTACATGCATTACTCATGTGAATTTGCATAACTAATTTATGCAAACAAAACTAAATAAAAAAAATACTGTGGATTATTTAATGTGTGTAAAAATGAATTACAATGTGATTTCATTCAAAGTTACAACTTTGTTATTTTTCTCTATAATTCAGAGGAAGTATTGAAAGTCTTTACACATTAATATACATACTTATAGTTTTGAAACGTCGCGAACTCGGCCCATGTTAAGGTCGTTGATATGTGGCAATTTTCTCATTTCGAAGAGAAGCTAAACCTTGACCTACGAATAAAAATTTCATTTCATCACTCACGCGGTGCTACAAGCCGAGATACCTACTATTTATAAAGCGCTCGCTTATAAACAAGTGTGACTAACCCCTCTTTAATTCGTCGTATGTTACCTGCGAGACTTAATTTCCTTATTTTATTTTTTATAAAAACATTCTTAGTGAGCAATTCTCGGGCAGCAGCTCCGTTTCTCGACGTAAAGTACCTTTAAAATTGACCTAAATTACTGACAGATGGGTAGGTATAGATGTGGTGCGCGTGAGTTTGTTCTCGCGCAGCGCGCGAGATGGCGCTGGGTCCTGCGCGCGAGGCCCTCGTGTGCGCTTGTTGCGCCACGGAGCTCGCTTTACGCAACCAGGCCGTTCACCCCGGAAGGCGTTTTCCTCGCAGTTTCTTTAGCAGTGTGTTACTGTGGTGATCGCGTGACTCGCTAGCGTGTGCAGTAGTTAGGTACTAGAATTAATGCATCTCGCGGCCGGATCTCAGCCACTCAGAGCTTCACAAACCTAATTCCTTTATCACACGAGACAGATATGTTGAAGATGCGCTAATGTTTGCTTTTAGTTGAAAGCGCACTGTAATGGAAAGAGCTGTTTACTTGCAGCCGAATCGTTCTCAGACTACTTTAGCGTTACGGCTGCTGCTCACGCGTCATGCAGACATATTGAACGCGTGGCCACAAACGTTTTGTGAGGAATGTCTCCACGAAACAGTTTATTTTCGTTCGCGCTTTCGCAGCGTCATTAAGTTGCGTGGTGTCATTAACAGCTGAGTGACCGACTTGTTTGTATTTCCTGCAAACACTCAATTAGTCATTGAGGCCATTAAGTATGTTTAAAACAACTACAGGTTTTGCTTGTAAATGTAGTTAAAGATGAGGGCAAAGCACTCCAACTGATTAGTAATTAGGACTATTTAGCTAATATAAAAAGTAGATGAATTTCCTAACTCGTAGTAGATTATATAATGCAACCTTTATCTTGTACTTTAACAAATAGTTTATAAGTCAACTTATTCCATGTTTGCTTGCAACACTATCCCTGAAATAGATGGGAACCGTAAACAGGGAAACAAAAATATAAAAATTTTCCGTTCATTCTGGCTTCGTAACGCATATTTTGTAGCTAGGTTAACGTGCATGTGGAAATTCGTTTTAGTATTTTGGTCTCCTGGAAATTTCATAACGCATGTAACCGAGCAGAGAGTTCAGCTTCAAACAATACGTTTTATATGCATAATGTGGGTTACGATCTCTGCTAAAAATTATTAAACATTTGGAAACCTGAAACACTTTTGACTCTTCACGTAATCTATGAATAGTTCTGGACGCATAACTTTTCTGATCCCTTTGTTTTGTTTGTCATCTTTCGTCCAAAAAACCCAAAAAAACGTTACATCAATTAAGCCCTCACTTATATTTTTTTCTAGTTCTAAAAATACGAAAACAATCGATTCTACAAAGTATTATTTATGCTAGACGGAACAAGTGTTTATTTATTATGGTGACAAACACCGGAAAGTAGAAAATCCTATTCAAATTGCATAAACTGCGTTGCAGCCACGGTGTCGGCGCTCTCAGAGTTCACTTGTTACACGAGTGTCACCAACACGTCTTCTAAGGGTATGAATACTTAGCCTTTTCATCGGCATCGACATTTACGTAACCACTTTCGACATTCTGCAGCTCCGATGGTGCATCAGCCTAGTCGTTGCAAAAGAAACCTAGTCCGTTTAGCTTAAAGCTTAATCCTGATTGAAAGATCTGAACAATTACGAGTTTGCGAGTGTTATATTGATATGAGCAATGACATTGCCGCGTCGTGGCGCCTTACGTAAAGATGCGACTGCGCGGCCCCCTTGCGAAAGCGATCCTCGCGTGTCAGCTAACAGCAAAAGATGCAACTGTCTAACTGTGCTAACTAGACATCAAGTATTCACGAATAAAGAAAAGGCCGAATGATAATTACTATTCGTTTTCTGTGACTATGTTTGGTTTTGTGGTAGCCAAATGTTTGTTTAAACACGGTAACGAAAAATTAATTTAATTAGCACGATTTGGTTGAAATCTATGTATGAACATTTGTATCCTTCTTCTTTATATTACAAGCTTTTATTTAGTTTCACCTGTCCCGTTGTCTGTCTGTGATCAAATCTTGCAAGTTAAATTTGATCCACTTCCCGTTTTCCGATTGAGCTGAAATTTTGCATGCATGTATAAATCGGATGACAATGCAATATTATGGTACCATCGAGCTGATCTGATGATGGAGACAGGAGGTGGCCATAGGAACTCTGTGATGAAACAACGCAACCTAATTGTGTTAGGGGTTTTTAGAATTGTCTCGATGAGTATTAGTTGTCTGTCGTAAGAAAAGTACAGTCAGCGATAAAAGCTTGTACCAAAAATGAAATTTTTGGCAATAACTTATTTTTACTAAAAAAATCGAAATCACTTGATTTTGTCAATTCATGTAATTAATACCGCAGATACATTTTTGTAGGCATATGGTGAAAATGATTATACTACTTCCTTCAAACATAAACAATATTTATTGCCTACCTACATGATCATCATGCAGGTTACTTGCTACCGACGAGATTGCGTCGCCTTGAAACAGTTTAATGTCAGTACACTGCGCCGATTATTCCGCTTTTAATATTAGTAGACGTGTAACAATAAATCAATTAACCCAATTTGCTGATCAATATCTGCACCTGTAAGTGACATTACAACCTCGTTTAGGTGCGACGCGACGCGCCGGTGAGTTTTATCTACTCACTGAAAATCAACTAAATAAGGATCTACTGCCGTATTCGAACTTCACGATATTCACAAGAGACGACACGTACTAGATCCATTCTAGATACGTTATAGTTTAGTTATCAACTAGTTCTCTTTTGCAGCGCAATTCGGGCAACCAATGTCACTTTTACGTTAGATAGAGTAAGATATCTATTAGATGTGAATTGGATCTCTAGGTCATATACTGTGGAAATGGTTCAACAGTATCTCCAGAATCGCGTAAATGTCAAATTTGACAGGTTAAATCTTAAACATATCGTTATCGTATCTTGATGATGTCTAAAAGATGTCTATTAGATGTCTATTTCAAAATCCGAATCGGGCCCATAGTACCTTCTCGTATTTAACACAACACACATTACTGCACAGCTCTCTACCTACCGTTCACAAAATCATCGGCGTGTTATCGATATCTACTCCCATACAAATTCACTGCCCATTTCACCCAACTTCGCAAGCCTCAAACTTTATTTAGCGCATGTAAACTAACGACTCGATTCATTAAAAATGGAGAATCATTTTATTTTAAACTGTCAGGTTCCAACACAAGGTATTTTTAATGTAGTTTAAGTCGTATCCTAGATGGAGGCACAACTTCCAAGATAAACGTGTCTTATTATATCATGCCAGGTTCTCAACTTTTTGCGTTCATTCAAATTCATTAAGTCGTTTTTGTGTCATTGAGTAGCGTCTCAATATTACACATAGTTTCGAAAAACACGACAAAAGAGTAAACTGAAATTACAAATTAATGTTACAAGTTGCGGAATCTTTCCAAAATGTTCCAGGAAATGTCAGGAAAATTTCACAAGGAATAAAGAAAATTCCATTCCCATAGTTTCACAAATTATTTCATGGGAAAATTTCGCAATTTTGAAAAAAATCTGACAGTACATACATCAGTAATTGAAATAGTATCTGAAGATGAGCGGTTGCCGCTAGTGTTTTGCTAGAGATTGCACAACCTTCACTACAAGTGCTAATAAATTTAAACATCTTTCAATAATACATTCGTCCCGGATAAGCAAGGGCAAAGAACTTTTACATAACCGAGTTACGTGCCGGTGAGAGGCAATGTCAGCCATTGTAACCGTGCTATCATTATGACGAGTAAGCAGATTTCAGTACACAACGGCTTTTGTTTCTAAAAAACACAATAGTGGCTATGTAACAAACGCGCGGCGTTCGGATTATCGGAGCAGGTACGAAACCTGGATCGGTTTGTTTGGCTCTATAAACCTAGAGCACAATCAAACTTTAAAAACCTGCTACCGATTTATTCATAATTATATTTTGTCTTATGATATGACTGCTGTGTAATTCACTCGCACCAATACCTATTTGAGTACGAGAGAGATGTATGAATTGCATGAGCAAATGATGCTGTATGTTCTAATTAAGAGACTATTTCCAACTTCAAAAACTTTGTCTCTATTTTATTTCTATCTGAAGGGGGATTTGAACTTTATAATCTTGTTATGCTACAGTTATGGATATGGCATATATATATATATATATAGATTATGAAGAGGTTTTCGGATTCGCATTAGCCTCTTAGTCGACTTGTCTGTTTGTAAAAAAAAAGAATGAAAACGAATTACTCAGATATAAATATATACATTTAGTAGGTAAATAACTATGCTAGTGTGACTTATATACTTTTCGATCTCAGCAGGCGTGTTCCGATTTTAAAAATACGTATGTCTGAACACAAAACAAAACCAATGATCTATAAACGTAGCAAGACTCTACGAAAGTCTACGTGCGTAGCGGCTACGAAAATTATCCGATTATGTTAAAAAGTTCTCATGCTAGCTCGTGTTCTCAACCATTGCAGCAACCACAGCAATCTCGTTCGGATCAAGGTTCCACTAACTAATATCTGAAATTGGTCTTTTGTTTCGTCGTACGGTGTAGTTGCGGTGTACTCGTATGTGCCAAAAAGAGGTCAATGAACAGCCTCGACGTTTCTATACATCAAACTGCACACCGTAAAGTCATTAATCACATCTACTTGCTCGATTAATTAGGATACTATCCGTTGAGGATTAAAGTTCAAAATGCCATTTAGCCTTTGCCGCTAAGGCCTTCTATCTTGTGGTTTGTACTACGCGATGCGTACCGTCGGTTGTAGTAGGTCGCTCTTCGGTAGCGATGCAAATTCGACTTAATCGCGGGGTTGTATTGACTAATTTTGCTCGATCGAGCCTTGGCGGTTGAGGCTTGTTAGGCTGGATAATATGGTTGGCAGTGACGGTCGAAATGTTATTTTGTTTATCGTTCGCGCGCGTTCTTGACAGCGAAAAAGTGAAAACGGCTGTGGTGGTTGGGTTGTGAAACTAGGCGCGAGCGCCGGGGCCCGCGCGTCACGAGCGCTGCACCGGGTTATATAACATGTGTGCTGCGACCATTCGTAGCATTAGATACGAGTAGGTACCACACTTAAAGTAGGATTTCGATACCAGCCCTATTACGACGTTGTACCGGGCTTATACCTATTGAAAGTAAATTTAACTAAACAAGACTAAGTACTCTCTAATCTAAGGGTCTAATATTTAATTAAATTCAATACTATTCAATGACTTGGTAGGATGTACATTTTAAACGGCAGTATTTAAACTCAGTAGAGTACAGCAAGATTTTGGTAAACCGTATGATAACTGTTCCGTTTCAAAATATAAATAAATAAATAAATTAAGTATTAGGGGACATCTTACACAGATCAACCTAGCCCCAAACTAAGAAATCTTGTACTATGCTTGGAGCTTGTTACATTAGTAGTGACAAAGTACATACACGGTATGGCCTGTAACACGAGCAAATAATTAAAACATAGATTGTACTCCTCAATCGGTGACACTTTTGTTCTACAACTTTTAAAAATTATGAAGTATTTAGACTCCCTATTTTTCATACAAAATAAATATTATTTTCAATGGACGCCATCGCCACGCCATATCATTGTGATTGACGTTGCTTGTCACGCCTTAAACATAACAAAATTCGCAATACATTGCGTCTTAGAATAAACTTTAAAGTGTATTAAAAATCAAACCCCAAGTTATTTTTAAAAGTCGCTGAACAAATGTTGGTCAGTATGAGGAGTACAACCTACAGTTTAATTTTTTGCTCATGTTACAGGCCACACCCGGTATATTTACTTATTGAGCGTTTTGAAACACGAAGCCCCAGGTCACAAAATATAGATGCACATTTTCTAGAAGCTCTAGAGTACTCTAGACGTTTTCCAAGAACTTGTCCTGATTGTAAATGTGGGCGAGTCCGTCATTTAAAAAGATTATTTTCTAAGAAAATAGGTTGTTTACTTTCACGATTCTAAGAGGTAGTTTCAATTCAAAGTAGGTATAGTCGAGTTCATAAATATGTATACATTTTTTTCACCTTATTGCAATAGTGTAACGTGAATAAATGTATGCATGAACTCGACTGTACGACATAATAATTATCATTGCCACCACTCGGGCAAATCTAAAGCGAGCAAGCGGGTCACACTGGCATGGGACTCCTATTGATAACTATTATAACTTTACGAACCTAATTAACCCTCCATATTAATTGCTATTAGGTGAAGGAAAGGTAACGTGTGTGTTAAGTCCACTATCCGCATTAGGCTAGCGTGTGGACTATACATCATCATCATCATCAGGCTATATTAGTCCACTGCTGGACATAGCCCTCCCCTAAAGAGCGCCAAAGCGCCCTGTCTTCAGCTTGCCGCATCCAGCATCTGCCTGCAGTATTTCGCAGATCGTCATTCCACCTGGTCGGAGGGCGTCCTACACTACGTTTGCCGAGTCGTGGTCTTCACTCAAGAACACGTTTACCCCAGCGGTTGTCGGTTCTTCTTGAGATATGGCCAGCCCACTGCCACTTCAGCTTGCTAATTCTTTGAGCTATGTCGGTAACTTTGGTTCTCTGTCGGATGTATTCGTTACGAATCCTATCCTTCAGAGAAACCCCGAGCATAGCTCTCTCCATAGCACGCTGAGCGACTTTGAACTGGTGGACCAACCCTACCGTGAGTGTCCATGTCTCGGCTCCGTAGGTCATGACGGGTAAACTATACACTACAGCCTAAAACTTATTCATTAAGTGTTGTAAAATCAATTATCACAAGTCAGTCAATTAAATTACATTTAACAACAAAATGTTAAATATGTTTCCATACAACCACAGTTAAGTAATACCTGAATTAATGTTCAATGCTTGTTAGCCTGTCTGAATGTAGTCGCCACCAGATATATCGGAGCGTCTGAAGTGGTCAAAAACATCTGAACACGCACTCTAACGCCTCGACAATAGAGACGTGTTCAGATATTTGTGAGCGCCTTATCCGCCCCGATATATCTGATGGCGACTGTACTCTCTCTCTCTGAATGTAGTACACTCATAGTTGCTGGCTTTTGGCAACCTGAGTCGCCTAATTGTTAGTCACATCACGGATGCCAATGACATCCAACTATTGTGCATTGTGGCATTCAACGAAAGCCTATTACGCTTTGCGAAAGCATTTTGAATAGGGAAGCGTCCGATCGGCATGTCGACGGCAAAATCGGACGATATTGATCATTTGTATCGGATCCAGTCTTTTCATGTTTATCTACTAGAATAACTGATTATGTAAACCATTTTGTCGCAGTATCACCTTTACGGATATGATGGTCGTTCTTGTCTATGTGACAGCGTGATAAAACGGCGTCCCTCACTTTCAATCGCCCGGTGTTAAAAAGTGGCGGTTATTTTATCACGTGGATAAATCCATCCTTAATACGCCTGCTGTATTTAAGCCGTAAAACTGTATCAAAATAAATAGTTGAAGTGACAACATATGAGCATAATTAGTATAATTACTTATTTCGGCAACATCACTGTTGATCAGTAACACTTGTTTTATACAGAGGATAAAATCTTCATCACTTGGATGGTTGGCAGTCCTCAACTGTGCGTTTCTCCAGAAACTTCCTGCCTCTCACAGCCAAACTGTGGAATGAACTGTCGCCTGCGGCATTTCCGGACCGATACGACCTTCAAACCTTCAAGAAAAGAGCGTACTCCCATCTTAAATGACGGCAACGCGCTTGCAACTCTTCTGGTGTTGCGGGTGTCCATGGGCGGCGGTAACCGCTTACCACCAGGTGATCCGTCTGCTCGTTTGCCTCCTATTTCATAAAAAAAAAAAATCCTGGAAAGCTAACATCTTAAGATGAACAAGGTTCATCCCGAAAGTAAATAACAAAATATAATCTTATGTTTAGTTGCTGCCAATAATCCTTACTAATGTAATATTATAAATGCAAAAGTAACTCTATCAGTCTCTCTGTCGTTACGCTTAAACCGCTGAACAGATTTAGATGAAATTTAGTATGGAGATAGTTTGAGGCCCTGGAAAGGATATAGAGTAATAGTTTTTATTAATCATCATCATTCCACGCAGACAAAGACGCAGGCAGAAGCTAATAGTGATGTTATAAGTAAGTAAATATAAACCACATCAATGATAGAAAATATTTTGGTATATACGTGGAAGAAATACGTAACAATGTATGTATAATGTATTAATTCATTCCTTCTTTTGTTCTGCACTAATTTCAGTAACAACAGACTAGTAGTACTGATTTTTATGTATGCATAGTTTATTGTACTTACTGTTTATTGCATGGTGCTGAATTTATAAAACTTCAACAAGAAAATATACATATGTTCGGATAATTACGTAACAATACGAGTGCGGTATTATTCAGCCAACCAGCGATAAATTTGCCTGCTAAAAGTGCAAAGTGTTAACATTAGCGACATTACTCAAGTAAATAACTGCAAAGTAAAATTTGCACGGTATTGAATCGAAGAAATTTAAATATAATGTATTAAATGGAGAGTAAGCAGTTAAAATGTAAGTGTAATTACAATATAGGTAGGTAGACTGAGTAGACTCATTATTTGGAATCGCATTGTCAAGCTGTTTACTTGCGTCAGGTCGTTCACCTCGTTATCGTGCAACTCGACGAATTTTCAATTGTCACCAGGCACTGGCCTTTGCGGAAACATCACAATAATATTCAGTTTATCGGTCAGGTGTTTCGCGTTAGCGATGACGTCATAGGTAAGCCCTAACGTGGCTATCAGGCCTAAATCACGTAGCAATTTTCAATTGTTTCGAACCCCAACTGAGCCAACATCTAAGTGGGTTATAGGTCAGTGTTCGCGCGGTTCACCAGCGTACTCCAATAATAACTGGTAAATTTAGATTAGCAAACAAATTACTTTTCGAATTTTCATGTAGAACTGAAATTTGAAATGGGTACTAAAATTAAAAGAAGTTGATGATGTAATTAATTACTTATTTCGATTTCGTGTTTTCCTTTTCTTGATGCACATTTATTACAAGTACGAATCTTGTTTTCCTATTAAGGACGATTGTTAATTGGTTTAGCTAGTGGATTAATTGATTTTATTAAGTTAATTTATAACTTTTTTTGCGGTGCCTGTGAAAGGAAAGACGAGAAATTATACCTCATGTTTCCGTACTCTGTAGTTAATTTGTATACACTTACAAATTGGGTGTTGATCACAGACTTAAATATACCATAGATGAAGCAAATATCACGATTTGTATTGAAACCAAGCGTGCCGACTTTTTACCACCTACTGTGACGTCACAGCCGCAATTTAGTGATGGGAAATCCTAACCGCTTCAAAGACACCAATGCCCCTCTGCCCCGTTACGATTCAACTGTCTTGCTCATACTCATAGATTTTATATCTGCGGTCTCGCTCGCTCACTCCCCGCTCCCCCGCGAACCACGCCAAAAATCACAAATCGATTGTCATGAATGACATCGATTTTCTGACAGACGAATGATAAAGACAGACGAATGTTAAAAACAGACGAATGATCTTCGTCCCAACTTTTCCCTTCAATGAAACTGGTATTTTCAAAATTTATGACTGGATCATGTGGAAAACAAAAATAATGAAAGTTTTTTTAACACAATAGAAATTTATAAACATACTAAACGTATAAACATGTAATCGTATATGTTTAAATTACCCTCGTTTTTAAAGGTGTCGTGTAAAATTAGGAGAGGATTTTTTTTTTATCAATAACTACAAAAAAAAATTATAATAGTTAATATCATTCATCTGTCCGATATCGATTAAAATCGTTTATTAGTAGCGATCGGTAGAACAAACAACACTACTCGCTAAATTTGACAGACGAATGATAAACGGCCTGTACCACGAAGTCGAAGCGATGCGCGACAGTATCGCTAGTCCGATATTCATCGTCTCTTAACTCACAACGTCAGATCAAACGCTCAAAGCAAACGCGCAATGAAATGTAAATATAGTTTTGTAACGTTAACCTATTTTCTAATAAGCTTAGAATTGTTTTATTTAACGTAATAAATGTGTTATCAATCATCTATAGTTACTTAGGTATATTATTGGAATCACAACCTGGCGGCTTAGCACGGTCGCGTTTTTATCCCTTGTCACCATGCCTGTCACGTTCTAACAAGTACGTAAGTGCGAAAGGGACGCGCATAGTGATAGACGATAAAAATGGAACCGTGCTGCGCCCACTGGAATACTTAAAAAATCGATTTAAAATGAATTTACGCATAATATCATTTTAAAATTACTTACCTGTGATAGGAAATATGTCCTTGCCCTTGGGTGCTTGCAAATTTTGGGCTGTTGCAGTTAATTACCACGCAACGAGGCATTTTTTAATTTTTTACGGACTACCGGTTGCCACAACTGGCGCGCGTGGAATGTCAATAGCGACGGCCAACCTCGACGCTTGGTCCGGGTTCGGACACGCGAAGTAGATGCATTTGCGTCATCTATGGTATATTTAAGTCTGTGGTGTTGAGTCTAACTTTATATCTAGATGAATGCGTCTTGTCAATATAGTATTATAGTATAGTTATAAAAAAAAACTTATATTATTTCTACTCAAAATCATGAGTATGAACAAAAAATATTCGTTTTTTTAGTATAATCCAGACGATACTAAGACGCATGTATGTAGTGTGAAGTTACTGCCTAAATGAAAATAATAATAATGTTAAAGTTAAATAAATTGAACTCATTTTAAGTAGAGATATACCACATTTTAATGAAATGTTTTAATGTGTTCTCATGTTTATCGCTATAGTCAGGCAATATGTTTGTCATAATTAGCCAACCGTGTTGATAGATTGCGAGATTAGCGCTATCCAAAAGGCAGGTCATTCAACGCGAATAGATCAGTCTGCACGGCGGGCCGTGTGAATCCAACAGTCGATATCACACTGTGATCGATATGACCCAATACTAAACTGATAACAAATGAGAACCAAAAAAATTCCCCTTATAACATTGCGAAACTTGTTTACATAGAACTTGTCGTGTAATATATTTATTTCTGTTTATATTAGATAATAACATTTCATGTCATTTTTCTCACAGACCTTCCCTAATACGTATTTGCGAACACCAACATGACCGCATCACCGCACCTCTCGAACATTTTTAAGCATTCTATTTTACATATCTCTCTATAAATCATAATTAGGTTATGCATTTAAATATTAAAACCAGGAAAATAATGTTTATACATATACGTATATTTAACAAAAAATAAAAACCCATCTTTGCAGATTTTGTATGCCTCATTCAGTGGGGCCATATTTCTTGAGAAATGAACAATGTTCATTGAACATGATACACTGTCAAACGACGGTGCTTCCTGTTTTTCGATACTAAATGGGTTATGCGTCGCTTTCTCCCGTTCCACGGATAGTACATGTTGTTGCGTCAATGTTTCGAGTGGCCTGTTTGTATAGGAACATCCGTGCAGGCATAGAAGAGCGTAACTCACCGGCAGTCCAACGAGCCATGCTTCATTTTTAACCAGCGAAGCAGAATAGTTAACCCAGTTTCGATGGGCGCACGCTAATTTTACCGCGATACCTGACTGGCGGCACGCAGCGGTCACCGGCCGAAGATGTCAGTCTTATTAATAGTTAATACCATATTTAAATTTCCATTGACCCGTTTTGTCGGAAAAACATGACGAATGACGCGCAAGCGGCTGCAGCGGGTGTGGGTATCTTTGTACTTATCTATTTACATAGTTCAACAAACCTTTTCACAACTAGCTAGTAGGTACTGGTGCACGGAAATTTATTGAATTTAGGTATCTAATTTGATTCACGCATATCATTTTCAATCATCAAACGCGATTCAAATAACAGTAACGATTAAAATGTCATTGTTCAGATTCGTGGATAGGCAACCACAATCGCGGTCGATGCGAATGAACTCAGTTTTAATGTAATCCAACACCGAAGTGTGTCATCGGCCCGCCTAACCTTTCAGACAAAAACCGACGGCCGCTCAACTAGGTTATGTTGTTGTCATGATGTTCAGCTAGCTCGGCCCAGCGTTGAATCAACGCGGCCATTGCGTACGTTCGATCATTAAAATAACAACTTGTATTGATTTTATTGCATTGCGGGTACTTCGAGTTGTAAACAGTACCGACAAGGCCGTATTACGAAAGAGATTCTATCTGCTCATATAATCGTATCTTTGGAATATCAGCGTTTTAACGCCACTGGTCCATACATGTTTATATTTTTGTAAATGTAACGTTTTAAGTTAATTAAATGGAACAGAGAAACAAAAGTGGATGTTAATGAAGTTATGAGCATCATCCGGATGGATGGCGTCGGGAGCGGCGCGCGCACTCCGGCGCAGCTGACCTAGTTCCGCGCCTCGGCCACACACGCCGCGCCCGCGCACCGGCATCACCATATGCCAACTGCAAACGACCCATCCTAACACTGAACACTTACCACCAACTTTTTAATACCAAAGAAATCTTTTTCGGCAGTTCAACGACCTCGCTATCGAAATCCGCACTCGCGCGCGTGTGTGCGCTATCAGATAAAAAAGTGAAACAAAAACTTTTATAGTAACGGTGAATAAGTACCAGAGAGAGATGACTATATTTCGGCGGCGTACTCGTCGAGCGTAATGTCGACTACGAAAAACACTGACGCAATTTTTACAGCGTACGTAATTGAGGGCTGACGGCGCCGGCGGTGTGTGCGTGCGCGTCGAGAGCGACGCCCGCGTCCGAAACGGAGGCGGAATATTTAGGTGAAAGTGTTTCGAATTTCGACATGACGACATTCGCGCGCAGTCGTTATCGTGACTTTGCCGAATCGAGAGGTTCGGGGAGCGCGAGCTCGGACCACCGGCTACCCTCGCGTTTGCTCCACAGGAAGTGCGCCGACCGAATGCTGAACCCAGTGCTTATTGAAAAACTATGCTGAGAGTTGGTGTGTCCAAAAATTTTCGGAGACGTAAATTAAAAAGGTGATCGGTGTATTCAGAGCTGGTTCGAGAGATGCTCGCGGAGCCCTAGCGCGCAAGCTGGGGCCGGACGAGGCGCGCGCCGCCTCCGCGCACACGCACCAACTGCACAACATGACTTCTACAATGGGTAAATATTGCATTTTCACACATTTTCTGTATTTTATTTTGCGACATTTTTAAGGCATATTTGTAAAATGCAATGCGAATTTGTAACATTTTTTAAATATACATTTCAGTACTATAATCTCATATAAAATATAAAGTAAATAAAACATAGGAAGTATAGATTTAAATAACGATGCAACCAACATAGATGCAGTTCGTAGTTTCGTAGCGCCTGCTACGCGCAGTGCTACGAACTCCATGCAGTTCTACTCGTACCCTCGTACGCTTTCATTGAAAGTTCCAAACCGAAATTAAAGACGCTATATATTTATATCTGTATATAAAAAGTACGTTTAGCTATATAGAATATACCTGAAGGACTATCACATTACACATTAGTCACTTGTTTCATTTCCAAGACTTGACACAGATTTTAGTTTGTTACATTGCACAAACATTGCGATTTCCTCGCGTTGTTATGATGAGATTGATGAGTTCATATTTTAACTGTATCGATTCTACAACAAAAGTAATATTGCAGACATTACTATGTACTTCTTCACACAACATCATGAATAAGTAACATTAGTAATCATTAATTTAATAAACACGAAAAATAAACAATAGGTATAGTATAAACAGCTAAACTCAAAATTTACAATCATAACTTTTGTACCTTTTTTGCCCTCTTTTTTTAGTGTTTTGTTATGGGTGTTCAGTTTTTTTTTACTTTATAGTTATTCCTTGATTAGCTTTTTTTATAATTCCTTAAAATGTTGAACAATTATAAAAATAATATTGGGCCGAATGGGACAGTAAAATTTAAAGATGGATTCGATCTTTAAAAGTTAACTTGTGCCTTAAAACAGGCGAACACCGACTGGTGGAGAGAGATGGAGAGGTTTTGGTGCAGGAACGGGAAAAACAAACTAGCTTTCGAAGCACTGTAGGTAAAAAGACCCGTTTATTTTGATATATGTTTATAACACGACAAAAAACATTGCATAATTTATTTATATGTACATATTTTGTATTTAAAAAATCTGTACATATATTACCTACAATCAGAGATTTATGTTTTGTCTTTTTTGTTCGCAAAAGGTTTCCCATATTCACAATGGCACAAGACAAAATCATATTTATTACTTTTTGCTATTACTGAATATAGCCCCGGGATCACCCAGTATATTTAAATCATTTTTCTGAAATAAAAGGTTTGAAGAGCCGTGTTTTTGTGTACAAATGTCCTGTAATGTACTTGGTGTAAACTAGTCTTATGATCACTTCTGTATCCGCAAAACATGATTTTCGCAATCCAGGATTGTGCAAAAACAATAAATTGCTCTCTGTTCTAAAACAGATTGGGGCAAACCGTTCTCCATTGCAAAACAAAAGATAGCTCCTCGAGCGGTAACCGTGACATTCCCGAATCGTCTCGTGGATCGTGATCGTGACTGCGTAACCGTTACTCTATGACCGACAACACTTTTACTTTCGCTACAATATGGCCACCCCTTTGTCTATGGTCTATGACTCGATGAGGTCGACGACCGTCCGCCATTTTGGCGTTGCCGAAATACGTTTTTTACGCTCACTTTCCAATAGTGAAAGCGAATAAGGTACTGAATGTCACTGCTTCCTTTCAATGTATTGTAGTGGGAGGATACCGGTGTCGGCTGTTGAGTTTAAATGATAATAGGCGTGTTGGCCGGGCTATTAGAAAATACATTGTTCGCCATTTTGAGTACCTAGAGCCGCGGTCATGACTTTATGCTCTAATAGGCATTCGACCAACAATGCGTGTATTTTTCATCAACCGCTGACGTCTTATGTAAAGGAATTAATTAACTTATTTGTATGTGTTAGGCAGCTTCTTCTTTTGTATGGATTATTTATTTTATATTATAAAATCTTTGGATTTGGATCGTTTTTATATCAAAAAGGGACTCTCGACTACCCGAGTAATATGTTTTACAGTACATTTGGTGCTACTTTACCGCACTAGTGCGATAATTAGCACATTACGCAACTGTGTCGAAAACATAAAGGGCCATATGTACTGTAAAACGTTGTACGATATATGTGCGGTTAGGTAATTCGCAACTCGCCTCGTGTCGAATTAAAACACTCTCTTCGGTCGTGTTATAATTTATCGCCACTCTTTGCGAATATCCTATTTTTCGCACTTGTATCGTAATGTACTATTAAGTACTTACACTTTATATATATTAGGTATAATAATAGTTTTATAGATAACTTGTTTTCTGTGGATTATGGATTCCATTTATATATTTTCATAAGTTTTATAGTTATTACTTTATTAGTTATGCAGTTAAATTGCATTTTCTTATAATTATTATAATTTATTTTTGCACTGACTCGATATGACATTGAAATTAGCAAAATATGTAAAGCATCAACAAAAATACGATTCAACACAAGCCAGTCAAGATCAAAACAAAATTGAGGAAGTGTTTAGATCGGAAGTGCTTAAAAAATGGAACGTTTCAGCGCGTGAATGTGGAAGGGAAATGTCAAGGCGGCGCGGCGCGGAAGGCTGCACGACCACGGAGCGTGTGTTGGGGCTCGAGCCCGCGTAACATAACGCACACATATTCATATCGTACACTGTTAGGACCAATCTCACATAAAATAGAGCTTAGACTAAGCTACTTATGCATGTATAATGTTTAATTCAAGGCTGTAGATTTAAGACTTGGAGATATCTGGGGTTATTTTGACTGGAATAATGTTTATTTATATGGAATAGTACTGTACTAAACTTTATCTATCCTACTACATTTTAGACCGGATTTGGTGCAGTAACTAAAACAGTTACAATGATTTTAACTAAAAAATAAGTGGTAACCTAATAAACAAAACTAAGTTAGTTTATTAGTTTATTATTCTTACCAGTGTAGCACTTCTGAGTTTTTATTTAGTGTTCCTTACGATAGCAATTAATTTAAAGTCTAGAGGCATTGAAAAGATGGCCGCGGGTTAAGCGACCTCGGCGCGACACTGACATTGTCCGGAACCGAATTTACTTCCTACACCGACCGGTATATGCGATGCAAATCTGTACCCTTGTACGATATCCTAAATGCGAAGAACCAATGTCTAACAAATAATCCGCGATATATAACCAAAACGTAACTTGACTAAACCTCTCTATCATGTACCTAAATGCTATTGGTATTTAGGCAACAGCCTAACAGTCAGTCTCTTGAAGTTTAAATATCACAAATCACAATGTTATTAATAATCCCAAATACCTTAATAGTTGAATCAATACTTTGTCAAAATTTTAAGCGCATAGCGGAAGCAAACTGGTTCAAAACTTGGCATGTTCTCTGGCCTTTACCAATTACAGTTTTAACAGGTACCTACTTTGGTACTAGATGAAGGTAAAAAACAATAATAAGTTCTACATATTACCTTCGGCGCCCCGCAGCGGTCGGAAGCTGCACTTCCTGATAGCTGTAAGTCACATTAAAATTTTTATTTGATGATGCAACACAACGAGTATTTTGTTTAACCTTGTCACTTGGCGAGTAGAACTTATTTTAAAGTGTTTTGATGCGCTCAAGATCATCAGTAACATGTTGAGCTTAAATGTCAGACAAAAAAAATACGGTCGTTCGTGATAGTTGCCGGTTAAATTTTGAGATTAAAATTTATGATTAGGGGTTAGAACTATGTTGCTAGTAGGTAGGGTATATTTTTGTATAATTATATATTTTTACTAATCGCTACGATATTGTAATTACGTAACTTTAAATCCTTCATTGACTTATGTGACTATAGCAAATCTAGCATAACTCGTCAGAGATACAATAATCACCATTTTAAAGAAATGATATTACCTACAACATCATTATTAAGTACATGAATGGGCTCAATATTACGAACAGTTTTAAGCTGTTCTAGTTTAAGTCTGACTGAAGTGGGATATGCTTGTGCCTATAATGGATTACAGCTTGGCAAAAAAGAGTAGAAATTCAAAAGTGGCAACACTGTAGTGTCGTCTCGTTTTCTTATAAATTGGTTTGAAAGGGACGACACTACAGTGTTGCCACTTTTTAATTTCTACTCTTTTTTGCCAAGCTGTACTTTGACTGCCAAACAATGTTTTGTTACTAGAACACAACTTTCATTTTAAATTAAGAGTAGTAGCTGCTTTATAACCACCAGTCGTTCACAAGGCTCTGACTTTTACACTGAAACGGAACCCTCAAGCTAGGCTAGATTAGTGCAAACATTAATAATAGGGAGCTAGACTACAGCATTAAAATTTGCTATATATTAATGAAATATTATAGTACGAGAATTTCAAAGAGCCGTGAGTTTTGGATTCAGTCAGTAAAAATAGGTACTATTATGAAAGGTGCAATTATCGCGATCTACAATTAGACGATTTGACCTAACCAGCGGTTCAACTATTATCTAGTTGTCAAAGTTAAAAGTTTATATGGTTTTAATGAAAACTTTGTAAACATGAAGTGGGCAGCGGCCCTGCTCGCGGTAGCCGCTTCCGCACGAACTCGCCTCACGCCTGAGTTTCACCTTCGGGCTTCCTTTGTCCTTTGATCCGTTTCAATTTAACAAGAGCCAAATTCATTCAACGCCGGCCAACATTCAAAATTCTGGCATATCATTGTAGTTATCATATTTGACGACAACCAAACTACTAAGACGGTCACAACTGCTCAATATGAAAGCTTGATTAAATATGTGACTTTCTCATAGAAACGTACCGTCGTACAAGTATATTGTTTGTTACTAAAAGTGGCTTCTAATTCCGTATTTATGCCAGTAGTGCCTTAAATAAGCGAAGTACCTAGTTCCTCCGAAGATGACGCATTTGCCGCTGGTTCCCACAAACAAACAAACTGACCTACTACAGACAGCTGCTAGAGATTCACAACAAACAGATTTTTACATTATAAATATTTTAGGTGTTAATGTAGAGTAAGACCAAGATAAGTCTGCAACGATTTTGATAGCACATGTAGTGCAAGTGTTATTTATACGTCATAATTTCATAGAAGTATGAAGTTTAAAATAACACGGGCCTGCGCGAGCTGTCAAAATCGTAGCAGACTTTTCTTGGGCTAACTCTAGTATCCAATCACGCAAAATCGGACGAACGGCTTGGAAGGGCACACAGATTAATGGCGTTTATGAATATGAACGTTTGTCAAATGTAACAAGCCGTTGATAATCGTTCACCCCTAACTGTCATTTTGAACATTTGTGTTTCTTAGAAAGAGAAATTTAACAGAGGTTTGCTAAGTTTTATGTATGACGGGTTACAGTTTAAGAACCTTAAGAAGGTTAAGTATTAATACTAACATAATAGAATAATTTTTATCCCATATATTATGCCGTAACGGGTAAAATGAGGAGAGGAGGAGTAAAACGTAGACGTAGCCGCGAGCAGTAACTAGCATTCATTAATAATGATTAACTAAGCAAGTAAAATAAAACAAATGTAAGTACCTATACTACCTACACTGTTGAGAGTCCGACTAACAATAAGACGGGGCCGTTGATATAAAAGTTTGTGCAATCAACCTAAAAATAACCGCGGACTTGGATCAAATAAACTATTGCGAAAATGTTGTCTGCTGGCGCTTGCGAATTGTTTATTGCTTGTCGACTCCAATATCAAGGTCTTTGACATTCGGCTCGTTTTTTTGGAACCTGGGTCATTTGCAATTTTTTTGTACCTTCGTCTAATTTTTTCTTAACATTCTCAGTTTCGTAACGAAAATTAACCATACAAAAATGCAAATTTTTATAGCTAACATTCGTAACGAAACTGAGAAAATTATGAAAACTTAATCTCATCTTTTCTTAATTTTCTCTGTTTGGTTACGAAATTTGCATTTTTGTATGGTTAATTTTCGTTACGAAACTGAGAATGTTAAGAAAAAATTAGACAAAGGTACAATAAATTTGCAAATGATCCACCTGCGTTTGTGTAATTGTGAATTGAACATTAGAGTGTGGCTCACTGAAACAAAACACAAAAAAAAAATTTGCTACAATATTACACCAATTAAGGTCCATCTAAGCTAACTTTGCATTGACTTGCATAGAACAAAGTGCAGTAGTGTCATTATAAACATAATTTTATAGAAATCTGACATTGCTACACTTTGTCATTGCCAATGTTCTGCAGAGTTAGCTTGGTCCGACTCTACAAACATATTGACGTGTAACATTGTCACCTACTTATTATAGCTTTAAGAAGTCTCACTCTTTCGATATTTTATAGTCAAAAGCGCAGTGACGTTGTTATTAACTAACATTGACGTCTCTCAGCTAACATCTAGAAATAATGCATTGCGAATTATTTTCTAAAATTTGATTTCGACGTCAAGATGAGTCATACATACCGGAAATTGCTTTTATAATAGAAAAATCGGATGACGTTGGCACTGAATGTATTTCTTATCAATTGCCTATAAACCACGCGCTCGTAAATTTACTACGTTTGGCCATACTACACTACAAGTTACAACAGTACGGTTACCATCAGTTTCTCACTGACATAAACGCCGTCGAGAACGTAATTTACTTTCTATACGTCCCGTTTGCACTAATATGCGAGTGCGAGCGAGATGTATAGAAAGTAAATTACGTTCTCGACGGCGTTTATGTCAGTGACAAACTGATGGTAACCGTACAGTATACGGTAGCTAAAATTGAATGGTTCCTTCATCATTAAGGTTAGGCATGGTCAATAAATGAGAAACTTTTGTCGCCTATTGTATATCTTGATAAGGCATTTTACGTCGATAATAAAGAACGTATCACGTTTATTACAATTGTGTACGCAAATGAGGAGTAAGAGTGCATTGGCGGGCTATAAATAAAATAGGTACCTAATGAAGTAATGACGTATTTCCACCCCGTTAACTCACCAAGGAAGGTCATTTTATTTTCAGGTCGGTCGAATATTAAATGATAAATATAAATGAAGCTTTATTTTACGCAATGTTTCTAATAATATAAATATATTTTTTAAATATAACATGGAGCTTATTAAATCATAAAAAGTACCACGGAATCTAAAATTAGTAAGTAGGTATCTATGTTCAGCCACAAACAATTATTTAGTTCCATCTGATCGCTCAAAAATTCATAGAAAGTAATCCGTTTATGTTGCTCTAAACTGTAGATATATAAATAGTACCCATTTGTATCAAAATGTATCAAAACAAAGAAAAAATAGAATAAAAATTTAATTTACAATATAGACTAGATCACGTCAGGCAATACGAGTGAACGTCCTAACGCGAAAACATTTTTATTTCTGAGTTAAATGACCTGTGTCGTTAAATAAGTGCTTTATTTATAGATCAGCTGTAAAATCGCTCAAAAATAGTCAAGGCTGTGAATCTTTAGTTTTTTTACCTTTGTACCTATACTTGTAAGTACCTACCTATAGACTCTTTTTTAGAAAATTTCTTAATTTATCTTTCATAGTTTTGTATAATTTCATTGTTATTTTTCTCGTTACCAATTCGCTATTTCAAAATTGTTTACATTATCAAATGAGTTTATCTTATTTTCTCCATTTCAAACCCAATATCTTAATTAAGCTAAGTCTGCCAAGTTGGGAACATCTAAGTTCCCCCTTTAAGTCGAGCCGTTTGATGAAATTATTTTATTACAGTAAGGCGTTTCGAGCCCCCTTACCATACCATATTGCTACGTCCCGATATCCTTATAACCCACGAATTCAGAACTAATCTAGCCTAAGAATAGCAGTTTAGGGTTAGACAGTGAACTCAGATCGGTTCGGTATCGGTCATTATCACGTAAACTCTCGGGCAAGTGACGCACACGCGGCTACTGATCGCGTGTTATCCAATTCCATACCTATTTATAATCACACGTACGCAACAGGTAACCGATTAACGGACGACTTAACTTACGTCGAATTTTCGCGTTATGATTATGACGTTCGTGACTTAACACAGACTAGACGTTATGTAGACGGGGCCAATATTACTTTTTGAGGATGTTGAATCTGAATTTGCGAGGCAAACTACTTCTGTTTATTTAGAGAGTGCTTAAGTTTTGTTGTGATGTCTATAATTATTCTGGGCCTTAATGAAAAAAAAAAAATAATCGTTAATGTATTACAATGCTCAGTATTATATGGATGTAATAGGTCATTACTTTAATTCCGGAGATATCGGAAAAGGGTTTACCAATGCAACGATATTCCCGAAACAATCATAATTTATAATTAATCCATTTTGTTTAGTTTATAAAATGTGCTGAGTATATGAAATGTCATTCTATCCACGCAACAACACAATACTCTGCAAATTCCTCGCGTTATCAAAGCCATAAAAATTGGCGACGTCAGACGCGTAACAGTAAACGATCTTGAATAAAATATGGGGTCCGGCTTGTTCGGCCTGTAGTCCGACTGAAACACTGTGAGGAGAGGCTGACTGTCAACATCAAATGTCACGGATTTAATACATAAACTTTCTCAATTAGTTCGGTACCGAAATGATGCCTGATGTTTACCCGAAAGTGTCGGGACCCTTTTACATTAGCAGATTTGTCCCGACTCCGAATCGTCGTAAGTATTTCCAATAGCGGTCATTCACAGAAAATATCTCTGCGGTCTAATTGCCTTATGGCAATTAGACCGCAGAGAGTATTAAACGGCGTAGTTATCTACGTATGAAATTTCATGAAAAGGTTTTGGCATTTCCACCGAACCTCAGAACTATTTTCTAAAAATGACAATTGAGAAGTTTTGTAGTGATGTCGGCAAACGTTTTCTACAGAGACAGAAATAAAAGTTTTGCCCGTTTTATTTATTAGGTACTGTGTTCTTTTTTACTAGATGCCTTCCTCTGAAAAAAAATCAGGTTAATTTGTGTATTTCGGCGAGTATTGGTTTGTTGACATTGTAACTAACGTTGATCTTCTGACTTGTCTACAGGAATAATGACACTCAGCCGCGGCCCGTGTGACCTTGACAACATGAGTCTCTTCCAAGACCTAAAACTAAAGAGGCGGAAAGTTGACTCCCGATGTAGTAGCGATGGTAAGTAATAATTATAATCGTAGTAGGTACTCATATTTAGACAGTTATTTTTCCCTCGTAGGAATTTAATTGGCTGATGACTAAAGTACTCCTTTCTATTCACATTTGTGTTTGTTTGCATTTCTAACGGATTAAGGAAGAGAGCACCTTCTTAGATGAGTTTGGACGCATTGCATAGCCGTATATTAATAATTAATAAGTACGTTGGACAGTCATAATTTCCGGTCCGGAGATGCGTTTATTATACTAAGTGCCACTTGCACCATCCCACTAACCCGGGGGTTAAATTGTTTACCCAGTGTCAAATTGTACTGGTAACCATGGTAACTCCAGGTTTAACCGGTTACCCCTGGGTTAGTGGAATGGTGCAAGTGGCCCTTAAGAGTAACACGGTAACACGTAGTAAAAATCGCATTGGAGGAAATACATTGTTTGTGCCTGAGACTGCACGAGATACTCGCGCCGAAGGTTTAAAAGTCGAAGCGAACTAAGGTCAACTATTGTTATTCCACGAGAGCCGTGTAACGCCCGATGCGACGCCCGATCAGAAAAGGCAACGTACCTTAGCATCTGTGGGCACTATACGCCGTTTCGTATAAGGCTTTAAGCACATCAAAACTCAGCTCACGAACAGCTATCACTTTCGACTTCGTTCTACGTGTAATTTCATTGTCATTCTAACTGGCTCTTAACTAGACACAATTTAAATTAAATAATAGACAAAAAATGTAACTGTCATATTTTTATTCTAACCCAATATTAATTGGAAAAAAAAACGACAGTTTTAGCAACTGCACAGTTACCGTCAAAAGAAACAGACATCCAACTCCAAATGTTGCTACGAATGCAAATGACATCATTGCATAATCCGATAGCTATTCGTAAACAGATTAGTTTGATAATAATCGTCATCGTCTAACGAAAGTTAAATAATTCACGGCATAAGACCGTGAGAGACCACGGACCGGTTTCGGTGAAATTACTTTCACTCCGTTGAAAAATATCATAAAGGAGTTCCGGTTCGGCCGCACCTTCCCCCACTACACTAAATACACGAAATTAGAGTCGGCATTGAACAATACTGGTTGGAAATAGTGTTCTGTGGAACACGAAACTGTAATTGTTGATCGGGACTTTTAAGATACCTACGGGACCTATAAGTGAAATATAAGTAAGAAGATAACTATCGTTCCAACCTACCATATTATTATTACTAAATATAAACCGTATAAGGAATACTTTTTGGAAGTTATTTGACAGAACTTTGACTTTGGTAACATATTTAAATTCAAAATAGTTTAAGATATTTTAGTCCTTTCATAAATAAATATTATGTTCTCCAATAGCGAGACTCACTGAGATTTACTGATACAAAAAATAATGTAATAACATAAAACATTTAAATCATTCAATAGTAATTATGATGTAAGAATGCGGCGTGAACTCGCAGTGATAAAGAAAGTTTACGTAAAAGAGGTGAAAGCATTAAAACGGTGCCGGTGCCGTAATTATTGCCATTGTGCTCTCATGAATAAGACATGAGTGAAAGAAGTAAGCTGTCATACGACGTAAGACGTAACGTTTCCCCGGGGCTTTGCTCTACGACTTATGAATCGTCTTAAGAATCGGGCGAGTATAAGTGGGAGAGGCCTCAGGTGTTTTACTTACCCGGTATTTTTCTTGTGGGTATCGCTACGCGTAGTATGCGTTGATCCAGTAATAGTGATTGGTCATGATCCACACGCCTAGATAACCGTTTTGGTTTACGTTAACGTGCGTGCACATTTCAAGCGTCACGGGGTTACGTGGCACGGTGACGTCGGGTGACGTGAAGTGACGCAGGAGTGGCAGGACACGTCACGCCACGCCACGCCCGTTGCACTTGTACTTGCATAATGCTGATAAGAAACTTGTGTGTACAATATGAGTAGGTAAATAAAAATATTGAGGACTGTGCCCGCGAATTTAGGAAGAATCCGTTAAGTACATTTATTACCCATCTCTCCCCTTCTCTCCGTGGTACTTCCGCATTAAGTCTTAAACCCCTTTTAATCCATTTTGGAAGATATCAAGGATGAATATGCCTTGACTTATTTCAGATTCTTAACTATTTATGTGCCAATTTCATCCAAATCCATCAAGCCTTAATAAACATTCAAACATCTAAACGGAGGTATTAAATAATCAACCGAAAAGTATTATAGGGTGCGCGTAAGAACTGTAGACGGCAGCACAGAAGCCCCCTATTCATTGGCGCGAAGGATTATATCAAGTTTCCATTTTTAGATTTTAGCCACTAGATGGCAGACCCTACTATGCGAAATAGAGTCAGCGTGAAATGTCAGCACATGCTTAGAAGCGTGAATTGTTTTCGCTTTCGATTTAGGTCACGAGATGGCAGACCCTCCAAAACGCACGGTCTCTATAATATTGTGCACATTATCTAATAATATGCCGAGTTTGACGTCTAGATACATATACTAATATTTCATTAAAGTATATATAAAGTTCAAAACTTAAAGCAGTCTGATCCATTTGCTTTGAAACTGAACGAAAACTTTTATGTAAACATACCGAATATAAATATTAAGCTACTTAGAATACGTTAAATAAACAACGTAGTACGCTCACTCGGCTCGTAGTGACCTAATTCCGCTTAACATTCAAGGACTTTTACGCGATAAGCGTATTAGGTTCCATTCAAGAACCGTGGCGTTACTGTTCGTAGATTCGAAATGTCATCGAAACGCAGATTACATTTATGAGTTCGCAAATAAGATTTGCATAGCAAATTAAATTCTGCAGATCACTGTATAGTAGACGTAGAACTACGAGTATATAAGCAACTACTTGTTGCTGTTATCGTAACTCTTAAGGTTAGTAATAAATCAGAGATGTAAAACCTTTGTTATTATAACTAGAACACTAAGGGCCAGTTGCACCAACCACATTTGACAGACTGATCATCGTCAGCCGGCGCGCCCCGGCGCTTTAGTATGAAACTTTCCATAAGTACATAAAAATTTAGCGAACTCTTTAACGATACGAACAGTTTGGTGCAACCGACCCTAAATATTTAATAATCACCGACAGTGATAGATTTATTTGTGAACGGTCACTGCAAATTGTAGCATTTGAATTTTGAAAATAGCAACTATTGCCGTGTTTTATCGTGTTGTACATAAACGTACCTAATGTCAAATCTAAACTGCCGTCGAAATCGTGTGTCCTTTTCCATCATTTTGACACTTATGTTTGAAAGAGTGAGACAAATTGTAACTGGATCATTATCATTTAGTGGTCAATAGGTATAGTGCCTTTTAAAAAAAAAATAGTATAGTAATTATTCGTTTATAAAATCACTTGAAATAAACAGCAATAAGCGGACATTACAGGCGCGAAGTGCCCAAACATAGAATCACAACAACTCGGAACAACTCAACAACAACTCGGAGCTAAAGACTTTTTGTAATCATTACATTTTGAACCATTTTATTAGAATGCAAGCTTGTCAGATACAAAGGCATATTCGTAATACGAATCATCGAGAGTTTTCGGAACGGGAATGTTCTCATTTATTTGTACAATTGGATGACGTAGGAAGGGCTCGAATTAGGAAGGGCCGGGTTACACGTGGCTCCGAAGAGGGGGGTGTGACCCGGTTACCGGGGCCTATGACCGAGGCCGACCTTCACACTCACCAAAACAGACCGATGTTTATCCCCGAGGCTTTTCTTTAAGTCGGCCGATGGACGAAAAGCTCGTTTTAGGGCGGCGTTTGCGTGTTGGCGTCAAGTAGTTGGTTGCCTAGTTGAAGACTAGGGGTAGCCTGGGAGCCTTGTACACGTGCAGTCGGGAAAATTTAATTAACTTTTAAAATTCTGTTGAAATATGGGCTACTTAAACGATAATGCGAATGACCGCGTATCATACCTATGAAGTAGTAGGTATAGAGGTGGTCCTATTGATGTTAGTATATCTCAATCGAATTTTCTTCCATCTTCTCAACTGTGTATGTTGAAATTTCATATATCTGTGAAAACAAAATAAGAGCTGCATAATTTGTAGACACATACACATACATACATTCATTCTTAATGCAATCTGACAGGAGAGAGCAATTCCTACTCACGTGGTTGTGACAGTAGGTGAAAATAGTTATTTGTTTTACAAGGGGAAATATTTGTTGTTTAACCCTTGGTACTAATATTGATACCCGAGCAAGCGAAAGATTCCAAAATGAGTCGGTTTCAGGGCACGAGGGTTAAACAAACTTTGCTCCCGAGTGAAACACATTTTTTTACCACTACAACGCCACGTAAATAGTAACTGTAAAACATTATAATTAAATCAAAATTTAATAAACATTATCAAATATGTATCATTCAAAATCATCACTTAAAAATTACACATATGTGGATACACTTTCTTATCAGTTTTTGAATTAGAAAGAGAGCTTTTACGAGCTATTGTGGTGAAAAATATATGTCTATGCTTCTTTTAAAGTTCTGTAATACATTTGCATTATCGTCAATGCGTGTATCTGCTTTCTTGGCTCAATTTCGCTGTTAGTCAAATTGAGAAAAGGATCATAATAATAATATAATATTATTATAAGGACTTAAATATTAACAGTATTTACGACTGATTACCTCACAACAGATGTGCCCATTTAGCGTGTTGGTTCTCTCCAGGAAGTCATAATACACTTTAAGTAGCTTCGAAGAAACTCCAATAGAGCTTTAATAATAGAGTCCAATAGTAAAGATGTTTAGTACCGAAGTGATATGGATATCTGTACGATACCGAAAGTTAACGATCCCGCACGGTTGTAATTCATATCTCTTCCGCGCTGGTTATGCAGCGAGCGACTGGCACAAATCGGCCAACATCGGCATAACAGCAATTAAAATGGGACATAATGTCTGTGCTGAGGCCTATTGCATCACTCTGTCCCCACCAGCAAAGGACGCATAGCGAATAGAGATCGTCCTCGAGGCGAGAGCGGTGCGCGCTGCACTAGTCTGCAGTCATTGTGTTGCACTTCGCACGCACGAAGTGACCTAATAGTGGCTGGAGGGAGGGATCGGGAAGCGCAGGGGGGCGGCCGCGGGGCGCATCGTGTGGTAGGTCGGGCTCACTGTGCGCGACCGACGCCCGCCGCGCCGCCGCAGCCGTGGAAAACTTTCTTCGCTTTTCCTTTAAACTGAAGCGCGCGCGCCGGTCTCAGCGCAACTTTAATATAAACAAAATACAACCCGGGCCCCGGACTATGTGATTGCTCTACTCGACTCGGACTGTTTGTGCATAGCGATGTGAGCTGGTCACGTGAGGGTAACTTCGCCTATGGATTTGGTCATAAAAAGTCGGTAATTGTTTGTATAATTAAGCGAATCGATTAAGAGAAAACCTTATAAATTTGTGCATAATAATATTCTCTGCTAATTGACGTTAACAAATGGTCCGGTTGCAAAATAGTTCATTTTGCATAATTGTATAATTCGTTATTTATTACTATGGTTGCGGATTTATTAAATGATAGCTTTTTAATGGCAGTTAAATCTCATGTTAGATAGTCAGGCCCTTTGTGGCTGTGCGCTGTGCGCGAGCGCATGCAGCGGAGCGCGCTCGCTTCCGGGCGGCGCGGCATCTGCGCTGCTTTCACTTTCTCCTCGCCCGCCGCATCTCGCGCCTGCTCCAAGCTTCCTACATATTCTATCGCTACGTCTATTCCGGATTGTTACATAAAATATTCCTCGAACGTTTGGAAATTAACACCACTTTTTATCGCCGTTACATGTATGTAGGTATATGTTATACATAATTATTACAAACCAGTTTTCTATACGGCTAGATACATGTGCCACGGTGACGCTCACGTCGTCGTGACGCAACCGGCTAATCTAGTCGGCGTCGGGAAGTGCAGTGTCGCGTCCCCGCCCCGCGCCTCGCGGCCAGTCCGCGCGGTCGTTGACATTTCACCCAGTTTCTATTCTTGCGTCTAAAAGTCCGCGGTGCTCTCTTCCTTCCCGCGCATAGACGAGAAGTTTGTCGCTAACGTTGACCGTGTGGCGTTCCCGCAGGCGAGTCGGCTGCCGACACCAGCACGTCATCGCCGGACCCGGGCCCGCCCTCGCCGCGCATGGCCGACGCCGGCTGCAGCACGCCGCCGCACCCGCCGCCCATGTTCGACGACGGCAGCTCACCCACGCCCACCCCGGCCTGCCACCCCACCGTCATTCGCTCGGCGCCGCCATACTCCGTCATCAAGTTTGAAGGAGCTGCCAGCTCCAACAAGTCTGACAATTCGCATGCCATTAAACACGTGGTCACGTCGCCCACGCAACACTCTTCCGTGAAGCTGGAGGGCCCGCCGCCGGAGCCGCCGCTCCCGTACAGGCCACGAGCGCCCGCGCCGCCGCTGCCCGGCGTGCACTCTCCTCTCGCGCCGGGGCCCTGGCCGCCGGCCGCTTGCATCAACGGCGTCAAGCCCGAACTTATTGGCGGACACTTCCCGCCACAGCCGCAGGAGCCTAAGACTGGCGCGCGAGGGCCTGCGCAATGGAGAGGGGCGCCCGCCGTTATCATGGGTGAATCCGGGGGCGTACGCACAATGTTCTGGACGCTACCGGCGCCCACTCCCGGGGGTGAGGCATCTGCGACACCGAGCGGGTCGCACACCCCAACACCGCCGGCTCCTGACCCCTCTACATGCAGTGAGGAATCTGCGGCTAGGCTGCTTTTGAACCTTGGTGGCGAGTTAAGGCGACAGCGCGGCCCGCCATTAAACATGGAACTGTTATGGGCAGGAGACGTATCACAGCTGCCAGCTCACCAACAGCTACACGCTCTGAACCTGAGTGCGGCGGCAGGCAGCACGGCCGGAGCTTCAGGCGCGCCGGCCCCAAGCCCACACTCTATGCCTCGTCCGGAACTACGTGCCTACGCGCCTGAAGCTGAACGCGAAGAAGATGAACAGCCCATGATCTGCATGATATGCGAAGACAAAGCAACAGGTTTACATTACGGAATTATCACGTGTGAGGGATGCAAAGGCTTCTTCAAGAGAACCGTACAGAATAGACGCGTGTACACATGCGTCGCTGATGGAGGCTGTGAAATCACAAAAGCGCAACGAAATCGATGTCAATACTGTCGCTTCAAGAAATGTATCGAACAAGGCATGGTTTTACAAGGTAACATCAAATACTTTTAAATTGTATTCTAGAGATTATCAACAGACCGACAAAACTAATAAAACTTCTTTTTCAGCTGTGAGAGAAGACCGCATGCCGGGAGGACGAAATAGCGGCGCAGTGTACAATTTGTACAAAGTAAAATATAAGAAGCACAAAAAGGCAAATAAAGCAGCGACAACAACAAGCCGGGCGTCGCCACCAGAAAAGCCTAAAGAGCCAATGCCACCTCTCCCGCCACATCTGGTCAACGGCACTATTCTTAAGACTGCTCTCACCAATCCTAGCGAGGTAAATATAATTAATAGTCTCAAAACTATCCTTTATTATTGCCTGTCACATACTTCCAGACGGGCAAATTAATGTTTTAGATATATTTGTATAACACATTTACCACTTGGAGACTCTTAAATTAGATGAGAACACTTCCTTTTATATATTATATAGACGTGTTGCGTTCAGGTTGTCCACCTAAGGGCTCGATTAGAGAGTGCAGTATCATCCTCGCGGGACCGCGCGGTGCCGCTGGAACGGGCGCTGCACATGATCCGCGCCCTCATCGACTGCGATGCCATGGAGGACATCGCCACCGTGCGCCACCTGCCCGATCTCCTGCACGACACCTCAGAAATAGGCGATAAGCTCTGCAAAATTGGGGACTCCATCGTACACAAGATGGTCGCATGGACGAAGAAACTCCCGTTTATAATGGAGATTCCGATGGAAATACACTCCAAGCTGCTGATGGAAAAGTGGCACGAGATCTCTGTGCTGACGACGGCGGCGTTCCAGGCTATGCACGGGAAGCACGCTCACGCGCCGCCCTCTTCAGACCACGAGCATGACTTCATACAAGAGGTGAGTGTTACATTTATAGTACGATAGGGACCGAGAGTATCTCGTTTATGCATCTGAGTCGGGTTCAGTCTGACCAGACACCGGGTCACTTTCGCTCCAGAGACTTCCGCCGCTTGCTTGGAGTGCAGTTACGTGATCTGCATCGGCGCTTACGCAACCGCGATAGAAAGTCGCTGCCTTTGGCAGAGAACTAGCTGCACTCGGCCGAGCTCGGTGCATAGTGCGCTCTATTACACCCGTAAACTAATGCAACACGTCGGACGTTTCAATAGCCTTCGGCTCGATCGAACGCATAGGAATTCTATGCAATTATTTGCTTCGAAAGGTGAATAACATTACTGCTAGATAAATAACTGTTTTGGTAGGTATAAATACTTAACTATTCATGTTCCATAAAATATTGTATTTTTATGCACCTGCATTCATAAATAAAGTAGATATGTCAGTTGAAATTAAAATTTATACGTATGTTTTTTGAATATGAAGTACGTTTCGTGCCGTGCGACATCACTTATGTACATAGTAAATGACCTCAAGAACATATACTAGAAAATTATACTATTACGCTGTTACATTTAACCGATCCGATTATATATTAGCAGTTCCTTATCAATACCTATATGTACATATTTGTCCCACAAGACGTTCGTTACGACAAACATCTAAAGATTTCTAAGGTACTAATACACATTGATTAATTTGGCATCTACCATTTGTCTATTGTTGAATGTAGTGCAATAATAATGTTTATATAAATAAATATTACATAGGTATGGACCATAAATAATACACTTCCTATTAACATATATATGACCCAGTTTATTAACTAGCATTGTACGAGTATTTTACTTTATAAAATTTAATAGAATTAAACAGATTATAAAGGTAGCGTGTACTAAGTTAACTTATCAAAGAAAGCAGGCGATTGCGTGCGTTACGTAAAAGCATTAAAGTTGCTAACGCCAGTTACATATTTTCATTGTCTAAAGCATTTTCCTGTATATGTTACATAGGGGACTAATTAAAAAAGAGTTAAAAGATGTTATTTATATGTAGAGTATAAACCAATAAGATATTAATAGATCGCGATCGGTCTAAAGATACCTCTTCCTTGTAATATATTAATATAAACATATTTTTAGACTACAGGAAAATTACACAGAACGTATAATATCGCTTACTTCATATCCAGCTCATTAATTGTATTCGTTTCTATGAATATACTAAAATCAAATACATTAGTAAAGTAGAATACTAAATCGGTAGATTTAAAACAAGCATAAAAAGAACCCATTTAAGCATTAAACTGATATATTATGAATATTATGATTTATGAATTATTAAATACCTTGAGTGCTTACTAGTTATCAAATAATAAAACAATGTTAAGACTTTTGGCACAAATTACAATCAATAGGTAAACAATAATTGACGTAATACTATTATTATGACAGCATTGTATAAGTTATCAACAATTGAGTGTTGCCTCAGGTGAACGCAAACCTGCGGACGCTCCAGAACTGCCTCACCTCGCTGATGGGGCGCCCCATCACCCTGGAGCAGCTGCGACTGGACGTGGGGCTGGTGGTGGAGAAGATGACGCAGATCACCTGCGTCTTCCGCCGCATACAGCTCCGGATGGAGGAGTACGTCTGCCTCAAAGTCTACATATTGTTGAACCAAGGTAAGTACACCATTAAAGGCATGCATACGATTTTAAGCAGCTAAGTCTAAAACATATGTGAAGTGTTCAATTTTGTATATTATGCGCAGCGAATCTTTTGTGTACATTGTACCCAAATTGTTTCAATATCAGTGAGGGAAATAGTTCATTTCGAACGATAGTGACGTCAAAATCATCTCTCTGATTTGGAATTGTGTTAATTGTTAACGGATAACCTTTCGCCGGCCCGCGGGCTGATGCTCGTTATTTGGGTTAAATAAATATTAGCATTTAAAAAAATACTCCGTCATTCGCTGATTAAGAATCAATTCGGGCATAAGTACAGTACGTACGTATAATTTACACGTGACTTTTATTTATTTATTATGTGTGTTGTTTACTATTAAGTAATCTGCTGCCAAGCGAAACCTTTCCGTAATCTATATACTTGTCTGTATGTATGTTATACCTTCACTATGATAAAATTGCTTGTAAATAACGTTATTTCAGCGCATGGAAAAAATTTACTAGCCGGATTTCGACTACGTATATGATGACTTTTACAGACATTTCGTTTTGCACTGGGAACCAACAAACGGAAATGTAATGAAAAAGTCAGATTTGCATAATTGTTGCCTGAGGAAGGTTTATTTTAATTTAGATTCTGAATCCTTTGAAAATGTTCGGTCTAGTCGGTTCCCTAACATAAGTATCCACATTTCTATACAATTAGTATGGCAACTTGGGTACTTAAGTTGGGGCACTACCGGCCGTACGGGACGTTTTTGTTTAAGTGCAATTTATTCGGCCGTTTTAAGAAGTAGAAAAAAAAGAAAAGTAAATCGTTAGATATATTAAAGTACGGAAAACACAAAAAAGTCACAGCGAGGCGCTGTATTGCAACACGGTCAGTCGTCAGTTATTATGATTTATAGTCCATGTAACCTACATGCGAGAGTTGTCGCTTGTGAAATCGATTAGGAACTTTAGGAAGACTTATTTACTGTCACCTATAACACTTTACAGCGTACGTTAACCCTTCGAATATAGAACCACCTCACGAGTCTAGATACTTTAGTGTCGCAACTCCTTTACCCACCTAAAATAGACCTTACAAAACATCTCCACGCAAACTCGCTATCGCTAAGTAGGTATGTTTATACACTTGACAGCGGTTGCAGCTTTAGTTACCTTCGTGCTATTATAGCCTCTAAAGCGTCGAGCTAAAGCATATGTTTGCACAAATGAGCTAGAATAGGGAAACTAGGCATGACATCCTGCGTTATCGCAGTGCAACTAGGTCGGCCCTCACATGCCATGTTTGAAAATAATTTTCACCGCACCAACGTACGCACTTATCAAACTACTAGCGATTAGAAATGGCGTCGCGTATCAGCTAATGGCATCAGCACATAAACAACGTGTAGTAGTGGTTGATATATTTGAATAGTTATACTTAAATTTTACCTATTACCGATTTCAATAAGCATTTAGCAAAAGTTGGCGTACCTACATATTAGTATGCTCCCTGCCTACCTTGCCTAAGTACATGACTTAACTGAGATTACTGGAATTGATTAGTCATACGCCGTGACTGAGAAACTGAAACACAAAATGGCATTAGTAGCATTATACAACAAAATACGAAGAACATTAGGGTGTTAATTCCGTAGCAATACCTTTATGTTTATTAAAAGGAAGTATCTGCGCTTCCATATAAAACACATAAAGCATTTTATAGCTACGGTACGTACTCGTTGTGGCTATAGTGAAATGGAAAGTGCTTGCACAACAGTTCCGCCTCTATGTGCGTCTGCACAGCGCGCGCATGTGTGCGCGTTGAACTGTTGGTATGCTATTGAACATGAAACTAGGGTTCTGCTACGCTAAATTGACACATGTAGCCCACACTTTACGATTTGAGACTGAACAATTGCCGTAGCAATTAGAATTTTTAAGTTCAACACTGACAACGGATAGTTCTACCGCCATCTATGTCGCCAAAACTCAGTAATGTTCCGACCTTTAGGTAAGGGCATTCATTTAAAATGATTCGTAATCCTAGTGAATATTCGCAATATTCCAATGAATACGAAATGTTTACAATCGCAGCTCATTGCGGAAATCCTGTGAACAACATCGTAAGGTCTTGTTCTAAAAGATGTATAATATCCGTTTTAACTAAATGCACTTTAGACTTTTAGCCCGACGGAAAGCAAAGTTTGTCGTTTAGAAAATAATCGTCTATAGCATTCCATGGAAAATTTACCTGTAACGAAACCTCCTTGACAATAGGTTTTGCTTACATTATCAAGAATAAATATTGTGTATGCTTTTAGCATACATGTCGTCGTACAACTTTGCAATAAAAACATATTTATTTGTAAAACTTCAAGAGCTTCAACATAACTAACCTGAAACCATCACTTTTACTTTCATTTAGACGACGACGGTACAAAGAAAATACATCACTACACCTTATAAAACAAAGTCCCCCGCCGCGTCTGTCTGTTTGTGTATTTGTTTGTATGTTCGCGATAAACTCAAAACTACTGAACGGATTTACATGCGGTTTTAATCTATCAATAAAGTGATTCTTGAGGAAGGTTTAGGTCTATAATTTGTTAACCGTGCGAAGCCGGGGCGGGTCGCTAGTTCAATTTATAATTAATAAATGATAAAAGTTTTTACCTATGTGTTGGTTATGGTTTTGCGACGTGCTTACCAACTGGCTAGAGTCTGTGCGGAAAGAGAAGAGTCATGGAATGTATGGGGCCCAATACATTCCACGACTCTTCTCTTTCCGAACAGACTCTATCATGTCAGAAAAAAATTAGACCAAGAAAAGTCTGCAGCGATTTTGACAACACATGCAGTGCAAGAGTTATTTATACGTCATAATTTCATAAAAGTTTGACGTTTAAAATAACACTTGCACTGCGTGGGCTATCAAAATCTCTGTAGACTTTAATTTCTTGATCTAACTCTACCTTTATATTTTTTTTATTTTATAATTATCTGCAACAACGTAGATTGAATGATCTAAGTTAAATCATAATACATTCAGGTGCGACAATACCTCTAGATGTAATTAGATAAGACTGAGTACCTAATCACTACACAACTTTCACTGGTAATTTCGCTCGGATAAACAAGGTTGTATCTAATTCAAATGTTATTACCAGATACACCGTTGTCGTTGTCGCTCGTGTTCTCGATGGTTACGTCAGGTAGGACAGTTCTGAGCGGAAAGCGAGACTTGAGGATACTTTCTCTTCGCCCCGCAGATACCCGCACTATGCAGCGGTACTTTACGTAACACCGATTAGCCTTACAGCGTGTACGCTTGCTTATTGCGCCCTTTTCTACATGTTATAAACTTGAGAACAAATTTATGTTACCCAATTGTTAGCGAATAAAATCGAAGATCAGAATCACGAATAGCTCAATGGAGGCTAAATTTATTTGAAATTTATTTGTTACTCTTTATTGCCGTAAGCCGTAATAATCGATATAAATGCGTTACCAAAACTTGGGTATCACAGTGCATTTAGTCTACAAAAAATAAAAATACACAAGTACTAATAATAACGTCCTACGCTACTTATAAAACCGGTCTAATTTGTAAGTATAAGGTTGACCTAGAAACTCACAATGACTCCTGACTAATTATCCAAGAGCTATGCAAAAATA
This sequence comes from Cydia splendana, assembly GCF_910591565.1. Taxonomy (NCBI): domain Eukaryota; kingdom Metazoa; phylum Arthropoda; class Insecta; order Lepidoptera; family Tortricidae; genus Cydia; species Cydia splendana. The sequence continues at coordinate 7,726,569 of NC_085987.1, read as the reverse complement.
CAATATAATTAATTGGCGTCAAGCAAGTAATTATAAGTTTAATTTTGTGTAAAAATACAAAGGTACGAGTAAAAACATTAGTTAAAGTCGGTGCTGCCAACTAGCGCTAAAGGTCACAGACAGATAAATTTAGGTAGCGCACCGAAACCCCGTCGTCGTTAGTTTATAAATAAACTTTGCAGTTTATAAGATTTAATCAAAATCATGTAAGTAATCCGATACACATGGTAGAACAAAATAACATTTACGTAAACAGTAAATAAATGATCACGCGTCTATTTTTCCTTCCTCGTTCTCTAAACACAAAACATCGGTTTGGTTGAATGTAAAACGCGCACATGAAACAGCCGCGCGGCCTACCCGTGGAAAAGCGCTCGCGTGCAAGCGAAATGGCTATAGTGAGGACGCAGCGCGCTTGAGCGGAGGTCAACGGCTAGCCGCGGTCGTTGCCCCGCTATCGGAGTGACCTACTGAGCGCGTGACGTCACCGCCGCACCGCGCGCTCGCTCGATACAAATGGCATTGGAGCGCTGTAGCCTCACACCGCCATCTAACGGCGAGTAGACGAACTACGCATTTCTTACTCTAGCGCTACTTGTGTTATATTTCGGAACTAATTAGTTTTTCAAACATGTACGTCGCTGTTGTGGGGATTCATAAAATGTCTAGTTTCAGAATTGGGCTTTGTATGCTTTACACATGTTTTCTTTTGTCTTAGAAGTGGAACTGGAAGGCATACAGGAGCGATACGTGCAGGTTTTACGCAGCTATCTGGAGCACGCGGCTCCACACCATCCCGGCAGATTGCAGGAACTTTTTGCCAGGATACCTGAGGTGAGGCATTTTTTTTCTTAGGTTCTTTGAATACTTTTTCAACTCACACGTTACTCCTCCCTATCTTGGACTACACCGATATATCCTTCCTCAATATCACAGAAGAAAATTTTAAACTTGAGCGCATATATAATATTTGTATACGGTTCATGTTTAGGCTATTCGATTTTTTGAACTCTTTACCCGTATATAAACTTAGGGGTGCTATTTCTCTTGCTGGGTTCAAGGTGCTCATTAAAAAATGATATTTGTCTCTCTCATGAGTCCCACATATTATGTAAGGTCAGGTGGGGAAGAGGAACTATGGGGGAAGGTGGATACTTGTAGGGAACAGTTAGAGATACTTAATTCTATTAAAAACGAAATTAAATGATAATCCTAAATATAAAGCTAATTCATAAATAAAATTAACTTAAAAATATTTACGTAAGAGGACTTTTTTTATATGGTTTCTCTTAATCCGAGAAAAATAAAGTATGTATTTTTATTTGCTGTCCCTTTTTACTTTATTACTTACTACATTTATTTACCCAGTTATATGTGAATATAACACTGGAAATAATACATTACAGGAAAAGTAAGTGATTACTTTTCCTTGTATTATTTAGTACCTATGTTTAAAAATAAGAAATGATTTCATTGAAATCTTTGACTAATACAAATAAACTTACCTATAAATGTTCGGAAAATGGCCTAGACTACCAATAATTTTCTCATACTTACTCTTTACTCTATCTGATGTATTTGTGTTCTTCCACTCAGCTTGTCGAAGTTACCTATATATTAACTATTATTTTGTCGTGTCCCCAGATCCAAGCAGCGGCTAACCTTCTACTCGAGAGCAAGATGTTCTATGTGCCGTTTGTGTTAAACTCGGCAGAGATCAGATAGTACGTGTAGTCGCGCCGCGCGTCTTATGTCACCACCTGTGTTCACTGCCCCGGCACAAGAGCTCGTACAAATGTTCCTAGTCGCCCGCCAAGGGGCCCGGCCGCTCGGCGCGGCTCGGAGCCGCCGCCGAGCCCCCGGCACGGGCAGCCCTCACCGCGCGATAGTGAACTCCCTACGAGCACGGCTACATTACATACTCGCGCCCACGAGTCCATGTGTGTAACGATGTTTATTTTAGAGGAATTAAAACGTCCCAATTGACAGACTGATTTTTATTAATAGTTCTTATGTGATAAGCGCCAGGGACTCGAATGCGTGTTTTATACCTACGTGGTAGTGTATACTAATTAGTGTAAATTAGTTTAATGTTAGTTAATATTTAAAACTGACAGACGGATCGCATAATATATTATTTCTGTAAATATAGAGTATTTTATAGCATAGGTAGATTGTTAAGATGTTGTTTTAGATAGATTTGTTTCTTGTACATGGAATATTGCTGTTTTAGTTTGCATTTTATATCGTGTAGGGGTACCTAACCAGTGTAATGTAATAATGAGAATTTTACCTGTCTAAGACTTGTTGGTAAGTAATGTTATGTAAGTAGACTGTAAGTACGTACTCTCAGTGTTTACCAAGACTGCTTGTATACAACTGTACTGTTTATACACTAACAAACATAATGTTCTATAGTCACAACTTATGCATTTTTATTGCCAATATTTCGCATAGACACGTTTCGTGCATTATAATTTTATCTAATGTTTTCTCTTGTCCCTATTCTGACTTAACCAATTAATGTAAGTGTCCGGTGTACATTGTAGACAGTGTTATATTGTACTTGCTTATTGCATTTCTCTTAACGAAGTTAACTTCACGTGTACCTATTGTACACGTGCTACACCTTCGTTTGTTACTGTGTTTAGACAAATTCGAGCTCAATTCCTCAGTCACTAATTGCGATAAATAAGTGTGTAGATATTATACATCACATATCTCACTCGAGACATCCATCCCACCCTATGTTCGAATTTACTATGCACTTATACGTAAATATCGTTCTACCAAATTGGTAGATATAGTTTCTTTATGTCACTGAACCTAATAAACAGGATATACTTAGAAATCATTCCTTCATAGTCATTTATTAGCAACGTATAGAACCCACAATGCAATGGTTCATTCCCCGCATAACTTTCTCGTCATCGTCATCTTCCGTTCAACTTCCTTTCCGACAACATTATCTCATAGAACTTCCATATTTATCCCGTACTCATACATTATGTATAAAATAAATAGGTAAATGAAACTTAATTGTATAACGTTAATAATATACTACTTTAAAATAAATAGAAACAAAGAGACTTTCTAACCTTAACACTGTCAGTATATCACTGCCTTTCGTTTTAACAACTTATTTGCCGTTATTGCTATACATAAGTCTCAGATTTCTCGTTAATGTTTTAGTGTAATGGACGTTCCAGCAACGGTGAACAGTTACCAATAGTTTTAGGAAGGCGACGTACGCCGAGTATCTTAAGTAATTACAACCAAAAAGTTCGTTATAGGGACTTACATAGATTCTAGTTTAAAACGGTTAAGCGTTGTACCACACATTTTTCGATGTCGTGGCGAGCGTGTAGCAACTCTGTTACAAGAACGACTTTCTATAACGCTCTTAATCCTAATACAAGAACATATTTTTTAGCAAAATACCGCCACGTTTGAAAAGGCATCTCGTACCGTTCTACACATACTTAATAAGCCACGACATCGTTTTTCCACGTAGCTTACGATCTCGTCCCGGTAATGAAGGCGTTAACTCAAATCCAATGAACACTTACAATTTGGATTATAATTTTCTTCTAGGCTACTCTTGGGCCCTAGCTTAAGAGTAATCCCATCTCTAGCACTCCAACCTTCAGCTTGAACATATGGCATTCGATTCTGTCAATGTTTTTGGACGAACGTTTTACATATGTTCATGATGAAAGACAGATTGATAGAGACAGCTTAGCAGAAATGTGTGTTCGGCTTAGACTTCAGTTGGCAAAAGTGGAAGTCTATTCATATTACTAGAAGTGCAGCCATGTTGACTAAATCGAGCGACACACGACCGTTCCTCGTCATGTTACCATTAGATAAGTGTTAGGTATTAGCGTGTTTTATATGTGTAATTTAAAATTAGTGAATACAACCAGTTACAATACTGCCATTAAATGCCTAAATATTACCTAGTTTCAAAATAATTTTGTTATAGGTAACTAATGTGTATATGATTTAACTTAGTAAAACGGCGTTCGTGAAATTATAAGTTAAATGTGATAATTAAACAGTGATAGAGTAAATATTTGGGGTAAAGGCGCCCCGTGCTCGAGCGGAAAGTCGTGGGGCACGCTAAGGCAACTACTTAACACCTGTGTCTACTGGGAACTCCGTAATTAGAAATTAGTCTAATATCGATGTTAAGCTCTTGCAATCAATATATATGCGTGACAAAAAGACATAATACGAGTACCTATTTCGATTTTCGGAAATTCGCGTTTATAGCCCTGTAACTGGACGGGTATCGGCGGCTGGCTTGACACACTTGCGTCAGAAGGAGCTTGATACCCGCACTTATGTAGCTTGCTTTAGAGGCTCCCATCGCAGTCCCGCCGTGGCGTATCCTCGCCTGTAGGTACTTCATGTCAAATATTCTCCTTAATTGGGTAACTATATTTATTTATCTTAATTGTAAATTAGTTTTATAAAACACCATCTTAACGACGGTGTAACTCTAAAGTCTGAGGTAAAGATGCCTTTATAGATTACATGTTACGAGGAAATCATAAAAAACTAATCACGAATCGTGCGTCATTCTACTAACGTGTAAATGATTATGTGTATGTAGATAATATGACACTTATTTTGTTAGTATCGTAGCGTATACTGTTATTAAGGTGAAACTAACGGCATTGTATGAAATGGAGATTAGGACGGTAAGGATGTTATTGGCGTTGTACAAAGGATAGTATTGATAGAAATTAACGATAAAATTGGCGCATTACTGGCGAGTACCTAATTAGAATAGTACACGAAGAGCCCTCTGAGGCTAACATTTCTTGTGTAAATAAATACTATTTTGACATAAGATGGCCACTTGCTTTTCGATGCTGTCCTGATTATTTGCTGGACTCTGTAATAAGACTTAATCGCCTATTTCTTCTTTCAAACTCGTGTTCTTTTTTCAAAGCAATCCAGGATATTAGATACAAAAATATATTAAAAGTAACGGAACGTAGAATTTGCTCCTGGTTGGTGATTTGATTGCGTTTGAGTAATTTGCATCCGTACCAGTCGGCTCTAACCAAGTTCTCACTCCTGGGGCTCATTTCTGGAACGATATTAGGCTAATATTATTAGTCCACGAACTGTCAAATCCTATGAGTTGCCATGAGAACACACTAATAATACTTTTTAGTCTAATACCGTTCGAGAAATAGGTCCCTGACCACAGACTAATGCATTGTGGAATGGAGTCGATTTTAGAGGCTGCTGGAAGTTACGGTCATATCGCCGCGCAGTCCGTGCCTGCCCGCGGCCCCGCGCCAGGGCGTCCGCCGGCCGTCCGATGCGCTCACAATCAATTATTAATAGTTAATCTATGGTACAGTAATGTATTGTAAAGTACTTTAAGGCTGAGATGTAATGTGCGGTGGTGGCGCGACGCGACCGAGCGCCGCCGCAAGCGCGGGCGCCGACGGATGGACCTAGTTAATATTGCGAAAATATTTTGACTGATATAATAATTTAAACGTAATAATGTTAATATATTTATAAGAATGTAACAAAAAACTTAATGCATTTCACACTTTCTTTACAGTCCATAAGAAAAATTACATGTAAGATATTGTGACGAAATATTTTCACATTGATAGTGTAAGGTTTGTTGTGTAAAATAGCGTTTCGTGTATTTTGGGTAAAAGAAGGGTTGAAATTGTGTACATTAGACATTGTATTAAATAGTACTGAAAAATGGTGTGTAAATCAGTAACAGAATATATATATTTGGAAACGTTGAAGAGTGATTGTTGTAAATACATATACATTATACATATATAGAACTACATGTCACAGATGAATATTTGAAATAAGTACATACACATTCATAGATATCTGTTCTAAATGTTTTATTCAGATAACAATAGGTAATCGTGTTCTGTTATGGTTAAGTGTCTAAATAAGAACTATAAACAAACACGTTTCGCTTGTCTGGTTCATTCGACGATTTTGTATCTATATATGTTTCCTCACTTTTCTGAATCGAAGTATTTTAGAGATATAATATGGTATACAAGTATGTTTATCTGTACACTTGTCACGGTTCGCCCATGGGGCCGCAGTGGTCGCTCGGGCACAGCGGGCGGCAGTCCGCGACTCTGTTAGGCTCGGGCTCCCACACCGCCTTGTCCGAGAAGGAGCTATTTGCTATGTTCTTTATAAAATTTGATAGTTGATTGTGAACGGGTGTGCTGTTGTACTGTACTCTCGTATTTATTTGGGCTCGCTCAATTTCAAGACTTATCGCTTTCAGACCTAGCATATTATACATTGTTCGCTTTAATTTAAGTATTATCAATACGATAGGGTTCTGTACTTGTAGTATGTCACTTAGAATTGCTGATCGCTGTACCGTTCTCGTTGGTTCCGGACGGGTCGGGCTAACCACGGACCTGACACAGATCTGACGCTGCAATGGAATTTACAAGGAAATTATTACTAACTTCTTCAGACTAACTTTATATAATTAGTACAGCTACAAGGACCAAAAAGTCAACTCAGTTAATTTCGATTTTTGGCAATACTATGCGACGTAGTTTCACTTGTATATCGATTCTAAAAAAGGAAAAGTTAAAAAGGTGGGTATCTTAAGTACTAACATGCATGACAGATGGTGCTAATATAGTTGTCACCGATTTGAAATATCGCAGTGCAAGGGTTAAATTGCTAATAAAATAAAACAACAAATCATTTTATTCCTGGCTTGTAGACAGTTTATTGATTGAAGGACTTTATGATTATACTTAGTTTTGTAATGCCCGCTGTTAGCTACCTCGTGACGTACGCGTGTCTCTACCGTGTCGCGTCCATGTCACGCCCGGCCCGGCCCCGTGTGTAGTGCACTCAGAAAGTCATGTACTGCTCTATATTGTCTCGTTGAGTGGTGCGCCGGCTGATAGTCAAAAGATGCAATGGTTTGCCAAGAGAAGTTACCTACAAGTTGTGTTTAGTTAGCGATGCATAACGTGTTTGTACTTTAATTTGTTTTTTAGTTTTACTCTTGGAAATCAATGGTTAATAAATTAAGAAAATAAAATGTATGTGAATTATTTGTTTGACTATTTATTCTACCTTAATCCATCTTGCTAAGACTGTATAAAAAAAAGTTACTTACAGAACTACGATTTCATCGAAATTGCTTATAGGAAGGCGATCCACGGGCTAACCTTTTACTTTCATTCGAAAAATGTCTCTTGGATAGGTAAATAATTACAAAATTTGTTTATTTATTTGTATTGGGTGCGACTTCGTCTGAAGATATTTACGGCGCGATTCGGGAAATGAATTAGAGATTAACTAGATACGATATAGTTAATATATGTGACGTCCCGCGGGTAAAGGTACCTTATGGCGGTTGGCGCTTACGCTATCATTAACGCCGCTCCAATATTATTGCGTAATATTATGCGACGTAAGCGCCAGCCGCCATAAGGTACCTTTTGCCTTGGAACGTCACATATCTTTACTATTTCATATCTAGTGAATCTCTAATTCATTTCCCGAATCGAGCCGTTAAAGACGAGTTGACGACTCGCTGAATATTTACTATGTCACCAAAACTGAAACATTAAGTAGGTACCTATCTTAGGTACTGCGCTTAGCGTGTACCTACGATAATTTTTATTATAGATATAAACGTGGTAATATGGTAAGAATAGGTAGGTTAGTAGTGACAAGGACGAAAAAAAGGTGCCCTTTTAGTCGCTCTGGGCGAGGGTAGCTTGTAAGTTCAACGTGTTCAAGGAAGGGTGTTTGGTGAACACAGGCTGAACAACACCACACAGATACTTGTACCTATGTCAACTAAGATACATGTCCACTACAAAGCAAAATATTACGTACGTTTTAGCATAATTTAATGACCCGCTATTGTCCTTGCATTAAAAATTTGTACACATGATAGGTTCAATTTGAGTAAATTACCTAAAAAAATACAATCTTTGCTTTGCGTGACATCTATCGGCGAGTAGTAAAACTATATATATTATCAGTGTTGCTATTGTACAAAACTCGCAGAAGTGTTTTAAGGCCTGTCCAAACGAGAGCAATTTTTCTCCGGCTGGACACGCCTTTACTGTTTTTTTTACTCGAGTACAGATATTCCACCTGTCCAATTTCTTGGTCCAATGTGCATTGCACTAAGCAAAATATGAGACGCAACGCAAATGCACATTCGACAAACAAATTGGACAGGTGGAATATGACTTATACGACCCTTATTTAGTTTCAATTTTGTATGAGACGATATCCCTTCACGCCTACGTTTTTCAAATTTGCCGCCTTTTTCTACTGACAAGATCTGCAACTTTAATAATGAGAATATTACTTATTAAATTATAATTTTTAAATGTAGTCAGTAAGCCAAATCGTGTGAAATATGTTTAAAAATTTTCACCTATAGCAACACCACAAGAATCGACTACACCGGCCTTTCTGTCAAAAAATTGCTGTCGCCACATGTTGTAACGCCAATTTCCTGTGAATAATCATTAAAATGGTAAGATTCATTCCAGATATCAAATGCATTCTGCATCTACATCGAAAGATTATTTGTAATGGCATATTTTTTTCAGAAACCCCTTATGTTGCAAGGGCACGAGCGTGCCATAACTCAGATCAAGTATAACCGCGAAGGTGATTTGCTGTTCTCGGCCGCGAAAGACTCCAAGCCCAATGTTTGGTGGTCGCTAAACGGCGAGCGTCTTGGCACATTCAATGGCCACGGAGGCGTAGTGTGGTGCCTGGACGTCGACTGGCAAACAGTCAACCTGATCACAGGAGGTGGCGACAGTTCATGCAGGTAAGCGACTAAAAACTGACACGTTTTTATTAAATCTCAGTTGCTGCGTGCGCAATACATTACTCATGGTTAGATTTCTTTCTATTTCTGACTAATGCATGATTAAATATAAGATTAATTAAAAAAAACATGAATGTCATTAAGGTTGTTTATACTTATACTAATAATTGTATTGGTAGGCTCTGGCCTGCTATAAACAAAGATTAAGTTATCAAATATCATTCAATGATGTATTTGTCCTTGTTTCACAATGTTGCTCATTGCAAATAAAAAAATGTTATTACAGTGATAATCTTCTTTCATGCTGTAGCAGAATTGTTTCAAGACAAGCATTTTGCATAATTATTTGCTATGCGAATGATCTTATCGACAACATTAGGGTTCATTGGGGTAACTTGGAATCCGGGGTAATTTTCATAGGAGCTTTAACACCTTCAGTTCCGAAAATCCATTCTCGGGCCGGACAACTATTATATAGGACTAAATTTTTGTGGCCTGGCGCAGATGTCTTGTATGGCTGGGTGGCAATCAATGTGTTAAGCTACAAAGCTGATAAACCATAGCTGTAGCACACCCTGACAGAAAATGTGTTAAAGCACAAAATCCACATTAATACAGGGTCTCCAATTTGTTTACTAGTGCACTTTTTTGGTAAGTATAATATTAAATTCTGTATCCCTGTGGCTGGATTGATGATGTATACCAGTGGTGCACAAAAAAAAAACTTACATATTTTTATTTTTTTTGTTTTGACCTATAAAAATAAAGTGAGTGTGTTGTTACCCATTTGTTCCTGTTAATGCATTGCGAAATTAAAACCTTTGTGTGCAAACAAATTACTACTATCCCTAACAACGCATCCTCGCACAGCTCTGGTCAAAATGCAACCTGAAGGTTGCAGAATTTATGTACATTTTATTTGTGACTGTAATTGTACTAAATTAATTTTCTAAAGATTAAAACATTTTTTGCTTTTTGACTAGACTATGGGATTTGGAGACCGGCAAAAACATAGCTACGGTGAAGACAAATTCCTCTGTGAGGACATGCAACTTCAGCTTCAGTGCCAATGAGGCTGCATACACCACCGACAAAGCCATGGGTCATCCTTGTGAGGTGGGTGTTGTATACTTGGTCTATTATAAAGATGATTTCTTATGGCCTGCCTCAGGGGTTGGCAAACCACGTCTCTTTGAAGGTGAAGAGCCTTTGGCTTTTTGACAGTATCACTTTTTGCCTGAGAACTGATGTACATGATGTACCACACTGTGACTGAAGCAAATTGAGGATGAGATTTACATAAAAGGAATGTTTTAAGTAATTTAATGTTTCATATTGAAGAGTATTATATGATTTCACATAGTATTATATGATTCACATCATCCTTGCCTAACATTTAATTTCCTGTTACAGGAATTGCATTCAAAAGTCACTTATTTAATTTCAACTAATTAAAACAAAGTAACAAAATAAGTTAAAGGTCCTCAGTATATTTGATTTTCTTGTTACATTATTTTTTAATAATGTGTTCAGAGATTGAGAAAATTGTACTGTTGTCTGTCAGACTTTTTTTCATGTAGTATTTAATTCCACATTTTTTGCTCTAAAATCTGAAACAGAAGCATAACCTCTAGATTCGTTTTTATTAAAAAAATTTTTCTGAAATATATATTACAATAATTACTAAACAGATATATTAATATCATTTTAGGTGTTCATTATTGACACGAGAACCGTTGATGACTCCATTTCGTCCGCGTCTCCGATCCTGAAATGGGAGATCACCGACTCCAAGGTGACGTCAATGGTGTGGGGCACCCTTGATGAGACCATCATCACAGGCCATGAAGCCGGAGACCTCATCCAATGGGATCTCAGGGTAGGCTAATTACTTATTATCATCGAAGGAGTGTGCTATTTTACTAATAAAATAACTGTTATTATTATTTACTGAATAGAAGAGTAAATAAATATCTTTAGAACATAATATTATGTCTTAATATCAAATACAATACCTTTTCCAAACTTTGTTTATCATACATTAATTTTAGGCTTGGTAAGCAAACATCCAGGTTTCATTCCTGGTTTTCCAACAGAAATTAAAGTTGATGTTTCTTGAAATGTATACAATAAAATGTTATTGCCAATATATTACAAAGAAGTATATTATACGAAACCCATGCTAGGTTATCACTATTATCAGGCCTTCCCAAAAAACTTACACAACACTACACCTTCCAGACTGGCAAGAAAGTACATTCCATCAAGGAGCACACGCATCAGATTAACGACATGCAGCTGTCCCGCGACGGCACCATGTTCATCACCGCCTCCAAGGACCAGACCGCCAAGCTCTTTGACACCAGCTCACTGGAGCTACTCAAGGAGTACAAGACCGAGCGTCCGGTCAACTCTGCTGCCCTCAGTCCCATTCTGGACCATGTTGTTCTTGGTGGTGGACAGGACGCTATGGAAGTGACCACGACGTCTACCAGACAGGTAAATTCAATGAATAGTGGGTTTTACAGTAATAAATGTAATTATATAATTTTTATGAACTTGAAGGGAAGGAGTAATTTGAAAACAAATGGCGAAAAAGTAACCAAATGGTTTAAAATTATGCAAATTTAGGTCCCTTTGTCGCAAAGTGATGATAAAACATTGATCATTTCTATCTCCAATATGCTTTGTGTTACCACAAAATTCTTTATCCTCTTTTTTTTATTTCTACTTAAATCACATTTGTTTGAAGTTTTCTTCATCAATACAGGCAACATCTGTTATTATAATTGCCTGCTTGTAAAAATGAAATATACTACATAGATTGGTAATATGTTTAAATTTGATAATTTCCCAGACTAAATAATTGATTTTTCATTTGTCAGGGCAAGTTCGACGCTCGCTTCTTCCATCTCGTGTTCGAAGAGGAGTTCGGCCGTGTGAAGGGACATTTCGGGCCCATCAACAGTTTAGCCTTCCACCCGGATGGCAAGAGTTACGCGTCTGGCGGCGAGGACGGCTACGTGCGTGTGCAGAGCTTCGACCAGTCTTACTTCGACTACACCTTTGACTACAACAGGGATTGAGCTGTTAATCCGTACTCTGTCCCACAAAGCGTTTTCTTTGCGCGGAAGTATTAATTTTGTCACGATTAAATCCACACTGAAGAATATATTTTATGAACTGGAATCGTGTTTGATTTGAAAACTTTATTTAGTAATATAGAATACTAGCGACCCGCCCCGGCTTCGCACGGGTTAACAAATGATACACAAACCTTCCTCAACCATCACTCTATTGATAGGTGAAAACCGCATTAACATGAAACTGGAAATTGCCATGAAGGACTTAAGTGCCATAATGGCACTTAAAACCATTGTGAGTACGCTGCGATAATGACACGACAAAGTATTTTATTTTTTTACAAATACAAATTATTCATTTTTTTAATGTTGTGAGTGGTTATAAATAGTGGTAGGGTTAGGTACAATTTTTGTATCACTTATTTTAAGGTTAGATGACTGGCTCGAGTATGGACAGTACGGTTTACGTCTTCGGAGAAACGAATGCCATAATACGTAGTACAAAAAGTTGATTGGGTGTATTCCCCCCGCGAACAGATGGGAATAAGCATCACTTCATATTAATCATTCCCATTTGTCCTCGCCTCATGTTGGTGGCGGGGACAAACGGGAATACGCCGTCAATTGTGATTTGTGATACATATACTTTTGAACGTTGGCCTTTATGAAAGCGTGCCGTAATACTCGGGTATTACATATATATACGATGGCATGTAAATATAAAAACCATACACCAAAATGTGCAACAATTTATTATAAAAAATATTACATACAGTTGATAATTATTTCACTACATACTGTATTTAATACTTCATTCATCCTTATAAGAAATAAGGGGTGGTATGCTGTGGGGGCACTTCTCGTTCGGCGTCGGGCACTGCTTGGAATAGTTTTGCAACTCGGAAAGAGACGGTTTTGAACTCCATTATGGAGGCGACGTTGCCGCAGCGATAGCAATAGTTTGGTGCCGACCAAACGGTCACTAGCCGCTTGTCAAACATGTATTTGTAACCTGTGAACAACGGGGATGTTATAAATTGTTCCGAGCTATAGACGAAATTAAATCATTATATAAATCACCATATTGCAGTAGTGTATGTAAGTGATACGACGGTCATGCCAAAAAAATTGATGCTCTATGCTCATTTGTAGTATACTGGGAAGTTATTACACCATCGTAAAGGCTGGTTATTAGCTTATAAATAAAAAAATGGAACACCCAGTTACCAGTAATCATATTCATGATTATCGTCTGCCAGTTCCAAGAAAGAAGCTGATTTAACTGCGGTTAGTCAACATATATCCCAAATGGAGTTAAAGGTCTGTAGTGGTAATGGGCTTACCAACTCGCTGGGACACAGATCGCTGGGCTGGGTTACAGAGTATGTTACATTTTCAAGATAGTTGAAATTCGACTTAATGTCTTTTTATAGATGGCACCATCATAAGTTTCCCCTGTTTCTATTATAGTTTTGGCCAACGGGATTCTGTAAGTATGTAGTTCTTTCATACATGGAGGCTACCAAGGGAACTCACCTTCGTTGACGAGCTGATGGGCCCGGCATATCAAATTCAGATTATTGTAGTTCATAAAAAGTTCAGTCACGTAGCTGCCGAACAGCCATCCCGCGCCGCGGGGGCTCACCGACCTGGAAGCGCCGTGAGATAATAAAAAAATATATAAAGGACACTTCCGCCAAAAGGTTTATACAGTCGACGTCAAAGATATAAAGTGCAACTACTGAAAATAAATAACAAGGTACCCATTTAATAATTCTACAATCAAAGGAATAATAAGAGTTCTATGAACTAGTGGGAGTAAACGAAATGATTTCTACTTAAGAGGAAAGGAGACGACGTCACGTGACCGCTTCTCCATACAAACGTCCCCATTTTTCTCTCTGGATATTAACCTTATAGGACATATTTTTACGCAATTTGATAAATATTAAGAACAGGTATGCAAGGGGCATTTGATTTTTATCGAATTATTAATTATTATAAGAGTTTAGTGGCTTTTAAAAATTTTCACTCCTATATAATTCGTATAAATAATAATCAAAGAATCTAATAAAGTCAAACGAAGGGGCATAGGGGCTAATATGTATAAATTGTGTAAGAATATTTTCAGTAATGTCAATTGACAACATTTCATATTTTTAAGTGCTACTTTTTATTGTCTACATCGAAAAAACGCACTAATTTAAGGTACCCGTATTTTTTTTATTTTGCGTAAGTCCTATATTTTGGTCATAAAATCTATTTATATTGTTACTTGAAACAAAAGGGCGTATGTAACAAACGTCATTTGTGAGAATCGTGACGTCACGGATCTGTTTAATACACTGGAAAAAACGTTGAATTAATTTACGTTTGAGCATAGACAACAGTGCGAGTCACATAACTTCAAACGTTAAAAATAAAATCACAAATTAACAAGTGTCACAAACTTCAAAACTCAAGTCAAACGATTGGTTTTCATCCCGTTTTCAATAATATTTGTTTCTAGAAATGCCTCGTATTAAACATTGTTTTTTCAAAACATGCCAAAACAACACTGGTTTGTCGGCGAAAAAGAAGTTTTTTACTGTTCCGACGGACAATAAAGCTCAGTGGTGTGCAGCAGCCGGCTGGGATCATGTACCTACAAGGGCATTATTTATTTGCGAAGATCATCTGAATGTCGTGATAATTCAGTGTCGTAAATAATAAAATCACACAAGAAAAATATCCGAACAATGTGAACTGTTAGTAAACCATTGTCAAGTGTCACTGGTAGTGAAGTGACAATGACAATGACAATGTCAACCCAATCGGAAGTCATTTCTTTGCTTGTAGTGGCAGAACTGAAGCAGCTGGGTGACGTCAATTTCCGTTTTAACTATTTTTAGAGATTTTGAATACAAAAAATCGTAAAAAATATATAAAATATATTTTTTTGTAATCTACAGGAGCCCCTCTCGAAATGGTTTTCGATTTAGGGATATTGAAATTTTTGAAATGTTGTCAATTTAATATCCAGGGTGGAAAATTTACTACGTTTCTATGGAGAAGCGGTCGTCCACTATCGTTTTACACATTCGTACGACTGAGCTACGGTCGTAGCAGATAACATGGATTTCCCGGTATGTAGCGGAAACGCTTCGTAGAGACAAAACGACAACGTGTCGTGATTAGCGCTGAATGGGTTAACTACGTACCACATCTCTACGTCCGCCGGATCGGACCACAGCAGGTCGCAGAAGGCGCCCTTGTGGGGGATCTGCTGATTCCTGTCTATGCAGCGGATCTCGTCAATCATCGATATCTCTGGGGACAGTCCGCCGTGCACGCAGAGTACTGTCTCGTCTATTAGCTGTAACATGAAGATGATCTAACGTAAGCAATGGCCCCCTAGCCTAGTCGATCCTGTCGGCAGCTGCGATCATATATAACCATGGATACCGCCTTTAGGAACATTACCGTTCAAATTCTCGGGCCAAATTAGCACACATACACAATTACGCCTACATTCAAATAAGACGACGCGTTTACAGAGCCTGTAATCAAAGCTGGTAAACAAAATAAGAGTCATCTTTATTACACTAATGGTACATAGCTAAGTGTAGATGAAATGCATATAATGTCAATAACTACCAATCAGCGACATTAATCCGCTAATAACCTTCTTGCTGTACGTACTGGCCGCTGAGAGTTCGCGGTTCATATTTGATTAGAATATGACTTGGACAGGGATAGGTTTATGCCATACAGTGAAGAACCAGTCAAATAATTCACGTATAATAATTTAATGCAGATTAAAAGATAACTAGTTAAAATGTTGTTATGACATGACAGACTAACTCAACATTAGTAAATATATCATTGTTGTATAAATGTATTCCGCTATAATAAGTATTTTGTATATTTTATTATCAATCTGCATGGCAGTGCGAAGTCACGTTCAGGTATAGTCTGTCCGTTTTTCTAAGATCAAGTACGCCATAGTAAATGTATGGCGAACTTGATCTTAGAAATCGGACTGGCTATACAGTCTGCAAAATTTACATGGGTACACGAATCGGGTCAAAAATATTTGAACAGGCGGAGTCACAATAAATCCCCACTTTCAGTTCAGAATATTTTATATGTATATAGCCGGTCAAGCAAGTTTGTCAGTAGAATAAGGTGCAAAATTAAAATTTTGTATAGGACCACAGCCGTTCGCGCGCTTACATTTACTAAATTTGCCGCTCTTATAATATTTTAAACTTTCGCGTTTTGAACACATATTAACTCACATTATACGAAACGAAACTGATTTACGTCGGTAAATCAAGGCAATTGAATATAATTCGCGTTAGACCCGTCTATAATGTGAGTTAATATGTTTGCCGCTCTTTTCTACTGGCACGGAAATGGCTTGAGAGAGAACCTACATATATGTAACAGTAGAGGGTGGATTCAAATGATCAACATTTTCAGATAATGTGTGTATTTGTTAAATTAATTCAGTGAAAGCATGATAGGAAAAATGTATCTACATATAGGAGACCGGGTATGATTATCTCACGGGTTATATCTCATGAATAGAACATATTCTAGATATCTTGCCAGGCATCCACTCAATTTCATGTCTCTCTAATTCGACAGCTTTTTTCCATAGTTCTCTGCGAATAGCATCTTGTGGGAATCTGAATGGAAAGTAATGTAAAATGACAATACCAAATTTGATTATTAATTTGAAATAACTAGGTAGTTTTTTTATAGCTCCATCTCATGAAATAAAAAAGGAAAATACAAATCTGTAAGAAGGAATTTATTACTACATTTATAATTATATAGAAAATACCTAAACCAAACACAAGTTAATAAAATAGTCTACTTCATTTAGCATAACACCATCCCTATTATCCTCGCAATTTAAAAAGTCGTATGTGTTATGAAAGTCATATGCAGTTGTTACGTTTTAGCTTAGCACGGTAGTATTGAAAACAAATCGTCATGTTTTTTCCAAATTCTACTGAAGTTATCTGTTTACTACAAGTGAAAAGTGATTCCACTGTCCTTGGTATGAACTAAAATAACTTCTGCACCACTTCACGACACATGAATATATTTTTAATTACAAAAAAACGTTGTTTTTATAAATCAATTTACCCATTTGTCACTGACTGTCATCTCGGTGGTACTGAGATTGCCAATCGAGCAGTTTGTAAGTACCGCCTATCGCGGGGTAGTTTGCGTTGGGTCATAATTGAGCGGACAGAATACTTCCATGTATAGCATTTCGCTGGTCGGCAGTGACCCAGCCTTATATCGTCGTCTATTACCCACAACACATATATGCCTTATTGAGTTTACTGTGGGGCTAGGTCGATTTGTGTAAGTTTTCCCAATTTTTAATATATATATCTTTATTTACCGTAACTTTAAGATGGCGGAGCGGGAAAAATGCCGCGGGACTTAGACCCGAGTAACCGGGAGCATCTAACATTTTCTGTTTCAGTACTTTCGGCAATCGGGTAAAAACAGGACACGGGCTTCGTTTCCGTTAGTATAGTTGTAGTTCAGGGATCTCCAAACTTTTGATAAAGGGTTGTATCCTTGTGCCAAAACGTGTAATTGTTAAGAGCCCATCAACGTGCACACTAGCGCCAAAAAAGGAGGCCGCTACGTACAGTATTGTGTATTTAAGTACCTTTTGAATACATCAAACTAGTTTTTATGTTGCTGGATTCGTCGATCTAGGAACTCAAAACCAAAACGGCCGTTTTAACTTTGAACGCATAGTTTGACGAATCGAGCAACATAAAAACTAGTTTGATGTATTCAAAAGGTACTTAAAAACACAATACAGTACGTAGCGGCCTCCTTTTTTAAATACCTGTCGTTAAATTTGAATAATCACGATTATTTAGCAGTGGCGCTAGTGTGCTCGTTGATGGGCTCTTAATAACGAAATTTATTTTTATACTTGCCAGTCATTTTAGTACCTTGCCATTGCCACTTGTTGAATGCATGCTGTACTGAAATAAGTGACTTAGCTATTGTACATTAAACTTACCGCTGCCACTGTCAGTAGATCAAACACTCTACAGCAGTCCTTCCAAGCATTCACGTTGCCATATTTATTAAAACATTCATCGTAAAATCCGTACACTTTGGTTATTTGTGAGGTTTCATGGTTGCCCCGTAGCAACACGATTCTGAAATACAAAGACATTAATGGTTTAACGTGCAGGCCGTTTTTTTCGACATGCGTCGCTTAATGACATAGTCCGTCGGTCTCTTGCCACCATCAATGTGCCTGCTCTTCTTGAGCCGACTGGCATTATCAGAGATGATGGCAAGAGGCCCGATGGAGTGTCCTTAGTTCCTTGGAGCTTGGGACGGATGTTGGTGTGGGATGCTACCTGCGTAGACACACTGGCACCGTCCCACCTCCAACGGACTACTGTAAAAGCGGGCGGAGCGGCGGAAAGCGCCGAAATTCTAAAACGTAACAAATATAAGAGCCTCGGTAGAGAGTACCATTTTGTACCATTTGGTGTTGAAACTCTAGGTCCATGGGGTCCCAGCGCGCATAAGTTGTTCGCAGAAATCGCGAAGCGTCTGGTTGACGTAACTGGTGACCGAAGAGCTGGCGGCTACCTCGCACAACGTATCAGCATTGCGATACAGCGAGGAAATGCCGCCAGCATCCTTGGTACAATGCCTCAAGGGCCTATTTTAGATTTAAGCTAGTTATTAATTTCGTTTAGTAGTACCACTGTATATATATTGTATGTAAATAAATGTTTTAAATAATAAATTATGGTTTAACACATTATTTGAATTATATCAGTTCATTCAATACTTAAAGCACTTTATTTTATTGAGATGAAATCTAATGTAGGCTTCGTTCACACTGACGCGGATCCGCAGTGTGAGCGAGACAGTGCTATGCACATGATATAGCGATGTCCCGGTGGCGGCAGCGATAGTTATAATAATATCCCGTAGGTAAGACAAGACAGCCTAGTGCATACACATACAAAACATGTTGATACAGTCTGTTCGGAAAGAGAAGAGTCGTGGAATATTTTGGGCCCCATACATTCCACGACTCTTCTCCTTCCGCACAGACTCTAGGCTTACTTAAGTCTGAGCAGTTGAAAAGCGATAAGGCTCAATGTTTAATGAGCCGATTTTTATTTCGTTGTCAATTTCTATTCGCCAGATTTCGATAAAATTTGGTGGATAGGTTGTCCCGTATTATGGACAATAAAAGCGCAACATGCCCGTATGTCCTAATAAATCTTCCCCTGAGTTACGGAAACGTAAGGTATTGTCGTAACTCAGCGGAAAATTACCTATAATTATGATTTCGTATTTATTCCGCCCAGAATGAGGAGCTTTTCAAACCAGCCAAATCAACTTTAATTCAACAAAATATTAAAATCGGCTCTATTGTGCAAAGACTGCAAAGTACAATGGTACAACTCACCTATCTGGATACCTGGCTTTCAGAGCCAGGAGCAAGGTCAGTGTCTCAACACTATAATACCCGCGGTCCACAAAGTCCCCCATGAATATGTACTTGGTCTGCGGCACTTGACCACCTATGTTGAATAGTTCTTCCAAGTCATAAAACTGAAATGCAGGAAAGATAATGTAGTCAGTTAATGAGGATAGATAGATAGATAGAATACTCTTTATTGGCACACCTCAGTAAAAACAACACAATATACAATGAGATGCTCGTTTGTGAGCACATTTTGTGTCTTTTCCTAAATAATAACACTGAAATTATCTTTCTTATGTAGACTACAAGAAAATTAATTTCCTTCAACTTTGTCACAAAGCATTATATTTGAATACAAGAAAAATAATACCAGTGTTTTGTAAAGAACTTCTTCTAAGAGGGTTGAGAGAGATTATTTTGAGAACAGTTTTTTTTGTGAGGGACTTGAAATCTCATATAAAAACATTATAGAGTCTGTGCGGAAAGAGTTGTGGACTCTTTTCTTTCCATACAGACTCTAACAGACTAATTTGCCATGTCTTGTCAAATGAACTCTACTGTTATCTTTTGATGCACAGCATAAAAATCCATGCATATGAAGTTGTGGGCAACAGCTAGTAGTGAAGTAAGTTTACATAATTTTTAAATACAACTTACAAGAGATCAAGAGACTACATAAAAGACAAAACCCTGTTCTATGTGTTGAATAAACTCCGTCTATAGTTCGTTTTATTAGCATTAGAAAGAACTTGAAAGAAGGTAAGCGATCTTGACATGTCTTTTAATTGAAAATCGCTTTTTAAAAATCAGTAACTATTACTTATGAAAGCAGAAGAATATAAATGGTCGTATTAGATTCATAATTGTTACATATTTGCCGTAACTTATTTTTAAAATGTGTTTTTCAATTAAAAGACACATCAAGATTGTTTACCTTCTTTCTAATGCTAAAAAAACGAACTATAAGCTAACTTTCTACTAACTTGAACAGAACAAAGTGAGGCAGTGACATTATAAATGTTATATTTTCATAGAAATTTGACATTTACAATGATAACTACAATTTGTTAGGCTGCAGACTGGAGGAGGACACGGAGGCGAGCGGGGTGGCCGCTGTTGTCCAAAACAGGTTAATTCAAGTGTATACATTTTGTAACCAGGCGGGGCAATGCTTATTGCAAATGCCATGCAGAGTGACCCTGGTACAACTCGATTTGTGCTCATTCTTAATTTAATTTCATTTTCATAATATAGTGCAGAAGCACCCAAAAGTCTTGTTGAGATTCTCTAATCTACCCTCCTAAGCCCAATAGCAGCATCTCAAAAACAAATGATGTTAAAAATAGAATTTTCAGATCAAGAATGTAAGGTATATGTTTGCATTAAATTTTAATTTGAGATACCGCTAATTGGCTTAGCAGGGCAGTAATTTAGTTAGGATAAGTTTAACCCTTAAATTGGCAAGAGTAAAAATTTGTAAAAACAAGTAATATAGTAGCATACCTTTATTTAATACCGTCTGGGGGTCTACAGAAAAATGTAAAAAAAAATCCAGTATTATCGGTTTTTCAGAAAATCTATGTACATCACCATGCACGTTGCCAATTTTATAACCAGAAAAGTAACATTTTTGTATGTACACGCTGGTTACCGCTGCCAAGAAGCCAGTAAAATATTATATAAAAATTAACGTAAAATATTATGAAAAAACATCATTTAGTGTGGAACTGTCAAAAGAAATTTAGTATTTTGTTTCTCCGACGACGAAACAAAGGAGCATATTGCATTTGACGCAATAAAATTTCGTCTTTCCCTCCTTACAGTATTTTTCGGTCCACTCTCAGGAAAATGACCCATGTTGTTAAACCAAAGACTGTCTGTAACTCTGTAGGACGCTATTTCAGAGCCTTTTGTATTTTTTTTTTATGGCACAGTTGCTCAACTTTCATTTCATCGGTTACCAATCTTTGTCGCATTACAATGTCCTTCGAATAGCTCAAACGGGAAGTTCTAAAAGTGACCTAAAGCTGTATCAATTTCGGTTTTTTTTTTCAGGCTGGTAAATTTCACGTATTTATATGAAGCTCTTGTTACCCTAGTAGTTAATAGCGATGAGTGCTCAAGTGTAGTGTAGGCAAAGCATCATAAATAACTGTAGATGGAGAGTGTAGAACTCTATATGCTCGAAAGAGAATCAACGTGCTTTCGGAATTAAATCGTGCTTGATTATAAGTATTTATCGACCTCATCCTCGTCCGACAAGCTGTCTAGCAAATTTAATCGCTTTAAAGAAGAATTTAAAGCAGGTGGATCAGAGCTATCGTCAGAATAGAATTGTGTGAATGCGCGTGGGTCGGAATCTGATTCATAATCAGAACATACATTTTTTACAGGAATTAAAGCCAAAATCTTATGCGATCTACATAGTGTTAAGTACTACAAACAAAGAATAAGAAGCATACTGTTTAAAAATATTTTAAATGAACAAGGACACGCAAAATCGTCAGATTCATAACAAAAGTTAAGTACAGATAAGTTGGTAATGTACACCGTGGTTACCGATGTTTATTTACCGTGTACTTGGCAACGTACACGGTGGTTACCGTAGTTGAATGTAAGTACATCTTTGCAAACTTGTCAACGGTAACCGTGGTGTACATTCGAATTTACCAGTGATTATCTTTATTATTATGCCTTATGCACACAAAATTACCAATTATTCATATACTTTACCATTTTCTTATGAAACACAAAGCATAATAATCATAACTTGCATACAGAAAAGTTGTTAAAATTTTATAAAAATTATTAGAGGTACTGGCGAGCGTCACCGCTTCGAACTAATTTTTTGATAGCGACGTTAATTTCAAATTTTTGTCATGTCTCATATTTTAGTACTATTCATAACATCATTATTAAGTAGTTTCTGATAATAAAAGCTTAGGAAATTAGATATATTTATGACACGAATTTTTACCAACTAACGTACACGGTGATGCACAATGCCAATTTAAGGGTTAATATGATCTATGATCATCTTTAAAGGTGGGAGTAAGTTTAAGTTATTATATAGGCCCCGTGCATGAACTATAGTCATTTAGCCCACAAGATGGCAAAACCTACTATGCACAAGGAAACGTACCGACGAAACGGTAGATGGTAGCACTTGCTTTGGCAATGTATATGTGCACATATGTTTCCGATTCAGACCACAAGATTGTAGACCCTCCAACGCGCATGGTCCCTATACTTTACTTTGACTGCAGTTCTGTACCTATAAAACTGTTTCATGTTTACCTGTCCATGTATGTCCCCACACACCGTAACAGGTGTCTGTACCGGCTGAACGTTAGGCTCTTCAAGTAACAAATCACACACAATATTGCACAACTCCCGTAGATCGTCTTCAGGCAGGTATTTACACCGCTTTGCGATCTCGATCCACTTATCCACGTCAGTCATCTTAGCTAAATAGTAAATATACGATTGCGAGTTTAGGGAGTTCCCAGGATCTTGCTTACAGACCAGAACAAAGCTCGATGGCAAACTTGAACAAAAAAACTAAACTTCTCGAGACTACGAGATTAGGTAGAGGAGGATTCTTATTGACTGCTATATATATAAATGCAGTAGTTGTAATCGTTTTTGTATGCGGAGTGGTTCGTATATTAGTATAATGATTACAACAAGGCAAAAGTGTGTAGTGTAACGCAAAACTTGGGTGTAATAATGACAGTTCATACTTCATATGCCATGCAGCCGTCACTTTCCTGCACAGATACAGAAAATATACACAAATGGGCGATTTAATTTTTTTGTGTGCGAAAGTGCCTTGCCCAAACTTAGATTTGAGCACTTTAAATTTAAATAATGCCACAAATTTGGTATTCTTTCGTCTGCACCTCTATTTTAAGCCCGCTCCACACTCGTGCGAGAATCGCGGCGCGAAGCCGCGAACGCGAGTGTGGAGCTGAGTTCGCAGATATAGGCAATATCGGTTATAATCGGTGGTCGAAACCTCGGAGTAATTAACAATGGAGCCGCCATTAACAGGCGTTCCCCTCTGTCGAAAATAGGCGGCCAATGGTCAACCATATGTATGGACTGACGTTTATCTGACATGACGTACCTATACATTTGATGTTCCCCTCCCCCGCAAAAAACGGCAGACTATTTTGTACCGAAAATTTTAGACATGGCGTCTCCGTTGGTTATATCCTCTAAGGTCGAAACCGGCGAGCCAAATTGGCGTTTACGTCCACACCACATGATTTGATCAGACTATTTAATCAGATTGGCGAAAAATTTACTCGTCTGAGGGGCTACCGCGAAAACCGAAATTCGCAAATTGCGGGGATCTTACTCTTTTACTCCAATGAAGGCGTAATTAGAGTGACAGAGAAAAATGCCCGCAATTGACGATTTTCGGTATTGGCGGTAGCCCTACTGGATACGCCCGTAAGTGGAGTCCAGACGGGATGATCAAATGGACGGATTTGATCAGAAATGATCGGCGTCAATCTCCAATTATACTTGGTCAAGCAGATCTTGTAAGTAAAAAAAAGGCGGCAAATTTGATAAATATAGGCGCGAAGAGATAGCGTCTTATAGAAAATTTGAATTTCGCGCCTTTTTCTACTGACAAGATTTGCTTGACCATCTATAAATCACCAATTTTAGATTTATGGTGATATTTGAGCCCTTTAAATTAAAAAAAATGCCCCCAAATGAAAATACTAGCGTTACAAATTGGTATTCTTGCGTCCGCACCTCCAATACGTCCATTTTATTGGTAATATCGGTCATAATCGGCGAGCCAAATTGGCGTTTGCGTCTACAGCCTGATTTGATCGACAGTTTAATCAGGGGCTGATTGCATAACAAACTACAACTAATATTACAAGCGGAACTCCTTTTCTAATTTCACTTATTAAATAAGGAGTTCCGCTTGTAATA
The DNA here is from genome assembly GCF_910591565.1 of Cydia splendana. Classification (NCBI taxonomy): domain Eukaryota; kingdom Metazoa; phylum Arthropoda; class Insecta; order Lepidoptera; family Tortricidae; genus Cydia; species Cydia splendana. The sequence continues at coordinate 7,702,196 of NC_085987.1, read as the reverse complement.
TTAGTTGTAGTTTGTTATGCAATCGGCCCCAGATTGGCGAAAAATTGTCCCATCTGGACCGCAACGCACCGCGACCTTGGTAAAAAGATATTGGTGGAAATAGATACCTCTTTCTCGCTCTCACTTATGGGTGCGGTGTAGTGGTCTATTACGGCCGATCGTTCGCCGTCCGAAGGCAGGATAAATGTAATAAGCCCTTTACCCCCTATACATTCCACGACTCTTCTCTTTCCGCACAGACTATAGTTCGTTTTTTTTGGCATTAGAAATAAGGTAAAGAATCTTGATGTCTTTTAATTGAAAAATACATTTTAAAAATAAGTTACGGCAAATATGTAACAAATATGAATCTAATACGATCATTTATATTCTTCTGCTTTCATAAGTAATAGTTACTGATTTATAAAAAGCGTTTTTCATTTAAAAGACTTGTCAAGATCGCTTACCTTCTTTCAAGTTCTTTCTAATGCTAAAAAAAACGAACTATAGTATAGTACGTACATTACGATACAAGTTCGGGAGTGTTTTAAATCTACACGAGTTGCGAATTACCTATTCGCACATGTATCGTACGTTTTACAGTACATATGGCCCTTCAAAATTATCATAGTCACGTTATGTGCTAATTATCGCATTAGTGCAGTAAAGTAGCACCATATGTAATGTAAAATACAAGTGTGTGCCAAGCACTACGGTTGTGGAAGCAATAATTCGGTTGGTGACATTTGGATGCGAAGTCTCACTTGTCCCATTACCCCGTAGAAAAACAAATAAAATACGCCTGTTTTACACAAGAGTTTAATTATCATGAAATGAAAAAACATGCAAGTACATTTTTTAAATGTTACATTTCGTTATCTTTAATGGTGCCATTGGTATGCTGCTGTGGATGGGTTATACATAATAATAATTATTATCAGTGTAACTATGTACTAAACACTTAAAACTAAAAGCTGTTTAGGTGCCTGAATATGTTCCAACTAAAAAAATAGGACGGATCAATTAGTTCTTTCCAGATTAATAAAAAAATGCACTAGCAAGCTCTTGTTTACAAATGTGTCTGAAAAGAAAATAAAACATAAACTAAAACTTCATAACACTAATTAAAAAAAAATGAAACAACAACAGGAAGTGTTTTACATTACATGCGTAATACTATATATATTAGATTATCCCTAATGCGGCTGCATCCTTATAATATATGCCTTAGGTATCTTGTATAGGATCCGGCCCCGTGGTGTTTCAATGTACATTAAAAAACATGTAGTCTAAGTTCAGATAAGTATTTTTCTCGTCAACGAACATGAAGATGTATAAAACAAAAATAATTATTTAATTTAATAAATTTAATTTTCTGTTCGCTATGATACCACTTTTGGCAGCTTATACGTGGGCCGTACTGAAAGTTTCTGGATTCTGATATATGAGAAGACTTATTTTTTCTAAGTGGCCAGTCCAGGAATTTTCAGTATGACCTAAGTATATAGGTATATTTTAATTCTTGTTTGATTCCCTTCTTCGGTTATTTTTATTTGATTATGAATTTGGTCCAGTCTATGACGATTTTGACAAATAATATTATAATGTACCTAGAGATAGTTATTTTCGTGTCACCACCACAGGACCGAATACTATTAGTCCTAAAAAGTCCGAAATTGCCAAGGTATCATTAAATCACAGAATGCTATTTTTGAGATATAGTGACTAGCCATAAATTTATTTAACGATAATAAGTATCTATTGTCGATGGCTCCGAGAGATTTTCATATGTATCGTAAATAATGTAGTCACTACCAACAGCTTTATATGACACCAATCGCAATTTATAACAATTGTTTCGTCGACCAACAAAGATAATACTAAAAACTTACAGGATTACTCTATCTAAAATATTTTCTAACAAAACGATTTGTTGTTTATTATGTAGATAAACAAAGCGTAAAATAACAATATGACGTTCATGAACCTTCAGAATTTTTTAAAATATTTTAGATATAAAAAACACTTAAACCATCAGAGAGTACCAAAGTCATCACAGATTTGGAGAATTTCGCTCGCATCAGCACGTCTCGAGAATGCAAGGATTTAAGGCCTGTTGTACCAGAGAATTATTCATATTAAATTAAGTAATAGAGCTGCATTTCTTTTGTTACGGTGTGTTAGCGGTGACCGGGTAAGATAAGATAAAACAGGAACCCAGGGGCGAACGGTGAAACACTAAATATTGCGGAACAAAGGAAATGACACACTATAAACTCTTGAATTTAATGTCCATTGACACATTTTCTGTCGCGTATGGTAGGCTGGGCCTCGGGGAGAATAGTTGAAAAAGTCAAGAAAGAGAACCCGCATTTAAGTGCTCAAACAGATATTTAATATTTTAACAAAGTCACCTCAAAGGTACCTCACCCCGTCGAGCCTCTTTCTTAACATTTGCACCTTTAAGCATTATGAATATACCTTTCAAAAATAGTCCTAAATTTTAAAATCATATAAATATGTACTTATAGTCGTTATGTAAAGAAGGTCAAATGGTCGCATGCTTCGAGCAACACCGGCTTCCGACACATCGGAAACGAGGGGCCCAAGCGATATCTCACCGTACAAATCTTTCTGCCATTTTTCGCGGGGGGAAAGGTGCACACAGTCGCACTTCTCACACACTTACATACAAAATCCAATCTGTAATGACGACACAAATACATAGAAAATGACACACGTCAAAGACAAATCTTGCAAACCTCGATCTCTTTTTGTGTACGGACGAGTGACAAGTGGCACAACACGCACACTAACACATTTTCGTTGAAGTATGTTATTGTATTCTGAGAGATGAGAAGTCGGATTTGTCGCTCGACCGATCCGCAATTTGTACTGAGCGAGCAAAATCGATAAATCCAACAATTACATGAGACTAAAATATAATAATTGTGTTTGAATGTAATTAAACGTATGATATGTAAAAAAAAATATTACATGTGAAATGTAACACTTTCTTTTTGTAAATTTGATGTCCCCGACCTCTTTTTATAACAAAAAGCCGAGCAAACAGGCATTTTTGTGCAGCAGTGTTCACGCGCGCGTCTGGACTCGGTCTAGTGAAAAATCCAAGTGCAACTAGTTTTATTACCCGCGCTAGATGAGATTGACGCGCTAATCTTGTACCTCGGCAGAGGGGAAATAGTGCGAATGCCGCCTCCCTTCCGTGTTGCTCGAAGGTCGCATGTTATGTATTCCAATACGGTATAATACATATAATTACAAAATGCTGTATGTACCATAATTTAAAATACAACTTCAAAAGCTGCCAGTACTTTGTGGCTAAATTACAAAATGCAACATTACTTTGGCAAATATAATATTAAATATTAACGACTCACTATTCATACGAGGCACTTAGTTACACATAAAATAATATTTTTCATCGTGTTATATGTATACCACCATCAAAGTACTGGCAAGTCTATATGATCGGAGGGTGCAAATAATCATAGTAAGGTGTAATAAATACCATCTTTTATAAACTTTAAATAAAAGTAATATTCCCTACCCCTTATTATCACCCCGATTATTTGTGTGAAACAAGAGAGACAGGCGCCTATTTTGATATTCAAAAAGACCCTGTACTATGCTTAAACTACGTGTCAACAAAACTTGCTTATACATATGTATACTTGCTAACTAAGCACATGCAGTACAAAAACTAACAATACGTGGTGTTGATCTACAACATCAAATTTATAGCGATTCAGGATATTTGGAGTTCAAACAATTCAATGTTATTCGGAAGATACGTTATACAGAATCATAGGTTGCGGCGAATTCACATGAATAAGTATGTTGTGTAGAGTGATATATTATATGTAACATATTTATCTTTTGGCTGGGTGCTATCATTGGACATTGGATAAAAGCTACAGTAGTAGGTAAGCGACATACCATTATTTTTTTTCTTAATATGCTAAATAAAATTCAGTAAAAAATAAATACACCATACCAATCAATAAAATGTTTGACAAAGATACTAGTTTATATAGCTCCACCCTGTTATTAAATATAAAATGTTTAACAGATGCCAATATAAATTAAATTAAGTTTTCTGTCATGTTTTCGCGTGGAACACTAAAAAGCACAATCAAATAATTGGTATACGAAATGATAACTACACACCAAATCACTTTACGATTCAATTGTTAGCTTTCACAAAACTAGAAATTGTAAATTAAAGAACCACACCATTATTCATACTTGAAACTTAAATTTCTGGTAAATACACAACATTCTATAGTGTGATTTTGTATGTTTTAAATAGATTTACTCCTGTACAAACTTTATTGTCGCTTTTAGCCATTGTATCGATCATAATAAGACATATTAAACATGTATTCCATATATTTCGAATAAGTATATCATCCCAATGTCGTCATGAGGCTAACAACTGCCATACGAATACAATGCAATAAGAAGGCAGTAGCCTAATACTATCGTTTATTAGCGATATGTGTAAGGTCGACACTAACCTTTTTACTTGTCTCATAAAAATGTACCTATGGATAGGAGGAGATCTTTTGACAACTCAGTAATTTTCAATATCTTGAGAACAAGAAAACTTATAAATAAATCGTTTTCCTTAACTAATTTCAGAAGCAAAACAAGCATATCCTAACAAACAAAAGCTAGATAAGCGGCCGAAGCCATGACGGCCCTCCGGCTACGTCAAAACAAATTCGATAAAAAAATACTTTTAAATAGACGCACAGTCGCATGATTTTTCGGAACACTTTGTGGTAAAAAAAACTCACACAGATCAATCGATTACTATAATGAGGTACACCGGTAGTTTTCTTACGATTTAAGGACCAAATGTTGGGAATTGACGCGTTGATGTGTGTTCAACGAATAGAAGCGACGCTGGAACAAGGACCACACAACGACACAAAGGACCAAAAACTTCGTGATTTTATTTTAAATTAATTGTTATTATTAGAAGTTCAGCGGTTTTTATTAAATGTAAATAACTTAGTTTACAATGTTTCGGAATAGATTCTTTTCAAGTTTTAATAGTGTTGTTGCATTTATTTACCTTATAAGTTTTAGGTAAATAAACCAGAAGTCATTCATATATTTGGGTATACAAACGATTACATAGAAATTATAGACAAATCCATAAAATTTTCGATTTTCAGTCACTGGAAATTATGAATACTGTTCAGATAATTTTAAACTGGATAAATAACCAAATGGTCCACGTTGCCAGTGCCGCTTCTAAAGGCTCCTCTTCACGTTGGGCCAACACCAACGCCAACGCCAACGAGGGACGCATTTATGCGTTAGAGGGAGCAAGTGATATTGCTATCTCATTCTACCGCATGGCTGCGTCCCTCGTTGGCGTTGGCGTTGGCCCAACGTGAAGAGGAGCCTTAAAGAGTTTATTCTCGTATTATGCCGCATAAAAGGGACCGATTTACGCTTTACACGTACACAGAGCGATTTACAATTGCTGCATTATGAAAAAATGCTCTAAACTGTTAGAGGTATCGCTGCGTAAAAGTGCGTCCAGACCTGGCGAATGCGCCGCTAATCCGCCATTTGCAGATCACTTGCTGCACAAATTGCGCACTACATATCGTACTACACCGCGAACAGCTTCATTCGCGGAGCGTTCGAAGGACCTGGACCCTCATTTAGGTCCCTTCTATACAGAAAGAGCCGCCATACACGGACTGCTCGAGCAGTAACCCAGTGATCAACATACACGGACTGCTTTTGCAGCTTGACCGCATGATGAAATTTCACCGCGCAGCCAACCGCCCGAAGCAGTTGCAACTGCTTGAGCGGTTCGTGTATCGCGAATGACGATTTTGTATTGAAACTGCAGATCACCCAACGGCGACCGCTTGAAGCTGTTGGCACTGGCTGCTCAAAGCAGTCCGTGTATGGCGGCCCAAAGACATTTGTTTTGGGGTTTTACTTGAAGTGTCCGAGTGTGAATGCGTCCATGACTTTGGGCGTGTGCTCGTCGATGCCGATCATGTCGAGGACGCCCTCGTGGCTCCCGTCGGTTGTCGCGACGCGGTGCGACGCTAGCGACATCACGATTAGCCTAGAAACCAAAGTTAGCTTAGCTCACGTATAAAGAAATCGTTAGACCCATGGCTAACTCTAATAGTTCACTCTTGTTCTAGTGTACAACTGTACACTCAAATAAGAGTGAACAATAAGTGAAAAGCGTTCATAATAGAGGACCTTAAAAATGAATTATTAGGTTCCTATGTATGTTCAGAGAAACCTGGAATCAGCTTGAGCTGCACTGAAACGATAAAAAACAACGCATAATTGGTTGCCAGTTGGAGTCCTGATTTAAAGATGCAAAGACATAATGTCCACTAAAGGTGAGTTGAGGGTGTTGCTTTATACTATCCTCAAAACATACTGACAACCGTGGTCGTAGAACTTCTCATTCACACTCGCTTGGTCGTAGGTAGAGCGAGAGAGACAGTGATATGACCCCGGTCCTCCGGTTTGCGGCTAGGCTACTATAGTACTTACTTGGCTTTCGCCTCGACCGCCGCCCTATAACGCACCAGCGCCCTCACGGGGCAGTGGTCGGGGACCTCCTTGCCCTGTGCCGGCGGCGGCCCGAACCTGCCCCCCGCGCCCCGCCCGCCCCGCTGCTCCTGGTCCAGCTCCATGTACCGCGTGGTCCGGTCCACCATGTTGATGAACACGTCGTACTTGTTCTTCTTTTTGGCGGCCCACTCTATGGGCGCGTCCAGTTGAACTCGGCCGAGGTTGGCTTTCTGTTGGTGGTAAGTTTGAAATTACGCACACATCTAAGGGTCCAATGTGTATTTGCGTCTCACATTTTACTTAGTGAAAGAGTGCGTTGATAATAAATGTGATGATGATGAGATGAAAATGCACATGGGACCAAGATATTGGTCAGAGGGAATACCATCCCTATATAGGATGGCTCTGTGTGCGCCTATATAAGGATGGTATATTACACATGGCAATGTTGTAGCAAAATAAAAAGGATAGAGATAGAGTTAGACCAAGACAAGTCTGCAACGATTTTGATAGCACACGCAGTACAAGTGTTATTTATACGTCAAAATTTCATTGAAGTTTGACGTTTAAAATAACACTTGCAATGCGTGTGCTACGTAAATCGTTGCAGACTTATCTTTGTCTAACTCTACATAGATTTAATAATAAGATCTTGTTTGAGACTAGTAATAGACCGGGAGATAGTGACACATTTTACTGGGTCATTTGTACCAGTATGGCGGTTCGTCAGGGGTCTAAGTACGTAAAGAACGAAATAAAAATGATGGTCATAGCGCTGGTACCGGCGGCCCAATCGCGTGGGCGTTAGTCGAACGTGTCGGATAAAATACGAGTGTCGAACGATTTGTTCCACAAAAATCCTCGTATTATTCGATAGTCCATAAAAAAGAAGTAGACGGTAGCGTAATGCCATACTTCTCCGGTGTGACTTACAGCCCGCCATACTGAGGCGAACACATTAATTAAAAAAAAAACAATTCAATCATTTGTGCCAAGCTAATTTTTGCACAGGTGATCATCGTCGAGCAGCCATTCATGGACATCACCATGCCATACTTTTCGGATGGTTCCAAATGGCCGCTATACCGCCGCAAAGGAGTTAATTTTTTTTTTATTGCTACATGCTTAGACCCCTGACGAACCGCCATACTGGTACAAATGACCCAGTAAAATGTGTCACTATCTCCCGGTCTATAAGTGTTAGTTTGTGTAAGTGTGTACCCTCGGTGTATCCTGACCTTTAACTTTATTTATGTCAGAACACGGCTTATCCCTAAGCAGGGAATGAAATTAACTATAATCGTTTACCCTGAAATTGTACTCCGCCTGGTCGAGAGAGGCCGATTTCTTGTCGATGTTCACGATTTGCACGCCTTCGTCTGTGAACACAGCGAGCTTCACGTTGTCCTCGCGCTTCAGGATTTGAAGAGCCAGTATGATAGCTGAAACAAAAAAAATACAAATAGTACAGTCACCACTCGGGATTGTTACGCCATTTAGCGCGCTAAATGGCGCAACAATCGCGGAGCGTGATGGTACAATATTATCTGCATTATAGTCGTTTAGAAATATAGATTTATACTGGGGGCACTGAGGGCCGCATCCTGATTCTGTTCTGCTATGCGAAAACGGTCTTAGAATAACGACAATAGATATTCATAGATTTTGGAATAAATGTACAGTCACCGACAAAATCATCAATATTCAATGACGTTAATTCCCGACATTCCCGTGTAAGTGACGCGATTAATAAATTCCATCGCTGTCCATGATCAAAATCTTCTTAGTGACTAACCTAGTTTAGGGCATTAGAAAGCCAAAAATGGAAGATATTTTTTTCAATTTAACCCGACCAATCGCTGTTTATTAAGTAAATTTCGAAACGACACGCTGCCAACTTGCCCCAAACATTCTGCCAAGAGTAAACAACTAAATAAAATGTTACCGGCATGTCCCGGTGTGACGTGTTTATTATAGAAGCACTCTGCAAGCAGGTGTTTCTTGCACTTTTTCTCGGCGTCGCCGTCGCCGGCGGCGGTGACGGGCGCAGGCGCCGGGGTGGCCTTCGTCGGGGTGGCGGTGGCGGTCGTCTTGCGACCCTTCTTAGGTAGCACGAAGTTCTTGCAGAAGTGGCGGCCTGCGGGTAAATGAGGGTTACATAAATATAAATTGTATTAGAAAATGTACCATTGGTTTGTTACACATTTGATTTCGTATTTTGACGGATTTTAATGATATGATTAAGAAGTGTTAAAATACAAGCTTTCCTAATGGATGGACTCTATATGGAGTGCTCCACGGCTCCACTTAATAACCTAGTTATGCAAGATATTGGGGAAAAAAATAAGTTGCAATCACACATCTTGAATGGTAGGAATCAATTATTAGAGACGTAAAACAGTGAATATAATTTGAACCATTTCTAGACAATCCATATATTATTTTCAGACACTATTTTTATAAATATTCTTGCTAATTCGTAGCGTTACCGAGTTTAGTGAAGAGTTGTTTACCTTTAAACATGTGCGGTCTCATGTCCATAGTGATAAGGTAGCGCGCTCCAGTTTTGGGCGTGAGCGACCAGGTCATGTCCACCAGATTCGTTAGCGCGTTCAGCACGGCTTGGTTCGGGGGCTGGTCGATGCCTGCAAAGTTATTTGGCGTTAGAAAACTGTAGTTTAAAGATGAACTAGAATCCTGACATATAATAGGGACTTGAATTGTTATTTTTTACAATTCACGCCTATTTTGCGAATTTTTTTTATACAATGTTCCGATGTTTCTTACTCTCAAAAACTCATCCCGGACATCGGAAATCCATGGCACACTGGCCCCCTTTCGAAAGTGACTTGAAAAAGATAAGATGTAAAAAATGGTAAACCTTCCTTGTGGTTTAACGCAGTCCGATTAAAAAACAAGAAGTATAGATTTTTACGTTACTTACCCCAATGCTTGACCTCCTTGGGGTGACGGCGGGTGACTGACCACTCCCACAGCCCAGTTTTGCTGTCGAATATCTGGCGGGCCCGGCGGCGTCTCTCTTTCTCCACAGCCACTTTTGCTTTCTCGTGTTTCAGCGGTCTGTAATAAGCATTATACTCAATTATCTGTACACTTACCTCCTTATTCATAAAACTTAGCAAACCTCTGTTAAATTTTGTACCACACAAATGTTAAAATGATAGATAAGGACAAACGATTATCAAGGGCTTGTTATACTTGATAAGCGTTTTTGAATAGACGTCGTCATTAACTCATTAGTCCAACCAACCTGCTCTTTTTTTTATAATTATTCAGCGTGATGTACACCTCGATGGGCGTGACCTTCGACTTCTTGATGACGTCACTGTTGCTGAGCAACGACACCAGGATCGCGGTGGTGGGCGAGTCGCTCGTGAGGAAGCCCATGTTGTGCACACGCTGCACGTTGTATAGGAGATCGCTGAGCTCCATGTGTGGGAGCACTGCGTCCCACACCTGAGGAGATAGTATGGTTATAGGTCTCTTAACCTCTGTCACACAGTCTTAATACTAGTACAAATTATCTAAAATGAAATTTCAATCATTATAAAATAGAACAGAGTTGCTTTTGTTTAGTTTCCATTTTATACCATTGGTTCACATTTGACTGCCAATTTTTCTGCTAGAGGTTAAGTGGTATAAAATTGGGAAAATAATTTTAACTGTAAAATTGCACTGACAATCTATTGTGCAGAGACAAAGTGTTATGGGTGCGTGGGCTATTTTTGCAGTAAGATTACCAATACATACAGTATAACTATTGAGTTTTATTTTAGGGTGGCTCAAAAATACATTTGACAAATGGACAATTAGTGTGGCATATGCTTAATAAATTTAACACACTTTTTCGTTTGTGTATCAAAGAGTCATAGCTAAAGGAGTATATTTTGAAGGTAATACGTTTTGTTTTAGTTAAACGATGGTAGTTGTAATTTTTGATGATATTTTTCAATAGATGCGTGCGTAAGAAGAATATTGCTAAAAATTATTTATCAATATATTTTTGGGCCATCCTGTATCTCCACATTGTCGTCTTCAGGCTCCATCATCAGTTTGATGTAAATTTTAATATTTGTTAGCTTGCGGAACAAATAAAGCTAAATAGAAAAAACAGCATACATCCTGTGAAGTCAGCAAATGTCCGGGTATGTGGTCAAGCGTGAACCGATGTTGTTCGACCATCGCGGCTGCCGCGACAGGATCCTCACAGTGCCTCAAGTCCTCCACCTAACAAGAGAATATTATTTTTAAGCAAAATATACAAATTATGTTTATAGTCCTAAACAACTTGGTACACTAGGTAAACAATAACACATGAAATGAATCGCCTCGCAAGCATATTCTCGCGTGAAGCACTTTTGGTCTGTAAAGTCGTGAATAACCCGAGGTATCGTGGCTACGTGTGCCTCGTTCTGTGTGGACGCGTATACGCTTAAATAAACATTGAATCCTTATTATATCCTCATAAGAGAAATTTTACCTTTTGTATATACTCGAGCACAGTCTTTGTCTGTTCGTGGTCGGCGGCCAGTTGCTTCGCTTTTTTCAAACCGTAGATAGCGTATTTGATTACCGCGTCGCGCGCTGGAATATCATTTTTCATAAAAAACATATTTCATAAAATAACTAAGTTTACGGTAAAATATATAATATCATTAATACAACGAAGTAAAACTGTCCTAAAGGGGCAAACAAAAGTCAACACACATATTTACCATATTCTGTTAAGGTACTTTCAGATTTAGCGAATGCACCTCCTTATGTGGTGGCTCTTATTATGTGAGCCACTTGAAGTATCAGAAAACATTGGTACACTCTCACTAGATCTTGAAGTGCCTATTTTATTTATACGTACACTGAAAACTGTATGGGAGTTGATAAAACTTACCTTTATCATTTTCGTCGACTTTAACATGGCTCTTCCTGAGGAGGGTGTTGTGGGAGCGGCCGTGGCGAGCCTTCACCCTGGTGAGTTCCTTTGCTAGTTCCATGGTGTCTTTGGAGGTATACCACGACCTGACGATCTTGCACCAACCTTGGCCATTTCCTGTGTATAATATGCTTTTTCACTTCTCATGCTCAAAAAGTGCACCTTTATGTCGTGCGTAGACGACATAAAATCGCATTTTATGCTCTAGAGCATAAAAGTAAAATTTTCTTCTAAGACTAAGGTAATCGGTCTCAACAGCCAAACAGTTAAAACATATTGCACAATTTTACTGAGCAATAAAATTGTGTAGATGACAAAACTTGTTATATTATTTTATTTTTGCTACAATTTATTAGAAATCCGTATTTTCTGTCATTAAATTTAGTAAATCACATAAAATAGGAGTCGATTATCGTTCAAAAATGCTCCGAAATGTTTGACTTGGCAGAAAACCAAGCGTCTGAAACTCTGATCACATGTTGAAAATTTAAAAAAAATAATTAAAAAGTTAGTCGGCGGGAATTGGTTATGTATTATGTTCTTTTGCTTTACGACAATTTCGTGGTGTAAATTGCCGTGAAAAATATAATTATTTTCCTCGCAATGGAAGTGAAAAGCAGAGTGTACAACAAGGGCATAAATGTCCATTTTTACCCTCGTCTACTATTTCTTCGCTTTGCTCAGACCAAAAAATTGCCTCGGGTAAAAATGGGTCACTTTATGCCCTTGTTGTACAATCTACTATTTTAATACAGGCGTTATTGATAGTGTCCAACCGAAACTTGGTTCAAAATGTTACTTGATAATTTTAGGGGATTGGGGATAAATTAACCAAAACTAGCTAAAATAATGATTTGTCAATCTCTACAGGTACAAGAAAATCTAATTAACATTTTTTTATTAGTTTCTGTCCATTATATTTAAAATAGATACTTGATTGAAAACCTTTAGGATACAGATACGTAACATGCGGTCATTTTCTAAAGATAATTAATTTATCAGTGGGTAGGATCCAAAGAACTACATTTTTAACACACTACATATCTTGATCACCTTATTTTGCATCTAAAAGGGAAAGTAATCTATGTTGCTTACCTATTATGAAAACTAAACTATTTACCTGTTTTCAATAGCCTTGTGTATTTGCAGAAAAGCATCATCTGTTCAGGAGTGTTGCAAATTTGTCCAACAGCTTTGTAAGTAGCGGCCTTGACATCGGCACTTCCAAGCAATAGGCACTTAGTGAGAGCAAAAGCAATGGTTTCAAATCTTGTGTACCATCCATCTTTGTAAGCCTGTGTACAAAACATTAACTACTGAGAGAAGTCTCACAGTCACATGGTATTAATACTAATCCTTCATTGTTGTAATATCTTCAAGCACTAACAGACGGGCGTACACCGCGTACATAACCGCGACCTTGGTATGATCTGAGGCCTGTTCCATGGAGTGGCAGATGGTCCACCATACATTCGTTAAGGATGCAGCTATGAGTGAAAGCATGAAAAATATAAGATGAGGGGACCAAGTAACTTGATTCCTTGAAACCCTATCCTGAAATTGATTCTTAAACACCTAATTATGTACTAACAATAAAACACTCAATCGACAACTGTCCTAGGCCTTACTGAGTTGCAATAAGGCTTAATAGGATTGGTCAGTTTAACTGCGTCCACACCAGTTTAAAATTGTCTGCCTTGTTTTTTTTCTGAATTGTTTAAATCTATCACATGCATATCCAAGTTAACAGAAGAGGCAGATAACGTTCGATTTTATGACGTTAGCGGTAGACCCTCAGACCCTAGAAATATTGTTATGTATCCAGTTTCAAAATAAATAAATTAATATTAACATCAATAAATTGCTCTGATAATTAGATTAAGATTAATTACGATTCATAAGAGCTTGTTGCTAGGCCTACATGAATAAAGTATATTATGATTTTTTGATTTTTTTGATTTATGAATAATAATTTTAAGTGTGTCATAGTTATCAAATTAATTTGGTAATTTGCTCAAATTTATATATAATATCTGTTTGAAAAGTTACCTTTAAAATTACATCCACAACTTCAAGATTATTGACTCCATTAGCAAGTGCCTCATCAATTGTTTTCAAGTTTTCAGCTTGGAAGTATTTTTGTGACGTCCAGCAGCCCGGGTAATACTTGGGGACTTCATTTCCCGTATGAAGAAACCTTGTCAGCTGATTGCGGAGTTTCAAATCAAGTGGAGGTATTGGTGTTGTCATTGTTGCCTGTAATTTTAAAATCTTTTGGTGTTTAAAAATACAAAATGTTTCATGTGAATAAAAAAAACTAATAACAGTAACATAATGGTCAGTTAAGTTGCATGCAGTTTTCATTTGCATTTTTAATACATTTAGTTCTATAACATTTGCATAATTACATATTGTTCTACATCGGACATTCTTATGTCAATAAAAGGATTATTAATGGGGATGTACCGACTAGTCGCCGACTAGTCGGGAAAGCCGACTATCCGGCCACATTTGTAGTCGGCGATTAGTCGGCGACTAGTCGGCAAAAATGGCCGATTAGTCGGCACTTTAATAGTGAAAAAAAAACAGAAAAAAAAGAAATAAACAGTCAATATTTACCATATGTTTTATGTTTATATTACTAAAATACCTATTCAGGGTGCATACGAACACTTTTGTTCATATAATTGACCGTTTGATCGTTATCGTATGTTGGTGGGATGGTGTTTTCCTCTACAGGTCGATTTCTACGGATTCTCGTGTAATTTCATGTGCAAGTTCGATAGTATTTTTTTTTATTGTTATTCAGTTTTTGTTTTTCTTTTAATGGTGGAGCCATGAGGAACTATTAATGTTATTTCAAAATTTAGAGACTTAGTCAGGGCATGTTGCTCATAAAGACGCTGACCACAGGGGATAGGTTCTTAACTGGCGACTACGTACGGGAAATAGAGCCTTGGAAATACCTCTTAAAAGCTGTACTGACGGCCTGCTCAGGATCGCAAAATAAAAGAACTAAAGACAGAAATTAAACGAGGATTCTTGTGATAAGTCTTTGAACCTGTAGAGAACACCTTTTAGCCAAGCTAAATTATGATGAATAGCGCAACCAAAGGAGCAAAACTATTGTTTTTCACCTGAACTTATACGAAACTAATGATCGGGCCGACTAGCCGACTAATCGGCCATTCGAGCACCGATTAGTCGGCTAGTCGGCCAAATCAATAGTCGGTACATCACTAATTATTAACCTTTGGTATGCTTAGAAGCATATATAGCCAATTTAAATATGTGTTAACGGTCTCCTAGCCTAGTCGGTAGCGTCCCTGCCTATGAAGCAGGAGGTCCCGGATTCGAATCCTGGTAAGGGGCATTTATTTGTGTGTTCATCACAAATATTTGTTCCTGAGTTATGGATGTTTTCTATGTATATAAGTTTCTATATATATATGTGTATATTATGTATATACCGTTGTCTAGTACCCACAACACAAGCCTTATTAAGCTTACTGTGGGACTAGGTCTGTATTGTAAAATTGTCCTTATAATTTATTTATTATTTATATTATTTATTTATTTATTATGTTTTATTATGATTGCTATATGAATAACAAATTTTTGACAGGAGCTTACGAAAGGTTAATTGGTAGTTGTAAGGTGTTTTAGGTCTAATTATGAAAACTATTAAAAAAAAAGGAATTTTATCAAATACTTATTGCATAGGTATTTAATAACAAACAAAAATCTAACCAAAATATTATTACAAAGTTGTAAAAAATACCATGTGTGTTCAGCTGCATTCACTATTGTTGTAAATATTGATAATGAACACTCATCTAGACACAATAGAACTGTATCCTAGTCCAATTCTAGTGCTGATAAATTATTCTTTAAAGGTATACTAATTAATGCATGTAATTTTATCGACCTAATAATCGCATCTAATAAAAGACCGTCACAAAACATTAGCCACTGGAACGTCGAAAGTGGGTACTTGCAGAACAATTAGAAAATATGGGTTGTCTATCACAGCAGTCTGGAGTGCCGTAGCGCGCGGCAGAGCTAACACTAGAGGTTAACGCACGAGAAAACTATTAATTTTTTGCCCGAATTCAAGCGAAACATGTGCATATAAGTATGTGACAATAAGATTGAGGATGTGGCTGACAAAAAACTGACAATGGACGCTGCTTTCCATAACCATCAAGTTGAGGATTTTGGACATCGTAGAAGCTGTAATAAAATAAACTTGATTAGCTAAATAATATAATTTGTCAACTTACCTAAATTCGTGTGGCTAAGTTCTTGAAAACAAATTTATCTCGAGAACTCAGCTCAGCGGTGAATAGGGCCTTAGTTCTCTATCGTTCCGTTCGTGTTCGTGATACTTTCTTTTTTTTTAATATTTAATTTTTTTTCTTTTATATTGCCATAAGAAAAAAAATTACACATTTGCCTAGGAATTTTATTCTTCTTTAATAGGTTTGTATGGAAAACATTAAATTAATTTATAACTTAATTTTCTTGTGACTTAATAAATTAGCAAAAGCTATAAATAATCTTAATAATTATAGTTTGTCAAAGGACTATCTCATTTCAAACATAAACAGAGAGGATCATACAATCTTTATCTTACACTAATACTATCTAGCACCCAAAAGAAAAGCATGCGTATAGTTTTATTGTTCTTATTTACTGACATATTTGGTTTGACCAACTATGTTAATAAAGCGGTATCCAGACGGGATGATCAAATCGACCGATATGATCAGAAATGAAATTGGCGTCAATCTCAAATTTAATCACCAATTTTAGATTTATGGTGATATTAGAGTGAGAAATAGAAAAAATGCCCCAGAAAGAAAATACTGGTGTCACAAATTGGTCCGTTGGTATACTTGCGTCCGCACCTCATTTTATCGGTAATATCGGTCATTATCGGCGGTTGAATTCGGCGAGCCAAATTGGCGTTAGCGTCCGCAATTTGGCGTCGATCGGGCAATTTAATCAGATTGGTGAAAATTTGACTAATCTGGATACGCCTTAAAGCGTTATATTTATGATTAAATAAAACGCGCATTTATGTAGTCAGCAGTTTTAATAATGACTCAAACAGGCGAAGAACTTCGATTGACATTGACATTCGGTTGGCTTGATCATAGAGTATAGACCAGTCAGTGGTCAGTATAGACACAAGACCAAAATTCAAAACATCAACAAAAACATATGAACATCAACATGTCAGTGCAATAGTTTTGGCAGAAATCCTTGCGATATTATTTTTAATAATACTTTAATTCCATTACAAATCCAAAATCCTATAATGTTGCATAATGATCATAACATTGCAGATGCTGATAGTTGTCCGTGAATCCATTTTGGCCCTTTTGAATGGATGGCTGCCTCCGTTTTTCACTCAACTGCTTAGGCAGTTGAGTGATAACAGGCTGATCCGTGTGAAAGAAGAAATCGAAGACCAGGTTTATGCAGACTACGATGACGAATGTGGAGTGGAATTCTTCCCGCCGGTGTACGCTCAACGGTATGCAGCAGTCTGCGATTGCCTTATGGACGAGCAGTGGTTTGGCAGGGTAGAAAAGGCAAGTTCTGTTTTATTTTTTATTTTTTTTTCGACCAAAACTTGCTATTAAAAAAATTGATCAAATTAGCACAATTTTTTTTCTTATGGAGCTGCTAAATTTCCATTGACACTATTGAGTAAGCAGAAAAGTTACCTCTGCGTTCCACCTCCGCCTACGACACCGACGCGATATCGAATCATTTGAAGGAATACGGAGAGTATAATATTTCTAATGATCAAAAATGTCTGGCAGTTGCTTTTTGAAACTTTAAAGCATCATCATTGCAGACCAGTTATTTTATTCCTTAAGTACTTTTTTGTCCAAAAAAGACTTGTACTCTCTAGTAACACTTAAACTTGAACCTTGACTTTATATTTCAGGTCTTAAATATAGGGAAGCACTATGACATCCATTTCTTGAGATACCTAACTGAAGTGGCGGGAGTAACACAAATACTTGGTTTAGATATTGCACACTCTCTGAACTGTACCTGTGATATACGTGATTTATCATTAAATTATTTAGGCAGATGGGAAACCCCATTGCAAATTACTGTAAGTCTCTTTGTGTTCTTCTATGGTTATTTAGAAAATAGATATGAATTTACCCTATTTTTGAATTTTGACTACTCAGAGTTGAAATTACTATATAAACAATATGTTACCACTATTCTGAAAAAGACTTCTAAAGTAAATTAAATATTATTTAAGTTAATTATATCCTGGGTTTTTTACCTGGTAACCAGTATCTCTATTCTCTGTTGGAAAGTTCTCTATTAGCAGTTGATTGCCAAATGTAAAGTAGACATTGCCAGGCAACCTTTGCATGTGGTGAACTACAACACTGCTAGGTCCCAGCAACTCATTTGTAATCATTTCAGCTACTTCAAGGAAATGCGGCCGACCCAGACTACCGGCTTATTGGCTGTGATGCAGTCATTGCTATTGAGATGATACAAAAACTGTTGCCCCATGATCTAGACAGGCTCATTCATAATGTGTTTGGTTTTGTCAAGCCTTGGGTTGTCCTGTTTACTACGCCTAATGCGGATTTTAATTGTCTTATGAAGAATTTGAACAAGAATGGACTCAGGCAGTCAGATCATTACTTTGAATGGACCAGAGAACAATTGCATGATTGGTAATTGGTTTTTTTTCAATCCTAATTATTTAGTAGAAGAAGAGCAGCATCACTGTAAGCTCAAGATAGCTTGTGTTGTGGGTACTCTAGTGATGGTTCAAATCGAAAAATTTTCAAACCGAATAAGTCGACTCCGATTTAAACCCAAATCGGTTTGCAAACCGATTTGGCCAAGTCGATTTAACTTCTATTTTTTAATTATCAGTAGTTCAAACCGCTCCGTAGTCTCTTGGTTTTGAGTTGAAGAAATCGAATTGTAAATTTTACGGTTTGTTCGACCCTTAGAATTCTTAGAATAACACGACAGCAAAAACTTTTGACTTAAAACTTTTGTAATATTTTTTTACTTTCCGTTGCGCGGTAGATCAAAATGTCATTAATTGCTAAAGATAAAACGGGAAAGCACTATACGAGCAAGCTGGAAAGGGCGTGCGGTCTCGTGCGATTCCGTGAGTCATTGCCGCGAATTCGTTCAGTTAGCAAATCGACGCGGCGCAAAACTGGCAAACCGATCCAAGTAAACCGCCAAATTGATCTCTTTAAGCCTATGCGAAATTGAACCTTACTACTTGAACCATAACTTTCATTTTACTTTACCTGTAGATACCAAGTTTTGACTTGACTCGACAAAATAATGACGGCAAAGTGCATGCCAACATTTTTCTTCGTGGTTTGAAGTCGATTCGTGTACATTTTATGCCTCAATATGTCCGACGAAAGTGACGCAGCAACAAATCGGAAAGGGTGCGCTTAGAGCGGGTGATCGTATCTTAAGTCGATTTACGGAACACTCAAGTCGATTTAGTCGACTTCAGACCTAAATCGGTTTGAACCGATTTGTGAAGTCGAATCGTAACATCGCTAGGGTACTCACTCAGACAACAATATATATTATATTATACAAATACTTAAATAACATAAGAAAACACCCATGACTCAGGAACAAATATCACGCAAATAAATGCCCTTACCTACTGGGATTCAAACCCAGGACCGTCGGTTTCTGGCAGGGCTTGACTGCTTTGCTGGTTACTGACTAGGCCAGACCAGCCGTCGAAAAGTATGCTCATCAGTTTCAAGATTTGTGTAGATTGTTCAACCTTATAGTGTATTTATTTTACATTATTAGATTATTAAATGTCACTGAACATTTCAGGTGCAGCAACATTGTAATGAGATACCCAGAATACATGGTCATGTCAAGAGGCATTGGCCCTGGACCTCCTGGCACCTCTCACTATGGCTGCTTTAGTCAGCTTGTGCTCTTCATATCAAAACATTACTATAAGAAGATGGAACTCGATGTTAACAGCTTGGTGATGGTTTCAAGTGAGTATTAATAGTAAAATCAGATTCTATAAACAATGTGTATATCTGAATAACAAGCTCTGTGTGTTCTCTATCTACTTGTGTAATCATGAACTGGCTTAGCAAGAGGCTAATGCAGCTGCAAACTAATAATGGCGCCAAGCAATAATGTTCAATAGGTAGTAATTTCTGTGATGGAAACCTTTCAAAGACCTGCTTTTTGCGTCCGTAAAACCTAAATGTCGCTGGCTTAAGGGACCCAGCCGGTCCTAAATGCATGTATTCTGGACAGTGGTACATTGGATTTTATTAAGCAAATAGAATGTCTACTTCATTGGGACGAAATTCTTTCAAATGCGAATGATATCGGCATTAAATGTATTGTAACCTTTGTTGCACACATACTTTAATAAAACGCAATATTTAGTTTAATGAACATCTTTAGATCTCCCAGAGCCTGAAGAAGTAACCGAGATTGACTGGATATCACCCAAGAATGCGAATATTTCGCGTAGCACGTTCCAAAGACTATTCGAGTTAGTATGAACATAAACAACTGAACTAATAGTCGTCTAAAGTACAGTCCGCAGCAATAGTTGCTAAGCGAGCGAGGTGTTCACAATGATCTTGACGCGACTTTATAGTTAAGAGAATAAGAGCGCGTCAAGGTAATTTAGAACACCTCGCCCGCTTAGCAACTTCTGCTGCTAACTGAAGAAACAACATACCAGCTTCACTGAGGCGTGGTATATGTGTAACACCAGAGTTTAGTAAATAAATAACACTGACAGCCCCATACAACGCCGCGAGAATAGTCAGTGATGTAGATGACATTAAATATAATTTTTACATTTTAGTTGTTTGCGTATTGCGTATTGAACTGCCAATGCCGCCCTACTGCTATTTATAATATCAAAACGCAAAATTTTACTTCTATAGTTACAAAAGTAGATTTCAAGCCTAAATAAAGCATTTTAAACCCCAAGTTTTATTTATATTCTTTGCCCTCATGTGATTTATCTTTAAGCTATGCGAATGCCTTTATATGCTTTACTACACGGATAGAGAGTTTTTGGCAATAGCGATAGCCTAGTATAGTTAGTGTAGTTATTATTCATCCCTACTTGTAGCTGTTGATATATTGTATATTGGCGTTGTTATCTGGACAAAATCTACCGTGTAATAACACACATTACATATTGCCAAAGAGAATTTAGACCAGAGGAATATTGTCAAAGTAAATTATGTAGTTAGTACATTTACTGCCATCTTTCGATACAAATATCCTTCGAGCAACACGGAAGGGAGGCGGCATTCGCACTATTTCCCCTCTGCCGAGGTACAAGATTAGCGCGTCAATCTAATCTAGCGCGGGTAATAAAACTAGTTGCACTTGGATTTTTCACTAGACCGAGTCAAGACGCGCGCGTGAACACTGCTGCACAAAAGTGCCTGTTTGCTCGGTTTTTTGTTATAAAAAGAGGTCGGGGACATCAAATTTACAAAAAGAAAGTGTTACATTTCACATGTAATATTTTTTTTTACATATCATACGTTTAATTACATTCAAACACAATTATTATATTTTAGTCTCATGTAATTGTTGGATTTATCGATTTTGCTCGCTCAGTACAAATTGCGGATCGGTCGAGCGACAAATCCGACTTCTCATCTCTCAGAATACAATAACATACTTCAACAAAAATGTGTTAGTGTGCGTGTTGTGACACTTGTCACTCGTCCGTACACAAAAAGAGATCGAGGTTTGCAAGATTTGTCTTTGACGTGTGTCATTTTCTATGTATTTGTGTTGTCATTACAGATTGGATTTTGTATGTAAGTGTGTGAGAAGTGCGACTGTGTGCACCTTTCCCCCCGCGAAAAATGGCAGAAAGATTTGTACGGTGAGATATCGCTTGGGCCCCTCGTTTCCGATGTGTCGGAAGCCGGTGTTGCTCGAAGCAAATATCGCTCGAAAAGCTGGCACCATACCTTTGGCCTATCGTCGAGTAGAAGTAGAAATTTAAAACACATCAGTGAAAAAATAAATATATAATAAATAGATGGCAGTAAATGTACTGACTACATAATTTACTTTCACAATATTCCTCTATTTCAAATTCTCTTTGATATTACTTACTTGCAACTGTATAATTGAAAATCATATACCCATTGTAAAATAAACCCTATGTACTACTCGACAGAGCTGAATGTTCAGAGTTTAGCTGCAGCCAATACCAAGAGGATATTCAGTCTTCAAGTTTCACATCTTTGAAGATTCACGCTATAGACAGCAGTGTTCAATGCAACCTTGAAGTAGAATTTGGCAAGAAATTTGTTATGTTCGACTACGACCAAATGTATAAAATTAAGACGGCTCGTAAGATATTCGAGGGAGATGTTTATGAAATTGGAGATGTTGCGAGCAGGTTGATATTGCTTTTTTAATATTTTATAAATTATGGCAAATATATTAGAATATAAGAGATACGGTTTTTGTGTGTCTTAGTTAATCTTCCTTAACATTTAGTTGTAAGCATAGACTTCATAGGGGTTTCAAATAAAATATGTTGCCGGCGATAGCACATTTCATTTATTCTGCTGTCTTTGCACCAGGCCGGTTGTCCAGATTGGTATTGGGCTTATGAGGGGATGAAGGGATGTAAAATCAAACCCTCATATTCATTAAAGTAAATCTTTGTTAAATTATGTCCCTTCTAACAAACACCAATTTATAATGACGGCCTCCTAGCCTAGTCGGTAGTGACCCTGCCTATGAAGCAAGAGGTCCCGGGTTCGAATCCTGGTAAGGGCATTTATTTGTGTGTTTATCACAAATATTTGTTCCTGAGTTATGGATGTTTTCTATGTATATAAGTATTTATATATAATTATATATTATGTATATCGTCGTCTAATACCCACAACACAAGCCTTATTGAGCTTACCGTGGGTTGGTCTGTGTAAAATTGTCCTATAATATTTATTATTTATTTATTTATTTATTTATTTATTTATTTATTTATTTATAATGACGGATTAAGAATTGATTACCTACTATTAGAACATTATTTATTCTTACCTATTATTCTATTTTATATAAACTTCATATTAAGTTATTCTACTGTAATATTTCAGGTTAAATAACACCATTCTTTACGTAAGGCACTTCTCGAAAATAACACAGTATTTAATGGAAAAAATCGAATTTAACAAAATGGATTGGATGGACGAAATCCTACAGCTGATGGATCAATTGTCATGCAAAATAAACCATCGTTCTGGGGATGAATGTCATGTGTGGAACAACGTAAATTGGGGCGAAAATGTTCCATATTGGAACCAGTATTATAAGGTTGTGGGAGTGTATAAATTTCCGTATGAGGTAATCGTCAGTTTGTTTAGCTTAAGTTGTCTAACTAGTTACTAGGCTATAGGCCGGGAACTTAGGTGGACAAAAGAATGCCTTCGCCTTTTTGAAAAGAATCCAAAAACTCTCGACAAAAAAATAAAAATATCATTAACTAACGCGGTCACTACATTTCATGAGAATCGGTTGAGAAATTCGGCCTGTAGAGGAGACAGCCGGACTTACGAAGTAATTTTACTAATTTTTGCATAACCTGAAACGGAGACGCATCGCTCGCGCTTTGCGTTCGCTTGGTCATTAATTATGCTAGTAAATTATTGTTTATGGTTCTGATTAACCTAATTAGAACGGTATATGAATACTATATTTTGAAGCTGTTTGGACAAAGCTAACTCTGCACAGACTTTGCAAGAATATAATGTCGAAGTCCTAGAAATAATGTAGTCTAGAAATGAGTTTAAACAGACCTTAATTGTAATCTGTTGAATATTCCAGGGGAGATCCGAGGAAGATGTGATCCTCGAGGTGTTATCAGAGGAGATCAACAAATTTTTTGATATGCACGGAGGCGGCAAACTAGAGATACCTGTGGAGGCGTTGATGGACGCAGTCAAACATATCACGGATGACGTTGAAAAAATTATGTAAGTACTTATTCGTTTTTCGGATTCTCAGTTTTTTTTTGAGTAATAGAAGTTAATTTTCGGATATCGGACAATAAAATCATGAAAGAGTAAGGAGATAAAGTTTAGTTAAAAAAACTTATTATAAAAAGACTGTGGGAAAAGTAACTTTTCAATAAAAGTGTGGTCTGCGTAATTTTTTTCTAGATGTAGGTAGGTTAGTACTTCATTTTCCAAGAACTTTCCGTTCTGAGTATTCGAAAAAAAACTTGACATTATTATAAAAATAATGTTTATTAAATATATTTTTACGTGGGTTACGGTGGTTCGTTACAAAACAGCTGTTTATCTTATATAGAATAAAATTTATTCCTGAATAAATGAGGTGTAAAAAACGGTGACTCTTTACGAAACAGTTGTCTTTGTTTAATTCCTAACCATCTGAGTGACGATGACGTTATAAACTTTGGAGGATATAACTTAACGGAGTAGTCATTAACAGGCGTTCCCCTCTGTCGAAAATAGGCGGCCAATGGCCATACACATTGTATGGACTGACGTTTATCGGGTTATTCCCACTAGTTACCACCAAGTTCTTATAATATTTTGGTGGTAACTACTGGGAAAAAAAATCCCACCTTTTACCAGTGGTAACTATTGGGAAAAAAATTCCCACCTTTTACCAGTGGCATGGTATAATAATATACTCCGCCTGGTACTCTCTTCCGAGATTCGCGTATGACCTAACTGACACGGGCCTACGTCATCAAGCTGTTTACAGGTTCTCAAACTTTAAAATGTGGAAGAATTTTAACCGACGGTGAAAATTATTTTAACGGCATTAATTTTAAGTTGTTCATGTAGAAACATAGTAAAATAAAACAAATCTAATGTAATAAATTAAACTTTATTTATCTATGCAAGACAAACGTTTGAAAAACTAATTCACAGTTACACATTAATTACCAAGCTTACGACGCGCTGTACGTGCGGACACTGAGCGAGAAGGAAATAACAATTAACACGCGTTCGACAAGGATGACGGTCAGGGCATGAAGTAATCTAGATCCGAATTGTCAAATGTGACAGCGCTATCCTGTGTAGCCAGTAGTGTAAACAGAATTACCCGAACGTCTGAAATTTATTTCGTGAATCGGAAGATATTGCTAACGAATAATTAAAAATGACGTGTTATTGTAAAATTTAAGATAAAATACATATAAATGAAAATTATAAAATTATAAAGAAATATTTTAACTTATTAACCATAGGTATAATGTACCCATGTAACATGTTATGTTGAAATAAAGTGGCAATGTTATTGTGACGTAGGCCCGTGTCACTCTGGGAAGAGAAGACCATGTTTTATTAGACCATGACCAGTGGTAACTACTGGGAAAAAAATTCCCACTTTTTACCAGTGGTAACTACTGGGATTTTTTTTCCCAGTAGTTACCAGTGGTAAAAGGTGGGAAAAAAAATCCCAGTAGTTACCACTGGTAAGAACTTGGTGGTAACTAGTGGGAATAACCCCGTTTATCTGACATGGCTATTTTTACGTTACGTATACATTTGACGTGCCCCTCCCCCGCAAATATCGGCAGACTGTTTTGTACAGAAAATTATAGACAAGGCGTCTCCGTTTGGTTATATCCTCCAAGTTATAAACTGTTAAACGTCCTGACGTCTAAAAAACAAAATCTTAACTAACACATTAGTCACATTACACATGCCACAAAACAGTTTATAACGTCACTCAAATGGTTAGGAATTACTGGAATTAGACAAAGACAACTGTTTTGTACAGAGTCACCGTTTTTTGAGCCAGGGAATGTTGGGCATGGAAGGTGCTAAGCAACTTTACGGTACTTAGACTGTGTTTGTGTTCATTTTAGTATGCTCATGGAGGACAGCGGATACGAGTTGCAAGGTAAATCCGTGGTGTACACTGGCGACGATGTCTCGAAGGCCAACCGTGACGAGGAGTGCGACTCCAGCTTTGATGTAAAATATGATTTTCTTTTATAAATGCAGCCTGAATATTAGATATGGCACACATACTAACTCACTAGACGGAGGACAATTGGCCTGATGACAGTAACAAAGAATCATGGAAATAATGGTTTCAAAGAAACATATATGTTAATACGATTAAAAAAAATGGTTCAATCTCAGTATAATTAATCTCATTAGGATTATTAATATATTCAATAAAATAAAAGTGCAAAATTCTCCAATGGGGCTGTCCATAAATTACGTCATCGATTTTTGACGATTTTCGACCCCCCCCCCCCCCGCCCCCTTCCTAACATCATCCAAAAATCATGCTTCGAATGACCCCGTTTCCTCCTACGTAATGCTACCATCACCCGATGTCCAGACCCCCGCCCCCTAATTTAAAATGACGTAATTTATGAATAGCCCCAATCGGCCATTATTACTGAAACGCCAATCAGAAGCGATCTAAGAAGTGACGTCATCAATCCATGACATATTTCTTAGAGCAACATAGACAACCTTATTGACCGCAATCCATACGTTCTCACTTCTCACCAAAGACTTTGGAGGTTCAAAGAAAAAATTATTTCGCCACTAAACATTTATTACCTCCAAAAAATATTATTACACGATATAAAGTAAATATCTATTAGTTATCATCTAAATAAAATGCTAAATAATACGATATTTCACCAACAATTTTTAATTATTTGACTGAATGGAACTATCATTGCCATGTTGGCTGTCGTAACTAGAAAAAATGAAAAATGAAAAAGTAAAACTGGCGCTCGGTGATTTTCACTCAAAATTTACATGTATCTAAATAATTCATCTTAAATTGCAACCGTGTGAGAGTTTTTGTATAAAATGAGTTATTGTGATAAATTTTTGTAATGTCATCGTCATCCCTAATCGTAATATATGGTGCTGAATTAACAATATCATTCGGATTCAAGGCAAATTCGTAACTGAAAGTATGTAAACAATGTCTACCACCCTACCACCAACTAATTTATGACGTCACAAATGGCGTACGAGGAGTTTTCGCGCGAGGTTTAAACTAGCTATAATAAAATGCAATTATTTATGTTAAATCTTATGAGTATAGCTGAAATATTGTGTTTTTCGGAACCAATACAAGTGTAACGACAATATTAAAAGGGATTTCAAAATTTGTCATCAGGCCAATTGAGGTCACCACACATAGCTCCCGTACAAATTTAGTTTGGGAACGCGACCGCTTATTTCAGTTGCGCCCAGAATTACGATCAGAAACTGCGTAAAAAGTAAACTTTAGGGGTGTACAGTCATGTAAAAAAATGGGTGCATACAACTTACTTAAAAAATATGTCCCATAGTTCTTAATTCGATGACATATAAGAGCTATGGGTCATATTTTTGAGTGTGATGATTGCATCCTTATTTTTCTACTTGACTGTTGTAGTATAAAATTGTGTAGAATACAACTCAGTTGTTTTCCTCAAATCTTAGTATTTTACAAGTTTAGTATAATTAATTGCACTATGTGTGGTGACCTTATTGTGCTCTTTGTAAACGCTTGATAATGCGGTATCTGTGATATGACATTAAATGAAAAACAAAGAGAATTTGAAATAGAGAGTTACTGCCATGGTAAATTATGTAGCTACAGTACATTTACTGCCATCAAAAATAATAGATAGTATAGAGGGGTCCTGTCATTGTAAATTTTGTAGTCACTGTAAATTTACTGCCATCTATCGACACACGACTAAAACTCAAAATGAAAACGTATAAGGTTATCAAAAAATGTATATATATGGATAAATGATTTTATTATTTTTATATCATTTTGATCCATGTTCATTCACTGATATCTATGTGTTAAAATTGTTAAATATGAAACGGTGTCGTCACGCCATCTAGCCGAGGATAGGCTAAAGGTGTGTGCGGCATCTATTCGAGAATGACTTTTACTTGAATTCCGAGGCACGTATTTTCCTTAGACTTTATTCGTCTTATACGAAGTTACATATGTCTTTGCTGTCATCTTTAGGCAGAAGATTAAAAACTGTTAGAATCTGACTTAAATCATTATTCTTTCACTGATAAGTATGTGTTAGTTAACTTGTTAAATATTAATATTAACGCCATCTACTCGAGAATAGGCTGAAGGTTATGGTGCCATCGCTCGAAAAGATTGCACCAGACCTTTGGCATAGTGTCGAGTAGATGGCGTTAATATTAATATTTAACGAGTTGACACATATCAGTGAAAGAATAAGGATCAAAGTCAAATGGCGTTCTAACAGTTTTAAACTTCTGTCGAAAGATGGCAGTAAATTTACAGTGCATAATTTACTTTGACAATCCGCCTCTATACACTCTGTTCTCTTTGATACCTCTCACGTCGAATGATGGTCCCTATGACGGTTCATTATTATATGGAGTAGCTGTCACGTAAATTGTTTTTAGACATTGTTTGGAAGTTAGCAGCATTAATTTATTTAGAAATGTAATATGCAATTAATAAAAACGCGAAAAAAATATTTTTTTCAATAATGCACAACCAAAAGAAACGCAAGGAACTGTCATAGTGACCATCATGACGCGAGAGGTTTAAGACAAAGATAACACTTTGGTGAATTTTTCTTTTCACTCGTTGCCATGGCTACGTTCTGCTGGACATCTCTTAAGACCCTAATTTTATGGTATTTAAATTTACCAAAAATACCAAACAAAGTTGATTTCTATTTAATATTTATTTTCCAATTAGTGAGATTTGGTTTTCACCGAAATATGCTAAGTACATGATATGGCCCATCATGGAAAGGGCTTATAACTACTATAAAAATATGTTTGGTCATTGTAAATACTATAAAACCAGGATAAAAAACGTGACCCAGGAGACTGTAACCATCGTTTTAAAGAGTGACAAGAAAAAGTTTGTTCACGCACAAGGTACTTGATAATAAATGATAATATTCTATACTAGTTTGTTATTTATTAGATACGCATTTGATTAAAACGCCATAATACATTGTAATGTGATTTTATATTCAGAACCCTTCTGTTATTTTGTTTTGCATTAATTTATATGTTGGCAACATTTTTTTCAGTCGGAATCCGTATCCTATGGGAGCTCTATCGATCTCGATTTTAATGGTTCGTTACTTTTTTTATTGGCATATCTCATTTGACTAGGTAGTGTGCTGTTTAGCAGATCCGATAACACATTCAGTGCCAACGCACACTGGAACCCGCCCATACATTGCTGTGCTCAAAACTACAATAAGTAAAATTAAGCAAAAAAAATACTATTCTACATTCGTAATGTCAAGTAGTGCTTATAATAATAATTATTTACATTATATTTATATTAAAAAATAAAATATTCCTATGATGACGTTACATATTCACCGATAAACATGTTGACAGCTTCCGGGTGAAATATTTTTGAATTAATAATTGGCAGAGGTCGTGTGCAGGTGATGATGGGATCAGAAGAAACCAAGAGCCTATTAAAAACATCTGTCATGTTGTCGAATCTACAAGTTTTACGACTAAATCTCTCTCGATAGTTTTTAAAATCCTTATTCCTCGCTTCCTGGGCCTCTTCACTTAAATTGCCTATTGGGATCAGGTGCTCAGATATTATTGCGACTCCTTGAATAAGGATTTTATGAACAGTAGGTGTCATGCGACACCACCGGTACAGTTTTACATATAACTTTGCTGTCTCTAGACAGTATTTTTTGAATTTACACGTATCGATCTTGTAGCCACTGGAAATTGTTTGTAAAATTATGTAAAAGCGACGTATGAGTTCTTCATCTATTTTAGTAATTTCGGCTGATATTTCGTAGTTTTGGAAAAATTTTCGAGCCACATTACCGTTATTAATATTGCCAAAACCTGGTTTTGGTTGATCTATTATTAAGGAAGTTATTAAGTTATTATTAAGTAAAATTGTATCACTTTTTTCATCTGAAACAGTCGAAATGCATAGAAATAACCTTAAGGTAAAATATTACGCACTAAAACATTGTTTTAGTGAGAAAAAGTTATATTTTCGCTAAAGTAAAAACGCCTGATCAAATAGTCGGAGCAAAAAATTTGGCCCATTTCGAAAACTGGACAACATCTTTTACTTTCGAATAAAGAATCTTAATAACGACAACTTTTTTAGCTATCATGCCTAAAAATTATCAAAAGATGTTGTCCATTATCGGAAATATGACCATTTTTATTAAATTACAATATATGTTACTATTTGTCGGAATACCACAAACCCAAAATTGTTTTAGAACATAAAATACGTAAAACATAATCTACATACCTTGCTCAAGATAAGTCATTGCGGATTTTGAGTTATTCATACCAACTACAATTACTTGAAATAACTATTTTGTTAATCAATACAAATTACCACTGAGATGTGACATATAAAATCCTAGACCTTTGACATAATGCAACTATGTAATGACAACTGATAATGAAGGTATTTTTCTGCCGTGAGGTGCAATATCTCCCTGTTTATGCATATATTTCAATTTGAGTACAAAATACCCACAATTGCAAAGTTGAGTTTTGAGCACTGCAATATATGGGCGGGTTCCAGTGTGCAACGACCCGCTAGGCGGGTTCTACGTTCATAGGCGTATTTAGCTCCAAAATGGTAAAACATGAGTTGGTCAGGGAGGATAATGGGGACTACGTTTGTATGGAAAATCGGTCGTCCACTATCCTCTCAAGCCTAGTATCTAATAATCGTAATTTATCTTGTGCAGAGTCGTATGTAGGCATTTATGATAGTGTAGATTTTAGTAATATTGCCGCAGACTCCAAATTCTTTTGACCACGCAGGCCGCTTGCTCAATCGGACCCTGGGTCACAAAATCAAGAAGCTCCGTCTAATGTTACCCCAAGAAGAGGACATTAAACAGGCTATATGTCAAGTCGTATGTAGGCTGAAGAAGATCGCGATGAGCTCGGGGCTATGCATGCAGGGCCCGGCTCGATCCAAATGGCTTCAATCGAAACTTCTTGAACTATTGACGATGACGGAGAAATCGATTTTGAGAAAGAATCTGTGCAAAAACGAGATCGTTTGCTTCAAAAGTTTGGGCTATGGTAAGTTTCCTTACGTTATGCGGTATAAGTATTCTAAGTTAGACACCACTAAAAGAGTTATCGATTACCTAGAACTTTTTCTAGGAATGACGAAGTATTGACAAAATGAATTAACTTGTAGCTTATCTCTTGCTCAGGTAACGATCAGTAATGCTCCTCAATATACATTATGTAGATTAACGAAAAACATTTACTCAAGCCCGTTAATGAATGAGTCACACTGAGCAACTTTTACTATGGCACCAACCCCGATATCGTGAAAAAAAAAATTGACTCTCCCATAGAAAATTTCAATGCTAGACCAGCAAAATGTATGAAACAACCAAATTATGTATTACTAATATATTAATTATATATTAGTAATACATAATTATGCATTACTAATATATTATAATAATTTTGTATGTACCTACACTTCAATGCTAAACCAGCAAAATGTATGAAACAACCAAATTATGTATTACTAATATATTAATTATATGTATATTAGTAATACATAATTATGTATTACTAATAATTATGTATGTACTCGTACAAGCCAGTTCCGTTACAATATATACTGTCAGACAGCGCGTGGACTACACTGTTTTACCCTTCATCAGGCTGAGGGAGATATCTCCCACATGTGGCACTTCAACTATTCGATTGTCATTTTTGAACTGTAACCCTGATAAAGGGTTAAGGCGCGTCCTTCAAATTCGGAATATATACTTCTAATGTTGTACAGCTCCACTAAAGCAGTATTTTTAGAAATTCAGCCCTGTCAACAATGGTGTTGAGAATCGTTAACGACTACAACGCGGGCAAATTAGCGGGCGGGAGGACACGTTTTTTATAATTACATATTCTCTAAGGGACAACAAACAAAAAAATAGCAGTTAAATTTGAAATCAATAGCGAAGGAAATATGGTTAAGGGGCTACCCGAGGTTTTCATCGATTTTTGACAAGTTTTGAATCGTATCTCCTTTTTTTGCACTTTAGATAGAATTATAAGACAAACGGTTATCGGTTTTTCAATATTTTATCTCCGGTTTTGTCCACCGGATTTTGATAAAAATGAATAGTTATTTTTTTATGAATTTTTTAAACATTGTCTAAAAAACACTTTTTTCGTATCTAGTTTGCAATGAAGGATCTTATATGGACGAAATCTACGTCTTTGACGTCTCGAAAAACGTGTCCAGGGTTTTAATTTTAAACTAATTAACACAAAAGTTATGGCCAGAAAACCAATTTTTTAGCCTAAAATTGTTCAACTTTGATGCCATATATCTCGAAGACAATGAACTTTGAAGTAAATATGGGATACTATATTGCTTAAAGCCGTTGCTATTAATATAGTAAGCTACAAAAAACATTAGAAAACTAAGGGATTCAGATCGAAGGTCATTGGCGTGGGGTAGCCCCTTAAACATCTATTGTTTTCGAATCGAACGAAACAAAAGAAATGCATCATTACAAATGATTATAATTAGTACTACGGGGTACAGATGTAGTGCATAATTGTTTTCCATTGTATTTTCTCGGAAACGTTCGTATTTGTCATGCTACCTCAGTCAACCCCAATATTTTTTGTACCGAGACTGACTGAAATAGCAGAACACGTTCGTACTTTTCCGTTAAATTACGATGGAATATAATTATGCACTACATATGTAGTACGAATACGATCGTGGACCTTAGGAGGCTATATATGATTAGGGGCAAGAACCAAAGTCTTTAAAATTCTAATCATAATTTCATGTTTTTCAGACATGGGGGATAATATAAACAGACAATTGTCTAGAATTAAAGCAGAGGATGATGCAGTGTATGAAACAATAATTTTCTTGTTATTTGTAGTGTTGTCTTATTTGTCTTGTTACTGTAGAATACGGTAAACTGTCTCTTATAAATTATAAAAAAATATGTAGCTTGTTTTATAAAAAAATAATATTCATCAAACTCTTATGTTTGTACGACTACTAAGGCCCACTTGCACCATCCCACTAACCCGGGGTTAAACGGTTTAACCGTCAACCCAGTATCAAATTGTACTGGTAACCATCGTAACTCCAGCTTTAACCGGTTAACTCCGGGTTAGTGGAATAGTGAAAGTGGGTCTAAAGGCTTAACAGCGACAGAAAGTAATTTTTAAATCAATTTGTTTTTTCCAGGATAAGATTGCTTGAAAAGTATGAGACTATATTGCGAATGTCAGCAGGTATTTTGTTTCTCTATCTTATAAAACTTTGTAGGTACGTATGTTATTTACTGATGTTCTGTTCTTTTAATAATACAATAAATTTTGCGACGCCTCACGTCGTTCGGCACCAGCTGCTAGGGGTTTTATGAAGGATCGTATGTTTTAGATAACACTGATGAAGTGAATTCCGAACACGGCAGTAACAAGTCTTTTCCTTCCAAGGTTACCAGCGCATCGAGTGAGTCAATGTTGTTGATTTTAATCGTTTTCTTTCTTGCTGTCACTAAAGGTTCCGTCAAACAGGCGCGTTTTCCGGGCGAGGCGTGAGCGCGGCGTAAGCTTTTTATATGAGTAGAAGAGCCGGCCGCAAATTTTCTAACCGACTTGATACCACTATGAAATGCACAATGGTTTCCCATAAAAGTGATGCTAAGTCCGAATCCGATAGTCTGCCACGGCGGAATTTGCCGAAAGTACGAAAAAGAAGGCCACTTCCGGTGCGAAAAAAGGGGGTTGATTTAACCAATCTAATACCGAAATAATAGTTATGGCAGCAGTTAGAAATTTACATGTAGACACATAAAAGCGAAGTCTGCCAGTATTTTTTTGCCGGAAGTGCTTGGCAGACGCTCTCAAAGGTGGCCACCGGGACCCCTAATTTAACCCATCTGATACCACCATGAAACCAATTCCAGTCGGTAGGTATGAACCCTCATGTCAGGAATATATAAGTCTGCCAAGGCTTTTCCTGCCGAAACACCTTGGCAGACGAGATTATGTAAGCAAGGTAACCATCGGTTACCCTACACTAGCCCATCTGATACCACGATGAAACCAATTCCAGTCGGTAGGTATGGACCCTCATTTCAGGAATATATAAGTCTGCCAGGGCTTTTCCTGCTGAAACACCTTGGCAGACGAGATTATGTGAGCAAGGTAACCATCGGTTACCCTACACTAACCCTTCTGATACCACCATGAAACCAATTCCAGTCGGTAGGTATGAAATGAAATGAGGATTTCAGGAATATATAAGTCTGCCAAGGCCTTTCCTGCCGAAACACCTTGGCAGACGAGATTATAAGCAAGATGACCATCGGTTACCGTACACTAACCCATCTGATACCACGATGAAACCAATTGCAGTCGGTAGGTATGAACCCTCATTTTAGGAATATATAAGTCTGCCAGGGCTTTTCCTGCCGAAACACCTTGGCAGACGAGATTATGTTAGCAAGGTGTACATCAGTTACCCTACATCAACCCATCTGATACCACCATGAAACCAATTCCAGTCGGTAGGTATGAACCCCCATTTCAGGAATATATAAGTCTGCCAAGGCTTTTCCTGCCGAAACACCTTTGAGAGCGTCTGCCAAGCACTTCCGGCAAAAAAAATACTGGCAGACTTCACTTTTATGTGTCTACATGTAAATTTCTAACTGCTGCCATAACTAATATTTCGGTATCAGATGGGTTAAATCAGCCCCCTTTTTTCGCACCGGAAGTGGCCTTCTTTTTCGTACTTTCGGCAAGTTCCGCCGTGGCAGACTATCGAATTCGGACTTAGCATCACTTTTATGGGAAACCATTGTGCATTTCATCGTGGTATCAAGTCGGTTAGAAAATTTGCGGCCGGCTCTTCTACTATATGTAAAAGCGGCGCGCCCCGATCACGCGCCGCCCGCAAAACGCGCCTGTGTGACGGAGCCTTAGCCACTCACTTGCTTTTGGTAACTGTAGCTACCAGCTGTCACCCTTATTTTATTATAATAATAGAGGTCACTGAAAAATATCAAGCATGTGAGTGGTTAAGTGTTTTTAGGTACATATGTACTAGAGTCTTTTGAGTCTATCGAAATAACAGTAATGAAAATAGGTGCTTATGCGTTTTGATTTTTTTTAGTTCTAGAAGAGGATTCGAGCCTCTACAAAAGAGTTGGGACTTTAACAAGTTAAAAAAAAACTCGAGTCTCGAGTTAATTATAAAACTCTGAAAACCTGAGTAAAGAGAGTCTTAAAGCTGAGAACTCTAAGGACTCTAGTCTTAACCAACACTAGCCGTCACATAAGTCGTCTTTTTAGTGATAAATTAATACATTGTTACACAAATTGTCTGAGTCCCATAGTAAGTTCAATAAGGCTTGTGTTGTGGGTACTTTGACAACGATAGTATAATATGAATAGGTATAAATACTTAAATACAATAGAAAACACCCCCTCCTCTAGTGTCAAAGTAGCTTGTGTTTTCCTGTATCGTTACTAAAGTGGTTTCGCGATTGATAACTTTACTGTCAAGAAAAGAGTGTGATGTGATGTGGAAGAGTGAATTGCGATTGTTGTATTACTGTACAAGGCTGTTTTAATTTAGACTTTAGGTGTGTTATGATTTTATGAATGATTAATAGACATTATTTCTATTTACGTTTTTTTTTAGGAAATAGTTGTGTAGACTTATCAAAGTTACATGATGATAAAGAATTTTGCAAATTTCCTGCGTCCGAGACTACTGACTTAAGTTTGTCACCTAATAACGACGAATTGCGACGTTACACGTTAGAGGAGCAACACACTGACAGTCTACAAGACTGGGGAGAAAAAGATATGAGTCTGTATCAGGAAGAAACAAACGAAATAAAAATCAGAAAACACGGTGATAAAAGTTCGCCAAAACAATCTAAGCTTATGAAATCACGCAAAGATAATAAAGGAAAAACCAAAACCAAAACTAAGAAAAGGAAAATAACCGATAGTCCAAACAGCAGTTTTTGTAAAAAAAAATCGAAACACAGTGCGACTCTAATAGCAGCGAAACGAAGTCTGGTACAGACATCTAGTAAAGTTCTGG
Source organism: Cydia splendana (assembly GCF_910591565.1). Lineage (NCBI taxonomy): Eukaryota > Metazoa > Arthropoda > Insecta > Lepidoptera > Tortricidae > Cydia > Cydia splendana. The sequence continues at coordinate 7,666,507 of NC_085987.1, read as the reverse complement.
ACAGGAAAAATGATGGTGCCAGACATAAAACAGGAAGAGTTATGAACAAATTGACATACAATCATACATTAGTTTGTATTGATACGATGAGGAGGAAAATGGGGCCTACATTGGTTCTCTCGGTTCCGCCCAAACCTGTACGCCTTAAACCTATACGTTTAAAAATGAACCTTATACTTACTGTATTTTTTAGATTCGTTTAACTATTTTGTTCATATTCGAAATTCATTATGTTAGGTATGGTTTTCTTTCTCCCAACATATTGATGTGACCTATGATTTTGTGGTTTTGTCAGTTTGAAGGTTTTATATACAGTACAAATGTACATAATATACTGTATATACTGTATCAGTAGTACTAATGTAAATTTCGATGGAGATCATTAATGTATATAACTATCAATAATATACTACTGATTATTATTTTAGATTCCAGGCAGCATACTTGATTTATGTCACCCTCATTTGCATCACAAAACAGCTGAGCCCTTGCAAAAAATCATTAACTCCTGGGATGACGAAGTCGATTCACCTGTGGCCCCTGTGGCGGCCACTGAGCATAGTCAGAGGGTAGAAATTTTGAGCCAAAGCGAAACGGTAATGGTGGCTTTGCAAAGAATGATTGGTACTGACCCAGATGTGGATGTAATATACGAGCATGAACTAGAGCTGTCAGATTTGAACAGTTTGTTGAATAATACCTCATACTTTGCTCATACCGAGAAGAATCCGTCTGAAGCTGCGGTGCATGGTATGGTTTAGACACTTGTGGCTCCACACCAATCGATACATTTATATATCGATGGAAATGAATCATAAAAAAATATGGATCGATTGGTGCGTGAGTTTGTTATGATTAACACTCTTTAACTATTTGAGAAGTGTCTTTTCAGAAGGGCTTATTACATGTTTTTATTATGAATAGTCACTAATAATAGGTAATAAAGGTGCTTTAAACGTTTAGATCCACCTGGAATAGGCGCATTCACTCAAGAATCTACCAGCGCACCGCAAGAAATGAACCCTTTTTCTTGCATATTGAAGACTCGGGTTGTAGAAATTGTAACGCAAGACGGCCAGGAATTGATCGCTTTACAACGTACCATTGGTACCGACCCAGAACTTTATACCGATGAGTACGAGCAAGAATTAGAAAATTCCAAATTAACAACTTCTCTTAATAATATGGCATCGTTCGAGAACCTTCCCGTCGGGGTAGGGAACGCAACATCAAAGGAATTCTTTTTATATGGTATAGTTCCCTTATTTTACAGTTTTGAAGAAGAATGGTTGAACAAGTGCTTGCTTTAATTTTTTTATGGTCTTTTAGTTTCTATAGAATGTATATTTTTTAGATTTAAACGAAGCTACGACATCGAAAGGGATTCGTCATGTAAGCATGGACGTGCAATGCGGCACAGAGCGTCAGATATCTGCGACGACTTCATTCACGTGTCCCTTAAACATGTTTGGGCCTGCATTAGAAATTGAAGGTTCAAATCATGACTTTCGAGCAGTCCTTAAAAATGACTGTGTAACCTCGACGCACGACATTTTAAAACCATGTGAACCAAAGGCTTCTCCTTGGATGAAATCTGTTGGTATCAAAATAAAAGACTCAAATCATGAAATTAATGATACATCCAAAGAAACAGAAACTCTTTCTGGATCTTTCACAATAGTTGGTGACGAGTTCATAAATATACCCAAAAACTGTGCGCTTATTGAAACTCTGCACCCTAACCTACTAGTGGAACATACTCTTGACTATACCAAGAAAAATAATATGCGAACTAGAAACATCCAGAGCCCTAACCCAGATGGCAGGCCGAAATGGAATGAAATTAAAAAGCAAGATTCTAATCACGTAGTGTCTCGGATTTGGTATGTGCCAAAGAGAGTACGGTCCAAACTGAGCTGTGGGAGTGTCCACGTCCATAGTTACAAAGATTTGCAGGAATCTGAAGACGTAGTTTACCAAGGCAAGTGGCAACGACCCAGGCCATATCGCAAACCTAAAAAACCTAACCAACCGTCTACGGATAAACTAAAGTTTACCCGTAAAACGAGTGTTTCGCCAATAGTTGAAAAGCCGATAGTTCAAAAAACCGTCGTTACGCCTATAATAATCCGAAATACTAAAGCGAACAAGATGAAGGAAGCTGTGACAAAGATGCACATTCAAGCTAAATTAGCTCCCACAAAGCAGCAATTACCTAAAAACAGGACCGTAATTTGGCAGGTGCCAAAGGTATCTGATTTTTACGTTTTAATTTGAACATCGTAAAGGACCCCGGACCTAAAGTATGGAAAATGTGGTTTCAGTTAAATATCTTGAGATTTTGATATGTTAGGTATACAGGGTGATTTCGGGGTCGTGGAGCAAGAGAGCCAGACATCATACAGAATCCAAAGATGAGTCTAATGATGTTGTTAATTATTGTTTATCACCAATAATGATGATTATTTTCCAGATGACAAGTAGGAAAAAACATTTTTGCATACAATTTGGTGACCCTACTCAATGTGACATCTGGTCGCTTTCCATACAGCGTATGTCAAAAGTCATAGGGTGACCATAATTACTTAGTATAACATTAATTTTATTTGAAAAATAAGAATAATTCAAGTAATTATCATTTAATCAAATACTACCATATGATAATGTGGATCATTTACAGAGTCAGAAAAAGTGGTTCTGGATCACGACCCCGAAATCACCCTGTAGATTTCAGAGTCCTGAACAAAAGTCTCTAGGGGTGCTACTACTGTTTCCGAGTCCCTATCAGAGTTCGACTGATTTTGTACTAGATAACAAAGTATTAGTACTTTAACAAGATTCAATTCCCAACTCGTTATTTAAAAAAATTACATTAGATTGAACATATATTGCGATAAGCTGGCCATATAAAGAAAGATAAAATGACTGCAATGTCAACTTCAAACGTATATTCATAATACTTTGTTATCTAGTACAAAATCAGTCGTAACTCTGAAAGAGATTCGGAAACAGTGGTAGCACCCCTAGAGACTTTTGTTCAGGACTCTGAAATCTATAACATATCAAAATCTCAAGATATTTAACTGAAACCACTTTTTCCATACTTTAGGTTCGGGGTATTCAAATGTTTTTGGTTTTTTTTATGTACAGTCGACGTCAAAGATATGTTTACACTTTTGCACCTTATTCCGTTGCAATAAGATGCAAAAATGTAAACATATCTTTGACGTCGACTGTACGTAACTATATATTCTTGTAGTTTTATTCAGCATAGCGTCAGCTCAGTTAGGTGGTCATACTTATTTATAAATTTATTTTATTACAGGCTACATCCAAATCGAATGTAAGGTAAGTTTAATTTAGGTTTTGATTTAAATACATTAAACGCTCATTTACCATTCTGCTGCAAGTACTACGGATTTAACATTTTATCTCCTTTGTATTCTCCAGTTATTCAAAACCAATAAAGGCAAAATCAAATAAGATAATTCAGCCTCCGCGGAATACTATATTTGCATCACAGCCTACTATAATAAAAGAAAATACCATTCCGATCACACAGAAGAGAAAAGTGTATATTCCACCCTATTTGGAGAAAATTAAAAAAAAGCACCAGGTACCAAAAAAATCCAGCAAGATAGAGGCTAAATCAGATAGTCAGTCAAATCTGTTAAATGTAAATAACGAACAGCTAACGTCCGAAAAGATAACGTCCGAACAGATAACGTCCGAACAGATAACGTCGATACCATCGGAATCGAAAGTTGAAAATCTGTTATCGGCGTTCTTAAAAGTCTCAATTAAACCTCCAAAGGATGTAAATTACGTTGTATATCGGAATGAAATGGAGAACTCTGATGGCAGAACTGCAATAGAAAATATGCCCGTTACGGCCAGACCTCAAACGAACGTACAAACGTACGAATGTACGGAAGATATTTTAAGGCGCAAACTCAGTAATCTCAGCAACAACGACTCTGCCTACTCATCTACCAACAGCGCCCCCATCGCGTTAAACCCAGTAATTACTAATATCCATCCTTTTCAATCAAGTAGGAAAACTACGGCGATAAAATCAACAAAATCTAGCATAAATCGCGAAGGGACAGATAGCAAAATGGTTTCCAGAATTAAGAAACTAACCAATTTAATGTTTTCGAAAAAATCGCACACGAATGTTGCAGAGCGCTTGCCGAAAATCTCTATCATATCAAAAAACTGTTCAAAAATGTCTCTAAATGTTGATTTATTGTTAGACGAGGCAGGTAATAATGATGCACCTAGTGAAGAGTCAAAGTGCAGTGTCACAAAAACATTTTTTGAAAGTTCTGATAGCAAAATTAGGTCATGTCGGAATGACAAACAAGTTTCGAAAACTACTTTAGTACTTGATTATAGTGAATCAAATACACGAGACTTGAAAACTGGATCCGGGTTGGACTGTAGTGAAGCAAAAAGTGACACTCAAGAATCTTCCAATGAAAGCTCTCTCGGAATTTTAGACATTGATGTGGTGGCGAAAGCGATGGACAATTCTAGTGAAACCATAACCGATAGGTCTAATGATATTTTAGATGATATGAGGAAAATGTTAGAAGAATGTTTGAACTTTAAAGATAAATCGGAAGTGACATCGGTAGCTTCTGAGGATGTAGATCTAAAATCTTCTGATTTTGACAATGTTACTCCTGTTGGGTCTGAGACGTATGAGACTAGCAGTAGTTTTCACCGAACTTGTGGCGTTGAGTCGTTATTAAGCCTAACACAGAGTTTTACAAATTTCTCGTATAAGTCGCAGCCGTCAGCTTCCAGAATTTCTGAGAGCATTCCTGACGCAAGTTGGTACAATGTCGCTCATACCAGGCCAGGAAGCCAAGTTCAATCTGAAAACAAGGATACTATTAGAATAACTCAGGTAGTGGACTATTTAAAATTATTTTAATAACTAAATGTTTTGGTTGTAGGGTACAGCCCGCAGGTTCAGGTCAGGTTCAGCGTGTCGCTGAGTACAGCGAAGGAATATAGACGAGGCTCTTAATACATTTATGACTTTGAAAACAGGTCCACATGACTGACACTTATCTGACAGATATCACTGAAAGTTATCCCTTCTCCATAAATATAACTCGCCCGCAGCTTTAAATATAACGTGTTTGGTCAATCAATGTTTTGATTGGCTAAAATAAAATAATATGTATAACCCCCATTACAATATTTGACATTGTCACCGTGCGGAAGTACAGTTGAGTCGCTTGGGCCACGATTCCCGTGGGGCCATTTTTGACCTCTAGTATACTTCCTATAGTTCAATGAGGCTATTCTAACTTATTTACCAGGAAGTTCGAGCATTTGATGCGAGCTGGGTCTAAATCTAGTATATTTTCAGAAACCAAAGGCTGGTCTCGCGTTCAGCTCTTTCTCCGTGAACGCTCCACCGAGTCCTTTAGCGTTCAGGCAACAGCCAGACTACGTTAACCTCGTCGATTCCGAGACTGGGAGTTGTGCGCAGGCGGCTAGAAGAGCTGTAAGTACTTTTTTAGTTGCCTAAGGGCTTATTAGCATTATACCGGAGCCTCCGAGCACTAGTGTGTACATACTGCTTCCTTCTCATCTCGCCCTTACTTGTTTCGTCTCGCGCTTCTCAGATTGGATCGGAGCAGTGTCGAGACTCTCGGCGAGAGGCTCTCATGCAACGAATGTGTACAGTTTGCAACTTGTAATACAAACGGAAGCCACTTTTTAACAATTTTAGCTTAAGTTACAAGCAAATATTATACCATAAAATTACAAATACAAATTAGCTTTAAAATGTGGAAAAAAGTAACTGCGTGCGTTTGTTTGTGTGTTTGTTCGCGATAAACTCAAAAACTACTGAACGGATTTTCATACGGTTTTCACCTATCAATATAGTGATTCTTGAGGAAGGTTTAGGTGTATAATTTGTTAACCCGTGCGAAGCCGGGGCGGGTCGCTAGTGTTCTATAAACGTGTGTTAACTGCAACTATAATTTTGTGACAGACCTCGGAAGAAGTGTTAGTGTCCGGCCGTTCGTCCGAGAGTTTCGTATCTTGCGCGGTGGAGGAAGAGCCTACAATTCCGAGCTGGTTGTATAACATCAGTCAGCAGGCGTCGGGTAGCTTCTCGGTATGTTACAATAATATTACCCCAGAGCCGGGCGCCTACCACGAACATCGAAAGTCGTAAGTTGGTTATCTGTGTCCCTTTTGTTCGAATATGTAAGAGCGTTAGAGATACATGTTATGATATTTAGTTTTTGATGTTAGCAGTTGGCCCCCCGGTTATTTCGTCTACATGTCAGTTCTCTAGTTGTCGAGGCAGCAAGTTTCGTCATAGTGAAATAGGTACTCGAGTATCAGTAAACTCTAACGAATAAATAATAAAAAAAAAATAGATAACCTATTAGGCTTGATATTTTATGTCTATGACATGACCATTATCCGGCAGGCCATCGCTTATACCTAGGTACTTGGCAGTAGTACAACGTACAACAATAATGTTTTATAACTACTTACGTATTCTAATATATTCTATATTTAACACTAGTCGAGCCGGCACGCCGTCCTACCCGAAGTCGTCCCCGAACTAGTCTTTGACCTGAACGGCAACGAGCTGACGGTTCACGGCGCGGGCGCGGGTGACGGCTGCGGGATCCACAGCGACCAATCGCAGGACAGTTCGGGTCAGGGGACTTCGTTCAGCTCTACTGCAAGCTCGACAGTTCATAGCGATGTAAGAGACCAATCCGTTCTTTATTGAAGGGAGCATTTAGCGGGTAAGAGCTGATATTTCACAGCGTGGGCGTGGGGGTTGGCTGCGGGATCCACAGCGACCAATCGCAGGACAGCTCGGGTCAGGGGACTTCGTTCAGCTCTACTGCAAGCTCGACAGTTCATAGCGATGTAAGAGACCAATCCGTTCTTTATTGAAGGGAGCATTTAGCGGGTAAGAGCTGATATTTCACAGCGTGGGCGTGGGGGTTGCCTGCGGGATCCACAGCGACCAATCGCAGGATAGCTCGGGTCAGGGGACTTCGTTCAGCTCTACTGCAAGCTCGACAGTTCATAGCGATGCTTGAGACCAATCCGTTCTTTATTGAAGGGAGCATTTAGCGGGTGATGAGCTGATATTTCACAGCGTGGGCGCGGGGGTCGGCTTCGGGATCCACAGCGAACAATCGCAGGACAGCTCCGGTCAGGAGAGCTCGTTCTGCTCTGCTGCAAGGTCGACAGTTCATAGCGAGGTAAGAGATCTTTATTGAAGGGAGCATCTAGCCGGCAACGAACTAAAATTTCGGGCTAAAAATGGTAACGGCTCCACCACTAAAAAAAACACAATGGACCTATAAACAACCTTTCTTATTTTTAAAAGGATTAAAAGACCTAATGAAATACCATACATTACCTAATGAAATTGGTTCGCGAGACTGGTTTAGTGTCAACCAATCAACGACTGGAAAGTAAAAGTACCTACAGTACAACTAAAACATTGTTAGACTGTTGGTGTAGGTATACAACTAAGCGCTACTTTCTTTCTAGTCAAGATTTCGCCCATCCATTGTCATATTACCGACCTGTGGTGTGAAAAAGAAGTGAAGCAGTCAGTCGGTCGCGAGTTTTGAACTCGGCTATGCATTTATTATTCGTGAATATTAAATTATACTTTTCTTTCCAGTCCATCGTGGTAGACCCGGCATCGTTCCTGGCAGACTATTCACCACCGGGTGAACGATCACATTCCCCAGCAGTAGCCCCACTAGAGGAATCGATTGAAACTTTAGATATTGCAGCGCTCGGTGAGTTTTTTTTTAATTTCTTGGCATCTGTCTCATCGGCGTAGCGGAGAGAATACAGTTGGCGAGCGATTATCTTAACGCACACGAAACGTATGTCGACTGCTGTTCACACTGCCGTTCAGAACTTTTTTTTAAACCAGGCCTGCAAAAAAACCTCGCTTATTGCTCCAGCTTGTCCTTGATTGTCTGCGGTACTGCGTTTGACTACACTAATTCACTACCTATCCAATATTTGTTATGACAGGACTTTTTAGGTTTTGGCTGGCTATTCAGCAATATAGTTCTATACCGACTGATTCCAAAAGTCAAATGTGGTTAACATCCGTACTTACAACGTGAACCGGCTTCACATAAACCAGCTAAGTAGCGCCCTCTATATTAGCACTTTTTCTTGTCGTAAACTTTTCAAAACCTTGCAACTTTAAATACAAGGGAGGTTCTGTGAGCTGTAAACCTCAAACCTCTTACAAATTTACTAGAATGAGACAGGATTTGAACCTACAATCTTGGATTTCAAAATCGCACGTCTAAGTTATGACTCCACCACAGCTCATGACAAAAACGAACGGTGTGACGAACAGATAGATACATCAATCATTAAAATCCATCCAGTAGTCTTTAACTTTAGGGAGCAAATCAATACTTACCACCCAGATAAATCTGATAAATACGCGTCTACAACCTAACTTTGTGTTTTTCATAACTTATAACAACCCTATAATACACGCTGTCGCCTCTTTTCAAATTCTTCTATCAAAAAAGAGCCTTTCACCATCAATATAGTTGTAAAATGTTAAGCTGTTACGGGTATAAATAATAATTGTTCTCTTTCCACACCCAGAAAACCAAAACCGGCCTCTAAACAGAAATCGTATCCCGCGGAGCATTCAGAGGGTGAGCTTGCCGGCCAGCGACGCCGACATCAGCTCGATTGACACGGACGTCGCCTCCGATTAGACATTAACGTTTATTTTTCAAGCATCGGTTTATTCGAACTTTGTACCTAACTCTGCAACACGTATTTAATCTTAGAAATACAGCGATTCACCAAAGTGGACGAATGAAATGAGAGATAAGATAACAACCAATATTTTCATGCCCTTCCGCCATGTTAACTTGAAAGTACATTTAAGTATATTAATGTATCACTGCAAAATTGGCGGGGGACATCGTTCATTTGGCTAATTTATTGTTTCTTGTTTATTAATATACTTATACATGTACATGTACAGTCGACGTCAAAGATATGTTTACACTTTTCGCCTTATTACAAATGAGTAAGGTGCAAAAGTGTAAACATATCTTTGACGTCGACTGTACACAGTTAACACACAAATACTTCTGGTATTTATTCTATTAATTTACGCCCATTTGGTAAATCGACATGTATTTTTGTATTTTAATTCGAACTTGTCTGTCCGACAACTATACTATACATGTATTGTGGCATAATTTCTAAGCGTGTAATTTTTATCATAGACCCGTTTTAAATTTAAACCGTAGCTTATTGCAACCAAATTACAGCATGTTTGAAGTTTCAAATAAATGTAGGTACTTATTAATTTTTTTTTTTACTTACATATTTATCCTGTCGTTAGGTAATATTGTGGAGTCGTAACAATAAGTCCAATACGGTAATAGAATGAATAGAGAGATAATATGGTACGAGGGCTGGTCCTAAAGTTGCTAGCAGCTCGGCAGTGGGAGTGTCAGTACATATTGAGGTGGTGTAAAATCATTTAAAAAAAAACGTTTTTTTTTTGCTTCGAAGTGTAGTCAGAGCCGTAATTTTTGTAATTTGGTGCCCCGGGCCAATACGTTTTGCCGCCCCAGAAGTCAAGGAAGAAAAACAAAATGCAATCAGCCAAGGGCGGCATATGCCGCCCCTGGGGGTTGGTAAATACGCCCCTGAGTGTAGTAATGGAGACCAGTTCTTGGGACTCCATGTGTGCTATCATTTTACAAACAGTATTTAGGGAGTTATCTGTGGAAACTACGACGTGTTTCATCTGTCTGAAAGTTTTGGCACCAAAACAGTAAAATTAATAGCTTATGGAAGGAAGGCCCTAGCCTGGAATACATTTTACTTAGATTTCATATGTATTAGGTTTTTGGACAACGTAGCGTATTAATTAAACACGTGAATATTTCAACTCAAAATAAGTAATATTTACTTATTAATTACTTTTTCACGCCACTGTTCGGAAATGTGGCAATAGATGATCTAAAACTAAGCTGGAAAGTAGGCAATAGCTGTAGCACCTGAACCACCACTACTACAATGTTTCATTGTTATCATCATCTGTCATTGGTTCGCTACAGTAATGAGTATCAATTAAAACATAAAAATCAATAAAAGGTCTTTTTTGGCGCAACTTTTTCCTTCAATAATAAAATTAGGTTATTTATAGGACCAATTTCTTGTTTAAAAAAAAAGGAAATGTCAAAACCATTCAGTTCATTTTTTTTAACAGTTATCCATTCAGTTCACGCTTAAGGCGTTTTTTACTTTTGTAGCTGTTTGTGTTTTTTTTAGCAAAAACGCTTCTAAGTTAGTCGGTTTGTAGCAAATAACAGAAAAACACCTCTTAAAAGTGATAAAAAAAGTAAAAAAGGCGGGTTCTGAAAATACTTACTGAATTGGATAGTGTAAATTGTGTTTGACTAAAAATACAAGAAACACGTATCTACGCTCGCTATATAAATGAGTTCTTCTAGTGAAGAAAATGATATTCTTACGTTGACGCCTACCGAAATTCAAGAGACAGCACAGGCAGTGGCTAGTAATTTGCGACCAGAGAAATCGCGGGCTAGTACTTATAGTTATGCAAATGTTTTCTTATTTCCTCGCAGTAGTCGTGAAAAGCACTATGTAATGCCTCGGCCGGAAACGCTAAAAATGGACTCGTATTATTTGAGACTCCACTAACGTGTCGGCCCTCAAACGCACTCCTCCATCTTTTAGCGGTTTTCCGTCCTCTCCTACAATGTACTAATCCACATGGAAACCTAACCTACAGATATTGTAGCACTCCTAATATTGCGAACTTCAGCTTTATTTCAAGGTAGTTAATGACTAGTTAATTCAGTGAATTGCTTACGAATCCACGAATACTTAACATTACATGCCGATACAGAACTCTTTGGTTTAGGTTTGGTGCCAGAAATATTAATGATAAGTTTTTGGCAAAACTTTCATTTTTGGTTTAATCTTTTATCACTGACTGTACTTTTCTTTCCACAAGTAACTAATACTAATCGAGACAACGCTTAACAACACCAAACACAATTAGTTTGGGTTGTTTTATCACAGATTTCCCTCCTCCTGTCTTCATCATCAGATCAGCTCCATGTCATAAATAGTCATAACATTGCATAGTCGTCCGATTTACTTATGTATGTGTCGTAGTCAGATCGTATAATCCGCCGTATTACATTACGGCTAGCCGTTATCAAAAACAGAGGCGTTTTGAAATGCGGCGGTTCGACGATTAGCCGGATTGTCATTGCGATACGTTCTTCAATAAGGCGGCCAACGTTTAGCCGCATCGTACTACTATTTTAGATTGTAGAGTGACCAGTTCTTTCGGTCGCCTACGTAACCGGAGTTTGACAATGTTTGCAATTTAATTTATTTTTACCATGGTCCCACCGCACTACATGTGTTTATTTTCCAAAACATTTCCTTCGCAACTTAAATAGACGGAGCCCCGCAAGCGGGGCTCCTATTTCTGGGCGGTTTGCCCTTCGGGCATCTGAAGCTACCTAACGAACCTAACCTACTTACCTACCTACGCTTTTTTCCCCAAAGTGTAATGTTTTCACGGACGTCTCACTAAATCAATAGGTAGGTAGGTTAGGTTCGTTAGGTAGCTTCAGATGCCCGAAGGGCAAACCGCTCAGAAATAGGAGCCCCGCGAAGCGGGGCTCCGTCTAGTTAAGTTGCGAAAGAAATGTTTTTTGAAAAGAAACAGTCCGACGAACTCCAGATTTGATGGACACCCCAGCGTTTGTCAGGCAGCGCCACGGGTGTTAAAAATGGGAACTAAAAACTGTCAAAGCGGCGGCTAATGACTCGCTGTATTACATTACGGCTAGCCGTGTTGAAGAACGTATGGCGCCGAATACATTCCGGCGGATTCTCATTCAGCCGCATTCAATCCGGCTAATCGTTAAACCGCCGCATTTCAAAACGCCCCTGTTTTTGAAAACGGCTAGCCGTAATGTAATACGGCGGATTATACGATCCGACTGCGACATGTGCAAAACTTCAGCTCCCAGCTCTCCAGCGGAAATCGGGAAGTGGGTCATATTTAGCTTCCAAGATTTGACCCATACTACCTAAATAACATAAGCACATACATTATTAACAGGGCAAGTTAAATAAAAGCTTGTAAAATGAACACACATGATCGAGGAAATTGTCTTTTTTTTGCATTTATTCATATTGTACAATCTTATAATATGATTCATTCTGCAAAATTTTACAGGCGAGCAAGAATTCATATATAAAACAGTAGCTCTTTCATATTGTACATAACCATTTTTACCAGTATAGTGAAAACATGCGTATAGTTTAGTTTTAGGATAATAAATTACTTAAATACTAATTTTAAGTTTGGTTCTTTATTAATACAATATCAATAGGATTGCACTATCCTGTAAAGTTATTGTAATGTACCAAAAAACATACTATGGTGCTCTCTCTGCCGATGAACTTTCTATGCTAAATACGTAATAAATGTATCATTTCAATATAAAATATGATCATCGTGAAGCGATACATAGATACAAGGCAGGCATGATAATACTGGGCTAACACTTATCTCACTTTGCTGAGTAGGTACATCGCGGAGTCTTGCGGGTGGGCATGCGCAAGGACCGAGTCGGGAACGGAGCGCGCGAATCTATTCGACATAGAAATCGTCTGGAGTGAGCCAAAAGAGCAATATTTAAACGAGTCTATCTATTATTATCGATTATAATTACTGCGGTTGACCTATTACGTAGAAAAGTATTAAGTTCTTTAACATTAATTTCATAGTTCGTTTTATTCCTCTATGCATGGGTTATAAAAATGAATGTCAATAAACTTCTTAAGTGAAGCAAATTTTTGGTAGGTATTGCATTTTTACACAGTGTTAACTTACCTATGTGTGCAATACTGTCATAGATTCGCGGGCATAATTTTTGGCGAAGATTTATGTAATAAAAATATTATAATATCGTTTGTTTCCTTTGAGTCGACAGTATAGTACAAACCATGGGATCGTATAGTTTTGCACAATCACAGATAAGTATATAAACGTCACAGTTTGCGCGTCCTCAGTTCGAAGTCCCGCATATAATTACCGAATGATATAAAAAACGTATAAGAAAAATTTAAATGCCACTTATCGGTAGTAGTTTTTAAGGTAACTATTACATCGAACATTTCCATTATTTTAAGGCAGTGAAACACCCAACTCAAATCCAAGAACCGTTGGGGACGAGATTACCTAGCTAACATTAAGATTAACTAGTAACGTATCACTAGACATTTTCACAGGCGACCTCTACATAACGGTCGCTTTTTTACAATATTTACACGTCTTATATAACACTAAGGGCCAGTTGCACCAACCACATTTGACAGACTGATCAACGTCAGCCGGCGCGCCCCGGCGCTTTACTATGAAACTTTGCATACATAAAAATTTAGCGAACTCTTTAACGATACGAACAGTTTGGGTGCAACCGACCCTAAGTCGGTGGCCGACGCCGCAGCGAGGGGTGCGCGGCACCAAGATGCGCCTCTAACTATCACTATACTAGAGACCGCTAGCAAACTGGTGAAAACGATTTAAATTTGTTAAAGGAAGTTACAGATTCGATTGTAATATTATTTAGGTACTGATTTAAAAAACATATCTGAGGTAATTAAATTTGTTATGAAAGAGGATATTGTTAGTGGTCCCCAGTGGGTGAGGGGAGTCGCGGCGCGGTAAGGCAGCGGTAAGGCGGCGCAGGGCGTGGCGCCGCGCTCGCGCCGATCGCTGCGCGTCTGCGCGGACTACGCGGCGCGCCAACGTACGCCCAATGTTACGCTAGACCACTGGATCATCGAAAGTCCATCGGCCCTATAAACGTAATAACGGCTTCAAATTAATTTACAGCTATACAATAACAATGTAAATATATTAGTGAATGTAGGTATCACGATAAATAATAAATCTACATAGAAGAAATCTAACATTTCGAGATCAGAAATTTACAACATTTATGAAACACGAATTTTTTCTATCGCTTCGTCGAGGTCAACGATTTGCCTTAATTTAAATACAAACACGTTTTGAAAAGGCGTACGTTTCTTATATTATATAAGGGCATCTTGTACTACTCTCATGTTTAACAATAATCACAATTATATGTTCGTTTACGTTTTCTTACATTATCCTGTGGACAAACATGTCTCGCAATATTGATCTAGCAACTATTATTAAAAGCTCACAGAAAAAATCCGCATTACATTACAGAGTAGATACATTGTACTAATAATCAACTATAACTGACGTAAAATATATAAAAAAAGAAACACACTTAAAAGCTAAACACCCGCTTACCCCCTCGACTCATACAACAACCGTCAAACATTATGAGACGAGTAATATCTGTCCGGCCAGGATACCGCCGCGCCGCGCCTGCTAGAGAGTGTGTCGGACCGCTTTAACCCCACTATGCGCCACAACACAACGATAACTCGACACTAAATAAATATGCATACTCTTTACATTATTCGCACTTGCCGCCTTTAATATATAAAAAAAAAACAAATAATATTACAATCACGCAAACTATAGTAGTTTGTGTTACAAGGGATCAAAATGATATATTTCCGTCAAGAGCGTACATTGAATCCTGAATGAAGCGATGGAATATAAAGTAGAACCCTGAGCGTAATGAGGGATTCAAGTGTTAACGCCCAAGACGAAATAATTTTGATACCGTGTGACACATACTGCTTTTCACATCAACTATGAGGAAAATAAAAAAAATAATTCAATGAGGAAATTGTCATGTATCAAAACACTATTTAAGCTAAAAAAATTGTATGTAAAAATGAAAAAGAATGTGTCCTAGAACAGAAAAGTACAACTTTGATCCCTCCTAGCAGGGAAGAAAAGTGCCACTTTGATCCCTCCTAGCGGGGAAGAAAAAGCCCTTTTTCGAATAGGTGATGTGAAAAAATTTATTCGATCACATAATTTTAAAACACTAATATGAATCTCACTTTAGGTTGCTTTTTATTGAATAAAAGCCTTGCAAATTATTGCTTTAATATATTCAACGGCAGTATGTGAATACCCAGGTTTATTAAGTAAGTATTAGTTTACACGCTAAAGGAAGTTGCACTACACAAATAATAACACATACTTATAACCTATTATATTAGGTACCTACTTCTCGCTGTTTGGTAACGGATGATCCAAGGGCCCGTCGCGCTCTCGAGCAGACGCCATCGCTACAAATTAACAACTTGTCTACGCAATCACACAGGTCTAATAATATTATGTTTTTCCTCTTTATCACAGAAAACCATTTATATACAATTTTGTCGTACTAAAATGTCGTAACCTACAGCATGAGTCGCGAGAAATGCTTTTAATTTAATCGTCCACCGACATGAGATATTGTGGGATGCTATGTATGTATAATTTTAATTATACTAGTTCCATAATAATGTTAATATATTACTGTATGTGTACGACATTTTTATTGCTTTACGAAATATTACTGTTTAGTGTTGAAGTCGTATAAGTAATGATTTGAGGAGCTACAGCGCCCACGCGTTAGTGCCAAGATAATGGAGTATTTTTAACAAGGGAAGGGGTTCTTGGAGCTAACGCGTGAAGTGACATGAGTTGATATCTTATCACAATTAGTGCTATATGAACACAGGTGAAAGCTTCTCTTTTGTCAGTATTTTGTCGAGGTCACTTGTATACGCATTACTGAACATCGCGGAACTTTAATTAGGTACAATAAAGTAGGATTTAAGCATATGGTTATCACTTGTGTGACTCGACAAAAGACTTAAACCGTATTATACAGGGGGAGGTTACATTACACGCTCGAACCATTGCTGACAGATAAAGAAAAATTGTATGGTGTTGAATGAATATTGATGAGTTATTATTCCGTTCATACGCTTATGTTATTACTGTTAATAACTCTCTCCAATTTATAGGCAAGACGTTAGAGCGTCTGCATCGTAGGGGAATGATTCATATGAAACATTTATATGATTGATGTCATATTTGTAATATTATCAGCAAATTTTGGATTTTTATATATCACACAGTTAAAATATCACTTAGTATGGGAGTTTGCTCAATTATTATCAATCCAAGAGCTTGAAATATTTAAGTAGATATTTTAATTCTCCCACGACTCCAATTTGTGTAACAAAGTACCCACATAATTATCTACTATATGTCTAGTTTCAAACTTATTATTCTCACAGTGGTTGTATTAAATCTTCGTTGTGTTTTTTAAATCTGTCATTTAGCGCGAAGGGAAATAATTTCCCAGCTGGGCACGTTTATGACCACGTCATTGTCGCCGTTGCGTTGATGACGATGCTTGAAGCTTACTACCGTACGGTTATCACCCCTCCGGGCTACTTGCTACTAAAATAATTTTCATCACACTTGTTAGTAAACGGTGTTATTGTATGCCAGTATAGCATACTGAGATAGAATTAGCTATATTATGGCCACGGGCGTAATAGATTTTTCTAAATTTATTTATGCCCATGGGCATATTGGGCATAATGTTTTTTTATATCATCTACTCAATTTCTACGCAAGGAGGTATAAATGAGTTGTACTTTTTGAAATTATATATTTACCTACCTACTTTTTTCCTTTTAGATTAATTATTTTAGTATTTAAAAAATATTTAATTTGATTTATTTAATAGCCGTTTGGAATATTTTTACACAATTTTAAATCGTGGCTGAATGCCGGATGGATCTGTGCCTTCGATGCCTAACCTGTCAAAAATGTTTGAAATGTTACCGTATTTAAGAATTAATTCGCTTAACATTTAGTTTTTTCCTCACAAGTGTGATGAAAAACATTACTTGTTCGTAAACTCTTATTTACCGCTCATAATACACAATGTAAGTATTGTACCTATTTATATCTAAATGCTATACTAGCAATGTTACTATTTACTCTGTAATTTATAGGTACTTTTGACATTCCTAAGAAAAGAAGATTTCTTTCATTATAACGACCCACTGTAACGCACTAGAACAAGCCGGTAGGTATATTATATTAAACTGATGCTAGTCACTTAGTTTTATGGCCTGTTTTCACATTGACTAGTATTAAGTGCTAGTTCATATATTTGCTACTAAGTGCAAGTAGCAAATGTATGACCTCGCACTAAACACTAACCAAAGTGTAAACAAGCCTTTATCCATAATTTTATTAATTATTATCTCAATTATCTGTCATCAATGGCAGGGGCGTACTTAGCTTCCAAATATATTCTATGATTAATATTAGTCGTGTTATATGCGACGATAAGGCAATAGCATAATATTATACGGAACGCGTACTTTCTATGTTTATTGCTTATGACATGTTCTTTCGAGGTGAAAGGATCGGCTTGGAGGTATTTAATTCTCACTAATAAATATCTCACACAGACTTTTGCCATTATTTGTCCGCTCTTGTATGGCGTACGATTATTACAAACATTTGAGATGTTTACTTATTAAAAATCTTAACTAATTAAATTATTTGCTAGCCAATAGACTAATTATACACTCAATGAGTCTGCACTTTTTGCAAGAAAGAATAACAATTTAGATGAACAGCCACTAGTAACTAACAATGCCTACACGGCGTACACTAGGTGTCACTTAAACATCTGCGAATCGTCGGTAGATAGTAATTATATTCTCACTTTTATTTCGCTTTATCCGCGATCACGTTGTTTTATAATAGTTGTACAATGAGGAAATGGCATTAATGTTTTATAAAATGTTTGTATTCAATAGTCCGAACTCTTTATATTTCTTTAAAGCCATTTTATACTATTATGCATTAGATATTAACTGTCAACTTTACTGCACTTGCCGGTTTGCTCATTGTCCGATTGTTGTTCAGGGTATTACATTTCGTAGTCGCCATGCTCCACACGGAGGGCTCAGGCTTCAGGAGGATAACAATTAATGGATATTATTATTAAGACAGCGTAAGGTATAAAATTTTTATTATTAAACGTTTATCCCCTGGACTCTTCCTACACTTAGGTGGAATAAAAACCTTAAATGCTAAAGTAATTTAAAATCCTAGTAAAAACAGTCAAGCCGGTCTCGCACCAAGACGTCACGCACGGGTCTCAACAACCGGCAGAATTGGCTAAACGATTGTAAATACTCATTCATTTAAATTGTAGATCATTAACGAATAATTACAACATGCAATAAAGTTATTAGTTTACAATTAAATAGTTCTATATCGTAAATTATTAGTGAGCCAATCTGACCCTGATTGTAAAGAAATGGTGACGCAGGTTTCCTTCAGTAGTTTTAATTAGCAGCGTGTTATCGTTGCTAATTAAAATACGCCACACCTGATCTCGATCAAGGAACTTTATATTATGCGAACCGTTTTTAAACTGACAAACATAAGGTTGTATTTAATTGTCCTTAGATAACTAGGCGTCACTGTATTAAATGTAATATGGAAGTATCAATTTAAAATTCCAGAATCGAGAAGCAAACGTGCGACCCTCGAGTTAAGTATTCTAGTGGCGTTCATTTTCAGCATTTGGTTGGTGTGTAATGTTCGAGTGTGCGAGGTTGGAATGTAGTGGACCGGCGGGCGCGCCGCGCCGCTCGCAGCTTGCGGGGCGTCCGCGACTATGGCGACGGCTCGATGCTTACAACGGTTACGAATCTCCTAGTGTGTGATGATTTAAACAATCTCAACACTGAATATAATTAACTTCACAACATTACATATAATATAAATAATCATTCAGAGTAATCTTGTTTAAATGATAACAGTACATAATTTTTATAATTTTACCCAATTTAATTTAAAAATGACATCTTTAATGAAATACAATACATATACAATTCATATTTTAGCTTTAATTGTATTTATTAAATTTAAATAACGTATAAAGCACTTGGGGGAGGACAGCAAATTCAATAAAAAATGTTATTATTAGGTATAATATTAACTAAGTAAAAATTATTTGCTATGTAAATATTTTATACAATACTAGTATTAATTTGTCTGACGATGAATTGCTAGTGTTTCCCAACGACTAAGTTGTAGATGTAGACGCGCGGCGCGGAAGGCGCACGGCGCCGGCGCCGAGTGCCTGGCGCGCCGCCGCGCGAGGCGATATAACGTGGACTTTATCGAGTGCAAATTTAATGATATAGAAAGTTACTTTTACAATACAGACTAATAATTTCATTTATGTAAAAATCCTAGCGCAAACGAGCTGTCTGGCACTGTTTCATACTTCGATTACCTTAATCGTAATATAAATTAAAGAGTAAAATTTTAGCGAATTAAAAATTAAATTTTCCAAAACTTTGTAAATACTAGAATTTGGATATAGCTCATGGAGGCCCGCCGGGAGGGGGCGCAGCGGAGGTCCGCCGTGTCCAGGAGGGACGTCCAAAATCCTGAGCAACGTAAGTCGTCTATATACACACGGTCGCCGAGTAAAAAACGAGATCGTTCGAGGCGTGTTGTCGCGGGTCGGGCCAGGCGCGACGCTTCAGAAGGTGTGCGCGTGAGTCGCGGGGACCGCGGCGGCGCGCACGTCTCTCTGGGAGCGCGCGCGTCGGCGCCGCTAGCACCAGTCGTCCTCGTCGGAGTCGGAGTGGCGCGCGCGCGGCTTGTACCCGTTGGGCAGTCGCGAAGGCGGCGCGGGCGAGGGAAGCGCGCGCGTGCCGCCGCCGCCGCGACCTAGCGCCAGCGCGGCCTCGTACGACAGCGGCGCTACTGGCTCGTACGACCGCCCTCCCCGCTCGCTCTCGTAGCCCCGCCCGCGTCTGTTGCAAATACTATGTGAACAAACGTACAACTTGTAATTCAACATACTCACGTCTTCTTTCTTTTTTTGTACGATCTCGGTTTTGAGGCTTTAAAACCCCACGACTGGAATAAGAGGCCGATTCTAAATTTTTAAATCTCAACTACTTACGACTTTGACATGACTTGCAATGCATCTCGTTACGACTCGCAGTGCATTTCGTGCGCACCAATAAGCGCGAGCCTATCAAATACATATAGGTACTATAAAATTTTAACACCTCTCTAGATAGGTATGTCAAATTAAAATGCTTGCTGGTGGGCCCAAAAAACAGAAGACGCAAGATATAGGCATCATGCACTTGGGTGTGATGAGATTGGTGAGAACTAGTAATAACTTTTTTTCTACCCTCGGTTTATTTAGATATATACCTTTTTCTTCATTGACTCGATCCATTTGCATTATTAGATAATTTTAGAATTGTACCTTACCTATCTCTAGATCTATAGTCTCGGTGTATCAGTCTTTCTACTTCTCGGCCATACTCGTACTCATCGTGCAAAGGCTCCACCGGGTCCCGCACCGTTTGCCTCAATGATAACTGAAACAAACCAACCAAATTAATGTCGATGAAATTCGTAGTTTCCCGTTTTGTACGTTTACATGTAGTTTTCAACTCTGACAGTGAAACACGCTCTTGCGTGCATACAATTAGGTAAGTCAAGTACGAGTATATATGTACTTACATGAGAGGGGCTGTGGGTGATTCGAGTGAACGGTGGCTGCTGCTTGACCTGCAGCGTGGACGGCTTGGTAGGCGTGGGCGGGAGCTGCCGACCGCGGCCACGCCGCGCTCCGTCCCTCTCCCACGACCGGTCCCGCCAAGCTCGCCACTCGCGGTCCCTCTCCCGCTCTCTTTCACCTATTGGAGCCCAAACTGTTCTTTGAATAATTTGGACGTTCTACTTAAGGCCCATTTTCATTGTTCAATAGGGCCCGGATCCTGCATGCGAAAACAGCGTTCTTTTCTGTTTGCGCTTTATAGACAAATGAGTACATATAAGGTCCCCGAATGCCCTATACGGACCCATCGACTAATGCAAATGCGCCTTATATACTCGCAACGCAACGAACATCAAAATACATCAACGTTTCGCCGAAATAAACAAGAAAAACCAGGGTCGTAATGAAAATATACAGTCTGGACAATAAACAGATGTGCAAACAATTTTCCTAGAAATATCACGTATCACGTCATCTAAACACACGGCTCTGTCACTCGTCTTCATGCGTGCGAAACCAAAATATTGACACTGGAAATCTAATTTGGTTTAGACACAATGCTGATCTTAGCAAAGGGTCTTAGAGGTTTAGTTTAATTCAATATAGACTGTATATATTTCAATAAATATTTTTAATTCAGACCCTTTGCTTTACAAATTTTTGGCAAGATATGCTCGACAGGCATTTAAAATAATTCAGTTTGATGATATAGACAAACGTAAGTGACTTAATGCAGAAATCGTCCGGGACAGTAAAGGAATGTGTGTAGGTAAAACTTTGTGTTAAAGCTTGAGTTGGCTTGCGTGACTTTTGATAAGAATAAAGTCGTAATATGCAAGGAAAGAAACTGAAATATTGGTGTATCGCTTGTGCGTTGAAATCAGTTTTGTGTGTTTTAGCTGTTACCACAAAAACCTATGTAGTTAAATGTTACTAGAGGAACGGACATTTGAAGGTGTGTTATCATGTTCGAGTTTGGATTAATGGACAGTGTGTAGGTATGTATGAGTGTGTGTAGTGTGTGTGGCGAGTGGATCTCACCGTAGGTGTGGTGTGGCGGGCTGGGCGACCGCGAGGGCTGGCTCAGGCTGGTCGTTGGGTGCGGCGCTCTCCACTCCTTCCCTGCTGTCAGGAATACCTTCATGTACCTTCCACCACGGTTTACCCTATGCCCGTCGGACTACCGACCTCATTTCCTTGCTCACAAAGGTGACTCTAAAAGTTTTGGGGTGTCTGTTCAAGGTGGTACCAAATGTACGGGTAGTGATGGACACGGATTTGGATCTGGGATATTTCTGGGGCTTTTTAGCACAACCGTCACTAAATCGCATAATGCTCAAATCGGTTCCACTTTCGTTAGCAACACTATTGTAATCACTAAGCGACCAAGTGAAGAAGAGCCCTTTAAGCGTTTGCATGCTGCATGGTTCAGGTAAACTGGCCAAGTGCATGCGCTTTAGGCACCAGAAGTTTTAGTGTAGTTATAAAAAGCAAGTAAATTTGTGCAAACAAGGGTGGGTAAGAGTTAGTTCTGTAAGTCGGCGCCATATCATGCAGCAGGCAAAACAATAAGAAGAATCTGCTTAGAAAATTGTTGTTACAAGCATTTTATTAATAGTTGTATAAAGTCAGCCGCTTTTGCATCTGCTGGCGGCGGTGCCGACCCTATGCGAAGTGAACTTAAATCTAGAAATGTCAAGTATTTCCTGATAAAAAAAACATACGATAGGAATAGCTAACAATCAAGTTATGAGCATGTATGGATGAGCTTTTATTTGATCATATCTAATTTGAACTATTAGTCGGTATATATGTAGATTACAAAACTAGCTTTGTGATGATATTAAGTATGGTATGGCTAAAATTTACAGACTATGTATCTATTCAACATATTTATTTTAGCATGACCGGTTCGGCCATAAAATGTCTTATAACTACAGCTACAAAACATGTCTACATCTACTTTAAGCTAGACTTCCCATCTTCTCACAAAACTTTCAGAGTACCTTCATGAGAAGAAAAATGTTTGCAAAACTGTTTAAATTCATTAATTGAAGCTAAGAAAAGGTTAAATATGTCATCGTTACTATTTATTAAATGAAAATAATATACTACGGGAATAAAATAATATAACAATTGAGGCAACCAGCTCAATAAAAAGCTAAAAGACTAGAAAATTTCTGGATAATATCACAATTTCCAATTTGCTAGCATGAAGCCACTGTCCACGTTTAAAAAAAGGGAGTGATGCATGCGCTGTTCGAGCACAGCTTCTGCACTTTCGCTAAAATGGCGATCGGTAAATTTGCTGATATCTATGTTGATCTAGTAGGTATTAGGTGTGTGGTAGGACGTCTGTAAGATTACCAGCAAATCCACATATTGGAAGCTAAATCGGGTACCTCAAACGTGTAGCATTGTTAGCTTGTAGGGAAAAGTGCGTACCATGTGGATGGTAGTGATGTGGCGGACGATGTGAGCGGCCGTGCCGCTGATGTTCGTGCTTCACTATCTCGACAACGTTGCTGACCGTGTCCGAGAACCCGATGTCGTGGTGGTAGCCCCCGTAGTGGCCACGCCGCCTCGGACTGGGCGTCCGTCTGAAAACACGCTTCATTAGCTCTGGCTTTAACCCGTTTCCCCTCATGCGACATCCCATGCAGTTACATGTCACGTACAATTACACGAAACAGCATTTCCTTCAGAATAACAAACGGGTTAGTTCAGAAACTTGTTAGTGGACGTTATTATTACGTGCAACGCTAACATACCGTTTTTCACAACGATTACTTTGAGATCAATTTCTTCTTCGATGACACTACAAAATAAAATGAAAACAGAAATAACTCAAAATAAACGGTAACACAATGATGTGAATTATTTATGTAGTATCTCACCTCAAACTGGAAGACCTGCCGTGGTGACCGTTTTGGTAGGTGTGCGGCGCCGTTAGTCGCGCCTCGTCCAGAGACTCTATAGAGGCGTGATGTGAAGCTACGTCTTGCAACTCCAACACCTATAAAATCACTTTAGGTCATAACACAGTCTAAAAGTCAATCAAAAATAATTATTATATGGTTTACAACTTCACCTCTTCGTGACATATCTAAGCATACCTATAACTGTCCCATATTTACAAAATTTGTACATTCAAGTAAATCATGCATTGAGTAGATCAGTGAAAAATATTTGCGTCATGCTACAAATCGTGCAGTAAGGTGCTGTTCGTTAATAACACACTTTACTTACCAAATATAAAGTTTCAACTAATACATATCATCATGCGATGCATGCTTTTATATAGATCCAGTACTCATGCGATATACGTAAATATTATGTTGTGGTGTAATGTTACATATTACGATTGTAATGTTTGTATATATGTATCGGTAGTGAAAAATCTATGTCTAATTATAACATGTGTTATCAACGTCTAATCCATAAAAAAATTACTCGCTTCATATATGTAGTTACAAACGAGACATTCACTATTAGAATATCGAGATATTATCACGAATAATTCAATACACTACATTTTTACTGATTAGTAAAACAATCCTATATTACTGAAAATGTTTACCTAATTATAAAAACCATCTGTAAACTTTGAAACGTTAACCATTATCCTTTTAGTAAGTACAACATATACAAGTCAATAAACATATAGTGGGCCTAAGCCCCTAAATTATCCTTTACCACAAATTCAAATACCTAAAAAACAACAAATATTTCATTAATTTTCTAATGATCAACAACAAACATAGGGACCAACATACGGCTTAGCTGTCCTTTACATTGACAAACCACTGTTCTAACTTTAAAATAAAATTACAACATATATACTATCTATGACAGATGGTGATGCATCGACATGTTTATTTAGCATAAATAATTCTGATACGATACGTTTGTGGACAACATTCTAATTAATAGTTTTGATATTTCTCAGTTCTCATGTGCAATTCCCCTTGAACGAGATGAGAAATAATTTTGGTGTAAACATCAATTTGCACTTGACAATAGCTAATTATATGATATCATAGGGCTTTACAACAAAAATATAACTTAACGTTGGACCCGTTTTAAAACGGAATTCACCTTTTTATTGTTCCTGTAACAAAAGATAAAGCCATGTAAATTTACGTTGGTATGTCATCTTCTTACACAACAAGCAAAACGTTAGAAAAGCATTAGCCCGACTGCGGTGCCTTCATACAAAAAATCTCCTCCTCTTTCAATATCGGTTAAAAAAGTAGCCTGTCACTAAAAGCTACTTGATTGACACCCCACCAAAATTGGTCGAGTACCATAGAAGCCACATAAATAAATACTCGTACTTAGTAGTTGGGTACAAAACAAAAGTTATTACTTCTACTATTTATCTGACTTGTATCTGGCGCAGTTTTGGTCTGTACAAAAATTGTAAATTTTTGGAGTGCTCCCAACTTTCGGGAAAAAATAAGTCGTACGTATAATAAATAATCCAGTAACTTTGTCGAATTTTGTAACCTGGCTCTTTTGCGTCAAATCCGGTAGTTCTGATTTTTTGCAGACTTGTTTATGATGTTGGCCCAATGAATAATCCAAGTTTGTGACTTCGAGCGCCGAACGCAACTTAGTCAAAAATCGAATAAACCGCATTTTTTTAGATTTAGGCGATTATAACCCTAAAGTACTAGTTTTTGGTAGTAACTTCCTATGGCGTTTTTAAAGTAGACTAAATTTTCGTGGCGGTGATGAATTCCATATAAATTGCTTGCCTAACCCTTATATTACGCCTAAGAACTGATGTAAAATTATAAAATTTTGAAAGGCTTTATCTCGGAAAATATTAGATGTACAGAGACAATTCTAGTGTCTTGTTGTAGAAAATATAGTCTACTTTAAAAACGCCCTAGGAAGTTACAATCAAAAACTAGTACTTCAGAGTTATAATCGCCCTAATCTAAAAGAAAATGCGGTTTATTGGATTTTTGACAAAGTTGCGTTCGGCGCTCGAGGTCACAAACTTGGATTATTCATTGGGCCAACATCATAAACAAGCCTGCAAAAAATCAGAACTATCGGATTTGACGCAAACGCAAAATGTATAATTTTACTGTATTATAATAGAGATATTAGAATAACTGCCCTGTACTCACGTACAGAACTTAATAATTTATTTGCAAGGTTTGAATCTCAGTAACAGTAAATAGTAGCTTTAGATAACGAATACTCACTTGAGTGACTTTCTGGTGTTGCGGCGGGCGAGGTCGGCGAGGGTGTGAGAGTCGTGGTCCTCGGGATGGGCAGCGACCGGCAGGGCGACGGGCGGCTCGTGGCTCAGCGAGCCGGCGCGCGAACCCGGGCCCAGTCCCGCCGCCACGTCCAACAGGCAGTTAAAGAAGGACGCCTTCTGCACCACGCACCCCACTTCACACATCCACCCCACACACGCATATGCGCAAGCTCATGTCACACGCCGCCAACAAACGCAATGGCAACTAACTAAAGCAGTGGTTCCCAACCGGTGGTCCGCGGAACACAGGTTAGTGAGAACCTCAGATGTGGTCTCTAAACCATGACAACTATCTATGCAAGCTATTTGGTTGTTAGTTTTTTTGTTGGGAACCCCGAACTAAAGCCTACATGAGTCTGCGCAATCTCACACCTTATGTCCATGCTGGAGTTCTTTAGTTTGTGTCATAGTGTAAGGTTGTTGAGTGTAAGAATTCCAACGAATGGACGTTGTAAAATGAATGCATACTGCATTGTATATCTGTGGTGTAATGTCAAGATGAATACAGCTGTATAGGTATCTGAGAAAACAACTATAACACGGTATGTTAGTAGGTATTATACGATGTCAGAGTTTCTGTTCAGTGAATACGTTGGATGACTGATTAAGAGTACGATATATATGATAGAGCTGTAAATTACAAAGCTTTAATATATTCATATACATGGTGCTAGTTGAAAAGTTAGTGCGAAAATATTGAAGCCAGATGCAGTTTGGTATGCAGCTAGATTATGACTGCATCGTTTGTTATCAGAAGAAGGATTGAGTATTTCTCTCCAACATGCGCTTATATGAAAATTTCCTTATTTATAATAAAGTATATATCATAACTACTTCCAAAAAGAACACGTATCTCATGATATCGTAAGTGTGAAATCGGAAGGATAGTGCTTAGGATAATATGAGTAAGAACTTTTTCGAAATAGTCTCGATATTAAACTTTCATTCTATTATACATTCTTAGGCAAAAAGAGCGTAGCAGAAAAGCATATTATTTCGTTCATCAGTAATCTTCAGGCTTCTACAATGAATAAATTAATTGAGCCAAAATGTAGATAATCGGATAAAGTAAAATAAAACATTCATTCGGTATTCAAACTACTGGAGGAAGAAACACTTTCAGAATATCAAATGGTTGTCATGCAAATTTTCCTAAAACGGTCAAACAATACATCTGATTTCGCCAATTGACAGTCAACACAATTAGAAGAAGGTGTAGGAGTAGCGAGCGATACAACTTGGTAGAAGACGACACAAATGGGGCACTACGTCGGACATTCAACAGCTACTAGACACTGCCAAACAACTCTCCAACAATGAGACTGTTCTACGTTTATTTTGCAACTATAGGACAGGTCACTATGTCGTGGTTTACGAAGCCCTGACGGACACTTGACAGACAAAAATATGCTTGACGCGCACAAGTTTATTTGAGACAGTACATCAAGTGCGTCACTGGTGCCAAAATCAACTGTATCTATTCTATGCTACTATCATGGTATGATTTCTTTCATGGATTACTATTGCGATGACTTTAGAAGTCATAATTTGCCATTTGGATTTTTTTGTATGATTTTCCAAATACGATGCGAGATAAAATATGATAAAATAAAAATGTCTAGAAAAGTGCAAGAAAAAAGTAGTCAAAGTCTCGTTCCGTAAAATATTAAATACTACCGGCTGATTGGCCGTAGGGCTATTCTCGCCGAATGCCTGAAAAGTAAACCACCGATGTAGTCGACTCATACTCGTACGAGTCGATTCCACTAACGTGACTCTGTATTGTTGTACTCTGCTAGCGCTTGTAATATAAAGAAGCCAATCGAAATTTTCAATCTCATTCTCGATTTAACTCCAATTCCATTTTAGCGTCATTTAACAACAATACATCCACATAAATAACACAATCAACTATACTTAACTAACTATAATGTTAGAAACTTTACACTAATGTGGGGAATTATAAGGGTCCATCAACAAACACTACTTTAACGTGTAGTATTACCTATTCTTTAATATTTACATTTGGCTCAAAGGAACAGAAGATGCTGTACATTAATTACACTTTAGCCACACGTATTTACTCTGGCTTCATTAGAACTACGCACCTACGACATATACCTAACAACAGTTCATTTTTGTTGAAATACCGAACGGAAACATCAGTGCAGTATACAATATTCACACAATAACTTACCGTAACGCCCTGAGGATTCCGGCCAAACCTAGTCGATCTCCAGCTCTCGAGGATGAGGAGGCCCGCGTAGATCTTGCCCACGGTCATTTTCCCTGTATTGAGTACATCGTTTCGAGGCACCAGCAAATCTAACATTTTCTTCGCTTGCAATGGCCATATGTGAGTAATTGTTTCCCTCAGCTCTTCATCCGCTTGGTCCATCTCGTCCGCTAGAACAACACATAGCAACGTGAACAAAAAACTTTCATTTAGTTTATTTTTCATTTTGTGTTCATGTTCATGCACTTTTTGTCCATTTATAAATACCTGATCTCATCTTGATGTTTAAATTTTCCCGTATCAACGCGAAGAGAGTTGTAGTAAAATTAACCTTCCCTTCGTCGTCTAACGGCATATTCATTCTAATTAATTTCTTATAGGCCAACCTATTCGGACACTTGTTGCCAAACCCCAGCGGAGGATCCATATTTTTTAACATATCATACATTTCCGTAAAGTGGATCTTTCCGCTGAAAAAAATAATTACATAAATAAACACAAGTAATATATGGAATTACTGACATATTAGTAGTAAAAACTTACGTGGCATTTGGGTCATATTCGGCCCATATTCTAACAAACTCATCAAGGTGATGTGCGCCGAGGATGGACGAATCCCTCGTTAGGTAATCAAAGTTATCCATAATGACAGCAACGAATAAATTTAACATCTGTGGATATTCGTTTTACATGAATACAATTCTGACTGTATCGCTACTTATTGGGGCTACGTTATAAAATAAATATATTTTAGCTAAAAACAAGTAGTAGGCATGCAATTACAATTAAATGTTCTGCAAGTATACACACGTAATTTGTTTCTTACTGTTTGTCTGTTTGAGGACTACGAGTAATATACTCGTACAATTAAGTCTGAATCGCAAGTTTATCTTAGCTAGCATTAACAAAGTGAGGTAGGTACAAGAAGTTTCGATTTCTTATGAGTGACCAAAGTAAAAATAAGGTCATTTTTGTTTTAATTAGAATATACACGGTATGGCCTGTAACACGAGCAAATAATTAAAACATAGATTGTACTCCTCAAACGGTGACACTTTTGTTCAACAACCTTTAAAAATTATGAAGTATTCAGACTCCCTATTTTTCACACAAAATAAATATTATCTTCAATGGACGCCATCGCCACGCCATATCATCATACATCGTTATCGCGGGATCAACAACGATTTGACAGTAGTGAAAGATTATGACAAATAAATAATAACAGAAGTGACATTCCTATTGGGTTACGTTCTTATGTACCTATGGACTCAAAATGTAGCAGAATCGAATTTAAATAAAAGTGTGGTCATCTATTACTAAAATCACATAAAATACTTTAAGAAGTAAATACTGATATAAAAAATTAAATACATTGGTAACTTGGTTTTCAAGTTGACATGTTGACTTATAGGTAGGCATTTACATAGTGAAATACGAGTTTGATTGACCTTTTCCTGCGAAAACTTCATACTAGATATGAAGAACATCTTAGAGGTTTAAAATGTGTAGGCAGAATATACCACTTTTACAAAACGGACGTTCTGTTACATGTGTTCTGTGACAGGCTTGTTTTTGCTCCCGCGATAACGATGTATGCATATCATTGTGATTGACGTTGCTTGTCACGCCTTAAACATAACAAAATTCGCAATACATTGCGTCTTAGAATAAACTTTAAAGTGTATTAAAAATCATACCACAAGTTATTTTTAAAAGTCGCTGAACAAATGTTGGTCAGTATGAGGAGTACAGCTTACTGTTTAATTTTTTGCTCATATTACAGGCCACACCCGATATTTTACTAATAATTACGTTACTTACAAGAAATGAACAGAAGAATATAAACGATACGAAGTAGGCGTAAGCGAGCGTGCTTCCGCAAGGTTCGCTTGGACTCTTCCCGGCCTTCTCGTCGCACTTTGCCGGCTTGAGGCACGCCAGCATGATGTTAGGCCAGGACTCGCCCGTTGCGCATCTGAATACCAAGTGACTAACAAATACCCGCATTTGCAATGATTACCCAAAGTACCCTTGACCTACGGATAGTGACCCAATTTGATTCGAGGAAGTGATAGATGTGACGTGGTGATAAATAGCGATATCACGGCTGTATTGCAATTTGATATTTCGTCTGTCTAAACTTGATATATGACAATGTCGCTTCTGTGACTTTCTCGTATCGAATGAGGCCCCTGTTAGACCTCTATTGTATATGCAACAGAATGTGTGCAATCGTGGAAAATCCAAGACACACGGCCATTAGAATAGAAGATATCTTATTGACTTTTAAAATGATTAGAATTAGTCAGTAGTTCAAGGGTCTTTTGGCCGTGGAGTAAACCGAAACCCTGTATCTCTACTCCCTGAACTGAATTCTGAATGTTTATAGAGTAATGAATTATTGATGGCATTTCATTCAACAGTCGCAAGAACCAGTGATTCGGTTTTGATAAAAGAAAAAAAAAATAGTTAATAGTTTGGGTATCTTCGGGTAGACCAATTATTTTTAATATGTCCGAAATTCAAACTAAACATTTAAGTTTTCGAATGCATGTGATTCTAATATAGTGTAAACTAATTTTGCCTCAAAACCTATGTGGAGGTACAATTTGACTCCGAATTTAACGACATGCAGTGAGGGCAATCATGCATTTGCCAAACACAGACCTAATAATATTACCTGTTTAATTTTTTTAAATTTTACTAACAAAAGGTAGTCCAATTTTTGTCGATCAGTGCTAATGCTGACACAGCAGTTGTCTTATATGGCAAAGCAACATTGATTATGTCTATAATTTTGTAATACCCAGATATGTAATGTAACTCGATATTATCCTTATGGTATTGTCCCTTACCTGAATAGTAGCATGAGTGCTTGAATGAAGCTTTGAAAGTTGTTGTGTCTGTTCATATCTGAGTCGGGTGCTAAGTCTATATTGCCAAACACCTGTGTCCAAGCAGATACAACACAGAAAATCAGCATTGTGTGCATAAATACGTGTACCCTACACATCCTATGCTCACCCCGCTCTATAACAGTTACTAAGTTGGTTCTACCTAAATGATCTATTGCTACCACTAATAAAATGTTTTAGGGGTACAATGCGAAAACAATAGTATACAAGGGGTTACTAGTTACAAAAATGAGATGCAATATTAAGGACAATTTGAAGACAACACTATCGGCTAAATCTACTCTTGAATGTGACCAAACACTATGTTTACGACATGTTGATGCGAGATCGATGATCATGATTGGTATGTACATGTAACATAGACAGTAGTGTCGGAGTCTTGGGCACAACTGCGCAAGAGTTGAGTCAAGATGCCACACCGCACTCCATGTGCCATGCTCTGTAAGAACGAATCTCGGCCGTGTGGGCGCCCTGCCGCTCAGTGGACAAGTGAACAGAAAAGATCGGTTGGCACCACTACGCTGTACTGTACTCTCACCGAAATAGCAGCAAAAGTGCTCCCACGAAAGATCGGAAGTTGTTATGCCTGTTGATGGCAGTGTCTGGATCGTATTGCATGTTTCCGAAAACCTGCCATTAGAAAATGATCAGTGCCTACTACAGTGTAATGCTCCTGCGCTTCCATGTCGTGTTAGCCTATGGAATAGGAATGACTCTTGGGAATGAAACTACTGAGTTCAGATGGAATGGAACAAAATAACGCATCTGGCAGGAATGTCTGCGCTAGTAGTACTTAGCAAACGGTATAAACGCCTTGTGAATAACTATTTGATATTTTATCATAATGGCAACTAGATTTCAAAGGAAAAGTAAAATTACGGCACTAGATTAATTTTAGACCTAAAATAGCTTGCACCCCGAACACTACTAACCTACTTGTAAGCTAAACTAGGTCAACTAGTAAGTAATACTTGAGTTGATTTTTATTTCTAATATATTAGGTAATTTGTAAAAATCGCTAATGAGCATTGCAGTACCCAAAACCATACAGATATTACAATGAACAAGTTAAATCTAATACTGTATCTATTATGAATACCAACTGTAAAAGCTATACAAACTAATTATTTTCCCCGGACTAAAATATTGGGAAAGGAAATGTTGTCATCATCATTATTACGTCCGTAAAGGCACATTTGCAATATAAAAACACATATGAGAGAAATGATGAACAGACCTGCATCCCAATGATGGCGTAGATAAAGAAGAGCATCGCGATGAGAAGGCACACATAGGGTAAGGCTTTGAAGCTCTGCACGAACGTCCACAACAGTATTCGAATGGTGTAACCCTGCCTGAGCAGCTTGATCAGTCGCGCGGCTCGAAACAGGCGGAGGAAACCGACGTTGAAAGTGTTTTCCTGCAAAGCGTCAACAGTGTTCTACTATCTAGTCTCTAAAGTTCCATCAACACCGCCGAATATAATGAAAACTAACGAAATTACCTCTACCTAGTTGATATAAGACAAATAAAGTAAGTAGGTAAGTTCTTAAAGTATTGCAAAGTCTTTGTAGGCCAATCGAATCGACTACAAATTACTAGCTAAATCGAAGTTCAGCTAGTAATTTTTTCGAAGAATTAATTACCAGCGAGCTGGAAATAGTGTTATTACCTTAATTTGGTCCTAAATTTTTAGATCGAAAACGGTACGTCCGATGGAAAATTTGTGCTAATCATTGTGAAAACTGATATCTGAGGATCTGAAAGGTACCATAATATGAATTCATACTCTAAGTTGTAAAAAATGCCCGCCATTTTGAATTTCTATACACGGTGTAACATGACGAAACCGAATAATTTTAACCACGCATTTCGTTAGGTCAATTTCGCCAAAAAAAAAATATTTTGTTTTGTTTTTTCAATTTTTTGAATGTATTTGTACATAAAAAATAAATGTTATTGGTAAACTTGTCACTTAAAATTGATTTTTACATTTTTTTTTCGTGAAACCCACTTTTTGCAAAGTGTTACTTGTCACTTTTTGACATCTATCAATAAGGATATTTAGACTACGTCCCATAGCAGCAACATCACCATCAAAAGGCCTTTTACACTATGTAACAATAAAAACTTGTTTTTTTTTTAATTAATATTATCTCTGAAACTAGGCGAATTTCAAAAAAGTCTATAGGACATTTTTGTCTCTAAATATGATCAGGAATACGCTGTTAAAATTATTCGGTTTCCTCGTGTTACACCGTGTATATTTCGTAAAATCATGTTTAAAATCCGAAAACTCCTTTTTACCAGTGTCTGATCCGTCAAACCTTGCTGGTAGTGCCATTGTAATTGATGGTGGATCCTTCTACATCGAGTGGTTTGGCAATCCAAGGAAAATATTATGCACATCTCCTGGGATTGCACAAACTCAGATTGTAATCAAATGAAAGTATTAAACGATTTCCAGCTTGCTGGGAATTCATTCCTCAAAACGCTATTTTTGGATCTAATTTGATTGACATATTGATGATTTGAAATATTTTTTGCCTCTAATGGACTGATGGTTGTATGTGTTTGTTGGTACGTGACACGTGACATTATTGAGAGCGACAGTAACAAAGTTCTCGTAGAACTTTACCAGGAAGTGTAGCAACACGCGATCAGAATCAATTGGAATGGTAGCAACACTAAAACCACCACAAAAAATAAAATTTTAGGTATCTACGTCAAACGGTCTCTGAGAAAAACGCATTTAACTGATTTTCAAGACCGAAGTGATCCCATAAGTGTTCCGTGAACAAAGTTTTGTACGGGACACTAAAAACTGTAATGAGGTACTAAATAGGGAAAATGACAATGCCTTATTTTAACTCTCGAAAAAATAATGTGTTGATGGAACCTTGAAATTCGTTAATTAGGTACCTACTTTTGTTTGGTAAAGTTACAATAAAGTAAGTAATAAAATTTGTTATTCTCACCAAAGCACAGTTATAATATTTATAAATATAGGTATGCTTTGTTGAAAATAACTAATAAAATTGCAAACGGAAATGGCGCAAGACAATTTGTACGTAAATGTAAGGTATTATTTATATCTCTTGCTTCGAATGATGACAGCTCATATTTATATGGAGTAGCTGTGACGTAAAATATTTGATTATCTATGATTTAAAAATGTAACGTATACGTAAGTAATAAAATACGGTAGAATTAGACCATGATAACTCAGCAACGATTTTAGCAGCACAGAATGTGCAAGTGTTATTTATACATCTTAATTTTATAGAAGTTTGACGTTTAAAATAACACTTGCGCAGTCTGGGCTATCAAAAATATCAAAATCGCTGCATACTTATGTTGAAGCTAACTCTAGATGAATATTTCTTCTATTATTTTTATTTAATTAAGCCCAACGAAAAGAGACTTAAAGAAACTGTCATAGGAACCATCATTCAACGCGAGAAGTATAATTTAGCTATGAGATACAATTACAGAATTATAAATAACAACAGTAATATTTCATTTACAATAATATTAAATTTTAATGAAATTTTGTTGTATATAGTATATTATATTTTTTAATTTACCGTCCAAAAGCCACATATTGCGAGGTAATTCCTTTTTTTTGCGCTTTTTCCGTTTTTCAACAAAATAATGACATCAATTTTTTATGGATTTTTTTAAACTACATTTAATTTCCTAAAGATTATACCACAAAGTAATAATTAATACATATGATCGCATTACTTATAAATATGTTTGCCTAATCTTATACTATTCAATATTCATATAAATTCTAATACTAATAAAATTTATTAAGAGAAAAATTCACACTGACTCGGTCTGTGAATTGACACACTAAAGTAAATTAAAAAAGAAATGAAGTACCATACCTAATCAATTGGTCACACAATCCTAAACAGATCTCTTTTAAAATCTAAAAATGTAACAAAGTAAAAGATTCCAAACACTTCCAATGTAACAAAACCAATTAAATAATAGCCAACACAACTATGAATACTATCAAATTACGTATTAAACACCAAACTTTTAAAAATAAAATACTTCTAAATTACTTTCTTTGTTAGCAAAACTTACTGGAACAAACTTGTAACTAAATAAATTTATTTTAAGAAAACACTCTTTGAGTGCAACTACATAATCTAGCCTAAAACTAGCACTACCATAAATTTTCGATCAGTTTTAATTTAATTGCGAGTTCTACTAGAATCCGTTGTAAACATAACATTATATATAAAATACTATGTTTCCTAGCAAAACAATCAACTCAGTTGGTTACCTGCTGACAGGATATGTCAGAGGCACAGTGTTCTGGTAGATCGCTCTGTAATCAGGACAAATCGTTTACCTTCCGTTCTCAAACATACCGACTGTTAAAACATTACCCTCATCTGCGGCAGCCGAGTTAAAAAGTATAAAACTACTAATAGTGAATTATATGTAATACTTATTATTATTACTCGTACACTCTGGCCTAAAAGGTACCAGAGTTTGAAGTTGTGTGCATTAAATATGCGATGAATCAACAAATGTGTTGTCACATTTGGGAAAAACACTGATTGACAATGAAAAATGTGTTTTCTGGCATGAACGATCTTTCAATGATTGTCTTACGATCGGCGATTAGAATTACCGATACTTTCAAGTGTAGCTTTAAGTAAAATAATATACATTCGCTAAAACTTGAAAAAATATTATAAGGAATGGTGAATGTAAGATTTATTCATGTACACTCAAGAGCCTAGAAAATGAGTCAATACATTGCTTCTTAGTTTTTAGTGTACGTTTTGCTGTTGAGTGTATTTTGGCTGATTCATACATTACTACGATCTTATGGTTATCTTATTCACGTTTTAATTTTTCTTGTGAATCTCAAGTTATTACAGATACTTAGCAGGTTATGCATCGTTATAGTTCTCTCAAGCAGAGAGAAAACGTTTGTGCCAGAAAACTAAGATCTAGATTTAATAAAGACAATGCAAGTACAATCCTTGAGGTTCTAAAAAGTCCTTAAGTTTCAGGGTTTTTTTTTCTCTAATGATCAACGGCACCTGGAAGATTTGGAAGTATCTTGGAGCCCGTAGGACATTTTAATAGCTCAAGGAATGAAATCACTTCATAATATTAATACTCACGCCCAATTCCATGATGAGAGCGTCAATAATACTTCCAATGACCGTTATGAAATCGAATGTATTCCATGGATCTTTGAAAAAATTCTGGAATCACAAATTAGATGATACTTTTTATAGTTAATGTACAGTGTAAATAATCACAGAATGGATAAAAAAATGTATGTTAATCAATATGACATCGAGAAGTAATAAAAAAACAAGGGGTACAAATGTACACTTTCTATTTAGAACAAGTAGGATGTGGAGTGGGATAAGGAATCTCTCTCTTATATATTATTCAAAATCAAATTAATTTTGCATAACTAGAAAATTTTTAATTGAGTGTCATGAAAACTATATCATATAAAAATTAAGCGGCGTTTTATAATCTATAAATTCTAATTTAATAATATTCAAGTCAGTACTGAATATTGAATGCTAAAAAATCATTCTAAGATATATTAAAGAAAATAATGTGTGTTGTCTTATATACACGGCATTATTGGACAGAATTATTAAAGAATGTAATCAATTTTACGCCGTGTGTACAAGAATTATGTTATTACTTAAATCTGTTGTACTATTTAAAGGGTAGCTTACCTGACATCCGAAGGCAATCAGCTTCAAAACGGTCTCGAGAAGGAAGAAGATCGTAAAGATGAGGTTCATTAATGATAACGAGTCCATGAGTAGTGTTGGAGCCTCGTGAAACTACCACAAAATCAATACCAATATTTTTAACCTCAAACTTTATAAGTAAATACCAAGCCAGATTTACTTTTAATAACATTCATAAATACGACAATAGAATCACCGGTCTGCTGAGTACTTAAAAATAATTCTGGCTCATTGGTTTAATACTCTAACAATATTAACTTTTACTACTATCTGCTATAACTTTATAAAACAAACTCGTTTTGTGTATATCATGTTGAGGTGAATGTACTGGTGTGTGCTGTTAAGTTCCCCCTTTTCATGACCCTGTTGTAAGTATATGTGTGTCAGTGTGTAGGTATATGTGTTGTCATATTGTGGCTTCTCAGTGCAGCACGTGCGTTCATGCAATCGGATTAAACAAACATGCACAATTGCGTCACCACAAATTTACTAGACACATCAAGTTTTGCAAATCCCTTGTGAGCTACTTAGACGCTAACAAGAAACTTGCAATATAATGTACATAATATAATTGATAGAAGGAAACAAATTTTACAAACCTTTGACTACAGCAGTACTTCGCCAAGTTTGAACCGACTGTTAACTTACCTGAACCATGTTCGGATGGCTAACTCTCTGAAGACAGCTTGAAACCACAAGTACAGTTAAAAGTAAAGGAACATTTATACTGACTGTGTGTGAAACAAACAGGTGCCGCATGCAGCAGGAAAGCCATGCTCAACAATGAAATGCCGAAAAATGGTTATGTTTTCATTGGCATCTAAGCTATTACTTTAAGAGAGAAATCTTGTAAAAGGTTTCAAATTTGGGTGGTCTTTGGGTAGGGATATTATTTACTCGGCTCGA
This sequence comes from Cydia splendana, assembly GCF_910591565.1. NCBI lineage: Eukaryota > Metazoa > Arthropoda > Insecta > Lepidoptera > Tortricidae > Cydia > Cydia splendana. The sequence continues at coordinate 7,628,765 of NC_085987.1, read as the reverse complement.
ATTATTCCCATACAGTCATGTAAATAGACAAAAAAACATATTAGTAAACAGAAAGAGTACATTTGTGCCTATTTTTGCTGTTCCATAGTAACCAAATTATTTACCAGAACGATCCGTGTATTGGTTTACTTACTTTGACACCGTAAGCGATGATTTTCAACACCGTTTCCACAGAAAACATTCCAGTGAACCCCATATTCGAATACTTGAGGATATCCGCGTAGAGGTCATTTTGATTATAGTACTGCCATTTTGTGATGACGTGCCAGGCGTATTGGATAAACCCATGGCAATGAAAATAGATATTTGTTACTCCATATAATCGCATCAAGACTTCAATAATTTAATGAGTACTGATAGATGTGATGTTTATATAATTATACGTTGGCAAGTAATGTTGTATCATAGCTTTAGGCCTTACGATTTTGAACGACGGTAAGTTAGAAAAGGATAACAAAAGAGAGGGGATAGCATGAGTGAGGTGAGGAAACGTGCCGACAAGTCATTAAGATCAACAAAAATACACAGGGTCACAGTGAACGAGAGCATCAGCAAATGCTTTCTTGCCTACTAAACAGAACATTACTAAAATTAATGTAACATAATGAGGGGATTCTTAACACACAAATTCTGAACAGTTATGAACTTTTGTATCGTTACTGGATCAGTTATAATCGCCTATGTAAATTTTGATTCACGGTAAGATTTAAGCAGCTGATAGCCACCACCAACAATCACGCCTGGCAGTAGGCCATTCCACGAAGCATGCAGATCGCTCACAAAAATAATTAGGAACAGGTCTTATACAAGATCATGCAACACGAACAACAATAATGGCCCATGCCCCGAGCTCACTGCTTTCAGAGTAGTTTTGCATAACAAGCACGAATAGTCCAATTTATATTTTGTGTTTCATGTGCTGTAGATGTGCAGGAAGGATACGCTTATCGTGCAGTAGACATTGATACATACATAATGAATAGCAAGCAAGGAGTCACGAAAGGAACACAGAACTGAACGTAGGATTAAAACAATAAAATTATTCGTGGCGTACACTTGACGGGATAGGCTTAGACAGATCCACGGCGCATTCCGATGCAGTGTACCTAGTCACGCGACGAGTTTATATTCCATAAATGTCATTGTAAGTGTTGCATGTGTTGTGTAATTTTGAAAATCTTATGCTAGGCAGTACTTTGAATTTAATAGCCAATTTGTATTTTTTTCCTTTGTAGGTATCTAAGGCGGGAATTACAAAGTGAGGTGTACACAATTTTGCAAGAACGGGGTTGTTTGGTGCCGACAAGTATTGGACGCACGCAAGTATAACATATAGTGGGGATTATTGTTAGGGACATTATGCTCTTTACCAAATTAGACAGTTGTACACGAAGCGGGCTCAATCGTGGATAAATAGATCTAAAAGATACTCGCCAGTTCCGACGAGTACCTTTTACCCAAAGGCCATGAAGAAGTGTCCCGACCAAATTCACTTGACGCTAACACTGATGGTAAACTGTGTAGATTGCCATTGGTAAAACCCAATTATGAATTGTGGTCGGCGCTGGCAGCGTCAGCGTTGAGTAAATTCGTTTGGAATTTTTTTGTGGTCTTCAGGTACGCCATAGTGAGTCCGGTCACAAGCACCTGTCTAGCTTTGGCCGAGCACTAAGTGATTACCGAATTTGTTCTGCTAAACTAACTCGTCATCAACTGTGCCTTGTGGTTGGACTAACTTTTCCAGCAACTAATTCATTAGTGACCGCTTCTACATTTTACATTCAAAGTGCTTACTCATGTTTGTATGTAGTTTGTTTAGACGATATCTTGCTCTAAGTAGTGTACAAACAATTATACAATATTTATACCTACTATCATCGACACGATTATTATTATTATTCATTAAATATTTCAATATACTTAAATATATAAATAATAGAAAGATTGTGTGTGATACATACCTTCATCATGAGTAACAATGTGTTGAGTACGATGAGAGTCATGATGAAGTACTCAAAAGGCGTAGAGACTACTATTCTCCACACTTTGTACTTAAAACTCGCCCTTTTGCTTGGCATATACCTCTCAAGAGGCCGCGCTTCTATAGTAAAGTCTATACACGATTTCTGTAAAGAAGAATGTTAGTGTAAGATGATAGAAAACAAAAAAATACTATGCTCTGCTTACTACTTCTGTACACAGCTACATACTTCCTATAAACTAACCTGATTCTTATCAATTTCACCGTCTTGTAACTCGGCTTCACCTTGCTCTTGAAATGTGATAATTATCAGAGCTACGAATATGTTAACAAAGAAAAATGGAAACACCACAAAATAAACGATATAAAATATGGACATTTCTATTCGAAAGTTTTGTATGGGTCCCCTATCTTCATACGTAGCAGCCATGGAGTTTTGTAACACCCTGAAAAATAAATTGTATGATGTGTTATTTGGTGAGGTACATACAACACTTATGGATCTTATGGTAGGCTTTGATGGCACGGATAATGCGTTGTGACTGCGAGTTTTCTTATATGCTCCATCTATTAAATGATCGGTTTCCCGCGCAAACGATGCGAATGCAAAGATCAAGGGGCACCGCGAACACTGAAATTCGCAAATTGTGGACACCTTTCTCTTTTACACTCATTAAGGCGTAATTAGAGTGACAGAAAAAGATGCCCGCAATTTGCGAGCTTCAGTTTTCGCGGTAATAGCCCAGCACTTACTGTGGCCACCCTTCTCCCGTCTGTACCGCAAAAAGCGTGAGCATGGCAGTGGCGACGTTGTCGTAATGGAAGAATTGCGTCGTCCACTGCCGTTTGCTTACTTTCGGCAGCAGGCTATTCGCCTCGTAGACGAAATACGACCCTCTGCAATAAAAAACCCATTTGAATACATAGTTAGACCCCACTTGAGTAGAGTATATAGTTGGTATAGTATCCCTTATCTCATGAGTGTTAGTTAAAATCATTTATTTGTGATGCGTACTCTATAACAATGATTATTCATGGGAACCTTAGAGCATTTAATAACTGGAGTCGCCTTTAAGAGCTTACCCCTCTGCCGAAAAACTCAGCCAAACTTTTGTCTGGACTGACATGGCTATTTGTACGTTACGTACAAATCATGTAGAAATAGCAATACATTTGACGTCCCCTCCCCAGCAAAAATCGGCAGACTGTTTCGTTCAGAAAATGACAGCCATGACGTCTCCATTTACTAAATGCTCTAAGATGGGAACATACCTACAACGCGTAACTAAAACAATTGAAAATCATCCATACTTGAACATACATTTTCTGATATACCATCACGACCATTAATGCAGTCTTCAACTTAAAAATATAATACCTACACAGAATAAAAATGTGAAAAAGGAGGGATTTCTTGGAACATTGTTTAGGTAAAAACATATAGAGGCAGTGACAAAAATACCACAAAATTTGTAGCAATAAACAAAGTATACTCACTGGCAGTCTTCAAATGTATTCTTACTGATATCGTTGCAGTGAAAAAATTTACCATTAAAAAGTTGTACTGCAATTACAGCAAATATGAATTGAAACAATATGTACACAATGAGAATGTTAATGACGTTTTTCAAAGAGTTCACCACACAGTCAAACACTGCTTTTAATTTAGGGATTCGTTTTATAGTTTTCAACGGCCTGAGCACACGCAACACTCTCAGCGACTTTATCGTCGATAGATTCTGAGCGCCCTTTTTCACACCTCTGTAACAATAGAAAATAGACATACAATATATATTAACGGTACGATTTCACTCCCATATTTTTAGTAGACAGTACCTAGGGCAAAATGTTTCAGACAACTTAGGTGCCTTTTCATTTCGCCGTATTACATCTTTTTTTTTCCATACGAATGAAGTGAAAGTGATAGTATTTAGGTATTCTGCAATTCGGGTATATTACAATGCATTTATGAATGTCAAAAACTACGACCGGTTTTAGAACGGTGGTGTAGGGTAAAGCCCTACACTACAGCCCTAGAAACCATACCACTGACTGACCAGACGAAACATATTCAACATTAAATATATTTCGTCACTTCATTTTTCGGATAAAATATTTACATTCGTCAGTAACTTTATCCGTCGGGTAGCAATCGCACAATATTTAAAGACAGATGTTTTCCAGCGAATTCGCTCTGAGCGTTTTATAAATTGAAGGGTAAACGGAACGAACACGCTACTTAGTGACACTGATAACATTTTGAGTATCGCGGTTTGAAAGGAGCGATGTACATAATTAACCATATTATTTTCGTGTATAAATAGGTGTTTTTAAAGTGGGAATAAAAGGAGTTGTATTTATGATTAAAGAGGTAACAGAAGCTGTAACTAAAAGTTCATTGAGAATTCTTCATTTTGAGATTAAAATATAATTTTTCAAAAAAGTGATCATGATCAGACATGTTCTTTCAGTGTACCCTTCAATTAGTATTGTGAAATATTTTGTACGTACCCGATTTCAAAACCGAAGCTTACTAGGGCACATATTACGACAGCAGCATCCATGATGTTCCATAAGTCGCGAAGATAAGCACCCGGGTGAAATAGTATTCCCAGATCAACAATCTTGAGTAACATTTCAACGGTGAATACACCGGTGAACGCGTAATCGAATAAATTTAATATTTTATTCCTGTGAAAGAAATTGTTCGCTTAATTTTTTACAACTTTATACCTGTATTTGAATTGCTTGGACTGTACAATCTTGAGCTATGTGATAAGGCTTATTCTATATTCCGATTCCTTAACGGAGGGAAATGAGCATATGACACCTTTGGGGAGTCTAGAGTTACAAGAATCCATTAGTCCAGATGGGCTGTACGCTTATCGCATAGATGGGGTGGGAAAACTTAATCAAGTTAATTGAATGATTATACGGAATTATTTAGCTTAAGTACGTTGTTTATACGTACCAGGCGCTTTCTTCAACTACAGGATCTTCAGCTGCTAAAGCCGCAGAACTCATACATATAACAATCATGATAAAAAAATCAAAGTATTTTAAATTTACAACCCAATGTGCGCCTCTCCTAATTCTGCAATCAAAGAAAATACACAATGACATTATTTAAAGACGTCTAAAGAGTTTGATACATATGAACTAAAGTGTAAACAGAATATTAAGAAAACTCGGCAATCTATAACGATAATATATACACGAGCGACATATATATATACGGTTAGAAGCGAGTGGGAGTGGGACAGCTGAGCAATATGAGCAGACTTAATATTAATACTTTAGTTTTACATTAAATAAGTATAATATTACATCATTTCCGTCTTTGTTGTTGTGGTTAAATATAATTGAAAGCATTTTGTATTACAATATGTACTATCTCTGGACAATATAAATAAGATTTCTGGAATGAGAAAGAGAATAGCACAAAGCTAAAGGAATCTGCGACGAATGAGGTAAATGCACCATGTTTAGAAATGCAAGTAGACGGAAAGGGTAGATAAGATATCCTCGACCAATCTGCACTGTGGGTAAAACTGTATCTTCCGTTAAGTCTACACCACCCGGGGCAGAATACACGTAGTGTCAGACAATGCTAAGTGCAAATATAGCGTCAGTTCACAGATTAGTAAGATAGTAAACTTGACTAAATTGCAAATACAGAACAGTATCATGGCAGCTGTTCAAAGTGTTCAGACAGGATATTTAAGTCGGTCGTCTAAATTTTCCCGTGGTTCATGTGAACGCAAGGGCAGTGCTTCTAATGGACGTCGTCTTCGTCAGTGCTCGTAGTAGTTTGTACAGTCAACACGCACATCATAGTCAAAAATATGTTCCATAGCTCTTGTCAGCGAATTAAGAACTATGGGACATATTTTTGAAAAGTCATATGCACCCATATTTTTACACTAGACTGTACTAGTTGTATTTCACTAAATGTGAACGCCAATGACCTTCCTAATGTTCGAATATTTTGCCTCAATGTTTCGCTCTCTTTTAAAATCAGCACAGATTAACCATAGATAGATAGTTAACTTACGGATTAGTGGGTGACAAAATGAACATGGACGAATATGGCAGCATTGGTTTTGGTCCATCTGGCACCTCGTCGTCATCCTCTTTTTTGGCCTCTTCTTTCTTTTTGTTCTGGAATTGTTTGAGACACAGTATAAACGACTTGAAATATAAACTTAAATAGAATCTACATGTATGACGTGTATAAGTCAACTAGCAAGGCTCGTAACGAATTTACTTACAAATTAATCTATTACTTAACATAACTTCGAATTTGCAAATTAATTAATGTTTATTGGTTTCTAATTGAAACAATTTTGATAATTAATGATTAAGCACTAGAAAATCATTATTGACAATAACACATTTTATACTTATAACATAAACATAACATCGAAGCTAGTAGTAATTGACAGCAGATTCTACACACACATGCAATGCTATAGCTTGTATACAGGTGACGTCACCACTTCGTTATCACACACATGAACCAGCCAGAAGAAAGGAAGTACAATGATGATGTAAATTTAAACAACAATACGTACTGTTTATGCCTGGAGAATTCAAACGATATAACATTATACAAGATAGCAATCTATACAACAACAATAACAATGTAAAGAACACCTATACATAAGTAACAACCATCAGGCCCACAAAAGCGACACATACTCGCATGAGACCATTTTTAGAACATTGTTGATTGTATTTATTATCAACATTAAAATAACAATGACTATGCAGAGTGAACCAGGATAGTAGATGATATGAATGGATCAACTTTAGTGTCGTTATTCTATCCCGTCAGCCAGGCGACAATAGTAGAAAAGTTTGTTAGAAGAAATGTTATAGGTACTTCGTTCTACAATATGTTAAGTAGATGACCCATTATGGAAACGACTTATAACTGTCATATCATAAAAATATATATCTGGTATTTTTTTAAACCATAGATACGGTTTTAAAACTGATCCAGGCGACCTTAACCATGGCAACGAGTGGCAAGAAAAAGTTGATTCACCGTATAAAGGCTGACTCACGCTTGTCCGGGCCGGACCGATCAGCCATCATAGAAAATGACGTGTCGGACGCATCGGTTCAGGCTCGGCCCGGTGTAGCGTGAGTCATTCTTAAAAGATGACACACACAGTACCTACACCGAGCGGAGCCCGTCACCCGGTGCTCAGGCACATAACTACATATTGAAATATGAGCCCTTGTGCGTCAGAGTTGAGCCTTTTTCATTGTTTAGAGGAGAGAGATTGTCAAAAATTAATCTACGACAACATATATGACTGTCAGTTTAGAAGTATATTCTACGTAAGCGAGTCAGGCACGGTTCGGGCTCGGTACGGACCAGCGTGAGTCATCCTTAATAATTTGTTCTGACCAACAATGTTCCAAATCTATTGCGCATGATCAAGCCTAGCTTACACCACCATCGAGCTGCTTTTACCTTCCTGGTAGTAGGCGACGGCGAATCTACTTCGGGTGGTATCCCGTCCACCGCGTGTAACGCTCCCATCTCTTTCTTCAATTCCTAATCAGCCGAAACAGAGGTTGTCGTATGAAACAAATTTTGTTCAGCACATCCGATCTTCCATACAACAACCGCTCGAAAGTGTTGTGTTTATGCTCGTGGAAGAGTGGTTGAACATGCTATGACTTTGAAAATAGTGATTCTATCAACTCAGGTCGGAAGCATCAGAGGATGAAATAGTAACATTCATGTGAAAAACAGCGTGACAAGGTAAAGAGAGTTGAGTACTTACTGCAAGTTGCTTCTCCTTGTCCTCCTCGACCTGTTCTTCTTCCGCAGCTGTCAATTCCTGGAATTAAAACACAAAACATTTACACAAAAAGCTTGAAATTTACAGGTGCGACACAACAATGTAACACTGATGTTATATTGACAGTCAAACGTTAAAATCTCTGGTTACCTCATACATATTATAGCGAGGGAAGTGAAGGCATTGAAAATGGTAACGCTAGTAGGAATTTATCAAAGTTTTTTTTTCCAAGGATTATCATTTTTAGCGGGGGATATGGCCAATCATTTCACGAAATACATATAATATAAGGCCACCAGAGAAATGCTCTCATTAGTAATGCACTTACCTGAGCGTTGGCTAAGTTATCGACAGCGATGGCAAGAAACACGTTGAGCAGAGTGTAGTTCCCGAAAAGCACCAGTATAACGAAATACAGAGAGTAGATCATGCCCTTCTGTATGCCACCCTGTGATTCGATGCCGTGATACATAACTTCGTTCCAATCTTCACCTGTTAAAATCTGAAAGAAAGGAGAGTCCGTATTGTTTAAGACATTCTTATAAAATGACGAGTGGTTAGATTTTGGCGGCCATATTTTCGATTCGACATAGGTATTGCCGTACACAAACAACAACACGTAAAAAAACGTTTAAAAACATAAAAAAAATTTAATAAAAAAAATAACCTGTTGTAATTAAACATTACTTCAAATTCAAGGAAGTTAATTGGTAGTGGTACTTTATGAGACTCATATCAAGTATTTGTCATTAGTTTTTCCAAAAGTTATGAACATTTCGATACACACCTATTCGTGGAGATTTCTTATCTGGGATATTAGTCACAACAAGAAATAAGGTTACAGTAATTTACTTTTCTGTGTGTATATTATCGAGGTAGGAACGTAGTCCAACGTAGAACTTATAACAGTTAAGAAGTTGAGATACGTACCTGGAAGACAGTAAGCAGCGCTATAGGGAAGGTATTGAAGTTAGTCGGCGGCGTTCCCTCCTCGAAGTTGAACTGGCCGCCGAACAACTGCATGCCGAGCAAAGCGAAGATGAGGATAAACAAGAACAATAGGAACAGCAGTGAGATGATAGATCTCATGGAGTTCAGGAGTGATATCACTAGATTCCTGAGGGACGACCAGTACTTCGTGACCTGAAATAGAGGAAACATGGAGGTTAACATCTATGGTTTATGGTCGTAATCTATATACTAATCTGTATATGTCTTTATTAGCCATATTTTCATCTAAAGGTACAGGTCATGGCTGTTTACAAAGATAAAATAAAGAGAAATAACGTATTTATGTTACCTTGAATATCCTCAGCAGTCTTAACGCTCTCAACACAGACAGGCCGAATGAGCCGCCCTTCACTTCGGACCACACCACTTCGAATATGGAGCCCGATATTACCACGCAGTCAAATCGGTTGAAAGAAGACTCGAAGTATATCCGCGGTCCCAAAGCATACATCTTTACCCACATCTCCATCATAAAAAGACCCAAGAACACAAATTCGGCATAATCTGAAAAAAAAGGAATAATATTTATGAAGCAAAAAGTCTTTACAATACAAATTAAAAACATTGATGACCGCACTAGGCACGTTTGTATCGCGAGAACCAATGTTTATGACCAAGTATGCTATAAATAGTCGGTTGACAGATTAAAACGTTTGGTAAATGTTAGCTTGTCTAGAACTAAGTACTTACAAATTGTGTCTAAATCAATTAGAATCATAATTATAAAATATAAATACTGCCTCTTTAATTTTTGATGTACATATTTAACTAACTGCCGTCATTATGCCACGAGATTACTGATGTGTACTAGGTACTGAAATTCGAAATACTTACATAAAAATGAGGTCAGCCATTTAGGTTGTTTATAATGCTCGACGGCGACACATATTGTGTTGAACAACACCAGCACAATGACGAACCAGTAGAACCACTGCGTCTTGACCGTGTGCCGGATCCAAAAACGAAATCTCTTTTCCGCCCGCCAGAAGTCTGCACACTTGCCCACCGATCGCGTCTTGCTCTTCAAAAAACCTAATAACACCAATGAACCATTAATAAATATATTTCGTCTTCATGCGAGCCTAATGAATAAGCTTACGATTCCGAACGACCAATTGTCTAGTATCAACATTAGCTATAGGAAGAACTGGGATTTTAGCGTCATTCAGCTAAATGTCGTTGATGTTTCTAGCGTTGGCGATATTCTCAACGTGCCCGAATTAGGCTCTGTAGTAATTGGCACCGCCAGTGTCGAAATTCGATAACGGCTCGAATTCGACTCTTCGCTCATAAATCTTTGACCCCCTGGGGATATTCGTCATGTTATTTCTAGCCTCTTTCAAGTCACGCTGTAAGGTAACCTTTTTGCTGTAAGGATCTAAAGCCCAAGTCTATCAAGCTTTAGTTAACATGGACAGTGGGGAATATACCAACAGATGAAAGAATAGCAAGGACGTCATAGAAGGTACTCAAACGACTTTACGCCACATGAAAGTCTTTGTGCACGTAAAGGCGCTTTATCGGGATCTGAAAGGGGTCACTATTCTACGACTATGACTATACTATTTTGACTACATAGAAGTTGTAAAGGAATATTCTACCAGCATCACGCTTGATCCCATACCTTGCTTTTTCTTTGGAACTGTAAACAACCAACACAGAAATAGAGTACGAATACTTAAAGGTAGGGTGGCAATGAGTGTAAAAGAAAATCGACACAGTCATGCAACATTCACATAAAATTATGTAAGAAAATAAAAACGATTCAAAAATCGCTATTGTAAATGAAAAGATTACTCATCAAATTTACTGTAATAATAAGGCACGAAACCTATTACCATCTATTATTCACAAGAAAGGAAAATTATCGAAATTATTGTGAAAAGGTTAGTAAATAATACTGTCGCTATCGACGCGTAATTATGTGTTTCTAATGAACGAAAGTAAAACATTCATTTTGTACAGCTAGATGAAGTTACATATGTACTCGTACCTACTGGAAGTAAGAAATGAAAACGATGAAAAACAGCAAAAAGAACTGGCTCTACGATTTTCTATTTCTTTACAATTAGTAGTTAAACATGAAAGTTTCCCTTAGGGTCATTCCACCGTTTCGTTTGTTACACTTGAACTCATAAAATAAGGTTTTATTCGATATTGTAACAGGAACTAGGAGGTTATAACTATTGATTGTTCTACTACTTTGATAATATTTTTTTTTCCTGTACACACATAATTAAAGTATAAGAGCAATAACGAGAGAATCACTAAAAAGTAGCTGTTTCGGGCTTTACGCGAATTGGCCTATATCTTCTGACCATCAGTACCAAAATGCATAATTTAGCGAATTTTGTCAAGTAACCTCCAGTTTTATTTATGTCAAGTAATAATAGTTAGTGTAGTCTACTGAAACACTGAAATAACATTTAGTATCATTTTTTATTTAATTTTAATAAAATAAATTACCTGTTTCGCTTTGGTTACTCATGGTTCGTTTCGGGCGTTACGAGTACGAAATTAAGACAGATTCATACGAAATTATGGCTCATTTCATTGAAATTATTGTCTTTTTAATAAATTTGATTAAAATCATAAGTAATAAATGCTGAATTATTATAAAATACATTAATCTTAACAATAAAAACTGTTTCTCGAAGATATCATAATTATTTTTCTTTCTATGCGAATATTTCCGAAAATATTCACTTAAACAAAAAATCTTTGATGGTGACACCTATTCATTTTGAAAGACTATCCAACGACACCCCACATCACAGGATTAAAGGCGAAAAAAAAATATTTTGTACAGGCTACCGTAAAATTTTTTTTGTAATGTTTGTGTTACTACATTGTCGCCATGATTGATTTATGTATCCATGCCAAATTGCAGCTTTCTAGCACTAACCATCACGGAGAAAAGCCGGGGACGGACAGGCGGACGATCAACACGTTTCGGGTGTTACACAACTTCAATCTTTAAAACATACGACTAAAGCAGACGCTAAAACAATAATTATTACACATTTGAATAGGTTCACATAATAGCCTTTCTTTGGCAAAACATGTTTGGCTATAGTTAATTACGGGAAAAGTTACACATACTTTTATCTCTTTTTCGTTTCGGGTGTTACTTTGAGACCACAGTCTAGAATACTCTTCTAAAAACCGATTAATCCATGCTTTTTAATATTTTAAAGACAAATTATAAAATTACGATATTTTACCTGAAATAACTGCGAGAAATTTGTAACAGTTTACAGTTACTTTCTTTTTAATTAGTCTTGCCAATATCGCTGTATAAAATTAGTTTTACGCCTATCATTTAAACGTTGCGAGCAAGTACATGCAAAACATGTAAAAAATGTTTTTTTTTTTTCGGGTTTTTTTTCTGACATGAAGGTTTGGTATGTTTTCTATGGAAATAGGTTAGTGTTGACTTCTTAAACCAATTTTCATTTTTGAACCCTTGGTAGCGTTTATTATGGAATGACCCCTTAGTTAAAACAATAAATAGAAAAACGTGTCTGCAAACTACCTTGGCAAAGACACAACGCAATCTCGTCGAGCTTGGGTGAATAGTAAATAGCTGTCTGAAGAAAAATAGGTAATGTCAACCAGTTCTTTGCTGCTGCCACTCGACAATGATATAGGCGTGAGAGTGAGACGGGTATACTGACCGTCGTCACCGCACTCCTCGTCCTGCTCCTCCTCTTCAGTGTCGGTGCTTTTACTTTTGCCGAGGTTTTTTAACTTCTTTTTGGCCGCTGCTTTCCTCCGCGCTGTAAAATAAGTTGGTTTGTTAAGTTTTCTTCGCAAATGTGTCCCTTAACTTCAAACTCGGGTAAATCCATTCGACCCTCTCAGCAAATATGTACCCTATTTACCTTTTCTGAATACCAAAATCGCATAATCTGACAGATGGATTTACCCGAGTTAGAAGTTAAGCGACACAAATGTGATACCTATTCAAAATAATTTTAGAGCGACTGGATCTCAAAATTGTATACACACCTTCTATTATGTGCATTTTCTCCTCCTCGGTGGTTCTTTCTTCAGCTAAAATTACTTCCTCTGAAAATATATACACATTAATATGACTCTTATCATTGTGCTTCCTTGACCGCACGTTAGATTAACGCGCCGCTTTTTGAGTCTTGGTGTAATATTTCTATTTAAGCAATTGCATTGTGGCAAGTAACTTACCGGCTTTACATATCCACTCAACATAACCATTGAGTTCTTTTTCTAGTTGCTGTTGTCTTCTTAACTTAAGAAATTCTTGCCTATTTTCTACTTTCTCTCTTTCTTTAGCGAACTCTCTGTAAAGATAGCGATACTTAATAACTAGCAGAAGTAGCGGTAGCTTCTAAACTGTAAAATGTGTAAATGGACATTATGTACCTACACCCATATTGTTGGAAATTATGTAGTTCATATCTGGCATTCTCGTGGTCTAATGTAATGTCAAAATAAAATTATAAGCAAGTCCGGTAACGCAACGAGGGTTGAGATACTGATTTTAAGCCATATTTTTGATGCCATATTTTATGATGATATAGTCTACCTTGTAACTAACTACTATTAGTGTAGTAAATAAAGGTAGTGGACCCCGCAGTAATTCCTCAACCAGAAAAAACTTTACAGTATGATAAAGTATCAATAAATAAAAAGTATTGTATAAATTTCCAAAGAATAATAATAATAGAATTAAAGTAAATACCTAAAGTCTTAAATCGTTAATATCTTTTTACGGAAAAATGCTCCGTTCAAACTTTCTTCACCAGACATATTCATGTAACGTATTGCAACAATATATGAAATATCAAAAAAATATCCCAGCAGAAATACCAGTATTAATAAAATAAAATTTTTTGGCGTCTTGGACCGGAAAATTGCTCAGTCTAATTTTTTCACTGGAATGCCATTTTATTGCCGTTTTATACCTACAAAATGAAAATCTAAAATTTTTCCACTCTCAGTTTTTAATAGTTCTATAATACATACATTTCGATACGCATTTTTTTTGGATTTTTTTACCCACTGCGCCAAATTATATTCTAAGATCATATAAGAAGAAAAAAATTACAGAGCAATTTTCCGATGAAAAAGAGCGTCAAAAAAAGGAAGTATCATAAAAAAATATTCTGATGTTTGACAAAACTTTTAGATTTTTTTCTAGTATCACATACTGATACAAATAACTTATTTTGTAAAATAATTTTGGACTGAGGAATTACTCGGTTCAATATATAATCAGATTTGTGTTTTTACCTAACTAGGAGTGTTTTTTTTTGGATATTTATAATGTTAGTCTCGGCTCATACTATACAATAACCAAGCTAAATTTCATCGACTGAGAAATTAATGCATGGGTCTCCATAAAACAACTTGCTTCATTTACTACACTATATCATAACCCTCCATTTGCTTTGCCCTAGTCGGGTAAAAAAAGATTTCTATTACGGCCACATTTTACAGCTTGCCCCATAGGTGTAAACTAAAACACGTGCTATAGCAAATAAAATTTAAGGAAAAAAGCCTATGAATCCTGTATTTTATTGAAATAATTGATGACGATAATGAATGAAAATTATATTAGAAGATCTAAACTGGTTTATAGCTAGAGCAGTAGTAGGTTTAATATGGCTGTGTTTATATTGTATGTCAGCCTGCCAGTCACTTTCTAATACATAAGTAAATGCGAGAGTGATGCATGACATGATATACAACTGTAACTATCTATACGAGTATGCTTCCGTTTCTACAAATAAGCACGAGCCTACTAAACCACACGAAAAGGTCCGAGCATGCCAGGACAAACTATCATATACGACAGGGTGTCCGTTTTTGGGGTAATATAATTATATTCATGATGATCATACTGCACGTAGGAATAGTTATTACTATCTTTTCTAGATTTGTTTAGCGTTTATAGATACCGACTAGCACTATACATAGGTTACTACTTCTTAAAATTAACATATGTGAATTATAATAAGTTTTTAATAAGAAGTTAGACTCTAAAATATTATATGACTTCAACCAAGCAATGTACATTTTCTGCATTCTATCTTCTTCATCTAAGCAATAAAAATAAATATACCTACATATAGCGACGACATAGACTAGGAGTCCTCTAGACCGAGTTTAGAGCAATTATTTCATGCAACCGATGATGCCAAAAATGCGGGGGTGCGCGGGACCGGGACGAGGTGAGCGAAGTCCCGTGCCGTGATTGGTCCGTTCAAAGACACGGACGTCACACAAAGACACTTTCGACTCGAACATGGAGTAAAATTACCGTATGCGTGGCAGACGGGGGTAGCGCGACTATGCTCAGCCTGGAGGATGTTTTGTCTGTGAGCGACGAGCTAAGAGGTCATAATTTTATTGTATCTTGTAGCATACAAACAGTAGCATAAAAATCAAGAGACGCAGTCAGATTTAAAAGAATTTCACCAACATGGGCCTATTTCACCAACTTGACAATTTCCTGTACATTTCTGGGTCAGTAATTAAACGACGGTATAATATTACATAGCGTCAACGTTTATTTATTGGACCAGCATTGTACGGTGAATTGTCAGTGTCAGGCGACACTTGGCAGCGCGGCCTATAGTGTGGCGAGATGCAATTAGATTAAGAGGAAAGGGGACGACCGTTTCACCGTACAAACATAGTCCCCATTTTGCTCTCTGGATATTGACATTCTGGAATATATTTTTATAAAATTGGATGTTTATTAACGATAGCTATGCCACTTCGTTTGATTTTTCTTTTGATTATTAAGAGTTAGGGACCCAAAAACAAATTTAATTTTTATAGGCTCTTAGACTCTTATAATATATTTAAAAAAATCTTATAAATATGGCATAGTTCCATAACTAGTTATGCTTTATTTATAAGATATTTTTTATTGACCATTCAATATACATTAAACTGTGTAAAAATATTTTCTATAATGTCAATACCCAGACGTTAGTTGGAGAAGCGGTCGTCCACTATCGTCTTAATTTCATCATATTTCAAATTTGTATACGCCTCCAGGGTCCTAGCGTCACTGCACACATCGGACCTGCTTCCGTGATCCAGTTTAAATAAGCGGTAAAGTCCGTATTGAACATCTGTCTCGCTCTCTCCTTCTGGAACTGAGCCCGTCTCTCCACACGCCCTCTCTCGTTAGAGAACTCTCTAGATCGAGGAATTTATGATACACATAGTTTGGCAAAAGTCGCCGCTCATTGGAATATAGGCACACAAATTCATACTGTCTTTTTCTTAAGCGACCCACAGATTACCAGTTCACCGGCCGATATCAGCCTGTCAGTTGTTCGGAGCTGTCAAATTTTGCTTTTAACTGACAGACCGATATCGTCCGGCGGACTGGTAATCAGTGGGTCCCTTTATGCTAGTATACCTATTATACCTTATAACTCCAAAAAAATGATGTGTTTTTTTATTCTACTATTACCGACATAATTGGTTTCCCAGGGTATATTATGTTTTCCTGTTCACAGACTGATAAATCGTCAGGCGTATGACGTTGAAAATATTTAATATGAACAGCGCAAGTTGGAATATCAGAAACTTATTAGAGCGGTATTTGTACCTACTTTAACAATGTTTCTCTTTGCGTTCTTATTGGTGAATATTTATCTCCACACCTCTCGCTCAACTCTGATGCTCGACACTGATGGATGCTTACAATAAAGAGGAATGAAGCGCAGTTAATAGATGTCTACGTTTAAAAACTTACCCGCTAAGAACACCGAGAACTAAGTTGAGCATAAAGAATGAACCCAATACTATTAGAGGCACGAAATAAATCCAATTGAATGCACTGCCTAAAGCGTCGTTCGTCTGAAACAATTGAAATGTGGTTAGTCAGGTGTCATTTTGCTTCCGACGTGAAAAGTTCATCGTAAGAAGAGACCACGCGTAACAACTAGCATATTTATAGCTTATAGCCTCTTGAGAAACAAGCAGTTGTTTTTTTTTTAATTTGGAAGTTTTAGTTACTCTATAAACGTTCAGAATTAGGTTGAATATGTAGGGGAAACCCGTGTAAAACCGTATACCGGGGTAAAACCGTAGACTGCCCATATATCTGTCACTAATTCATATTTTACCGCGCTTAATGCGCTCGTTGTCGTCCGCCAATAGGAGCTATTCACCAGCAAAGGCTATAGGCTGTATGCACGCGCTGCGGAAAAATATTCAAAATAACTGTTTTTTGGTGTGTTCAATGTTATTTTTCGATATACTACTGAAGCCTAATGAGGTGAGTTACTGATTAATTACATTGAATTGTGTGTCTTTTGTTATAGTTACCGATAATTCATAAGAGTAAAAAATCGTTTGCGTGTGTAGTTGTGAGCGACTAGTTTGTACTTGTTACCCTCGGGCCACAACCGTATGGGGTGAAACCGTATATTATATGATTTTGACCTTAACCTATGATTGACAAATACAATGTATTTTATTGTTTTAAACACTGTCAAAATGCAAAAAAACAACTAATAGGTAAGAATGGGATGTAGAGGCAATGAAAAAATCAATTAAACCCAAAAAAAATCATTGACATGTCTGTACTGCCTTGACGAATACGGTACAAGTCGCGTCAATGAAGAATGGTGCAGTGTACAGTTTGCAAAAAGATGGGCTCATGATGGCTGTACCGGGTACGACTCAGAAGAGTAATGTTAGTTTCATATGTATGGCATGCGTTGCTGATAACTAGCTACCGGGTCAATATCGTATACGGTATACGGTTTTGTACAGGTGTCGGGTCAAAACCGGAAAAGGCAGCGTTTTTGTTTTGTTATGAAAATTTCATTTTTTGTTAAGGTTTTCGTAATTTTGTTTGTGGCATGATTTTTCCACTTAAATTAACTAAATAAACGTGTTTATTAGATTACTTGGTCTTTTGTAATTTCTACCCTAGAGCTTC
Source organism: Cydia splendana (assembly GCF_910591565.1). Lineage (NCBI taxonomy): Eukaryota > Metazoa > Arthropoda > Insecta > Lepidoptera > Tortricidae > Cydia > Cydia splendana. The sequence goes on along the minus strand of NC_085987.1, from coordinate 7,611,004 downwards.
TAATCCTTAGCTATACGGCATTGCCCCGGTCTCCCCTACAAAAATTTGCACGTTTGGCCTAAGGTAACCGAACCTTTTGCACGTTAGTTATGATAACCTAATCTGGGTTCCAACTTTCTTAACTTCCAATAACAGAGGGAAACGAACATTCGCGATGGTTTTAGTAAAAAAATGACTTAGTTGTTAATTGTAAATAAGAACCTATTATTATTGCAATTTTATGCCAATAGCACCTTATGACCAACTACATTGTATCTCTTTTTTGGGCTCAATTGTTTTTTTTTTCTCAGCCAGCGTGGGTACGGGTTCAGAATGTTATAAGGTATATGCTACCCAATAGAGGATGGCAGTCCAGCCCTCCATCGTGATACACTGGAAGACGGTGAGCATAGCGAAGCCGATGTTATCAAACGACGTGATGCCCTTGTTCGGTCCCTCCCACTTTTCTAAACACGTGCTCTTATCGTATTCGCAAACGTTGGCCCCCAACGGCGCCAAACTCTTGTTGTCTGCGTTGCACGGCGTGGCACTGTCGCCCTCATTCATTATTTCATCTGCGAAAATAGAAACGTCGTTATAGCTTACGCAGTTTAGAGAACATTCGCGTTTTAGCAAGCTAACCCAGGTTTCGATGTCTCAGCGCCACTTGCACCATCCCGCTAAAACCGGGGTTAACCGGTTAAACCGTTTACCCAGTGTCAAATTGTACCTACTGGTAACCATGGTAACTCCAGGTTTGACCAATTAGTAAATGGTGCAAGTGGCCCTTAGGGTGTCACCGCGTTTGTCGACGCCGAATTAATACAGTAAAATTATACATTTAGCGTTTCCGTCAAATCCGGAAGTTCTGATTTTTTGCAGACTTATTTAGGATGTTGGTCCAATTAACAATCCAAGTTGGTGACCTCGAGCGCCGAACGCAACTTTGTCAAAAATCGAAAAACTTGCGAAATTTTCGGTTTTTGTTTAGTTTTGGGCGATTCTAACCCTAAAGGACTAGTTTTTGATAGTACCTTCTTGAGACGTTTTTAAAGAAGACTAAATTTGCTACAATACGAGATTAGAACTGTCTCTGTAAATTGAATAGTTTCCGAGATAAAGGCTTTCAAAATTTAGATTTTTTTGAAATTGAGCTTGTAAGCTAAGTGAGTGCAGTGAGTATGCACTTTTGACTCAGGCGATGCCGCTTGGCACGGTTGTTCCTAAGGTCAAACAAAGCTGATTTGGCGCGGTAGCCACGACATCGTACCGTGCCTACCCCCCAAAAAGGGAGGGGAAAGGGTCGGATCCCCAGGTCCAATCTAAGCTATATTTCTTCCTGCTCTTAGCAACTAGGGCAAGTTATATATGATTTTCATATAATTTAGAGCTTCCTTATTCTATAAAGTATCACTTCAAAGCAGGCATTAATAATTTTTTTTGGAAAAATATGAAGCGGATTGAGTGACGATTTCCATAGAAATGTATTTATGGCCAAAGTTAAAAGTTAAAAATCTTTAAAAAAACACTTAACTTGGCGTTTTAAAAGTATGAATATAATGTTTTCATCCCTAAATTATATGAAAATGATATATAACATACCCTAGCTCCTAAGAGTAGGAAGAAATATAGCAAAGATTGGACCTAGGGATCCGACCTTTCCCCTCCCTTTTTGGGGGGTATGCACGGTACGATCTCGTAGCTACTGGGCCAAATCAGCTTTGTTTGACCTTAGGAACAACCGTGCCAAGCGGCATCGCCTGAGTCAAAAGTGCATACTCACTGCACTCACTTAGCTTACGAGCTCAGTTTCAAAAAAATCTCAATTTTGAAAGCCTTTATCTCGGAAACTATTCAATCTACAGAGACAGTTCTAATCTCGTATTGTAGCAAATTTAGTCTTCTTTAAAAACGTCTGAGGAAGGTACTATCAAAAACTAGACTACCTTTAGGGTTAGAATCGTCCAAAACTAAATAAAAACCGAAATTTTCGCAGGTTTTTCGATTTTTGACAAAGTTGCGCTCGGCGCTCAAGGTCACAAACTTGGATTATTAATTGGGCCAACATCATAAATAAGTCTGCAAAAAATCAGAACTACCGGATTTGACGCAGAAGAGCCACGTTACAAAATTCTACAATTTCACTGGATTAAATAGGAAACGGCTCAGAAAGATTTCTATGTCATAAGAACGACAAATAAATCGTCATTTGTTTCGCTTCGGCTTGGACTCCGAAATTAGCTGGCTCCAATTTCACCACGGTGACAGGTGCGACAATTGTAAAACATCACTGTTGCTGACGTCACAGGCATCCATGGGCTACGGTTACCGCTTACCATCGGGCGGGCCGTATTCCTGTTTGCCACCATCATTGTTTTATTTAAAAAAACTTTATTATATCGGAAATAAACAGATATTTCTCTTGCTAAGTTTATGACAATTGTCACAAGAAACACTACAATTGTCACGAAATTCCGACATATACCTCATTACCTGTCAAGAATTACCTACAATTCTTCTAAATCTTGACAATTGTCAGAAACTTCGCAAAAGAAATATCTGTTTTTTTTCCGATATAATAAGGTTTTTTTAAATAATACAATGATGGTGGCAAACAGGAATACGGCCCGCCCGATGGTAAGCGGTAACCGTAGCCCATGGATGCCTGTGACGTCAGCAACAGTGATTTTACAATTGTCGCACCTATCACCGTGGTGAAATTGGGGCCTGATAATGTATTAATTTATAAGGTAGGCGGTACTGCGGTACCTATCCAGGAGGCGTATTCTGATTGTAATAACAGGTTATGAATTTGATTTGGATTTGTCATATTTATTTGCATTTGTTATATATGATCTGTCATTATCAAAAGTGACATTTCTGGTCGAAGAAGTTTCGCTTTTGAATCCATAACCTGTTTTTAGAATCAGAACACACCTCCAGTTTTCAAAAAGCACGCTAGTGGTGCATTAAACCCCGTACATATTTTTAAAAGTCATCTGTTCAAACCAATTCGGTGACGATAAATGCGTTGATACCCTCAAAGTATCTAACTGCATTTTAACTAGCAAAGGAGAATATAATATTGGCAAAAAAATATGGTAAAAATAGTCTAACTTAAAAGTTTCTGCAATTATTAATGCAATCTATCCAAGGAGATTGTTATAAGAGATTATAGGTTAACATAACTTAATTAAATAAAAAAGCGGTACTTCTTATTGTGACGATTCATTTTAAAAGTACCTATAACTTCGCATCGCAGCTTTGCCTGCGCTATGTGTCGGTGATTCTACTAAGTACTTAATCTTTATAATTGCAGTACAATGTACAATGAATCCAATCGCACATCCAATTTCATTTAAATTTGTTAAATTGACTAACTATATCACATTCCACAACGCAGGCACAGCTGCGATGCAAGTAAAAGCAATGCTTCCGTAGAACCTATTGATTAGTTTTTTACTCGCAGCGCACCTTGCTCGCACAAATAATATGAGCGAGTAGTACGGACGAGTTATGTTAAAATGAGATTTGACATCCATTTGCAAGTTGGGATTGTCATTCAGGTAACGGAAGCCTTGCCTATCAACACATGCTAGATAATGCTACATCACACCAATAATAATCGCTCATTGCTTTTCATACATTATTGTAAAAAAAAGCGAAAGATAAAGCTTAGCATGAACTAAATAAACCGTTTCGCACAGCATATAGTGTACATTGTACCAATATCTAGTTAGACAAAAATCTTCTACGAATGGTTTCGTGAAACATTTATGAATTCGTTTTCAGATTTTAATGTAGGTGTACGTTGCGGACTTTCAGCTTTCCGCAACTTCAGCTATATGAATTATGATTTATGTCATTAGTAGTAATACTCTTCAAAACTTATTGATTGAACTGAAAAAAATTGTATAAATCAATTGCAGTCCGTTAAAAAACAGTAAAACGACTACATAAGTAAAGTCCAACTAAACCCCGAACATTACAAATTTACATAATGGTAAAAAGGCACATTTATAAATTTGGAAATTGATAAAACTAAGAGAGTATATAGTACAACGAATATGGCTAAAAAGTGTCCCATACATAACCTAACAACTGATTTGTAATACGCTAGGTAAACATCGCAGTTAGCTTGGTTTCATATTCTTAATTCGCAACGACATTTTTATAAAACTCGCATGGCTGGCATTGCAAAAAGCATCTTAATTAAGTATATCTCAATACTACATAGAGAATAGAAAGTGAAACTAAAAATTATGATAAAAAAATCGTCAGACTGATCTTCTTCAACATTATTTAACACCTTTTAATTAAGTGTAAAAAATACAACAGAACGATCAGTTTAACAATTCGTAGTAAGTAGCTCTTAATGAAACGCGACAAGGTATTGTTGTGAATATATGCTACGTTGGTAACTTACACTCATCAATTTCTTTATAATGCTAGCGTACGAAAAAAATGAGAGTTCACTCTCAGAAAATTTAAGCACACATGTAACTTTAAAAAGAAGATCAAGTCAATGATAGAACTTGCCACGTTTCAGAATAAGATGACTAAATTGTCCATGACAACATCTAGTGCGAACGTGCATTATGTGACGGAATTTTCAGGCATTCATGCTATCTGCACATGAAACTACCTATGACAAGATACTTACTAATATCTTCTAAATTATAACAAGTCTTATGAAGAGCCCCGGAATAGAACTCCAGGCCGATGATAGCGAATATAACGATCGCAAACAGCACCAGTAATCCGATCTGCAGCAGTGGCGCCATGGCCTTGATGATGGACTTCAACACCACTTGCAGACCTACATGGGAAAATAAGCATTAAAAATTGTAACTACTCCTTATGTAAGATTTACTCAGCGACAAGGCTTCAGTATTCATGACTCTCTTTTTGAGCATTTATTTAGTTTGAATGGAGGTAAGAGTGCGTTTATAACAACATATTGAGGTCCTACAGACTTTGAATTCATCATTTTAATCGCACTCTCAAACCTGTCGAGGAGGTGTAGGTATAAATAAAATTATCACGGAATGAATGATTGGAAAAAATAAATATGTCTGACGCACACTTTGTTAAGGGCTCGTTCGTAAATTGACGTAAAACATTTTCATTCATCACCTTCAAAATAAATGATATGAAGAAATAACTGGATGTAACCGTCACTAAAATTTTATGAGAAATAATTGGGTTAGAACTTAAACAAATCGTGCACAAGAACAATGGATATTTGCTGTTGCATAATTTAAATGATAAAAAAAGAAGCGCGTTACTCATTCGAAGAAATTTAACATGTTTCTCCATTTATTATGCATGCTTAAAGTACATGCCAGTGTCATTTGTTTCAAGAAATATTAAGGTTTGAATAAAAAATGACTGACATTACAATACTTTTAAATATCGCATACCATTTCCGCTGTGTTTAAAAGGTTAGTTATGTATATTATTTAACGCATTATACATGAATCAAAATAATTAGTCGACTTTTAATGCTTAGTTAGTTTGTTTTTAATATAAAATTAAGTACTATTTAGGTTTAAAACTCAGTTCCCTTAATTACTTTTTAGTTTTCACAACACAGTGTACATAATAATATGGTAAAAAGTCACCTTTGAAACACAGCGACCAAACAGACAATTCAATGAACAGTTAAATATAATCCAATATTATGCAACAGCCAGTGCATGTAACAACGTAAACTATGCTAAGAATGTGCTAAAACTCACTAGGGACGCCCGATACTAATTTAAGGGGCCTCAGCACCCTAATGGCACGCAAGGTTCTGAAGTCGACATCCGGCGCGATGTTCGGCTGCAGCGTGACGATACTGCCAAACACACACTTGATACTATAGCATGAACTAGCAACTAAATTAAGAACAAAATTACTACAGGGACCTCGCTCCACTGGCTGTATGTTTGCAAAGATCAAATTAAAAAATACTAGCCAAAATATGGTGTAAACGGGGAACGCGTCATACTCCCCATAATTTGATTTGAATGCCTGTATCTAATGTAGAATGTAGTGTTAAAACCACCATACCATACTAAAACAAATTTAGTTTCTAAAGTGCGATGCTAAACTACTACACTACATTTAAGAGTCTGGTGGGGCGAATTTAGCACAAAGAAAAACCTTCATTCTCAACATTTGACTAATTAAGCTTTTAGTTATTTTTCTTTTCTGGGAGTCGATTTCCATGTTATATTATTTTCAAATCTTAGCTTTCATAAGAACTAAATTTTAGTTTCCGGGCACTGAACAAGAGACGCTCTGAAGAAAACAAGGATACCTATACTAAGTACCCACTTTTAATTTTTCTTCAAGCTCTATGTTTATACACAAGTATAAAGTTGCTTTTAATTAGATCAATGCAGATGGCAAGGTGGTCATTAGGTTATGTACTAGTAGTGTGTTAGAACTAGTAGTGTGTGGTTGTAAAGCATGAAGGCCGGTGGAGAGAGGCCCGCAGGAAGGTGCTTGTCGGGTGTTAGTTTGTACAAGCCGCTGGTGCGGCCGGCCAAGCACACTCCCTGTCTGTACCAAATCACGAGGACTAGCTTCGGTTACTACGAGACTAAAGTATTGTCACTAATTAGTCTTGATTATTGATGATCTAATCACATGTTATAATTCACGCATTTTAATCTAAATACGTCATATATTTCAATTAATAACTAAAATATATAGTCCTTTATCTAAGTTTAATAAGTTTTAGCCTTTTTATACACATACCAAAATCGTACTAAGTATTATATGCAACAGGTAGCCGAAATCCAAAGTATACATAAAACACTTTCTCATAATAATCAATAAATGACAAAAAAAAGATCACACATCTTCTAAAACTGTTACAAAACTTCTGTATAATAAATGCCGAGGAATCGACACTACTTTTTTTTACTAAAATGTTTGTAAAAAAGTTCTATTTTCAAAACTAGCGATATAAATTAGTTATCTACTGTTAAAAAAGTCGATAATCGAAAAGATCTAGCGAGAACGTTCTATACAATAATAAGTTAGGTATTTAGTGAACTTTTCGCCAATTACTGTGAATTACTTGGAATCCGCGAGACGAGCTTCAGCGGGCGGAGGACTCGGAAGGAGCGCAACATGCGCAGGTCTACGTCGACGTTGTATTCGGCGAAAATCGTCATCGACCTAGCCGTAGCAAGCTGAGTCAGTGGCGTCATACCGAACAGTGCTCGGCGCAAGTAAACAACAATGACAACCGAATGCCTACATTATAACAACTTTAATATCGTATTTCATATTTATATTAAAAACGTTGCCTTTGCAATGCACACTGTGCTTAATAATCAATTACGTTATTTCTAATCAGAATTATTTTTTTATTATAATAGCAACCATATTTCCACTTAAATAGACGATAAATGAGTTAAAAAAGTTGATAACTTACCCGGTTACTACAACGAAAAAATCCATAATGTTCCAAACGTTTCTAAGATACGAGCCCCTGTGTAAAACAAAACCTAAAGCTAAAATTTTTAACGAGGCTTCTACACAAAATATTCCTAAAAAGTACGCCTCGGTCTTTTCCTGTAACAAAAAGAAAGGTGTCAAGAACTTCTAATATTTAAATCAGGCAATACCATCTAACGGTGTGACATCAAACACGCTTGGTTACTAAAGATGTAATGGTTCTATTTGGTTCTATTTAACGAAGTTATAGGCTTGTTCCTGAGGATGCTGCTTGAAGTTAATAACGGCCCGATTCGATCAATGCTTATAAGAAGTCACACAGTCATATTGGTCAGTGTCAAAAGTGACGTTTTTTTATTGAACAAATGTCACTTTTGACACTGACAGATCGGTCTCGTACCGCTGTGACTTCAAGCATAGTCCGAATCAGGCAGTAATGGGGCCCACTGATTAACAGTCCGCCGGACGGTATCGGCCTGTCACTTAGAACAAAATTTTGACAGTTCCGAACAACTGACAGGCCGATACCGTCCGGCGGACTGTTAATCAGTGGGCCCCTTTTGACAAGATAGACGCGGACACCATTGGTGTTGGAAAAGTTGTTCAGGTGTGGTAAGTATTCAGAATTAGAGTAGGCAGACTGACTGTATTTACTGCATGTATTTCTTGATATTGCCGAATCATGGTAAGGAAGTTTTCAAATTCTACTCTTTCGTGTATATGTAATATATTTTTTTTAATTACCACCAGTTAGTTAGTTTGTTAATTAAGTACTAAATACTGAATCATTACAATAAAAACAGGCATCTCAAGTAACCATGCATGCGCTAAGTACCTATAGTAGGTCCGTTAGATAGTATTGTTGAAATATTATACACTTTAAGATGTAAACAAATAAGCACAATTTACCAGATTCTGTGCTAAGATGGTCTTGTCGCCGTTGGGCAAATGCTCCTCCAGCGCCAGCACCACGCAGTTGGCTATGATGGTAAGCAGCACCGCGTACTCGAAGGGTGGCCACTCAATGATGAACTTTGTGTACCTGGAAATAAAGGCTGATTTATTAGACCAATATTCTAACTGAATGTGTATCTTAATTTTGGATTACCTACGTGATTTTTGTACGTTTGTAATGTCAACATCAAGCTCACAGGAAAAACTGCAGGGAAACAGTCAATCTATAAAATAGAATCAGTCTATACTAATCTATAATGTTCTGCATCCATCCTAAATTGTTTTAGCTAATACAATTAATTTATTATTTATAATTGTAAAATAAATTCCCAAAGGACGTTGAAATGCGGAAGCCTTAGCGTAAGTCACTTTTTATCTCTAGATATCTCTGTATAGGCTGACTACTAAAGTTATTGCCCACTACATAACAATTAGCCACTCTTAACAATAAGGCTTCAATTGTCTTGTATCTTTCTGATTTGTTAGGAGTGGCTAATCACTATGTAGTGGCCAATAACTATAGCAGTTACCCTATGCAATTTAAATTTACACCAATTAATAACTAAAAACACAAAATGAAATCATAACTCGCGATTCCTCTCGCGGAAAGACCCTTTTTCGCTTTATCTACGCATAGTTAGGTTAGACTAACTATGCGTAGATAAAGCGAAAACGAATGTGCATGTGCGATTGTGCAGCTGACGGTAACGCCCTGTATAATACCTTATAGGGTTATGATTTTAATTGCATCGCCTCTGCACTATCAGCTTTCCATACACGTCTCATTAAATTGGTGTTTGCTGGATAATGCACTTAACCCTCATAGCAGCAATTTTGTAGAACACCGTCGTAAACTACTTGAGGCTTACGAGTATAGTTAACGATCGGTTCTTCCATTGCTATAACTACCTATGTATAATAAAGAAATGTACCTATACTTAGATTATGTGCGCTAAGTGGCCATTAATGGTGGAGTATCAGCCTGAGCAAATGACAAGGCACTGATGAAGTGTAAAGGAAAGGGTCTTCAGGGAAAAGCTTTAACCTTTTACCTTATCACGTTAAAGTAATCTACGCTTAATATATCTAATAGTAATACTAAGTAGGTACCGACTATTACGCAAACAGGGAATTGATTAGGCTACGTACTTTATTTTTCACTTATTAATCACGTTAATTTTAACCGGTTTTGAGATACAGTTTGTTAAACATTAGTGCAAAAATCTGTGTTTCAACCCTAGCAAATATATCCTATTGAATGACATGACATGTGTCAATTTAAAATGTAAGTAAATAACTTTGTAGGGTTGTCACTCATATAGAAATATTACATTTTAATGATTTTGTTTTAGTTTTTAATTCAGCTTTACGATTATAATAACTCGATTGTAGATCACTTAGATAACACTATCCTTTCAGCTCAGTCTCTAGAAATATTTCACCTTGTATAATACCACATGGTAAACAACATGTTAGATGTAGACCTAACATGTTGTTTACCACCCACGCCTAGCATTTTTCCTATAATACAGCAATGGTAAATAATCGCCTTAGTTGAGATTAAATATGTATTAAGTACCTAATTAAGTAATATTGGGTCTAATGATAAGAGTTACATACAGGGGGCGTCCCTAACAAAAATCCATATGTCATAGCGAACAAAAAAAGGGCGAGATTAAAATGTGATATTATTAAAGACAAACATTGTTCAATATGTCAGCTCTCACATTAGTAAGTCAACGCTTCTATTATACTATCGCCATTTATCAAAGAGAACTAAACAAAAAACATGCCTTTACCTGAAGCTACGATGAGTCATGGTATAATAATATACTCCGCCTGGTACTCCATTCCCGTCTTTTCTAGGTCACCTAACTGACACGGGCCTACGTCATCATGCGACAGCGCTATATGATAATATGCGATAGCGCTATATATAGCGGCCATGTTGTTGTGACGTAGGCCCGTGTCACTCTGGGAATGGAAGACCATGTTTTATTAGACTATGCGATGAGTAACCCTTCGTCCCTCACGCTCGCTGCGTTGACCGCCATACATTAGTTTTTCACACTTGTGCGGCGAAATAATTTGTTAAGACCGTTTCTATTTTCGTGGCGGAGGTAAGGTTTTGCTTACAGGTATAATGTCATACTGTGCTGAGACAAGTGACGAATCGACACAAAAGAATGGCCAGAATGGCACTTTCAAGCTACCCTATTTAGTTATGAAGCGTGAATACCCGAAATATCACAGAGATTACTTTCCTATCTCTTATTAAAAAATTGAAATTTACGAGCACTGGTTCTATATTATATCTTAGGTACAAGTAGGTACTACGCAACTAAATACCCTTAACCTAGTCGTAATACCCACCATAGAAAGTTTTTCAACTTTTAATTTGAACCTTGTTCTATAAGTAAATTGGAACGAATTTAGTTTGTTTTAAAAAGCAACGAAACAAAAGAAATGCTACTTTATTTGGTTCATGAAAAGTTCAAATTAGATTGCATGAATATGTACCTACCTACATTGTAATGTACATTTAGACTCAGGAGGTTAATACTCGTACTGTCTTTTGTCTCCGCGATTAGTTCATATACCTACAGATGTAAAAGTTGCGAGGACTTTTCAACTTTGGAAAATTTCCAAAGTTGAAAAGTCCTCTGTTATTTCTGGAAAATATCACCAGATTTAAAGGAAGTTTTCATTTAGGAAATGCGGAATTTTGGTACCCATACAAAATAATAGGTTCGTGTATGAGCGCAAATTTTCCACATGGAATAATATCGGTAGCTTATTTAGTTATTTTATTTCATCTGTATTAAAATAAAATTATCGAAATAGGTTGATATAATCCTTAAAAAATATAAACCTAATGAGTAAAATACATTTTATCCTAAATTGATGAGTAAAATACTATTTAATTCAATACGCATTACAACCGCACATTATTACATTTTCATTAAATTCAATTCAGTTCACACAACGCGAATTTAATATACTGAATTTAATATAAATACCACATGACATAATTGTACATATTTATATTCGCGGCTGATGTTACGTAATTAAGCACCCATGCCCACTGCCCATATACCGTGAAGTGCCCAATGATTGCTAAGTAGGTATCCTTTACAGTTATTGGCTCCTAACTGTAGGAGTCATTTCTCCTGGATATAATGTTGAAGAGTCGGGAACTGATAACTATGTACCTATATACTCGTATATTTAGATAATGACTTACAACAATTATACGGCTCTATTCGGGAAATGAATTTGAGATTCACTAGATATGAAATAGTAAAGATATGTGACGTTCCACGGCAAAATGTACCTTATGGCGGCTGGCGCCGCGATTCGGGAAATGAATCACGGCTCGATTCGGAAAATGAATTAGATTTCTACTAGACTTCAACAAGTTACGATACGGATAATTTAAAGATATTTGTAAGATAGATATGTCAAATTTGACGTTTCCGCGATTCTGGAGGTCCTCTTGAACGATTTCGACAAGTTATGACTTAGATATCCAAGTCACATCTAGTCGATATCTAATGTAGATCTAGTTGATCTCTAAATCGTCTCAAGATCTTGTGATTATCTCGAAATCCGAATAGGCCTGTTAGAGATTCACTAGACATGAAATAGTAAAGATATGTGACGTTCCACGGCAAAAGGTACCTTATGACAGCTGGCGCTTACGTCGCATAGCGCCGCAAAAATATTGGAGCGGCGTTAATAATAGCGTAAGCGCCAATCGCCATAAGGTACCTATTCCCGTGGGACGTCACATATCTTTACTATATCGTATCTAGTTAATCTCTAATTCATTTCCCTTATTGCGCTGATAAATTCATTACCTAATTCAATAGAACCTACATTAGACCTGACTATAACGGAGTAACTAAGAAGACCACATCTAATTAGTCTCAATTCCAGATAACATTAGACTCTAGAAGATGACAAGATCAGGGATTGTAAACTTTTCTGCGAAGTCGTAACATTATTTTTATATACTAAGAGTATCTTAGTGCTCATTACAATAATAATCTTTTACCTAAAACTTCATAACAAAATGCAGTCGTGACATTACATTTATTTCATTTTGTGGACTTTCGGAACGACTAATTCTCATAACCCAAAATTGTTGTTTCAAAACGGGCGAAACTAGAAGGTTTCCTAGTTGGCTACTTGGAGACCTAACAAAAAAATGTTGTCAAGAATCCTGGCAAACAATTTCTTGAAACCAGTTGTTTACCCCTGACTCTTTAGAAGTTTTATATGGAAACTATTTATTTATTGTAAACATATTGTAAACTACAAAAATTACAGTTCGTTATTATTTATAAATTATGATACGAAAGTCATTAAAATAATTGATAGATAAAGTGAAAGTATTTTACACTTCGATATTTTATTCGTATCTAGTTTTGGAGCGTATAATTATAAGCCTTTGCTTATTGATTGACATGTGACATAAAATTTAAAATGTTGCTTCATAAAGACCATTTTGCGTGCACATTGCCGCATTGTCGTGGCTGTTGGTGTTGAATTAGTTAAGTTAGAACAAACTTTATGTAAATGTGAAACGGCCCGATTCAAACTTTAAGATACGTCAATTAATAGATCTAAAAAAGATATGCATTAGATATGTCAGTATCAAATGTGACGTTTATTTAAACAAAAACGTCACTTTTGACACTAACATCTAATCCATATCGTTTCTAAATCTATTAATTGACGTATCTTAAACTGAATGAAAACTATTTATAAGTATACTAATACTAAGTAAGGTACTCTGTTACTAATAAACTTGTGTTCAGTTTATTATGGAAACGCCGCCGCCGGCGCTTAGCTACTTCTGCTAAACCGAACTAAATGACATTCTTGTGACGGCAGTGCGGCACGTTCAGCTGCGAGCTCGTTGACACAGATGCGATATCGATTTGCACTGGCCTACAAACTTGTTTACGGAAACATTTCTTAAGACATTGCGAACTTCTGCACTGTTCATAAACGTAACAAAAAGTACATAATTATAATAAAAATGTTTTAAACACTTATACAATGACTCCTTTTTGAAACAATGGCCGAAAACTGCTCAAAGCCAAAGGGAGGAATGAAAAAAACGGGGAGGCCTTTTCCCAGCCGTGGGCCATAATAGGCTCTCAATAATAATTTAATACTGTGTAAAATCATTAACTAAATGTACCCTTTATACAAGAAAGATAAAATATTTTTCTTCAAAGGAAAAGTGAAATAAAAACTTGTAATAGAAAAATATGTTTTCCATTAGCTAAATGCTCTAGTAAAGAAAATGCTTTTTATTAAAGTTATCAGCGCCTTTGACAGAGAACTAGAGAAAATAATTTAAATTCTGGGAAAAATATGCTTAGTTTTCCTGGCATCAAAAATAAAGAAGTAACCGCTGTAACAAACAGCAAGTGCTTATTTCTTTAGAAATTATACCATTTCTTATATTAACGTTTATTATTAATTATTAATTCACTGCGAACTCGAGCTGCATGGTACGCTTGTAGCCGATAATATATTCTTTCCGCTTTATAGCGAAATACGCCTATGAATAGTATTGAACAGATAATCCGCCGCGCAGGTAGCAGGCAGTGAATGTGTTAAAATACTATTTACCCCGACAGCCAAACACTAACCAACTATGACAACCTGACATTTCAGTACAGGTTATATCATTTGAATCCACTGTACTCCAATCCAGATAGGATTACACAAACACAGAAATGGTTTGTACTGTATAGTTTGTGGTGATAATTATAACATAGGCCAATCAAAACAAGTGGGTTTTGAAATACCAACTTTGGATTGAGTGAATATTTTGAGAATTAATCGTTCCGATACGACACGGAAATGATACATTTATGAAATTAATAGTACTAGTTATGTCATGACTGCATTTTATTTTTATTTGACTAACTTTTAGGTAAATGTATATTGTTTTCTGTAATGAGGTGTGCAATAAAGAGTATTTGTGTTGTATTATTTATAATATTCTTTTTATTTAAAGAAAGCTCATTACAATATTATAACTGCGCAGAAAAGGTTCATAATCCCTGGTCTGGTCATCTTCTAGAGCCTAATCTTATCAGCAGGCCTATTATGGATGGCTTTATCCACGTGATAAAATATTTGTCACTTTTTAACGGAGCGCGATTAAAAGTGACGAATAACGTTTTATCACGCTGTCACGTAGACAAGAACGACCATCATATCCGTACTGGAATGAAGTAAACGTAAAAAAATATTGGTGTTATGAGCGAAATAAGATTCAACTAACTAGCCTACTTATATAGTTACATAACACATTCACTGCCCCCAACGCACATGTGCGTTCACCGTCATACAAGTTTGTTCCTAGGCCACGCCCCCTGGCAGTGAATGCGTTAAGCCAACATGAGACGGTAATAATAGTTGCATCCACTCATTTCAAATTGCCAACATCATGAATAGAGTTCAAGCCTGCCTCGCCAACAACAAGAGCCGTCAACGCTTTTTGCTCTTTATTCAATCTTTAAAGAGAGCTCTGAATATCTTATTCGTTTTAAATTATTCTGACATCCCTATAGTTTTCACAGTGCAAGTAAACCACGTCTTGCAGTTAAGACAAAATGAAATGAACTCTATGGCCTATGTTGTTGTTCATACAGTTAGCTGAATGAAAACTGAAAGTACCTAATTGAACCCTTTATAAAAGACTTTTTTAATTTCTATCGCTCGATTTCGTCACTCGAAAATCGGTGGAACCCGTCGAAATGCTATTTTTTTAAATACGAGCGATAGAAATTTGGAATCGAGTGGTATTGACCACTCGTTTTCAATTCTATTAGTAGAATTTAAATGCCTAGTAGCGGAGATATTATTGAACGAAATACACGAAATCGAGCGGTCGAAATTCAGAAATCGGCCCCCAGGACGAATTTGAAGAGTATATATGTCCGGGCACGTAAAAGGGTTTTTAGTCAATTGTGTCATACTATGCATAAATTAAACCTAAATGTGCATCCGAGTACAACGTATTGCTGCTTTTTTTAAAGCCAACCAGCAGATCAGACACTATTACCTACTTGGAATTACGTTACTAAATAATGACGTTCCTACGTTTGGTAATGACATTCCAGAACCTCCCCACACACTTGTCAATATTCTAAATCATTACTAGCCACGGGCAGTTTAAATTATTATTTTCCCAACCTTTTAGCTTAGTTGCGTTTGCGTAATACCATCAGATATATCAGAGCGGCCGAGGTGCTATTTTTGACTTCATGTTTAAAATCCGAATTTAGTGTAGCTGATACTTTTGAAAGCGGACTGTAGTGTAGATATACATTATATCTCTATTCGTTAAAACATAGGCTGTTGATGATGATTTTACGACTTGTAGGTGAAGTCAACATCAAATACATAATTACAGCCAAAGTGGCAAAAATTTATCGTAACAAACCTTTGTTACCATAGAACTAGGAATGTGTTCCGATATATATTTGGCCACTGGCTATCCCTATTTATTTGATGCTGACAATACGCGTACGTGTACCCTCTTCTAATCATCAAATGCATATAAGAGTTGCTAGTACATAATATGGACGTACCTCCGTATAGGATTTTCGTCGGAGAGTATGAAGAGCGACGTGGGCCCCGGAGTAGCGGGCGGATGCGCGCCGCCCATGGTATCAGCTGGCGCCGCGCGCGCTTGCGCGCCCGCCGCCTCCTGCGCTGCCGCCAACCTGGAAACGCAGCACCAGCACATCAATACAACTACATTTATATGTATAATAAAAAAGGGATTAAATTACATTTTCTTTCTTATTAGGTCTCAAGTGATCCAGTTTCTTGTGAGGATTATATGCCTAGATAGGACCAATTGCATTATGGCAATACAAAAGCCAGAAATGAGATTCAATGTCCGTGTGACAAAGTGACATCCGTATTCCGTGCTTACACTAATTGATATTTTGACTGTGCGGCATTTACTCGTATTATATGACACACATCACGATTTTCTTGTACACATTTGAAATTGTAAATATAATATAAAAATTGTATTAGTTAGTATGTCTTAGTTTTTGCATGCATTTCATTTAGCATGTATTTTTCTTCTCATACAATGTAAGAGACTTTAGTTTAGAGGATACCCCAAAAGTTTATGGATTTAGTAATTCTGTAGAGCGGTCACCACGATGCAGGCCTAGCCTAGTGTAAGACCACTGAGCTAGTTATGTAATTTTATCTTCTTTCTTTTAATAAACTAATCACTTATTACTAATTGATTATTATTTATTATTTTATATCGATTGGGTAATATTTTCCTTTCTGTTTTCGCAATTGCAAAAAAGAAAACCAATATTTAGCAAACCTTGTGACAAAAAACAAAATTGAAACGGGACAATAATTGCAATATAAAATTATTTATCTCTGTGTTGATGAAACGTCGGATTCTGTAGTAAAAAGGTGGCAAATGTTTTTATTTGAGCTCTGGATGGAACTAGTATCCAGTGACATTTATTTGCGTCTTATTAGAGGTGACTAACCGTTCAACAATAACCGAATTATCAACGGAACTTTTGAAGAACTGACTTTAGAACTCTTTCTCTATGAAGATCTTTGGGGCAACCAATATAACAACCACTTAGTATAAATTATTAGGTATTATTTTCAAGAGATCGGATCCTATAGAGCAGCTACAAATGTTATTCGGCAATATGAATGGATGATTCAATGTAACGTGCATTGCACATGGATTTAATCGAGTGCAATAGCTAACGTAAAGAATTTTTTCCGCAACCGAAATTTAAAAGTTTAGTTACTATTTATTCGTCGATACACGTGTATAATGTGTTACAACCCTGGTTATATCACTATACAAATTATAAACTAACTGTCTAAGAGGTTAAAATACCAGTAACCAGCAATGTAATTAAAAAAAGTGTTCGATCATTTTCAGTACTGGACTCATTTTCCCATAAACTAGTCAGTGTGGACCTTTCTACACTGACTGAGGTTAGTCATTTATCTAAAAGTTATTTAAGTCATTTAAAATGGATTTATTCTAACAGACGTTAAATAATTACTGTAAAATCCATGGAGCAAATTTTAATAATTTATTTAAAGTATTAAAAACTTTAAAACATTTTTAGCCTCGTTCTATTTGTTTATAAAAAATTAAGGTTCAAAATAGTATACAAACCGTAATAGTTCTGTCATGAAAGTTGAACGATGATAAGTGGGCCATACTGAAAGTTTCTGGATTCTGATATATGAGACGACTTATTTGTTCTAAGTGATGGCCAGTCCAGGAATTATCAGTATAACTAACCTAAGTACCGATGTTTATACTGAAGGGACCAGTATAAAAAGTGATAAAATGTATGAAAACAAGTTGCAGGAACCAGTGCAAATCGTATTAAACGTGATCGTATTCAAGCGGGTTCTGCTGTAGGTAATAAAAATACCTACCTATTTTCTACTAAGAATAGTTTTCCTACTTCCTTCCTTGGTTGAGCCATAGAGGACTAAGAGGACTGAGTAAATATGGCGAAAATACACTGGACCTAATATCCTGTCAGATAGGTAACCTACCTATAGGTACATTAAATATGTTCTCGTGGCAGACTACGGCTGAAATCACTTACCGATCTATTTACTTGATAGGCGACCGTGAACTCAAATCGATAC
This sequence comes from Cydia splendana, assembly GCF_910591565.1. Classification (NCBI taxonomy): domain Eukaryota; kingdom Metazoa; phylum Arthropoda; class Insecta; order Lepidoptera; family Tortricidae; genus Cydia; species Cydia splendana. Next base: position 7,592,908 of record NC_085987.1, on the reverse strand, counting down.
TTGAATATTTAGGTAATTGCGCAAAGTCCCATTGCGAGAAGCACTGCATTTAGTCACTTATACACCCACGAATGGTCTCTTAGCCAAATCAACTGGGGTGAGCACAAGCACAGGCTAATAAATAGCGAAGTGGCACGACACGAACGCAGCGCCCAAGAGCTAGGGCGGGAATGCGCTTGCAGCCTCCGCTCGCCCGGCTTCCACTTTGTTGCTCAGAACCAAACGGCCGTAGGTAGCCATGAGACTTGAACTAGTTAAGGCTTTTTCGAACGGCGTGGGAGGACTGCAACTCGTCGGCCGACTGAGTCATCGCTACGCGTGTTCTCAAACAATAATAGAGCAATCGGCGACCTAGTCGGCTGATCTACCTTCTGGTTGCGACGACGCATGTGTTATCAGGCTTGTCTAATAGGTATTTTGAAGTGTGAACTGGATTAGGATTCTGTTTATTTATCGGGAAACGGGGTTGGTGAAGACTTAACTTGTGTGAAATTCACTGGCGACGTACAGATAAATTTGTTTACCCGATTTTCACTAAATTTCCTACTAAATACCTATTTATGTAAAAGTTATTACAATGTATAAAAACATGTATTAATATTTATGATGAGACAACATGTTACGCGATGTTATCAAGGATCGATCAGATGTACGTCGTATAGGAATTGTTCTCCGTGTTACTATGTGAAACGCAAGCGCGTAAAGGTATAAAAAATATAAGTAATAGTGGAATGAAATATCTCAATTCCACTCGAGAAAGTGACAAAAGGAGACGGAGATAGCCATATGGGCTATACTGCTACTATTTTGTGATACCTAATTGGTTATATCTTGACCGATAGTGTATCAAATATTACATGCAGTTTTTATTTATCTAGATAATTTGTCACACTGTACAGCCTGTTATGAAACTTATGAAGTAAGAACACGCTCTCTTTGTAAATTGTTCTTAACTTTAACCCAACTATTTACGATACGATTAAGTAATAAAGGCTTTTCCAGTGTAGGATGAGTTGGAATTCTACATTCTAAAATACCAAGCTACCAAGACTTTCAAACTAATATAATTTATCGAGCATTAGCGAAGGTCTCCGTTTCAGCTTGGGCAAAAATGATTTCGTATGTCCGGATGTTCTCTGCAGGTCGCAGTTCTCAGTAGATTCAATTTTGTGAGCACGTTTGGTAGTCAGACAGAACTTTTCTGTTGTTTCGTTTGGAAAATGTTCAACATGGTGGAAATTCGACTTAAGTGCCAGTAGGGTCTATCGCACTTAAGACCATTGTAAGTTCGCTGTGATAATGACTCAACGAAGTATTTTTTTTAAAGATATGAAGCATATCGCGAGGCATGGCTCAGATATCGGTATTTCCTTCATCATTAACCGGTTTATGATTACTTACCGTGACTTTTATGTTCTTTAAATAATAAATTTAATAGACTGAGGCTAAAAAAGTATTTATTGTTGCAAAAAACAAACCCTACAGCAACGAACAGAAAAAACACAATAAGCACAATAGGGTAAATAAACATCCATTTTAAAATAAAAATAGAAAAATGTAAATTATTTAAGAAAGATATTACAAAAATAGTAGGTGGTTACCAATTACGACCCCTATAACGAGGTCTACAGCTCACAGAGCTACTAGTATATTGCTAGTATCGTCCGTATAGTAGACAAAAGGCAGGCAAATACATCGATCGGATGTATGCTACGCGACCCGCGAAACCTGGGTTAACATTCCAAATGGTTGCCGAGCACTAGTGAGCTGACTGTTCAGGGGAAATAGTTTAAGAGCGCACTCTATTTACATATAATTGGTAAGTACCTGGAGGTTCCGTTACACTGGTTACACCGGAAGCTAGTGAAAGGGAAACCACGGCCTGCAGCTAAAAGCTAAATTACAGACCCCGGATTGTCTGTTTGATCGTAAACAACCGTAGGCAGTATGCAACGGATGCGACTGTTAACATCGCTAGTTGCTAGTCAATTAACAACTTTAATAGTGTTGAAATAGGGTTTCATAATTGAACAAATGATGGTGTTATATTTCAACAGAAAAAAATAATCTATTTTACACAGATTTGTCTAACCTATTCCAGTAAGCTCGCAATAGATTAACAAACTGTTATACTCAGGTGGAATGTTCGTGTGCTTGGCCTTTGTAATATCGGAGAGGCAATTGCAGTGTAGCCAGTTCATAGTTCTATTCACGGTTGTGCATCGTCGATCTTTTGGATTGGTGAACATTGAAGCGAGTGGACACTGAACAACCTAATTCGAATACGGTAGACGTTATTACTCTAAAAAATGTACTTCGCACCGATTCGGCATACTTTATACATTTTAGATTACCGATGTGTATCATGCCAAGGCAAAAAATCAACTACTTATTTATAAAAGAACAAACGTCGCCAACACTCACAGTGTTAAGTTAGATATCAGTCCGTTTAACGTATTTTTCACATTGTACTCACGATGCATCCATTGAAAAGCGACTGCATTTGTAATGTAGCCAAATCACTTATAAAAAAATCACTTGTTTAGGTATCTATATTCAATATCACATGATATGTGCTAAATGCTAAAACGTAAACTATAAACGAGACTTAACTATTGTCCAACCGGACCTTTAATAAATGAATTATGATAATGATAATGATAATAGTTGAGAAGGTAGGTAGATTTTTAATGTCACCCTCATGTTGCACCTTATAAGATTAAATATGTGATGTAAATAAATAACAGTGGGGAGATACTCTTGACTTCGGTCGAACTCGGCTCCGTTCGGCTCAGGATTGCTCCGAGCAATTATTAGGGTTGGCACCACTTGACTTCCTTTTGCGTGCACAACCACAGATAAGATAATCACTTGAATTTTGACAACCCTAAATAGCCGAAAGGGATAGTGCCATATATTAGAAAGGGATAGCATGATTCGACCCTGAACCGCTGTCAAACTTCGGGTTTGTTGTAGGAAGTGTCCTTTCTGTACGGTAGTACTATTATTTATTCTGTGTAAATAAATACCTTAACTTTACGTCTTTAGCTACTAAATAACTTGCATAAAATGTTTCGTAACAGTACTATAAACTTTGCATTGACTGCATTATAATTTATAACTTAGCATGAATATCATTTTAAATGTTTAAGTATTTTTCTCGTATTTGTAAAAGATGCTATCACGGATGCGAGCGGCGAGCCTCGAGTTTCAAAGTGTGTTTTGCGAGAATGTTTATCGAAAAGCGCGCTGCGAAGCATCTCGCTGTAATGCTGGTATGCCTGCATACACGTGTATACTATGTTCAATGTCGAATACTTGTGTATATGTAGGTATGTGATTTTGAACAAAGACTTTATGTTAATATTAAGTTTTTTTATAGAACTTACTTTACCTACAGTAGGTCAAGAAAAAGTCAAGCACATCGAACTGCTCAACTGAAACGCAAGGTTTTTTTCACTTTAACGGGGATGTGTGGAATACCTCTTCACAAGGACCAACTAAAAATATATCTCTCTTAACAACACCACTATCTCCTATGAAATTACTATAGGTACCTACGTGTAAACGGTATACTTGTACCTAGGCATATACTGATAAAATTCCTTTTAGTCCGAGTGGTCGGACACCATTAAAATTCCTTGCCCGAGAAGACTGTCGGACCACGCGGCCGGAGGGGATAATTTGCGATTAGAATAAATCTTTTTAAAGGTTCACGAAACCTAAAGCATAAACGTAACAAAAGAGATATACGTGCGAGTATAAGATTTTTAAACTTGAATACTACCTACTCGACATATTTCGCTTCATAACGAGGCACTTTAGCCGTTTACGTTAGCTAGTAGGTATTTTGATGATTTCAATATATTCCACCTATTTAAGCACCAGTACTTACTACTACATCAACTACGTAGTTAAACAGCAGTTATAAATATAATATATTCAATAGTCTGAATATTATTATTAGGGGACATTTATATTTAAAAAGGATACCTATGTTATACTGTGGAAGAAGCTGGAAAATACCAGTTTACCGCAGGAAACCATTCGAATATTTAAGTATTGGTATGGAAACCAGGTCAACAGCGTTAGATGGTCAGACGTGCTATCTGATGAGTACAGGTTGGAGTGCGGGGTGAGACAGGGGGGGTTGACCTCACCTACGCTCTTTAACCTGTATGTTAACGGACTAATCGAGGCGCTCAGTAGAACCCATGTCGGCTGTCATGTGGATGGAGTTTGTGTCAACAACATAAGTTATGCAGACGACATGGTGCTGCTGAGCGCGTCGATGTGTGGGCTGCGCAAGTTGTTAAAAATCTGCGGAACGTATGTCTCAGATCATGGACTTAAATATAACGCAACCAAGAGCCAGTTCATGGTGTTTGAGTGCGGTCGCAATAAGACAATGGAAGTTCCTGCCATTTGCCTCAATGGTACCCCTATAGATAGAGTGGACCATTTTAAGTACTTAGGCCATGTGATCGCGACCGACCTCAAAGACGACCTGGACATGGAAAGGGAACGAAGGGCCCTATCGGTCAGGGCGAATATGATCGCCCGCAGATTTGCAAGGTGCTCTAAAGAGGTGAAGGTCACTTTGTTTAAGGCGTTTTGCACTTCCCTCTACACCTGCAATCTGTGGGCGGCGTATACGCAACGGGCATATGGGGCCCTTAGGGTCCAGTACAATAATGCGTTCCGGGTGTTGATGGGACTGCCTCGTTTCTGTAGCGCATCAGGGATGTTCGCGGCGGCGCGCGTGGATTGTTTCTATACTACCATGCGTGCACGCGCAGCATCCCTGGTGCGCCGTGTGCGTGGCAGTCCCAACAGCATCCTTCGCATGATAGCGGATAGGGTTGACTGTCCCTACTTGTTACACTGTGAGGGATTGCATTCGCCCATCAGTGTTGTTTTGTTTTAAAAAATAACCCTGTACCTACTAACCCCTTAGTTTGTAAGCATTACTAATAAAAATTGTGTCCATGTGTGTATGTTACTCAATGACCTACTTAGGAGTATTATATTATGTATGAATATTTCTGTGACGGCACATAGTGGGAAAACGCGTAAGTAAATACATATTTTAATTAAAATCCCGGATTATTCAATTCATACTGCATTTTCCAAATACTTCCAATATCAATTCCGCTAGGGTTTAATGTGTTCGACGAAAACCTAGAGGCAGCTGGAAAAACGGCACTGTGATTAAAATCCAATCGTGTTTCGATTTGACGAAGCGTTAAGTTATAATATAATGAAGCGAATTTCATTTTCGTAGAGTAGGTAATGTAGTTCTGGAAGTAGGATTCCCTAAAGTTAGTAGGTAAAATTATGATTTACACACGTGTCTATTGACGTTAACGGTATTCTGAATTTACATTACGTTAAAATTTTGATATTATTATAATAAGACCTTGACAAGACTCCCTCGGCGCGATTCGGGAAATTATTTAGAGATTCACTAGATATGAAATAGTAAAGATATGTGACGTTCCACGGCAAAAGGTACCTTATGGCGGCTGGCGCTATTATTACGCTATTATTAACGCCGCTCCAATATTCAGCCGGGGCAATGGTACCTTTTGCCGTGGAACGTCACATATGTTTACTATTTAATATCTAGTGAATCTCTAAATAATTTCCCGAATCGTGCCGCCTGTGCATTACGTGTGCACGAATGCTATAGACGCTATAGTTATCGGTCTAGCGTGAGTCATCCTTAATTCTTTTTGAACTTTTACATTGTTATTTTAAACTGACAACACAGCTGCGTAAAATGGACCTGGAGAGCTTTTTCTTATTAAGTATTGGTGTTATTTTAATTTTCACCTCCACACTTCAAATGTAAGTATACGATTGTCCAGTTATCTCGCTCATTTAAAAAGATCAGTGTGAAATGCTTTTGATATTTAAAATATTGTTTGATGCTATTTGCCACACAACAACTGCCATTAAGTTTGTCAACTATAAATGTAGATTAGCCTAGATACAAAGTAGGTACAGGCTTTCTCTAAGTTTTTCTATCAACAAATATGAAATGAACCACTTGGCGTAGCTCCAGTTTGGCTTATGCCCCCAGCTGGTATGCGATTTTTATATATTATTGTGTTCAAGTAAATATTTCGAAGTCCGACTATTACTTTATTTTTTCCAGTGAGCGCTGCGAATAGCATACATAGCGGTATGTTTATTGATTTAAACTTTATTGCACGATATGAAAAATCATCAGGCCTAACAGAAACAGTAGTAGGTGCAGGCATTAAAAAAAAGGGTTAGGCAAGTTAAAACAAACAATTGAGCGCTTTTAAGTTACCTAGGTATGCTCTAAGGCATGCTGCTAAAATAGGTCAAAGCGCCTTATAAAATATGTACCATCGCCGACATTGTTAACTGTACATCGATGGATCTCATGCCTTTTGTAACAAGGTCCACCGATGTACCTCTACAGTTAGGAGTGTTGCTGTTTGTATAAGCTAAGAACTCCCCATTTATAGTTTCGTTAATAAATACGAACCCCTTTTTTCTACCAGTACTCATTAGTATTACAAGTATTAGATTATATAAGTATATATATTACTCGTATAGTATAATATTTATTGGCCAATATTGTGTAAATAATGATATAATTGAGGTATGTACGAAGTGGACGGTATTATTAGTTAAACAAATTCGTACATTTTGTAGTGCTGGACAAAACATACGCTAGTTTCGCATGATTAAAAATTAGACCTAGATGTATTCAAATAACTTATTTGAAATAAGTATTCTTAACATTCAGGCACAGAAGAGACTAGGTAAGCTTGGAGGTGAGCACACGAACAAGATGATCTGCCTACCGCAATAGCGATGAAATCGCATACAAAATTTTAGTTTCGATACGGGCAATACCCTCCGCGCTAAATAATTGTCAAATTCCTACATACTCGTAATTATTTTTCGAAAAGAATCAGGTTCCAAGAACGTTTCCCTGTGTGTGTAAACAAGCCTAAGCTCTGCTACCTTGCCGGAGTATGCAGCTAATAATGTTTATGAAAATAGATACAAAGAGCGGATTGTAAATATTAAATACAGAGTGTCGGGTCGGTTGGCGCGATTAGCCGCTGAGGGAACGATCTCCAGTGCCTTATTGATTATCTCTCGAAAGCCCACGCCCTCTTCAATGCTCGCGACCAGTTAAACATATTTTCACCCGCTGGTTTTGAACGAAAAGCGACTTTATGAGTTTATTCCATACAGTTTTAGGTAAAGAGCAATAATACATTTTGATTTTAAAGAGATATTCATATATATTCTAATCGTTAATTGGTCCCTAAACTTTTAAATTAATATTACTGATAACAGATGCCAATAAATATAATAGTTTAGATTTAATCATACCTAAATCATACAACAGCTGTGTAATTGTTTATCTTTCTTGCCGTATCGTATGCCCTAATGATTTTTATTGAAACTGTGTTCAATGTTATTCACTAGAATTTGGTATAATGTGAAAACCGTTAAAAAAGTTACCCCACAAAGTTACATCCCACAACGACATTGACAAATTATATCGTACCTACAATATAGGGTTAGTCCCATTAACATAACATTCGGCTGACCTCGAGGCCTACATCAATAGGCAAAAAATGTTCCCTGGGTTCGTTCCAAAGAGGTTATCTGGGTTTGAGGAGCGTGGCAGACGAGACGGCGCCGCGCGCCCCCGACGTCGCGGCGCCCAACATGGAGGGTCACCCAAGTCTGCACAGACTAACGGAGATAAAGTACAACTTCTTAGTCCGTTTCTTAAACGAAAACTCAGAAGTAAGTATTTAATTAATATAGTTGTTATAACAATGAGGCCAAACGTGGACATAATCGTATATAGGTACCTACCCTGTACTATATACACGGTGTTTTTATTTTAAACTCCGTTAACTTCGGGGTATAGCTAAGTACATTGTACACTGAATGGAATAGTTATTTTATTGTAGGTATTTTTTTAGGGTTCCGTACCCAAAGGGTAAAACGGGACCCTATTACTAAGACTCCACTGTCCGTCCGAGCGTCCGTCCGTCTGTCACCAGGCTGTATCTCATAAACCGTGATAGCTAGGCAGTTGAAATTTTCACAGATGATGTATTTCTGTTGCCGCTATAACAACAAATACTAAAAAGTACGGAACCCTCGGTGGGCGAGTCCGACTTGGGTCCATATTGGGTTGCATACAAGTTTAGGTCATATCTTTGATGCGCATAACAACTTGTGTCATAATCATCATTGCGCATACAAATAAAAAGTCATATTATATTGTGTCATACATTTTTAGCCATAATATTTGATGACATACTCAGCACTTATCATTATTTTTTTGTGCATATAGGTTTTGATTATAATGAATCAAATGTCATACCATAGCTAAAAGCATATTTATCGATATTTATAAGGTTTTTACGTATAACGTTTTGTAGCATAATAATTTTCAACCATAATGGTTTATATAAATAATTTAAGAAACTAATTTTAGCCTCTCAACAACTCCTCGAAAAAAACCGGGTCCATATTGGGTTGCATACAAGTTTAGGTCATATCTTTGATGCGCATAACAACTTGTGTCATAATCATCATTGCGCATACAAATGAAAAGTCATATTATATTGTGTCATACATTTTTAGCCATAATATTTGATGATATACTCAGCAGTTGTCATACATTTTTTGTGCATATAGGTTTTGATTATAATGAATCAAATGTCATACCAGCTAAAAGCATATTTATCGATATTTATAAGGTTTTTACGTATAACGTTTTGTAGCATAATAATTTTCAACCATAATGGCTTACATAAATAATTTAAGAAACTAATTTTAGCCTCTCAACAACTCCTCGAAAAAAACCTTTTCCCTAATCTTCGTCCAAACACTTAATAGGGAATATTAGGCAAAGCTCTGCGTAGGTGGCACCTTTGTGGCACATACAGTAAACAAACCACATTGACACATGGCCTACCGCGAAACAAGAAAATCGAAATTTCGTTATCTAATCTCTCTATCACTCTTGCATATTCGAGCGATAAAGAGGCAGAAAACTAAATTTCGATTTTCGCGTTTACCGGTAGGCCCTTGTTAACAAACCGCCTTGATGCATCAATGTCATATTTTATTGTCTGTGAAAACTTGTCAAAAACAGTTTAAGGCACAGTATGTATAAGTTAGTCTATGAATTTACTGAGTCGGTAGTGCTGCACTCTGGCGGCAGAACATTGCAGTAATATCCCCTATTCGACGGAGCCCCGCTCACGCGGGGCTCCTATTTCTGCGTAGTTTGCACTTCGGGCATCTAAAGCAACCTAACGAACCTAACCTACCTATTATGATTAGTTTCTTTTATGACCACTAAATATATGACTTAATTTTTTATGACTATATTAATACTATGCACTGCAATACTTCGAACGAAAAACAATTATGGATATCAAGCAGATGACTTAAAATTTTATGCGAATTAAATTAATGACTACAAAAATTATGACATAACTAATTTATGACAAAAACCCAGTTATGCTCAGGATAATTCTGACTAAAGATTTTTATGACTTACAATTTTATACATAAAGTGTTATGACAATTAAAAATATGACAAAAGTTATTATGCGACCAGAGGGAGTCCCAAAAAAACCTTTTCCCTAATCTCCGTCCAAACACTTAATTCGACGGAGCCCCGCTCACGCGGTGCTCCTATTTCTGCGTAGTTTGCCCTTCGGGCATCTAAAGCAACCTAACGAACCTAACATACCTATTATGATTAGTTTCTTTTATGACCACTAAATATATGACTTAATTTTTTATGTCTATATTAATACTATGCACTGCAATACTTCGAACGAAAAACAATTATGGATATCAAGCAGATGACTTAAAATTTAATGCGAATTAAATTAATGACTACAAAAATTATGACATAACTAATTTATGACAAAAACCCAGTTATGCTCAGGAATAATTCTGACTAAAGATTTTTATGACTTACAATTTTATACATAAGGTGTTATGACAATTAAAAATATGACAAAAGTTGTTATGCGACCAGAGGGAGTCCCGTCCGACTCGCACTTGTCCGGTTTTATCGATAAAAGTAGTTAATAGCGTTGTTGTAACACGGACATTATTTTTACATCCACCAAACAATTGAAAACTATAACATATCAATGACATTTCGATGCGTTTAGTAGCAAAATGTATAAACTCATAGTAGTCTGTTTTCTAGACAAGTGACTGTCGCATCAGATATAATAGTGTGGGGTATACTTAGATGTACATCTTTCAAAAAAATTGCTTATTTGAGGTTCTTTTTGGATGAGCTACGTCACACCGCACAGCGCAGCACCAGGCCGCGTAGCCAAGATGCCAATCGCTTACGCTCCGTAGCGATCGAAACGCAACTGTCACTGTCGCGCTAATATGGAAGAGGGATAGAGAGACATAAGTCTTTTCGCTGTCGAAGCGATAGCGATTGTAACCTTGGCTAGGCCGGCGGGTGCATCGTCGGCTACTGTACACGTTGGTGCCACGCTCGGACACGAAGCGGCAAACGAAATAATGGCGTAGGTGTCACACCAACATTAATTAAAATTAAGCTACGAAATAAGTGACTGTCATTAACATTAAAAGAGAATTTAGTCAGGTTATATTTTAAGTAAGGTCGGACACGGGTCGGGCACGGCACGAACTAGCGTGAGTGCACGGTTCCCGGGCAGAGCCCGCATTATTATAAAGAACTTGTATCAGAAGTGTGACACGAGTGAGCACGCTACAGAAATGTTGCATCGTGTATGAAATATTTGCCGCGGAAAATGATGTATTAAAACTTTGACAACAAAACTAGGTAGTTACATGAATTTAATCCGAAGGTGAAACGACCACGAAATGAGTATAGCATTTGAATTCAGTTTCCGAACCTGCTCGAATAAAGAACCATAATACTTAACTGGTTATGTACTTATAAGTGAAAATAGTCATATAGTCTTCACCCCTCACGATTGAAATGTCACACCGTTTAATAGAAAACAAAAACCTGGCCCCAATTTCACCACGGTGACAGGTGCGACAATTGTAAAACATCACTGTTGCTGACGTCACAGGCATCCATGGGCTACGGTTACCGCTTACCATCGAGCGGGCCGTATTCCTGTTTGCCACCATCATTGTATTATTAAAAAAAAACTTTATTATATCGGAAAAAAACAGATATTTCTCTTGCTAAGTTTATGACAATTGTCACAAGAAACACTACAATTGTCACGAAATTCCGACATATAACTCATTACCTGTCAAGAATTACCTACAATTCTTCTAAATCTTGACAATTGTCAGAAACTTCGCAAGAGAAATATCTGTTTTTTTTCGATATAATAAAGTTTTTTAAATAATACAATGATGGTGGCAAACAGGAATACGGCCCGCCCAGGTGGTAATCGTAGCCCATGCCTGTGACGTCAGCAACAGTGATTTTACAATTGTCGCACCTGTCACCGATGTGAAATTGGGGCCTGGATATCTCACTATGATAAAAATGCGTGCTATTCAAAATAAATAAATAAAGGAAGGAAGGACTTGTGTCTGAAAGCAATCACAAAAAACCGGACAAGTGCGAGTCGGACTCGCCCACCGAGGGTTCCGTAGTTTTTAGTATTTGTTGTTATAGCGGCAACAGAAATACATCATCTGTGAAAATTTCAACTGCCTAGCTATCACGGTTCATGAGATACAGCCTGGTGACAGACGGACGGACGGACGGACGGACAGCGGAGTCTTACTAATAGGGTCCCGTTTTTACTCTTTGGGTATGGAACCCTAAAAACTAGATACTTCTGCATACTATTTAGAGCCAAAGAGCAAAAAGGTAACGGACCAAAAGTAGGGTAATTAGTCAATAACTGGCCACCTTACCTATACTAAAAATTAATTCTATTCACCTTTAAACAGAATTCATTTTAGTATAAGGTTTCAATAACTGGCCACCATTCAAAATTAATTCTGTTTATAGGTGAATAGAATTATCTTTTAGTATAAGGTAACCAGTTATTATTGTTATTAAACAGTGGCCAGTTGCCATTGGCCAGTGGCCATTGACGAATTATCCTATTACATGCTACTTTTATGATGTCACTGTAAAGGACTATGCGTCAAAATTGCCCCAATACCAACAGAGTTGAGAGTTAGGTCATGAGATAGGTATTTCTCTGTACTTTATTTCGTTCTATGGGACCAAGCGGAATTCCATTGCAGAACTAAGTAATTGGTATTTTAGTCAAAATATCGTCACCCTTATTACCTAGGCAATAGAGTCCACCGCCGCGCGAGCGCGGCAAATCATTCGGTGTGCTCGCCCGGCGGTGCGCGAACATCTACCCTGCAGCAATTAATTTACTTACTCAGTCTCTATTGCCTAGGTAGGGTGACGATATTTTGGCTAAACTACCAATATCTCAGTTCTGCAATGGAATTCCGCTTGGTGCCCATGGAACAAAATGAAGTACATAGAAATACCTATCTAATGACCTTACTCTCATTTCTGTTGGCGTTGGGTCCAGGCTCCATACAAAGTTGCCCATGGTCCTTTGTGAACTCAATTATAACAAGTGATTGCTTTCGGTTCAGTGTTGCCATTAATACTTATCGCGCAGTGTCTGTGGCACGTGCGCGTTGAAACCCATATCGTGTGGGAGTGGGAGTACACGTGTTGATGTTTGCATTTATGGCACGAGCAAAGGTTAGTAGGAAATTAATGCTGTTTACTATGCAGGAGGCGGAGAAAATTGCTATGAGTTCTTCATTTACATATTTAATTAAGTACCTACCTTTCATTCAACGGGATGCACTGTAGAAATAGTAGTTTGTGTTACAAGGGATCAAAATGATATATTTCCGTCAAGGGCGTATATTGAATCCTGAGCGTAATGAGGGATTCAAGTGTTAACGCCCAAGACTAAATAATTTTGATACCGTGTGTCACATACTGCTTTTCACATCAACTATGAGGAAAATAAAAAAATAAATAAATGAGGAATATATCATGTATCAAAACACTATTTAAGCTAAAAAAATTGTATGTAAAAATGAAAAAAAAAAGTGTCCTTGAACAGAAAAGTACAACTTTGATCCCTCCTAGCAGGGAAGAAAAGTGCCACTTTGATCCCTCCTAGCGGGGAAGAAAAAGCCCTTTTTCGAATAGGTGATGTGAAAAAAATATTGTTTTTCATGTATGTCTATATGCCTGATTGCAAGTTTGATGTAAAATAGCCAGCCGTCTCTGGCACTATTTTGACAACATTGGTTCTTAAACAAAAATACGTAGGGTGACTGCTATAGTTATTGGCCACTCCATCGTAATTGGCCACTGCATAGTAATGGGCCACTGATTGATTTGCTAAAATTAGCCAATTTCCATGGAGGGGCCAAATACAAATACTGTATATATTCACTTAAACATTCCGTGACTATTACTAGTGATTTAATATAATAATTTGATTTATTCCCTGACGTTTGTTACTATCTCTTTTCAATCAACGCGATTTAAGCGCCCCCGAACACTAACATATACCACTGTAAGCAAGTTTGATATCTTATCTAGTTAGTTCCGTTTTTCCTATTTCTAGATTGCGTATGTTCTGCTGCTGCTGGATAACCGCCAGGACCTATGGCCTTGTTCCTACCGCCGCCGCGGCGCCGCAAGGGTTATGAAGAAAGGGCGACATAGCATAAGCTATGCTTAATACCTAGCCATATAAAAGAGAGATGGCTAAGATATTAGTTGACCTTATACCTAAACATTCATGAAATAGAAAACCGACCAAATAAATATACGATTTATACACGGTGTGGCCTGTAACACGAGCAAAGAATTAAAACATAGATTGTACTCCTCAAACGGTGACACTTTTGTTCAACAACTTTTAAAAATTATGAAGTATTTAGACTCCCTATTTTTCATACAAAATAAATATTATCTTCAATGGACGCCATCGCCACGCCATATTATTGTGATTGACGTTGCTTGTCACGCCAAACATAACAAAATTCGCAATACATTGCGTCTTAGAATAAACTTTAAAGTGTAATAAAAATCAAACCACAAGTTATTTTTCAAAGTCGCTGAACAAATGTTGGTCAGTATGAGGAGTACAGCCTACAGTTTAATTTTTTGCTCATGTTACAGGCCACACCCGGTATACGTACTGCTTGCTCTCCGATAAATTAAATCCCTATAACAAACTAAGCCTGAAGTTAAACAAGCTAAACAATAGTTTTGTCAGTTGCGCGTAGTGTTTGTTTTCATTTCCGTCAGTCCGGCCATCGAGCTAGCTAAGTTTTAAACTAAGCACCTAACAGTAGCCTGGCAAGTGTGATACCTCTTTAATTCAAGTTTACATTTTAGTGTTCTGATGAGCTTCAGCTACGTACGTCATCGGACAAAAGTTACATGAAACGTTATGTTTATTTAAGTGGTGTCGCTAGTTCAAAATATAATATGTAATAGATCGCCAAACTAAATTAAATATTTCTTAACACGCAGTACATAACAGTACCTACTGCAAATAAAGGATATCTTTAGTAAAATATTTTAACAAATACGGTTCGACTCTCGTATAGACTCTTTATTTATTCAAATATAGATTTGAAGTGTACTGACATTAAACTAATTCTTTTTATATATAGTTACTAAAATAAATTTTCTGTGAAATATAATATTTATAAATACAGACTGCGCCTTGAAGTTCTTGCAATTATAAACTGCAGTTGTTATAAATAGGTACAATTACAGCTTAGAGTCTCATTCAGGATTTCCTTCCAAAGGAAGGTATAAAAACACTTTTATTGAAGATTCACGATAATAGAAAGTAACGAGAAATTGTTATTTGCGAAGAAAATTCCTAGATGCGATAAATAAAATATTGAAGATGATTTTAAAATAATACACCTTGACGCAGAAATAGCACGTATTTTAATAATTATTTCATAAATAGTGATAGGATATACACCTACAATTATTACTATCGAAGATAAATTTTCTTTAAAGATTATAATAAAATTAGTAGTTTCGTGTAGCTGTTGATGTTATTATTCTTCAAAATCTCAAAAGTATGAAGTAGTATGATTCAAGATTTTTAAAGACTAATCCGTTGCGCGTGGGAGCTGCCAGCTCTTTAGGTAATCACCAGTCTCATTGACCAGACTTACAGACTCGACACTAGAATCTATGGAGGATTTCCCACTTTGTTATTTAGTTTATTGGCAGTTTTAGCTACCTTATTACACTGGTATTCATTAAGTACATTTTTAGGGGAGACCGAGGTGACTTAAAACGGAGGTAGGTTGAAACAACGTCAATTTTGAGACATGTATGACTGTTATCGAGTTGGAATAACCGATGTTTAGCCGCGTCCCATCGTCCACTGGACCCTCAATATGCGTCCTTGCCTCAAGACAAGATCAAATACCCAAAAATTGATGTTATTTCAACACCACAGTTTTAACTCCCCCAAGTTTCCTTTTAAAAAATTAGGTACAGTAGTGGTAGCACGAGGTAAAATGACATTTTCTTCGAAAGCAAACGTAGCGAAGTACTGCAGTCATTTAAGCGTAAGTAAACGAATTATCTGCTAAGCGGGTTCGGCCGAGTATTTATAGAAGAGGGAGAAATGGGGCTACCCGTTTATAACGACCCTTTTTATAGGTCGAATCGTACTTAACAGTGGTTGTTAAACTGTGTTGTTTTACTGAATGATTGCTGGATTGTTGGTTTATACATGCGGGTTGTGTGTTTCGTGACCTAAACATCGTGACCTTTTTCGTAGATACTAACAGTTAGTCAGATAAATCTATGTGGCTTCTGCATGTTACATATCATATGTTCTTGTCAGAAAGGTTAAGTAATATTGTTTGGTTAAGGGCTTTACAAATGTAATTAATATACAAATAAATCAATTAATCACTCGATATTGAGTTTGATGATGATTCTAAAACATTTTTCGTGGGTTCCATGAATAACGACAGAGTTAGAGTTAGACCAAGATAAGTCTGCAACGATTATGATAGCATACGCAGTGCAAGTGTTATTTATACGTCATAATTTCATAGAAGTTTGACGTTCTAATAAGCATGGTGGCTTTATTAACACGAACTATTGGGACCGTAAGGGCTTATTCTAATAGGCCTATTCGAACCAGCACTGACATCAGATTGATATTAGAATCATGTTAATTAGTTATCGTTTTAGGGTTCCGTACCCAAAGGGTAAAAAAGGGACCTTATTACTAAGACTCCGCTGTCCGTCGGTCCGTCCGTCTGTCACCAGGCTGTATCTCATGAATCGTGATAGCTAGGCAGTTGAAATTTTCACAGATGATGTATTTCTGTTGCCGCTATAACAACAAATACTAAAAGTACGGAACCCTCGGTGGGCGAGTCCGACTCGCACTTGTCCGGTTTTTTTTAGAACTGTCAAAACAATTTGTTAATATGGAATTTATATGAAAACGAACTCTCGCGTTTTGTACACATATTTCATTGGTTTATCTGTATTTTGCCGTCAATTTTTCTGCAGATTTTCGTTTCACAGAAAATTTTTCAAGTAATTACAAATCTCAAAATAATTGCATAGAATATTTACTTCAAATAATTTTAGTTCGGATTAGTTATGTTTCACCAAAAATTTAAAACATTAGTTTTGTTTCAAGAACAATTTGTTCATGTAATTTCATTTCACAGAAAAGTCACTTCTTATACATAAATAAGGTTCACCAAAATTTAATATACAGAATAGTCATTTAGTCGAATTTTATTTATTTAGTCGTTAATTTAACGCAATCTGCTTCTCTGGAAGGAATTCGTGTTTAGGGGTTGCCGTTCTAACCTAACCCACTTTTTTGGCAACAGTTCGTTTTCTTCGGGGTCGCAGTTTTAACCTAACCTAACCTACTTTTCTGGCAACAGTTCGTTTTCTTAGGGGTCGCAGTTCTTATCTAACCTAACCCACTTTTATGGAAAATGTTCGTTTTTATGGGGGTCGCAGTTCTAACGTAACCTAACCCACTTTTCTGGCAACAGTTCGTTTTCTTGGAGGTCGCAGTTCTAACCTAACCTAACCCACTTTTCCAGCAAGGGTTCGTTTTCTTAGAGGTTGCAGCTCTAAAGTAACCTAAACTCCTTTTTTAGCAATTTGAATGAATACTACGAGTATGTGATGAAAGGTAATTTAGAAAATAATAATTGTTGAAATTAATATTCTGTGAACTGTGGTGTCGCACAAATAATATTCAATGAATAATAATTCTACAGTCAGTTTTTTATTTTATTTAAAAATCTTTGAATAAATCTTCTGAATTTTAATCAAGTTACAAAATATGTTTCTTTGAAATGAATAATCGAAGAAACAGAATTAATTGTAACAAAAATGTGCGATTCGATTATTCTATGAATAATTTTCTGTATAACAAAATTCCGTAAAAAATTTGGCGGTAAAATAAGGGTACACCTATTTGATTACACAAACGGGTCTACCGCGATATAATTTCATTTTCACAAACTAATTTCGGGTAGTACCTACTAAAACACCAGTAGGTATTTTGTTTATATCTCCGTTGGGACGTCAGTCTTTCTTGAGCACAGCTGGTGCAACTCAGCTGAAACGTCGGAATTTAAGGTAAAAACAATGAAATTATGTCGCGGTACACCCGTGTGTGTAATTAAATATGAGTATAGGGACGTCACGCTCAACTTACCTATTATATTTCTATCCGATTTATTAAATAGAAAATGTGTTTGAAAATAACTGAAACTAACAGATGCTTTTCTAATAATTATAGAGGAAACTTCTCTATTATGAATACCTACATAAAACCGAAACGCGATGGTTTCCAAGCTTGTATCTCATTAAAACGTACCACTTCGTGGCAAAACCGACTTTAAAGCTTATAACTTATATGTTTGCAATTTGCAAAGTTATTCGTTTGGCCGCCCAAATGGTATGTAAGGTTTATTTTACCGCAGACGGTAATAACGAGTTTGAATTTCGAGTAAAAAATATGGGTGCTCGCAGCTCGATAGGTACGAAATAGTACTAGCGGTTGACCAAAATCAGCTGCAAATGGTGTTAAAGGTATGAAAACCGGCACGATTGATCTTTAGGCCATTTGAATCAATTTGACCCGTAGCACCGAAAAAAAAAACGGAAAGGAGTTATGATTATGACGTAATCTTTTTTTGTATGGAAAAATAATATTTTTTGTTCAGAAACCTATCGTGTGTGGTATTAAATGAAATGGCATTTTGAGCCGGTTCTAAAAATATATCACATTATTATATTTCCGTCACTTGTATTCAATTAAAATTAAAATAATTTTCAAAACATACCAAGTTCGGGCTCCTCCAGATACGAAACCGTTGAATTATTTTTTGTAAAATATACCTCAACTAATACCCAATATCCTCATATCTAACCCAAAGAAATCAATTTCGAAAATATTTAAACTTAGTATTTTTTTTAATTTTTCATTATTACAAAGTGTGATGTCGAATTTAATATTTAAACTGATACTAATTGATAAGAAATTTATTTCTTGGGGTTAGATATGAGGATATTGGGTATTACTTGAGGTATATTTAACAAAAAATAATTCAACGGTTTCGTATCTGGAGGAGCCCAAACTTGGTATGTTGTGAAAATTATTTTAATTTTAATTGAATGCAAGTGACGGAAACATAATAATGTGATATATTTTTTAGAACCGGCTCAAAATGCCCTTTCATTTAATACCACACAGGATAGTTTTCTGAACAAAAATATTTTTTTTTCATACAAAAAAAGATAACGTCATAACTCCTTTCTGTTTTTTTTTGGTGCTACGGGTCAAATTGATTCGAATGGCCTAAAGATTAATCGTGCCGATTTTCATGCCTTTAACACCATTTGCAGCTGATTCCCGAATTTCAGGCTGTACCGCTATCACTAAAAGTAGCGGATTAGAATACGCGTTAAAAGTCTCTACCATTCTCTAATAGCTTAACAAAAAGAGATAAAGAATATCCCCCTTATCCATAGAACTTTACGTTTACCTTTGACTTATGTATTTGTAAGAAATGACAGATAAATACAAAAGATTATTAGCTAATTGTGGTTTGCAGCGCGTTTACGAATCAGGGGGTATGTCTCTATATTGAAGAACAAAGCAGTCTATTGGAAGTGGATGTTAATTTTATCTCATTTTAACATCATTCGCTTTTGCATCGCGCTCGTACTCATATATTAGTCTGATTGAGATACGTTGCGAGTGCAAAATATCTATAACAAATCATTACCTAAATATACTTTTATTTTATATTCTAGGGGCATATTCTGATTGTAATAACAGGTTATGAATATGATCTGAATTTGTTATGGATACGGTCAGAGTTAAACGAGACTATCGGCTCGATTCGGGAAATGAATTAGAGATTCACTAGATATGAAATAGTAAAGATATGTGACGTTCCACGGCAAAAGGTACCTCATATCTAGTTAATCTCTAATTCATTTCCCGAATCGCGCCGATTGAATTTCTTGTTAAAGAAATGTTTGTAGCTAGCTACGCGTGCTACGAGCTACGAGCGTAGCATGCTCTACGCTGAAGCAGTGACAACTTCAGGAGTATTTTGACTATAAATAATAACAGGTTACGAATTAGATGAGGAGGCCAATCCGTAGGTACATTTTGACATCAAATTGATATTTTATGTTCGCGGATAAATGATAATAAAATGACATCACACAGATATAATTTTAATGTCAAAACGTAAGTTTGAAATGAGCTCCTGGATTTATTATGATTAAGTATGATGGGAAGCTGAAATGCGGCCGTGGATATCGATGTTTGAATAAAGCCCCCATGATATCAATTAATACAATGTTTTCATATCTCGACTTGAATATTTATCGCATTATTATCGTGGCGATAAGATATATGTTATTAAAATCACTTTTATTGCTTTTGCCGGCTCTGGGTTGGAGCGCTAAATAAATGAACCAGAGTTAGGGACTATTTGGAACTTCCTCGATAGTTTTATCAAGCTATTCATTTACATGTTATATAATTTTTTTTTTTTTTTTTTTTTTTATGTTATAGTCAGCAAACGAGCAGACGAGCCGCCTGATGGGAAGCGGTCATCGTCGCCCATGGACATAAGCAACACCACAAAAGTTATCTTTAATGCATTTTCAGAAAAAATCAAGATCTTACGGACCGGAAGTATGACGAATTGGAAATAATGTATAGGTACTTACTATCCGATGATTTAAAATCATAGAGCATAAAATTACTCGGTGAATAATAACTAGAGGACGCCAATTGAAAACTTTTCTCCCCGCTTTGCAAGGATCGAAGCTCCGCTAAGAAATAAACAGGTGACTTGTGAGAATTCCGAAGGCGCTGTTTGCCGTCTAAAGGTGAAGGTTGTCAAAGGTTACCTTATTACGGGACACCTGTGGCGCGAACGCCAAGTCAAAGACAAACTATAACTTTGAAGTTGGCGTTTATGCACTAACAGAGTGCAGAAATATTCAACTAGCCCTTTGCCTACGGGTGTCAACCAGAGTTGCCAGTAAGGCAACACCGGTGCATTACGGGTGTCAACTATAGTTGATCGAAGTAATGGTCGTCTTAAATTTTTTTTAAATCAAAACGAGACCTTGTGGCTTGGTAATAGCGATCACATTATGCACTGGGATTAGTATAGAAACAAAGAAAAAAATATCATATTTCGGTAGATGGCTCTGACATAAACATAATTTTAAAATTACCGCTTTTTTGCTGGCAACTGGGGTTGACACCCGTACTGCAGTGGTGCTAATAATTGAACTCAATATGGCGGACATTAGTGTTGTTTTCAATTTCATCGACTTGTTGTCGATATGAGAGTACGGCGTGGGAGTGTTTGGAGTGTTATTTTTAGTGTTTTTTACCGTTTTTGGTTCAAATATTGGAATTTAACATGTTATGAAATCATTATTAGGTACTATTGTACCTAATAATAATTTCACCAAAATCATAACTTTTTAAATTTCAGTTTTACATTTACTAGGTTATCGACATATCGACAAATGTGTCGATAGACGCACATCACTATTTTCCATAAGTGGCAAATTGTTTTTATGCAACGTTTTAAGTGATTGATATTTATGGATAATTTTCATAATTATCGTTATTTAAGTGTTTATTTGTGTTAAGTATACTATAAACTAATGTTCTTAAACTTAAACTTGTGAAATCCGCGAGTAGTAACTTAAAAATCTTCAATTTCTTAGTGACTGATATATTGCTTGAAAAAAAAAAAAAGTGAATATTATTACTCCAAGTGATTATTTATTGATTAAACACATTATATTTATTGTGTGTGTGAAGTTTCAAGTGTGTAGCTGTTATACTTCACAAGTTACAAGTAAGTGAAATTATGCCTAACCGCTGACTCTCGCCAAAACATGCCCGTATTGGGCGGTGACGGAGTGATTCATGGGCGTAAAGGGCTAGAAATGTATGATACTTATGACGCCGGGTTTGAAGCAAATAAATGCTTTGTTGAACATTTTCAAGGTACTGTAGGGTAAGCTGGTGTAACAGTCCGCGGGTGATAAGAGACCGCAGTGAAGCTACTGACGAAACGGTTAGCTACTTGAAGCTATCTTCAGTTGTGTTTTGACCGGCTTTAGGTAAGGTAAAAGTACTAGTGCTCGACATGCTAATGCCCAATAGATGACACCTTGCTGTCAGCTCTATTGACAATGACTTAAGTTTCAAGATGATATCGACGCTGGAAAGGAGAAATTGGATAAGCGACATTTTCAGAGATATTGAGTTATATACATCGTTGGAATCGCCAGATTTTTCTGCATCGAATGGACTAGGTTTTGTACACATCTGACGACTTTAGTGTCGCTTATCCCGTCGGTGATTTGGAAAATCACTGGTACATTTAAGTTACTAAACGACTTTGTTTTCAACAAATTTTTGAAAAGTGGAGATTAGATGAAAAGTTATTCAATGTAATGAACCTTAGAGTTTTTTACTTATTTGCCAGTTCAGCTTAACCTTAACTTGGATAATTTTGCCTTATGACAACTAACCTTTCACTGTCGGTTAACTATTTTACTTGGTCGAATAATAGGTTTTAATGTCGTATAGATAAATTTACTTGACTGTCAAATGTGAACTATTGGCGTTTATGATCATTTACCTAATTTCAGATATAAAACTTTTGTCGTTTATTCCATTTTACCTAAATTTTGTTGGAAGTTACCTAGTAAATTGTTAACTTACTTTCTTTTTGTTATTATTTTTCGTACTATCAGAAAATGCCAAGTTAGGGAAATAAATAGCCAAAATAACATTACATATTTTAATCTAAGCTATACACGAGATAATATTTTTTCCTATTTTGGTTTCAAATACAAAGTTCCAATTCTTACTGGTACCTTGTAATTAAGTTGGCACTTGTTATCTTAAGACTCGTTACATAACTTCTTATTTGAAATAAAGCTATATATACAAATTACTTAAAGGGTATTTTTTATTATGCGTAGGTATGACAACCCTTTCCTTGTGGTCGATAACTATAAAACTCATAGAATCTAGATGTATCATAGGTTGAATGTGTCGCATAAGCAACTTATCGAGTTTGAAATTGCTTCTTAAAAAGTGATTAGATAATTTATCTTGATTTGTTTCATGTCTAATTTTACGTATATACTTTTTTGCTTGACTATAAAATAAGCATAATATTTTGCAATAAGATAGTTTTTACTCGATCAATTCTGACGACAAATTAAGCTTGGACTTTTTTACCTGACTCATTTCTTGTGAAACATGTTGGTAAGATAATTTTACCTAAATTTATTTATACGATCATTTTGCTTAAGGACACTAAATTCTAAAATAACTCATTTGAAGGTAAAATAATAATAGGATAATGTAGAATACATCACTATAACCATATAAAGTTTCTCATTTAAGAAATTCGTCATCATAATGAATTTTAATGATTTTTTTTTAGAAAGGGTTGCAGTTTTTGGCTATCCCGTAAAGCGTGTAGCTGCGTGTCGCTTATCCAATTTCTCCTTTCCAGCGTCGATATGTACTGATAGGACCGCGCCTAGCACCAGTACGTTTACCTTATCAGATATTGTGACAAAAAAATATTGAACTATGTGATTCTTAAAATGTATTTGTTTATTGACGTGATAACGTCTTATAAATCGATAAACACCGGTAGCCTGCACGAAAAAGTCACGTTGTGGACGGATCTCCATGGTAACGTTACGTAATGTAATGGTAATGTTTTCTTATGAAGTTATCACGCAAAATTATCGTCCGTATACCGACTTTACAGACAACCATTTTTTTGAACATTAGTCCTCCTACACCAGCTTAACCCTTACCCTATCACCTGGGAGTCGAGCCAAGATGACTATCGTTGATAGAAAAGGGTTATTATTAACCGGGCAACTAAAATATTAAAGGGAACTTTCATTGAGCATATAATAATATAATTTGGCTGTGCATTAATATTTTAGCACCAATAAATTTATATTAACCTCAAATATAAGCATCATATTATTAAAAAACTGGCAGCAAAATCAAGCCACCCAAATAATTTATAGGAAACTTGAAGTGATAAGTTGGCGTCTAAAATAATAAGTTGGCAACTAATATTGAAAAGCGATCATAAAATTTGGTTGTCATCTACCTAGTGGTTCACATCTAAGTACCTAATCATATTGAGCATATCGTTTCAGGTAGTATTTTGATAGGAGAGCAGTGAAATTTAATGAATATTGGTCACTATTTACACAAAACACCTCAAATTAATTTACCAATGCGCAATGGTCAGTATACTTATAGTCGAAATTCCTAATCATGAAACACCTAATGGCCATTATATCATTAGATCTTTCAATTTTTAATTACTAATTTCAATAGTTACCACTGTGTTCTGCCACAGTCAAAAGATAGGTGCGACGACAAGCGAAGCGAGGAGGAGCGTGTTAGGTTGACCGTGTAGTGACGAAACAAAGTATTTTAAAAGAACTTCATTTTGGAATTAATAGATAGCCGTTTTCTTTTTAAAATGTGCTTCATAAATGGTCTCCAATATAATAATTCAGTTGCCAAATAAATACTTGGTACCTGCCTAAAAATAATCAGAAGCTGTAACGGCATTAAAATACAATTCATATTGATATATTTTAAGGCTCCGTTTTTGTTGCCAATCTATTAATTTTAGTACCCATATCTATTTTTTTAAACTACCCAATTTAGATTAATTAGTTGACCGGTTAAATACGTACCGATAGAAAACACCACTTCCCCAATCGAAACTTAAATGTGACGTCCCATGGGTAAAGGTACCTTATGGCGGTTGGCGCTTACGCTATTATTAACGCCGCTCTAATATTATTGCAGTGCTATGTGACGTAAGCGCCAGCCGCCATAAGGTACCTTTTACCATGGAACGTCACAAATAATGTATGGAAATAGTCACGTGACTTATTGTAGCATCTGTCATCTCGATACATTTTTTCCTTACGTTTTGCGTTTATCGAGGTATGTACAGTCAGCAGCAGTTGCTAAGCGGGCGAGGTGTTCAAAATGATCTTGACGCGACTTTATTGTTAAGAGAATAAGAGCGTGTCTAGGTAATTTTGAACATCTCGCCCGCTTAGCAACTTCCGCTGCTGACTGTACTAGACTACTTGTGAAACTGAAAACAGTGAAATGTGTTTTTGTTTATAACCTTTGTTATTTTTTGTGTGCTAATTACATTTTTCTAGACATGACGAATCTAATGAGGTAATAACACGTATTTTTATTTTAGGAGTAGTATCTCTATTCTTCACCGTTTTCAGTTTCTGGAGTAGACTATACGATTGTCGTATTGGCTTAAGGCTCCCTGTACGGCTACCACCAGTGTTGACGTTGACATAACGCTCACGTCTACGTAATTTACTTTCTGTACATCTCGCTTGCACTAATATGCCAGTACGAGCGAGATGGATAGAAAGTAAGTTACGTAAACGTGAGCGTTATGTCAATGTCAAAACTGGTGGTAGCCGTACAGATAGTACACAGGCCTATGAGTAAATAACCACTGCAGTATTTAATTTTTCCAAATGATTTCTAAACGTGGATTGGTACGTGCCTTTATGAAAAAACATGATCGTTGTAGGCGTCACCGCCTGCTAAAACTCGCAGCTATCAGTTTTAGGTATCACTCCGATATCGGATATAGGATAATTTCCCCTTGCGATTGATCGCCGCGCCGCGCCGCCTACGTCATGAGAACATGAAACCATCCGATTTTATTCAATCTAATTGGTTTAACAGAGATTTTTATCCATAACGGGACGGAAAATGAATCTGTCACATTTTTAAATGTGTACTTCCTTTAATATACGTGTAGTATTCCCAGTATAAGTTTTGAGCTAGATTTGCGGAAACTTATTTGTAATGAGAGTTAAGCTTAATGAGTATGAACTTAACTTATTAGAAATAAGTTTTAGCATACTTGCCGTACAAGACGACCGGTCTGGCCTAGTGGATAGTGACCCTGCCTGCGAAGCCGACGGTCCTGGGTTCGAATCCCAGTAAGGGCATTTATTTGTGCGATGAACACTATATTTGTTCCTGAGTCATGGGTGTTTTCTATGTATATAAGTATGTATTTATCTATATAAGTATGTATATCGTCGCCTAGCACCCATAGTACAAGCTTTGCTTAGTTTGGGGCTAGGTTGATCTGTGTAAGATGTCCCCTAAAAAAAAAAAAAAAAACAAGTTACAACTTTTTATTATTTAATTAAAGAATCCGATGTATGGCGTGAGCACTCTAGGCTAAGGCCGTTATAAATACACCAGTTTGTTTCTAGCAGAATATTTAGAATGTTAGCCATAGTCTTGCTTCCTATGATCTAATTAACACATTGCTTGAAAAGTCATACTCTACCAACCAGGCGCTCATCGCAACAAAGCGGAAAAAACGTTGTATCAGCTACGAACATAGCGCATAGCTCACGCTGGCAGTAAATGCGTTAAGCACGAAGGTTAGAGTTAGACCAAGAAAAGTCTGCAGCGATTTTGATAGCCCACGCAGTGCAAGTGTCATAAACGTCAGACTTCTATGAAATTATGACATATAAATAACACTTGCATTGCGTGGGCTATCAATATCGATGCAGACTTTTCTTGGTCTAACTCTAAATACTTCAGGAACGTACGCCATACCAGTTACAAGTTACAAGCGTTCTTGGCGCTATGGCTACTAACGACGCTGTGTCCCTTACTCAACTGTCTGTGTTCCTTCTAGGTCACGAGTATTGATTTGAATACAAGCCCGGGTCGCCATAGTACAATGCATCGGGTGACAACGTGAAATTAATTAACTAATTGATGTTGCCATTCAATTTGATTAATTTCTTGCACGAATCGGATCTGCATTATTGCAGCATATTGAAGGATTCTAGTCATTGTCATTAGATTGCGTCAATATAGTTACTTATAATTAAAACGTTCTGCGCTTTTGTCGTTCTGCATTTACAAATCGTTTTGATACATACCGGAAAAGGAAAACGCGTAGTCTCCTCGGCTATGATTTAACGGTGACTGTAATAGCTTAGTGGTGAAGAAGATAACTACAGAAAGATAGCAGCATAAAAACTCTTTATATTTACGACTATGTTCAGCATCCGATGCATGCTGATATTTAATATACAGTACGGGTTGAATATGTAGGTCATACTGTACAGCTTTAACTATGGGGCGAACGCCGAACACGCAAAAAAAATCTGCTGTCTCATACATTTCGGTGAATCACATGTCTATGTTTTCTATGGCACATCAGTTTTATTTTTCACGATTTCGAGGTTGGGCCTGTAGGAAAAATTGTTCATTATGACCTATATACGTATATTCACCCCTCAGAGTAGTCAGAGTAGTGGTCAGACATAACAAAATCACCGTGTATACGTAGATTAAATAAATGAACTTGACATTCAGGGTCAGTTGAAAAGGGGGTAGAGACAAGCTAAAACGTCTTTATTTTAAAACATATATACAAATTTTATTTTGGCATTCGCATCGCAAGCTGAGCATATTAATAAGTAACGTAAAATGTAAAATAATTTGAGAAACTTAGAAATATTTAGTTCTATCTTCGATAAGATATCTAGGGGCCGTATAAATCGGGACGGGGTAAAACTTCACATAATAGCAGAGTTTTGTTGACGTAGGTGGACGGTGGACAGCTGTCTTTTTTGTCTGTATATATAGGTTTATAGGTATAAAATATATTAGGTTTAGTAACTTACAATTATAACAAAGACATCAACAGTATGAACACATAAACACACAAATAAACTTTTTTTTATAAGTCAATATTATACAATAAATAGTTTTTTTCTGAAATATATGCCTCCCAAGAAATATTTCCAATATCCTATTACTTACTAAACATTTGACACAGCCAGTATTCCAGGAATATCACAAGTACGGAGAACATATTGCAGGACCTGGTGCATCGGTTAAAATGCGGTTTCACGACATAGCCTCGAAGCAATCGGTCAAAGGTCACCTAGCAGATTCACGATATTTTAGTGATATAGAACGTGAGGCGGGCTATGACGCTCGTGTTTTATCGTCTCACAATGATCGTTCTAACATGTACACATATAAGTACGTTCTATTTTCGAGATCACAAATATCTTTACTAGCCAACGTTCCAAAAATAGTATATTTATTTATAACTTGAATTTGATACCACGCAATAGTGTCTAAGATTCGAGCGCTTAATTGTGCCATGTCTCGTGCGATTATACGCCTGTAAGTCAGAATAAGCACGATGTGCGAAATGTAGTGCGCTTGTAGGTATATGCCGGAATACGTGAAGAGAAACACGGTGGTCTGAAAGCGCTCTTTACTCTTTGACTGCCAGACCCCATACTCAATACACATGCTCGGAAAGTTGTGCTTTTAACGCCAACGCGAGAACACATGCAGTTACATCCTTTATGGATCAAAAGAGTAATTTTGCGAGGAAAGAGTACATTTGTGGTCAATAGTTCAATACGAATACCATAAATATTCTATTAGAAATCGGCCTTATTGACATACCAATATTAATTAGTTATAATGGTTGCGATATGGGGTTTTTAAAGTGGGGAAAAAGTTGGTACAGGTGTGCATGAATTATTTATTATGCAAAAAATGCGTTCGTGTGCTAGAAGCCATATCAGGATAAGTGACAGCCTTATTTCATTAAACAAATGATTTATTTGGTAGCACTTGTTCATAAAGCTAAGAAATAAATTACAAAAATATAAAGTCGAATTACCCGCGCCAAAATTAGAAACATACCGGAAAAGCCTAAATTTGATATGTATAATAATCCAATTTTATTATGGAATAATATTAACATCAATAAATTGCTCTGATAATTAGATTAAGATTAATTACGATTCATAAGAGCTTGTTGCTAGGCCTACATGAATAAAGTATATTTTTGATTTTGATTTTGATTTTGAGCCATGAAGGCTTTTTTGGATCTCTATTTCATTTTATAATTAATATAAAAAGAAGTTAGAATTCTTATTTTGTAGGTTTATCATATAGGTAATTCATAAAAAGAGTTAGATATATATTTTTCCCTTTATTTTAATGTATTTTTAAGTTTTGACCTATTTTCGTGTTTTTCATACCCTGATATCAAATAAGGTTTTATTAAAAAAGTTAATCAATTTTAAATAAGTAAAAAACTACTTCAGTAGAAGCTAATTGTAAATTGGTGCTCTTCTAGATTTCATACAATACTATGAAATAAACATGTAATAATTAATATGAAAACACAATCCATAGAGACTCTATTCGTTCCATATTCACTTTTGACGTGAGTCATTTGGGTATGTTACAATTAAAGTCATGGAATAAAAAGATTTTACTGTATCGCAGTTCTTTTTGCAATTTTGATACTTAGTGCTTAAAACAGTATGTCTAAAAAATAATCTCATTTTATTAATAATATAAAATATGGGTAAACTCTACAAGAGACAAATCGTATCCTGAGTTTGACAACTATATAAGATACCTTCGCGATAGGCGCCTTAAATTTTGCGAACACAGCATATGAATTGTCAAACGTCAATTTTTGACAACCAGAGCTACCGCATTACTATAACTTCACATTATATTCTAACACTGAAAGCCGAAAGTCGATTCAGGCAGAGTTTGCGTTTAACGAAGGTTTCCCGGAGTTACATTCCTATTTTATATTAGTGATATTGATTTGACAATTGTTTCTGTTCGTAGCTTCCGTGCTAAAATAAAGGTGCGAGCGAGATGCACTAAGTTTAATATCAGGTCAACGTTAAATGTTTGAAATCTTAATAAACCTCCCGTCGTGTTCACTCGGTAAATTTACCCGGCTACCGTCCTACCTCGTCCCGTTCTACGATCGTTCTAGCTCTCTCTGGCTGCGTACGTATTTAAGTAGATATCTATACATAGTATAGGTAGGCTGCTATCACTCGATCCGGCTTTCAGGCTGCGCCAAACTGGGCCATATTCCAACTCGGGTTATACATTCCAGCCGGCGTTTTGAACATGCCGATTGGAACGAAGCGATAGGATACAATTCACATAGTTGTGAGATAAGTTGTGACCACACTTAATGTAATCATCAATAAGCATATTAGCTACTGTAACATGGTGATCCCGAATCTCTTTACTCTCGTTACGTTATCATGGTAGCATACATGGTTGATTTTAAAAAAAATATTAGAGAGATATTAAAACAAGAGTTGTCCTTTATGCATATAACAGTTTAACAAGAAAATTAGGGTTATATTTCTTAAGTTTTGGGTACCTATATCTACAGGATAGAAGTCAGACTAATTGTTGTTTAAAACCCGTATCACAAATATCAGTTGATAAGATTATTTAATCAAGGTCATTCATATGAAATGGCGGATTTAATGCCATAAGGCATTCTCTACCAGAATACCACTGGACCAAAAAGAGACGGCTGTTAGGTGGAGGATTTATAATAGAAAAATTAAAACGATGATCACAAAACTACTACTAGATACTATTTACAAAATAAATAATAATTAATATAGAATATATATTATAATTATTTGCTTAAAAACAGTTATAATTAAAATACGCAAGCAAACTAGTACAACGATTGGCATGGTATTAGTTATTATTTAATGGTACGGACAAGAAATAATTACAACAAAGAAATAACCTGAATAGTAGGTATCTTATATTGTACTACGCAAGTATTTACTTAACTATATTATTAACAAATACCATAATGGTTCACGGTTATTACCGCCATACCGTTAAGCTCTTAAATGAAGTCTAACATTAAGAATGTAACAAGGAATCCTCGGTATTTTCTCGTTAGATACTGCATTCTCGATGAATGGAAAATGAATATTTTTCCGTTTCCTCATACAGAACCAATTTACAACTTACCTACTGTTGCCTCAAAAAAAAAAAATTGAGCAGTGAAACATATTGGAAAGGTGGAAACGTGTCTGAGTTACGTGCGTGAATTTGGCATATTTGAATAAATATGTAAGTTTCTGTGTATTCACACATTTTAGTTTTCTTACTGTCTGAGAACATTTCGCCTCACAAACAGATTCAAAACCATAAACTAAGTACTAAGATGCGTTGGTGTAAATTGAAAACGGGTAAGACAAAAAACCTCCGTAACTCCGAATCACGTTTATTTTTAGTGCCGTGAACATTGCTCTAACTGCCATTTAGTTGTGCCCCGTTGCTCAAGTCGTGTGCGAGCAAATTAGTCACTGTTGGTATTATCGTCACCTACCTAGGTACAGTCACCATCAGATATATCGGAGCGGCCAAGATGCTCACAAATATCTGAACACGCCTCTATTGTCAAGGCGTTAGAGTGCGTGTTCAGATATTTTTGAAAAACTTGGCCGCTCCGATATATCTGATGGCGACTGTACACGACGATTTTCAACTTACTCCATCATCTGTAACTTATATCAGAAATAAGATATAAGGGTTATAACTGAATACTAAATAAGTAAGTAAGATGAAGATATGTACTTACGTGGTTTTTAAACCAGAGAGTGCACTCTGCGCACGCAGGTGAGATGAGAGTAAAATACATTATTCAGCTAATCTTTTTTCTCCTTCATCTTAAGAAAGGTTTTCACGTGAGTCAATGTTGCGACGACCGGTCTGGCCTAGTGGGTAGTGACCCTGCCTATGAAGCCGATGGTCCCGGGTTCGAATCCTGGTAAGGGCATTTATTTGTATGATGATACAGATATTTGTTCCTGAGTCATGGTTGTTTCTATGTATTTAAGTATTTATATATTATATATATCGTTGTCTGAGTACCCACAACACAAGCTTTCTTGAGCTTACCGTGGGACTTAGTCAATTTGTGTAAGAATGTCCCTATAATATTTATTAATGTTGACTTTTCAACGTTAAATTTTATTTTGATTGCCTTTTATGAATAAGATAAAGCATTCATATAATTATACTATTTAGATTATCGATTTATCCCAGGGTTTATTAGTCGAATAAGTAGTTATTTTTAGGTTTTTATACTCATTGGCACCGTCTTACCGGAATTCTAGTTCTATCGATGGAATAGACAGGCCTATTATTTGATCTTACCCCCATCCTACAGTTTTTCGCCACAAACCTTTGGATTTCTTTTACGTTGGTTCCAATGCAACACTGCGCATCTCATCAAAAATCTATTCCGTTTATCCCAGCAGACCTTATTATACTATGTATACCTACTAGCTTCTATCATGATCTGTGAAAAAATTATCTTATATGTCCTACCCGGGGCTCAAACTACCTTGAAGGTGTAAGAACCCGATAGAGTTACTTTTGCATTTACAATATTAGTCGATTTTCGTGTTTTGTATTTTTTTGGCAGATAAGTTTGGGAAAGATTTGAGAATGAGTGATGAAATACTTGGCAGTGACAGTGACTCGAACCGCCACGGTGGTTCCAATAAGGCTTTTCGCGACCAGTTTTCACTGCCAGTTAAATCGTCGTGCTTGAAGCCTGCTGAACCAAACGTAAGCCTAAAATGTAAGCCTTTCGTAATCCTAATAGTGCTAAACGAATTTCCTTAACGATATCGATGATATATTTAAAAAAAATGCCATATTTTTAACAAGCTTTTATTAGGTCGACCTGTATGTAACTAACTAAATATGTAATGGAATCTAAGGTAACTAATTTAACCATCTTCCAAGGATCGTAGCGTCATGAAAATTGGCAGCTGTATGTAGTTCTGATGACAATACAGTAATATGGTACTGTCGAACTGATCTGATGATGGAGACAGGAGGTGGCCATAGGAACTCTGTGATGAAACAACGCAACCTAATTGTGTTAGGGGTTTTTAGAATTGTCTCGATGAGTATTCGTTGTTTGTCGTAAGAAAAGTACAGTCAGCGATAAAAGCTTGTACCAAAAATGAAATTTTTGCCAAAAACTTATTTCTTAAATTATTTTAGTTTCAATTACTATAGTTGTTCATAATTATTTCTTTATAACTTGGAATTTTTAGTAGTATATTAAGAGTAAGGGAGAAGTGGAAGTCGGAGTTGGAAGGGTTAGACCTCGGCGCACTTTCTCTGATCGGGGAAATCCTGAAGAAAGGCCAGGTCAAGAGCACCCTAAACCGGCGAGCATGTATGAGGAATGTTATGAAAGTGAAGGAAGCGAAAGAGGTATGTCAGGATCGTAGAAAGTGGAAATCCGTGGTCTCTGCCTACCCCGCCGGGAGATAGGCGTGATTATATGTATGTATGTATGTATGTATGTATGTATGTTAAGAGTATTGGTTTTGGTTTCACATCAAGTAATGTTGAACGCCTTGATAAGGACCTACGTTAATAGTGCTTAAGTTATGTTATATTATATGAAATAAGAGTATCTTAAAACAATGTAATTAGGATAACTACATAGCAGTGAACAAGAATCAATCGCTGATCAATTTTAAATAAGAAATATTACTGATCTGATTTTCAACTAGGGGCGTATTCTAATAAATGCAATAAAGGCTATGAATTTGTTATGGATGATCTGTCAGTGTCAAAAATGATGTTTCTGGTTGAAGAAACGACATTTATGACACTCAGTAACAGATCATATTTATAGCAAATACAGATCAAATTCATAATCTGATATTACAACTAGAATAAGCCTCCTTGTGTTAATTTCTACTTTAAGCTTAACCTTTTCGACGCCGCGTGTAACACAAAAGCTGTCAGACGCCACGTCACCGAAGTGTCAAAACTGAAATTGAACTTTATGCATATGCACGTAGGTCTATGTTGCTCTGTGGTCTGTGACCGATTAATCCGTCTTTGGCGTTGGACCTGCGTTGCGGATATATCGGTCATTGGCGTCCAAAAGGTTAAATAAAAAGTTCCTCCTTGGAATTATGCAGCACAAGAAAAGGCTCCGATCAGTGCTCAAAGTTATTTCCATTGCGCCACGGATCCCTACGCCACGTCATTACCGCCCGTTCGTTGAAAAACCGAGCGTCCTTGCCCCGCCTGCCACGTGTTCGGCCCGGGCGGCTGCGTTAAAATAAATATTAGTAGCGTATTTTCGAACGCAGGCTTTCAGTTACACGGCCGCGGGTGTGAAAGAGACGAACGTAGTAAGAAAGCGACGGTTATCAACCCGATCAATAGTCGCAGCCGCAGAGCGCTCTGTGACGTCACGCGCTCGTCTCGTCATCTTTGCTCGGGTAGTGACTACTGTTCTGTGTTGAAGAATGAAACACCGTTTCAGTAGCGCGGCGCGGGTCGGCAGCCAGTTATCGAGCTGCCGGTTCGCCCCGTATGACTAATATATAAGACTACTTAATAAGAACAGTTCGGGTATTTTGAATACGAGTGGCTCTGTGGGCGGTAGGTGGAGCTCACGAAATACGCCAATTAAAAAAATGTTACAAATTTACTATAGAATCTGCTTACGAAATTTACATTCAGCATTTTTATTTACTCTTGAGCACTACGTTCTAAATTTATTACATCTTTAATTTTGAACCGCCACCTCTTTTATATAACTCGCAACAGTAAACCTTATTGGAGCGTAAGAAGGTACATTTTATTTGTTACGTTAACTCATGAATAGCGGAGGTTAAGAGGTTAAGGTTATCTAATTATCCTCTTAAATTATTACGAAGCAAATAATCATTATGAAGTCAACGTACTTATTCATACAAATTCAGTATTTCAGCTAAAGGGCACCGGTATTGACCGAGAACTTTCTGAATAAGGTCAATGTTAAAAGAAACCTTATTCCCTTTTAATAATGCTTATATTTCTGTGTGGAATAGAAATATCTGCAAAACAGGTACTTGTTATAATTCAACTTAAGACATAAGGTGTATTCGGGTATTACCGAATGTCGGATAATTCCGAAATTCAGATGAAAATCACCCTTAATTCCATCATAATAAAAGTCTCTTTTCGGAATTATCCGACGGTTTGCGACATTCGGAATTACCCGAGTAAACCTTACCAACATAAAATAAAACAACGCAGCTTTTTTATGTCACATAGGATGCCAATAGGTTAGAGATTTGGCAAATTAGCAGTCATAGACCAAATGAAGTGAATTGGATGAATAAAATCTAAGACTTTGTGCATATTTTAAGTATAAGTAAGCAGAGTAATTTTGATGCTAAATTAGGGAAAAAGTGTGTTATTTTTAACCAGGTTTTACTTAGTTTTTATCAGATATCTATAGTAACTATAGAATTAAGACATGAACGGAAAAAGTTATGTTTACTTTCATGTATCTAATGTATGTATTTACGACTGAAAACTACAGTACAGATATTTACGGCCCGATTCGAACTTTAAGATACGTCAAATATTACGGCTAGATACGATATAGATTAGACATGTCAGTGTCAAACGCGACGTTTCTTCAAACAAAAACGTCACTTTGGTCACTGACATAGCTAATCCATATCGTATCTAGCTGTAATATTTGACGTATCTTAAATCTTAAAGTTTGAATCGGGCAGTTAGTGGTCTACAGGCCTATTCGGATTTCGAGATAATCACAAGATCTTGAGACGATTTAGAGATCAACTAGATCTACATTAGATATCGACTAGATGTGACTTGGATATCTAAGTCATAACTTGTCGAAATCGTTCAAGAGGACCTCCAGAATCGCGGAAACTTCAAATTTGATATATCTATCTTTCAAATATCTTTAAATTATCCGTATCGTAACTTGTTGAAGTCTAGTAGAAATCTAATTCATTTTCCGAATCGAGCCGTGAGTTGCGCGTGATAAATATGCAGAGCGCTACGCGTGCCGTAGCATTGCCTACGAAGTTCGTAGTCGTGTCTACGGATGTATAATTTCTCAATTGAAATCTATCCTTTATTATTTTTAAGGAGTTACTAATTTATATTTATTTAAAGTTATTATTGCATGCGGCAACTGGCCGGAGGAGGCCTTTGTCCAGCAGTTCCCAACGTAGGCTTTGTAATCTTGACTAACTTAATAGGAAACATTTTTACTCGTATCTTGGAAACCATTCCTTTAAGGAGGTGAAATAAGCCGCGAAAGGGGCCAGATTTAAAATAATTTAGATAAGGGATATTTAAATTCAAAGGTCACCATAATATGATATTAAAGGGGCCCACAGATTACCAGTTCGCCGGGCGATATCAGCCTGTCAGTTGTTCGGAACTGTCACCTTTTGCGTTTAACTGACAGGCTGATATCGTCCGGCGAACTGGTAATCTGTGGGCCCCTTAATTATTGTTCATGTTAGTCTAATAATATCAAATCAGTTTGTTTTAATTCTGAATGCGCCTCCAAGTCTAGCAGCCGTTAACATAGAATTCACAAAGGAGCTTTTGAACTGGATGAAGTCTGAACAGACTGTATTTAATTTCTCTAGAGCAATGTAATTTGCTTTGCTTTGTATTCGAGTCAAGACTGTTTGCAGAAATACGCTCTCAGAGGTAAGAACTGGCGTTTCCTGGCGTTTTTTTAATGGAATATCTAGTCGTTTCTCTTTCGTGTGAATTTAGCAGATTTATTTATTTTTTACCTCTATTGAGAAAGTAAGAAAGAGTAATACTTACCGTAAAAAACCAACGGGTTGCACTCCGGGAGTGCCGGCAGAAGTGTAAACTCAATGACATTGTAACAGTTTTTCGATCAGGTCACGTGTCCGTCTTACGAAGCGTCTTACGTCTTACGCTGTCGCGAGTTTAACATTTTTTCCCCATCACAAAAAGTGCACAGCGCCGCTAAAGAAGTTTTCACTTCAAAAATAGTCACATTTTACAGTAAGTGTTACTCCAAAATTAATTAATTAATTATATTTTCAAATTACTTTATTCTGGTAGGTATGTTGATAAGTATGTAAGGTTATTTTCATTTACAGATAACCATTCCTCTCGGGTAGGTACATTATGTTGCACAGAAGGCACACGATAATCACTAAAAGATAAGCAAGGTGTCATTTGCTAAAAAGCTCGGCCTAGACGTGCCAAGCGAAAACACCTTAATTACGCTGAGGTAATTAACGGTACCGCCAGTATCAGACATGTTTACACTATCGTACTTTACGCCGTGGCCTATAGAATAGCACCAACCCAACTCTTCCCGTGGGTGTCGTAAAAGGCGACTAAGGGAAACAAAACCGGGGGGTGGGCAGCAGCGCCCCCTAAGGAACAATTATTAAACTGCGATCCCCAACCCGCATGCCCAGCGTGGGGATTATGGGCATTACCCCCATGAGAAGACACGCCAAACAAAAATGGCCTCTAGTTCCCGGCCGCCTCGCTATTCCTGGCCATGGCAGCGGCTATGGTAACGGCGGGGCAAGGGGTGCTAAGAATCCCCGGGCTACATTAGGCTGCCACTCAGTACAAAATTTGACCCTGGCTACGTTTAATGGACGCACTCTGAGGCTTGACCACCATCTAGCGCAGTTGGAAGTGGAGCTAGAGAACATCAAATGGCATGTCCTGGGGTTATGTGAAGTCCGTAGAGAGGGCGAGGACGCCGTAACCCTAGACTCGGGCCATCTTCTCTACTTTCCAGATGCTGGATGCGGCAAGCTGAAGACGGGGCGCTTTGGCGCTCCTTATGGGAGGGCTATGTCCAGCAGTGGACTAATATAGCCTGATGATGATGACTTTACGCCTTTGTAATAACGTGGAAAATGACATCTTTGACGTTAACGATAGAGTAGGTATATCTACTTGACACGTTAGAGATAGTGCCTGCAACATCGACGCGTGCGTGCGTGCGACGTAAGGTCTTATTAGCAGGAGTCCTATTTAAGATAGCCATGAGATAGTTGCTGTATGACCAGCACTTTGTTTATTTATGAGTAAATTGCATTGCATTGCATATGGTAGACATTGTCACGATTGTAGATTTGATAGTCGAACTTTGCACAGCTGAGTAAAAATTGCAAAACTTGGTTTTGTGTTGTTATTGTCGTTAGGCTTCATATGTGTTTTATTTGTGGGAGTGTAGGACATATTTCAAGATATACAGTTAACAGACGGACAACACTAACAACAAGATGGAAAGGGCCATTACCAGCCAAGAGGAAAGCTGGTAAACCGGTCAAACGGTGGACCGATGACATAGTAGAGGTTGCAGGAAAAGACTGGATGTACAATGCCAAACATAGACATTTATGGAAGAATTGGGAGGAGGCCTTTACCCAAAGAAGGAAAATCAACAAAAACAACTACAGCATAAAAACATATTTTAACCGAATCTTAAAAGATAATTAGTAAGAGTTATGGAAATAAAGAGGCTATAATAATATAATAATAATTGTCGTTAGCATGGATTACCCTAACATGTCTTTACACTTTGATTTGTATAACAAAAGTGTAACCACATTTGTTACAACACAAATATTGTAATCTAGAGACACTAGCACTTCCAGAGTTGCAAGCGTCCATAGATTACGGAAACCGCTTACTACTTACTTAATGTCATGATTCTGTCGAGATTATTCAACAGGTTTTTTCTATAATCTGGACCACCTGGACTTCATTTAAAGGTCCTTATCACAGTCAATCCATGCAGCCTTAGCAACGTCCGAGGCAATTAAAATCTAAACTAGTACCGCTATTTATAAAACTAGAGCACAGAAATACAACGAAAATGGAGGACCCTATTATGGAGGTGCTGGTGAAAAATGTACCAAAGTATTAAGGAGGAGAGTTCATTTTGCTTTAGCGCGAGACATCGGTTGACGTGTTGGCCTGCCCAAAGAGGTTTGCTAGCAAGGTTTGATAAGGACGTGTCGTGTTCTGTATAATTCAGCACTTAAGCTAAGTCGAGATATTGTATAGTTATATTTTTACTTTACTATATCTTTAATTTTAGAGAAACTAACTAATTTTGTAGCTGTTCATATTATTTTTAGCAAATGCTTTGAATAAGCACATTTTAATTTAAGAATTTAATAAGATTTGTAATAATCAAGCGGAATTATAAGTTCTCATTGAGCATAAGAAATGTATATACATATAACTGGATAAGTAGATTATTTTATTACTATAACTGGATAGTATTCGAAATATTGCAAGTGATATGTTCTGCTATATACATTCATGTTGATAACTTAATAAGAAAGCGCTCGATTCTGCTAATTAGATTTATAACTATATCTACTCAACCACACTGTGGCCCAAATGAAGGCAAATCTGTTAAATAAATTGTGAACTGATAACTCTTTCAATCAATATCTAACCCCTACCGCTGACCTAGTGTTACTATATATTGCATGAGAGTGAATATTCATGGGTAAAACAGATTTAATTTTTTATTCACATTTTGATGCTCCCGAAAGTGAAGATAAGTAGAACTATAAAGTACCTACCTCTGTAAGGTGTATTCGGGTATTACCGAATGTCGGATAATTCCGAAATTCAGATGAAAATCACCCTTAATTCCATCATAATAAAAGTCTCTTTTCGGAATTATCCGACAGTTTTCGAGATTCGGAATTACCCGAGTAAACCTTATTCATTATTTTCTGAACATATTGTAAAATCAGGCCTAACATCCTTAACGACGTTTTTTAACCTCTTGGATCTTATATTACACACAGAGCATCACGAGGATAAGAATACACTAACCTTGCTTTGCTATTGACTAAATATAACCTACACCAAACGTTCACGGTTGCATTGTGTTATTACCGAATACTATGTCCCCATCAATGACAAATTGACAATAACTGAACAGAGAGACCGCCAATTGACACCCTTTTATGTGATTATGTGGGTGTGATTTAAATAAATTACATGATGAGCTGTGATTCGTCCGGTGCTTATACCAATTGGACACCGATTTAGGCCACGGTGTGTGTATGGTAACAAAACTATGTCAACTGACATTTTTCTAATTAGAATTATTTCTTGAAAGTTTCCAAGCTTCTGAACATGATATTATTGATAGTATTTTATAATATTCTCTGTCACACATTAATAGTGGCACTGTGAGCTGTAGACCTCACGAGATAAACTTACAACTGAATACTTAAATGTGTGGCATCGCCATTTTGAAAAAATTCCAATGATTCGACCATAAAAAATTACTATCGAACCTGCTAACAAAATTTCACGAGGATTGGTTGAGAATTGCGGCCTGCAGAGGAGAACATCCGGACATACGAAAGCATTTTTAGAATTTTTACCCAAGCTGAAACTGAAACCTTCGCTAACACTCGGTCAATAACGTTACCTATATAACAGCGTGTGTGGGACCACACCACCATAAGATACCATGAACCCAAACGTTTTGAAAAAATATGATTAAATCTTACATTTCCATAATATCTTCAGTTTCTTACAAAATTCAAGTTTTACAACCATACATTTTATTTAGTTGTGTGCATGAATAGGAAAAAAAACCGCTTTAAGTAGTTTTTGTGACGTTGTGGTCTCTTATTATCTCCCTGCTATTTAGATAGATTTGGGAAAGTAAGGAAATTAGTTATGCATTAAATGAAATGTAAGTAAATTAGAATGTCTTCTTCTTCTACGTTATCCCAGCCTTGGCCAGGGTCCGCTTTATTACTTGCCTTTCTCCAGTTTGCGCGATCCTGTAGGCCTAGCACATGATTGCCGCGACAGTATCTCGCGGCCAGATAGACTATATACCCATCTATTTCTAACTATGTTAATAAAAGAGGGACGGGTAGTGTATCTCACCGCGAGAGGGCGTCCTCTCGTGTGAGCCCGTTTACGGTCATATATCGGCTTTCACGACATCGAGCCATCGCTCTTTTGGTCTGCCATCTGGGGTCAGGGGCCATCTCCGGCAAATTAGAATGTAAGGAATTTAAATATTCAGACCTCGGATTCAAAGAAAAATAATTTATTGACCGATAGTGAGTTTCTATATCGATAAACTCAATTATTGATGCTTCTCTCATATAGGTAGGTACTATTACTCCATATCTTGTTTGTTAAAATATAATTTTATTAAAAATATTAACATGAAACAAAATAATGACTAAATTCCTTACTTCTTTATTTTTAAGAGATTTTTCAAAGTTCATCCATAATCATTTATGTCTAACCTAGCTATTAAATATAATATACATAGGTAGCAATTAAATGTAATATGCTTTGTTGACCGAAGCGTAGCGAAAGTCTACGTTTTGACTCGGGCAATTCGCTTTTGTATGTCCGGATGTTCTCCTCTACAGGTCACAATTCTAATCCGATTCTCGTGAAATTTTGTGACCAGATTCTATGAGTAAATAATTTTTTTTTGTCGATCCGGTTATTGGAAACTTTCAAAAATGGAGGAGTCGTGATAACTCGCACTTAAGCAAATAGTCGTATCCAT
This sequence comes from Cydia splendana, assembly GCF_910591565.1. Taxonomy (NCBI): domain Eukaryota; kingdom Metazoa; phylum Arthropoda; class Insecta; order Lepidoptera; family Tortricidae; genus Cydia; species Cydia splendana. The sequence continues at coordinate 7,551,949 of NC_085987.1, read as the reverse complement.
ATCATAAGAGTATTTTCTTTTTGAGACATATTTATATAGCAAATAGCAAAAAATGCAGTAAAATTGTGTTACTGGTTTAGGCGGTATTTAGATATTTAGTTTATACTCGAGAATGAGTAGCTGAATTTCGTCAGCTTAGCTAAGAACTATCATGGCGCATTTTGCAAACATTCGCTTTTTTTGTTTGCACGCAGAAAGTCTGGGTTCGATCCCCAGTAAGACATAACTTTTTGTATTTTTTTTCACTTAAACTTCGTTTTTTTTTGAATAAATTAAAAATTTCGTATTGTTGATTGATTAAACCGCTGTGTGGCGCTGTCATCGTGCAGGGTCCCAATAAGCTTATTGGCTTATTGGCATAGCAGCTATGCTCGCGAGGTCTACAGCTCACAGAGCCACTAGTGTAAACTTTATCATCGACCTCGAAATAATACTTACAAATAATAGGTATACAGTTATAAACGAAACTGGGGGTGATCACTAATATTAGGGAAAAGTATCGATAACTTAATTGATCGATATAGGAACTCTCTACCTGTCAATAAATGATGGCCCCGAGGGTGGGGTCTGCGTGTTTACAAAGCAGATTTACCATTAACTTGTTGATAATTTTGATATGAGCAGGGCCTACCGTTGACGCAAACATGACGTTGTAATGTAACAATACAAATTGAGATAACTAATCTATGACGTGTAGAAAAATGTATGCTTCATGTGTAAAATACACTATTAAATATCAACAATATGATCATTTAATAACTTTCAATCTATTATTTAGTTAGTTACAATAAGATAGAAGTCAGTTAGATGTTCTGTACGAATTATCAAGTATTATTTCGATTAAATAAAGAGGTTGACAAATGATTAATAATTACGAAAATACTAATTGGAATCATATTCTAAGCATCACGTCATTTCTCCGTCGACGGCATGCTATGTACGGGCCCTGCATATGAGAAATATGAGTATAATGGCCACTTTAATAAAGTAATCAGTACCATACTGCTCTAGTTTCACATAAGGTAAAACATCCTAGAAGTTTTAGCGTACGTAAAAGCTGCAAACACTGTGGTGAGAAGGAGACAGGCTAACGCGGGTCGCCCGGGCCAAGAGCTAGACGCTAGACCTACGGAAAAACCGCTAACACAAAGGAGTAATTTAGGAAAACGACAAAAGATGGCGTCGAATTTACGAGCATATACATAGAGACTCCAATTCATTACCTACTCTGTAGGTACATATCAATTATCTAAAAATAGCTTATCCAACAGTAATTTTGAACATATTTTAACACCCTTTGCAGCTTTGTGAAGTGAGCAATGAGGACATGAGATTATAATATGTACTATTACATGCAAGCAATGTAAGAACGTGTTACTTGTCATAATACCTTGTCGTCTTGTATCGAAACAAATTCCTGGCATTCGCAAGGTCTTGCACCTACGCGTTAATTAAAGTTTCTCCGTGCTAAGGAAACCACGAGATACTTAGATATTTGCCTTTGAAACATAGGAAAAAACAATTCGCCATATGCATAAATCTTAAAATCAATGAGTGATTGAGATGAGTGTCAAGTACTCGTAACATGCTTTTTGGTAAACTAAATAGAGGTTATGGAGGTATGACATTCGGCCTAAAATCAAGAATTGTGTAATAATATAGTAGGGATAGCTGGCCTTAAATACCAACCTACTGTTAGATGGATCGACTATTCTGCAAAGAATTTGGCGCAGAATCCGTAGAGAGCTAGAAAGAGAGGGCTAATGCCTTTCGATATTTGGTCAAAATACTTGATAACTGAAAAAAGAAGTATGAAACTACATCGTTACTACGTTATACAGTAATAGTATTTTTTTTAGTTCTATCAATATCTCTGTTGTTTTGATACTCTGCGGTGAGCATAGGAAACGATTTAAGTAATTGTTTGCAATAAAAACATTGTGACGTTTTGAAATAAAAAAAATTGTTTATATTTCACGTATTTTTGTATTAAAGGTCAGAATAGATATAACCTTTGGAACAGTACATAGGTATGCTACAAAGTCCCACGAGCCCACAAGAGTTAACGTTTTTAGAACTTTAACGCTGTGTCTAAGTATTGAGCTTTAGCCTCAGTTTTCAAGATTTTAGATTGTACGTGTTATTTGCCCTCTTTTATATTGCCCTGCTCAGCGAAGCCTTACAATCTAGGACTCACCGAACTTAAGGGCATGGGCGCGGCAGGTTGTACGGTAGCACTCCTTTAATAATCACGTGTCTACGTAGTATTTACGACGTAAAGCCGTAAATTGTAAGTCTCTTATAATCCCTGGATGTTCATTTAACAACTAGAGGCAGAGCTAAGTACACAGCACAACCCCCACCGCAGTCCACTTTTTAGGTTAACTAGTCTCTCTTATTAAACACGATTTTGAATTCAAATATACTAGTCCATCGAACTTTTCCCTCGAAGTTAGGTATTGCACTTGGGTCATTAGATTGTTTCAGTGTTAGTTAATGTTCTGTTAGTGTCACCTTAAAGTCTAAAGCCATTGATAACATTTGAGGTTGGCACCGCAGTGTCCACGTGCACGTCACGACGGTATGAAAGGGATGAGTGGTGATGGTCTGCCACGACTGGCCATAACACGACGGTGACGAAAGGTCAGGAAAGCCTAAAACCTGACATGGGCTCAAGCAGGGGCATTCCTGACGCCAGCGACCCATCGACACTCCCAGCGGCTCACCATATGCCATATCATTAGTTAATTGGATTTCGCAAAACAACAGGCAGCATTTGAGGCGAGACGGCTGAGATTGTCCGCCGCAGGAGCGAGCAGCAGCGCCATCTAGGAACCCTCATGGGGACCTAGAGAGCTACTCCTCACCACCTGCAGATGATAAAAACGGCACGGCGCCCCGTCCGCAGACCGCCACTCACACAACCGCGAGAACCACTAACAGACTTGCACTAGACGGGAGCAACGGTCAGCGGACGGGCCGAGGTCGCAAGAAGCGAGCGACGAGCGAGCCGGCATTTTTTTATGTGACAGCGATTGCATACCGTCGTCAGAGCGTGGCTGCGTGTGGTGGTAGCGGTCGAGTGGGCCATGCTGTCAGGCGGCGCGGGAGAGGCGCGGGCCGGGCATGGCGGGTTGCTGCTCGACACTGCGGTGCGGGCGTCCGCGGCGCGCTCTGCACGCCACTGACCCGCACTCCTACCCGCCGCGCGTCGCCGCCCGCCGACGTTCGCGATCGCAAGTCTTTTATGCGCGCGCAAGTGTCGCACCGTGCCGTAAGTCCGCCTACGACTTGGCCTTGCCATTTTGGAGGGTGGTCTCTTCACCAAATTTCTTTCTTCAACATAGGCTTTATGCTCCTCGACCATATGACTTAACACCGCACGAGTCGACCAGCTCGCCGCCTACACGCGGCGGGGGGTGCCTGCTGCAGCCGCCCGCTGTCGCCTGCAGACGCAGCGCGCGCCCACCCTCCGCGCTGTGTCATGCGTTCCCACCCACGCCCACTGCACTTCTCAGCTGTGCACTCCGAAGAGCTTATCGTAGGGCGTATTGTACGATAACAGACATTCATCATAGACTGGTAGACGCAAATTGCACTAGTCTATTCAATCAAGCCTGAAATCGTAAATTCGAATATATCGAGTTCTAAATTGAGAATTTTAAATTAAAATGGGAAAAAGATATTTAGTAGTTACAATTAAAATAGTATAAAAACCAACCATTCATTAAACTGTTTCTCTAATAAGGGTAGGTATATTTACAGCGGTTGCCACAGTACGGTCAAAATGTATTTTTTAAATATCAGGGAAACCACTGCGAATAAAAGCTATGTGCGTCAGAAGAAAAACAGTTTTTGCAAATTCATGACCCACTTTATGAATAAAGTGCGGATATGCACTTTTGCAGCTGTGTGCACATTTACTTGTGTGAGTATACGCACATCATAATCTTTAATAAAAATAAACCAAAATCAAAATAGTTTGAAATGCCATATAAATTATTGGCTGGTATTTAACTGATCACCAGATATAGCAATCCACTTCATCACCTTTTTCTGGTAGCATATTTCGTTTCTCTATGGGTCGCAGTTCTATCCTAACCTAACCTACACAATCGAAATCGCCAAACTAAACTATGCGTCGTTGAATAGTTCTGTTCTGATCATCATCAGCAGTTCCACTTCATCAAATGCGACAGTTTTTAATGAAAATGCTTGAGGTTCTGATGAAAATACAAAAATATCGATACGCATGCCTTTAAGATTTGAGGAGTTCCCTCGATTCCTCATGATTCCATCATCAGAACTCGAGCTTGACAAAAATGTGGCTTAAAAACTTAAACAAAAATCTCTATATGCATGCCTTTAAGATTCGAGGAGTTCCCTCGATTATTCATGGATCCCATGTGGATCCCCAGTGACTTAAAAACTTAACTTGCTTAACAAACATAACGAAGAGGACAAATCGCCAAACGTAAACTATGCGTCGTTGAAGAGTTCCGTTCTGATCATCATCAGCAGTTCCACTTTATCAAATGTTACTTTTTTGAATGTATATGCTTGATTTATTGATAAAAACACAAAAATCACTATATGTATGCCTTTAAGATTTGAGGAGTTCCCTCGATTCCTAATGGATCTCATCATCAGCACTGGGTTTTGGCAAAAACGGGACCAATCTGTATATACATACAATCAAAAAAAGAATTTTCAAAATCGGTCCAGTAATAACAGAGATATGGAGAAACAAACATAAAAAAAGAGCACAACCGAATTGATAACCTCCTCCTGTTGAGATTTGGAAGTCGGTTAAAAATAAACCTTCTAATAACAAACTTTCGCTAAATTTATATATAAAATATTAATAATAACAGCCCATTATATACAGGGTGTGGCCTGTAATAAGAGCAAAAAATTAAAGTACACACCCTTTAACTAGTCAGGAATTAAGTCCAAATAGTTTCAATGAATTAAAATGAAATTTTTTATTTAATTATTTTCTAACAAACTTAATCGACCCAGCAATGTACTGCAGACATTATGTGTCCAGTCGGAATACTTGACATTGACGTTTACGATCGTTTTCAATAATATTGAAAAACTTATTAAATACATCAATATTGCTTTATAAGCATATGCAATTCTAATTAAATAGTCACATCTTTCAACATTACTTAACAGTTTTCTTATCAAATGGACCAGACGGGCAAAAGGGCGAAATGAGATGCTATAAAGTAACTTGAGCTGTTTATTAAGCAGTTCCAACAAACCCTATATTCAAACCCCATATCTCCATTCCCGCCGAAACATAAAGCATTAGCAAAAACTCTTTTCGTATAAAAAGAAACAAACGAAAGCGCAAACAGCAGTTTTATTAGTCGGTTTACGTTTGTAAACAACACGGTAGGGCGGCACTCAGCAAATTCACGGGGAGTGAGTATTGAGGGACTCCGTTGCAGTCTCATCTCACCCGAGTTTCAAACGAAAGTGAAATGCAGTTCCTGTTATCGCGTAGCGCGTCGCTGTCTAGGGAAGCCCTTCCATTTATCTAGAAATGCCTTGGTTTACTTTGCATCATTATTCAGCCGTAGGAGATTGTTTTATTGGTTTTTGATACGCCTTTACGCGATAGTTTTGCAATGCAAACTAGATTCGGCGTACGGTTGAGGATACCTGGGTTTACGAGTCCTCAGGTGACAACCAAATCTCAGTACAAAATTACGATTTATTATTTTTTATTATTAGAAATCCGTTTGAAATGTACCTAACTACACTTGTACCTACTTATAACAAGGAATACAATAGGGCATGTTTTTGACGTACCTGAATATACATATAAAAGGAACCAAACTTGGTTAAACAACCTCAATGATACGTTCACATCGCACTATAACGAGATGACAATGTGTTCCGTAATCTTAATTTTTAACGGAATACTTATACCTTAATAAGGTACCTTATGTAACATAAGTAGTTTAGTATCAGTATTCCGTTAAAAATTAAGATTACGGACCACATTGTCATCTATCAGACTGTCACAGGGGCTTCTCATTTGTCTAGTTTTTCAAGCGCCACTCTCGTACGTACACACTTTTCGAACACGTATCCACTTCACAAGTTGCTTCCCCTTTATTTTTGTTTCTTATCTACAGAAGCTATTTGATAAGGAAATGAGCCGAAACATACAAACTTTACAGGATTTTTATGATAGCATGTTTGGTTATGCAAATCACATGCACAGACCGTTGATTTTCGCTGCATAGAAGTTTATGCGCAGGGATGAGTCTGCAGCTCACTAAGCAAAATTATTTCTTCGAAAGGAAAATAACATATAAATGTACCAGTGACTATGCATTAATTTAATGTGTAACCTTAATATTACTAGTGCATATGCATACGTAATCGTAAATCAAAATTAGAAATAATGGTAAATTTGTATGCGAACATAAGAAAGAGGTCAGCGTCGGTTTGACTATGTCCCACGTACATGTTTGTACATGTGTGGATTAAGACACCACAATGTAGAACACTGTGGCTTCTCCGATGTGTCCGAGATTAAAACCTCTGTCTCTGCTTGGATCCCGTGGAACTATGAAAGTTTATTAAAATGGAGATTTAAATTATTTATTAAGTGTCTCACAATATTGTATTAAACTATGTGTTGTAATAATTTACCTATCATATGTAGTATTACATTTTAAAGACGATTTAAGACACCAAAGATTGAAATAAATAAATAAGTTTTTGGCAAAAATTTCATTTTTGGTACAAGCTTTTATCGCTGACTGTACTTTTCTTACGACAGACAACTAATACTCATCGAGACAATTCTAAAAACCCCTAACACAATTAGGTTGCGTTGTTTCATCACAGAGTTCCTATAGCCACCTCCTGTCTCCATCATCAGATCAGCTCGATGGTACCATAATATTGCATTGTCATCCGATTTATACATGCATGCAAAATTTCAGCTCAATCGGAAACCGGGAAGTGGATCAAATTTAACTTGCAAGATTTGATTACAGACAGACAACGGGACAGATGAAACTAAATAAAAGCTTGTAAAAATACCTATCCTTTTTTAGTGATCAAGTGGCCGTATTGCAGGCACCATACGTTATCCTCTTACGTTACGTTACGTTATCTTTCTTAGGTAAGACGAGAATAATTAAAACACCCATTAAGAAATCTAACCGAAAATCACCCATTACAATTGACAAATTCGATCGATCGACGAACGATTTTATTCTATTAATATTTATGTACAACTTATGTACATTAAATATTATATTATTTATTATTCTTATATGTTTTTATTTTGTAAACTGTACACAACTACACACAAAAAGGGCTTTAATACAGTTTTGTTACCTATGCTCAAGCATTAGTAACAAAACTATGAAATATTTGAAAGTTGGTAACCATGTCCAAGTATGTTCAGACATGCAGGTTTCCTCATATTGCAACCGCCTCTACCCCGATGTTCTTTTACACAACAACCCACATTCACGTTTGGAGTTTTACGACCCAGTTTTAGGATTAAATATGATGTGAGGAAAGCCTTGTGATGAAAATTTAGCAACGTTTATACTTTTGAACTTAAATGACTCATCATCATCTTCCTTGCGTTATCCCGGCTTTTAGCCACGGCTCATAGAACCCGGGGTCCGCTTGGCAACTAATCCCGAGAATTGGCGTAGACACTAGTTTTTACGAAAGCGACTGCCATCTGACCTTCCAATCCAGAGTGGAAACTAGGCCTTGTTGGGATTAGTCCGGTTTCCTCACGATGTTTTCCTTTACCGAAAACGACTGGTAAATATCAAATGATATTTAGTAGGTACATAAGTTCCGAAAAACTCATTGGTACGAGCCGGGGTTTGAACCCTTGACCTCCAGATTGAAAGTCGCGCGCTCTTACCGCTACGCCTCCAGCGCTTATTTATCTTATACCTTTAACGCATTCACTGCCAGGGGGCGTGGCCTAGGAAAAAACTTGTATGACGGTGAACGCACATGTGCGTTGGGGGCAGTGAATGTGTTAAACGAGCAATTCTTGTATATTTATTTAAGTATATATTTCGGGGATCTCGGAAACTGCTCTAACGATTTCGATTAAATTTGCTATATGGGGGTTTTCGGGGGCGAAAAATCGATCTAGCTAGGTGTTATCTCAGGGAAAATGCGCATTTTTGAGTTTTTATACGTTTTCCGAGAAAGCTCGGTCTTTCAGATATTTTGAACTTAAATGACTGAAATGACAATGAAAACACCAGCGATGCTCGGCGCAGGGCTTTGTAGTTACGCGTCCATCAGCATCACAACAGGGAACCTTGGACCTGGGGCTATTATTAGATATTATGTATGTACATACATGACAGCAGGCAAAGGTGAGTACATTCACGGCACTTGTACCTACATTTTTTTCAAAGAAAGAAATACTTTTTGCGAAAACTCAAAAACCGGCCAAGTGCGAGTCGCACACGCGCACTAAGGTTTCCCTACCATTACGCAAAAAACGGCAAAAATGTTGTAGCCCCACTTAAATATTTATTTTATTTTGTTTTTAGTATTTGTTTCACAGATGATGTATGTCTATTGCGGCAACATACATACATCATCTGTGAAAATTTCAACTGTCTAGCTATCAGGGTTCATGAGTTACAGCCTGGTGACAAACAGCCCTTTTTACCCTTTGGGTATTACGAAAGCCTATAAACGGCTTAACCAATCATGTTCTCTATATTTGTCGTTGGAAGTTTTTATTAAGCTTTACATTTATGATTTCTTTTTCATATATTTTGGACCCGTGGCTCAAAAGTTTGAGGGGGTGAGTACACATTTTTTCGAATTATTTCCAAAAGTAGGTACCTATTCACTTTATCAACCCTAATAATCAATGTTTGGTTTTAAATTGTCTTGTATTTGGTAGAGCTGCCCGTTTTGCAAATATTACATATTATATATTTTTACCCTGGATCATGTAGCATTGAGATCTTTGAGTGTAAACGGTTTGAGATGGAGTTTCATTAATTAGTAAGTCTACCTACTTTTGATAGGGCTTGTAACTATTTTAACATAAATTAAAATAAAATAATGAAAATATTGCTCATCCTTAATAATACAGTAAAATTAAAATCTAATAAACCGCAATTTTTTTTACATTTGGGCCATTATAACCCTAAAGTACTAGTTTTTGATAGTAACTTCCTAGGCCGTTTTTAAAGTAGACTAAATTTGCTACAATAAAACACTAGAATTGTCTCTGTACACCTAATATTTTCCGAGATAAAGCCTTTCAAAATGTATATTTTTTTCGAACTTGTATTCGTAGGCTAAGTAAGTGCAGTGAGTATACACTTTTGTCTCAGGCGATGCCGGTTGGCACACTGTACACTGTCTCGCCAATTTCACTATCATCACATACCGCACTGAATTCACAAACTGCACTTTTCACTGTGATCCAATGAATGTTGATCTGAAAAAGATCTGAGAGTATATGTTCGTTCAAATGTTGTTCTTAAAAGAACAGGGTGCCTAGCCAAGATACCAATGGATTACGCTTCGAGCTCCGTAGCGAACGAAACGCCAATGTCTCTGTCGCACTAATATGGAAGAGTGATAGAGAGAGATGATCGTAGCGTTCACGCCGTAGCATCTTGGCCAGGGACCCAGTAAGGTACTAGTATTTATCGCGTTCGTCTATTTCAAAAAAAATAATGTAGAGAAGTAAGGGCCTCTTGCGCGTTCCAAGGCTAGCGAACTAACCTTAAGGTGGTTCGCTAACCATGCAAAATCAAATCCATACAAAAAACAATTATGTTATATTAGGGTAAATTTTTGAAAAGGGTGTTGTTTCGACATTTGTATGGCAATTTTTTATTTTTGGAAAGTAGGATTTATAATTATCGCTTTAGAAAGGGTTTATAACAACAAAAAATATACTTTACGAGGCACCACTCTACTTTTTATAGTTAGCCAGATATGGACGTTTAAATATCGACACTTGTATGGCACTATTTAGCCATTTGTAAGGCGCTTTTGACATGTATATGGCATTTTTTCGACATTGTATGGCAGTATCAACGTTTTTATGGCACTATTTATTGTTTTTGTGGCATTTGTAAGACCCTGACAACATTTATATGGCACCTTTTCGACATTTGTATGGCAGTATATCGACATTTGTATACCACAATCGACAATTATACGGTCAAAATAGCCGTACAAATGTTGCCAATAATATTTTTTGCGAAATTTCCTACACAATATAACTGATTCACTTATTTATATTACGGTGTATTTTAACACTGTATTTGTAACTATTATTGTAAAATATACATTTTTATTTCGACTGTATACCAACATATTAAGCGTCCATACAAATGTCATTGTAGTTAGTCGTACCAAAATAAAGAGATTCTTGCCTGTTTTTATATATATTAAACTGCTTCCACGTCTACATTCGATGTTGATCGACGCCGAACTAACCGCACTATTGCAATTTAATTTAACCGTTATTCAATAGACAAAGAAAATTTTGGGGGGTATCTTTAAGTCATAACCAGTGATCGTTAATTTTCCAGCAATTTTGGTGCAGCATAGTAGAAATAAAGGATTTTCTTCAATTATTTTCTAGGGCTCTCCCTAGAAACCAATCCTCTGATTGGTTAAGGTTAATATTACTGTTATTAACCTTAATTATCTATTCCACCTAGAGTAGGGCATAAAGATGCTTTTAACCAACAATGCTACCAAAATTGCTGGAAAATTAACGATCACTGGTCATAACAAAACAAGTGCCGCGCGGGACAGCGATAAAAAGGCTTCCCTTGTTTTATTAAATTATCGAAATTATTAAACCAATTCTCTAGAAAATGCTCTTTATAAAAATATAAAGTTACTCATAATACGTTGCCTACATCCAAAGTTATGATTTTTTTATTGGGTGTGTGCCGCCACTGGGACACGCAAAAATCGGCAAATTTCGTCGTTTTTGGAACTTCAAATGCGATTTTGTCAGACACAAGTAATATTTAAGGTACAGTTGTACATTATATTTAAAGTTTACAATACATTGGATGAAAATATATACATACCCAGTCTTTTAGTCCTATGGACTTCGAGTTATAGCCGTGGGACAACAAAAAAATCCTATTTGAAAATTGACCCATTAAGTAATTACACACGCAAAAAAACGTTTTATTTTTTATCAATGCAATACCAAAATAACGTTTTTTGCGTGATTTCTGTATTTTTTTATACAGACAAAGTTTTGCTATCAATTTAGCGCAAATGAACATTTGAAAGTAGACAGATGCGCACATATTTATGGAGTAATAGTGTGTAATTACTTAATATAACGCAATTGGTTTTTTTTATGGAAATCTTTAACCTTGTTTAAACGGTTAGGTAATTCCGAGTTAGTTGGCTAACCCTGAAACGTACAAGTGGCCCAAAAGAGGATTGAAAGGGGGAGTTAGGTGAATTATTTTCCCCCTCGTGCACTAACTGTGTAAAAACTTCCAGTCAAGTTTAAAAGGTGACAGTTGAATAGATAAATGCAAAAAGAACCTCTGTACGGCGTTAGCGTATTTGCATATGAAAAAGGTGGCTTTTTGTGATTATAAATTGGAAAATATGATAAACTCTTACGCTTCAGTTTTACGGATGAATATTCAGTTGTTTTCAATGCAACCTTCCTTTAAATTGATTTTCATAAATGACAATTCGTTCAATGACAACACTCTGTTGATAGGTGAAAACCGCATGAAAATCCACAATTTTTGAGTTTATTGCGAGCATACTACAAACACACAAACAGACAAACGCGGCTGGGGGCCTTTGTTTTGTAAGGTGTTAGTGATATGAGTAATATTCATCGTGCACGGCTTGAGCTTAAAACGCATATTATTGAGCTTGGTTCGGCAAACTTACACAATGGCCAAGTTGCTGTAGCATTTGCCACATTAGCCGTCGCCGTAAAGATGTAACTCGGATCATGACTGAAGCGTTGTTTTTTCAACATTGCAGCAGCGATAAATTCGCGTTTTGACTGTTGATTGCCTTATTGTTGCCGTGCTACTGTCATGATTACGAGTAGGTAGAACGTTCAATCAGACACTTTTTTTAAGAAGGGTAAGTACATGCAAATTGGCTTAAATAGGCACATAAAAAAATGTGCAGATTAAATTAATAAAATTGATAGTGACATCGCCGGTATACAGCTGATGCAACTTTAAAGCAGTAACGCTACCTATACGACCGTATTCAGGTTGCAATGTTAAATAATTATGCCAGAATACTCGTAGAAAACGACGTTTGGTGCTTGCGATGGATTATTTAGAATGTCGCGTTCAATAAGGTTCATAAGTATAAAGGCCAATTGACCCCCATGTACCTATACTTACTTACTTACTCCTCTGGTGCAGCGACCCAAAGTGTGTCTTGGCCTCCAACACGACTTCTCGCCACTGATCCCGGTCCTGTGCTGTTTCTCGCCAGTTCTCAACCCGGAGCGCGCGCAGATCAGCGTCCACCACATCCGCCCATCGATACCTAGGTCGGCCGACCGGGCGGCGTCCTATCGGTTTTCCCTCAAACGCTCTTTTCACCGCCCGATCACCTTCCATACGCTCAAGATGGCCGAGCCACCGAAGCCTTTGCGCCTTTGTCACACCAATAATGTTTGGTTCAGCAGCTAGTTCTTCAACTTCGGCGTTTTTTCGGATTCTCCAACTGCCATCGGGTCTCTGCGTTGGGCCGAGGATTTTGCGGAGAATCTTCCTTTCGGCCACCAATAGCTTACTTTCCTCCTTCAGAGTTAGTGCCCATGTACTTATGTTCAGTGAAAATTAAAGGCTTGAGAAAAATAATAAGGAAGGGAGAAATAATCAAAATTTAGCTTTATTTAATTAAGTTACAAAAGTTAGATCAGCATAATTCAGAAAAAATACCAATTCAAAGATTTCATTGTAACCATTCAGTTTCCGTGAACATACAAATCGGTAGCTCTTAAGGTCGTTGTTTGTTCGGGGGTCAAATCGGTAGCTCTTAAGGGCGTTGTTTGTTAGTTGTTTTATTAATGTTGAATTAAGTTACAAGTAGGTAGGTAATAATAAAACGCTGGTAGCCTACAAGTAGAATCATATTTTGACTGGCCCACTGACCTAAAAATACTCTTACTTCAGTTGCAAGGAACGGGTAATGTGCATAACTATATAATTGAATGAGAAATAAGATAAGTACAACGAAGCCAACGAGCAAAATTCTCGTAATTATGTACGAGTATAATATATGGTATAAAACACACCCAGAATTAATTTTATCAAAACACAAACAAACAGATCAACTTCCAAGCCGGTTGGTCACCGAGGAAGTTTTAGACCGAAACCTTCCAAAGAATTCAACATGCCCAGACCCCAACGAAAGTAATGAAAAACAATTACACTTAATAACATATAATGTAAGGTCACTGTCTTCGCACGAAAGACTCCTAGAACTAAAAGAATCCCTAGCAAACATAAAATATGATATTATAGGATTGGCGGAAGTGCGACGCCTAGGAAATGAAATAGCACAACATGAAGATCTAATTCTATGCCACACCGGACAAACTCCAGGTAAATACGGAGTTGGATTTATAATAAAGGCGCACCTTAAACAATACATTGAAAGCTATATTGGCCTATCAGAACGAGTCGCTTTACTTAACATGAATTTTCCAGACGCCTGTGTTTCTATAATTCAGGTCTACGCCCCAACTGAAGCAGCTCAAGAAGAAGAGATCAACTATTTTTACAAAACTATATCAGAAGCAATTAATCAGGCGCATAAAGATCTAGTATTAATGGGAGACTTCAATGCCAAAATCGGTCAACCTGAAACAAATGAATCCCTTATAACAAAACAGCATGGATATGGAGAAAGAAACGCCAGAGGACACAAACTCATAGAATTTGCCTTAGAGAACAATCTTGCTATCATCAATACCTTCTACAAGAAGAAACCGAAACGACGATGGACCTGGTGCTCACCAAATGGACAATATAAAAATGAAATCGATTACATAATGTCCAACCAACCAAAAAACTTCAAAAATATAGATACACTAAATATAACTTATCCATCAGACCACAGACCACTTCGAGCAGTACTCCTACTAACAAAACCAATTAAAAGTAGAGCAAGATACCAAAGTAAACACTTTAGTACACTCAAAAATGAAGAGGAAATATCAAAATACAAGGAAAACCTAGAAAAGTATGTATATAATTTGGAAAAATACAACATAAATGACACAGTACAAAAATTCCACGACAAACTAACAATTGCAATCCAAAAGAGTCTACAGAACGCATGTAGTACAACTCGAGAGACTCCGGGACGCAACATCCTGTCAGACCGCACAAGGAACTTGATGAAACGGAAACAAGAACTACAAAAAACTGCAAACAAAACCAGAGCAATGAAAAACGAACTTAAAGCTTTGTACAAACTAACAAGCAAATATATTAAATCGGATTACCAGAATCATAGATCTACAACACTTGAGCAACACTTAAAACAAAAAGGCAGCTTAAAAAAAGGATACAAAGAACTGCAAACAAAAAGAACTTGGATCGACGGATTAAAGTTATCAAATGGAACCAAACATGGTCGCGGGGAAATATTAAACATTGCAACAGATTTCTACCGGACTTTATATGCAAATTGCGATACAAAAAAACAAGAAGAGTTTCACAATCAAGAAATAATTATCCAAGAAAACAAAACACCTATAACACCAATAGACTGTAAGGAAATTATAGAAACTACCTGTAAGCTAAAGTCGGACAAAAGCCCAGGAGCGGACTGTATCACAAATGAAGCCATAAAGGTCGCCCAGGAAATTTTAGCGGCACCGCTAGCAGTCCTATGCAATAAAATATTGGAAACACAGGAGACGCCCATCCAATGGTCAGAATCAAGCATTATTTTATTATATAAAAAGGGAGATCCTAAAGACATAGGCAATTACAGACCCATTAGCTTGTTACCAGCAACATACAAACTTTTCTCTACAATTGTTAACAATAGAATACGTGCAACACTAGATAAGAAACAACCTGTGGAACAAGCTGGCTTCAGGAAAGGATTCTCGACCATGGACCACATTCACACTTTAGAGCTTGTAATCGAGAAGTATCAAGAATTCCGACGCCCATTATACATTGCATTCATCGACTACCAAAAGGCGTTTGACACAGTTTCCCACGAGAACATATGGACGACTCTAAAAACTCAAGGCATAGAAAGTGGATACATAAATATATTTAAAAACATCTACAAAAAAGGCAGCAGCAGAGTGAAGCTGGAAACCATGGGTCCGGCCTTTCCAGTGGAAAGAGGAGTCCGTCAAGGTGACCCCTTATCACCAACTATTTTCATTGCCGTACTAGAGAACGTCATATGCAGCTTAAAATGGAAAAACCAAGGCCTATTTATCAAAGGGAAATATCTCAGCCACCTCAGATTCGCAGACGACCTGGTGCTGCTCGCGGAATCGTCCCGAAACCTGCAATCCATGATAGATGGTCTCCAAAATGCAAGCAAACAAGTAGGACTGGAGATGAATATAAATAAAACAAAAACCATGACCAACTCAAAACAAATAGATATCATTGTAGACAACAAACCATTAGACTATGTTGAAAGCTATATATACTTAGGAAAGCAGATTGGTTTCAACAACAAGAACAATGAACTAGAAGTTGACAGAAGAATCAAAAATACATGGAACAAATATTGGTCTTATAAAGAAATATTTAAAAGTAGCATGCCAATAACTCTTAAAAAGAAGGCTATGGACACCTGCCTCATCCCCAGCTTAACATATGCTTGCCAGACATGGAAGTTCACAGAAAAAATAAAAAATAAAATTATTACTTGCCAGAGGGGAATGGAACGAAGCATGTTGAACATAAAAAAGATACAAAAGATAAGACATAGTAAAATAAAAGCAACAATAAAAGCAATAGATGCTCTAGAACACGCTAGAAAGCTAAAATGGAGATGGGCTGGACATGTGGCTCGCCTAAAAGACCACAGATGGACAGCCATAGTCACGAACTGGAAAGGCCCAGACGGTAAGCGCCGAAAAGGCAAACCAAACATGCGCTGGGAGGAAGACATGAAAAGAATTGCTGGTCCAAATTGGAAAAGAATAGCACAAGACCGTGAAAAATGGATATCTTTGGAAGAGGCCTTCACCTAACGGGTTCCTACAAATTAAATCAACAAAAATATATTAACAAACTTATGTATAACAAAAGGAAATAAAAGGCTTTTTATTTTTTTTTTATTTATTTATTTATAATATATGGTGCGTGTTTGTGGAGCAGTTCTATCCAATTACACCTCCTCACTATATACTCGATTCTTGATTTTAGTTTTAAGATTTATTTTTTTACGTTTAATTATATTAAAGATTCTAGAGTAATATTTAAAAATAAATGTCTGTAGTAAAATATTTTTTATGCGCACAAGTTCGTAAAGGATCTCTTTATTCTTCAAAATGATGAGAAAATAACATTTTATCTACAAGAGTGGCAAATGAAAATGATGAACATTTTGAGTGCATTCCTTATGTTGTACCTCACGTTGTAATCTACCAGAGTCAGATTAAGTTAAAATTGATTTTAAGTGATGATTTTGAATGACAAATATTTAATAACGTTCTAATGGATTTTGGAATTACTCGCTACGCTGGCCCAATTTTAAAGTCTTTCGCTTGCTTGGGTATCAATATGAGCACGAGGAGTAAAACAAAAAACTAATATAGCCGCCATTTTGAGTTTTATAGAAACACAACCTATAATCACCTACCTACACGCTCTCAAGCATAATAACATAGGAAAGCAAGAATCTGCTATTTTTTAATCGATACGAGTATACCGAATCATAATAGGTTTAAATGACCGCTTTTTTGACATGTCGGTTATACGCAGCTAGTTCGCAAAGTGCATACAGCGAGCACGTGTAGGGGTCAATCGCAGTACGCGCGGGCGCGGTGCAGCGTACATCGACCCAGGCCTTTATTCGGAAATGCACCGGCTGGACTATTGAAATTACATTGTTAACTTAGCGTTTCGTTTCCATTTAAGCGTAGATTATACATGTGCAAGGATAGATAGCAACTTCTTAATTACTTAAACGGATTTCGTTAAACGTCTTCTGAATCAAGGAATGTAGTTGACTACCTACGGGATAATGATTAAAAAACAAATATAGTCATTTGTTTTTTAATCATTATCCCCTAGTAATTTTTACATGCAATGCCATTTGTATCTTCATATAGTAATATGCTAAGCATTGTAAATACTTGTGACTTTATATAAAACAGTATTTATACCATAAATCGACACAAACACGGGAAGGTTTGAGTGAGTTTAAACTTCCTGGCTGGCGCTCATTAGTTGTAGTGATCATAGTTAGGAAAAGGAGCATTTCATGAAATTTTCTACTATTATCCCGTAGTACAAAACGCGAATTATCTCAAAATTTGTAGAGGTAGGTACCTATAATATATGAGTTTCTTTCCCGTGACAAATGGTCGAAATATGCCCAGAAAAGTAATCATCGGCTTTAAAACATCGAAAAAAATGTCTAAAAAATACACGAAATAAAATACATTTGCACGGGACTGCTCGTAGAATGCTTTCAAAATGCAAAGTGTCAAAATATGTTATGATTGTTATGAACGTTACAAGTGTAAGAAATAATACTTATGTAGAACCGATTTTCACGATAAGCACCAAGACCGGATTGGCAAGCACGGTCTTAAAATTATAATAACATTATATTGAGATTAAGGTATACATCCCAGTATTTGAAAGTCTAATTCCCATGGTTGTTACCTCTTTTACTGGGAATGAAATACTTAGACGTTAGCAAATATTGGGTCAGCTTGCAATGGTACATTTGCGTTACATTAAATAGAAGCTAAATGCAGCCCCCGACCCGGTCAGTAGGGCACCGCGGCGCGCTGCGCTTACCTCTATAGGCACACTTGAACTTTGAACTGGTGGCTGCGGCCGGTGCAACGCATTTTACATAATGTATAGCCAGGATCCAGCGTATATCGACTGAAAAAGTGAAAAAGTCTTGTGGCTTTGCGTGGTCTAGTCGTATAATGACTAATATCTAACCGCTTAACATGACTTGCATATTGGAAGTCGCGCTGGACATACATATAGAGTTGCTCGCGATAACGTAACGGCTTGGCCACGACATTACGCGACATGCGACGGCGGCAGCGGCAACTATAGGTGGGAACGAAAGGTCGCTGTGTCTCGCTCCAACCTATTGTTGCCACTGCCACTTGCGAACCGTAAGGCATGCTAAGCGGTCTGGGCGACTGAGCTCAGAGCTCCGGTCGTAATAAAAAAAAAATAGCCTATATACGTCCCACTGCTGGGCACAGGCCTCCTCTCAGAGAGGGTTTGGGCTATGGAACTATTATTAGTACTTAATAGCAATGATAAGCTTAAAAAGGAACTTTGCTCATTAGAAACTGACTACAATAATGTAAATTCAGAGCGGGCCCGGCTTCAGGAGACGGTTGACAGGTTCACTGAGTGTAGTGCTGCGTATGAGCAGGCCCTGAAGGACATCAACTCATTGGAGAGAGCACTGCACGACGCCCACGAACAAATCTATGAGCTACAGGAGGCCCAACACAATGCAGCAGTGGCACACTCTCAGAGCTTGTTCGAAGAACTGGTCCGGCCCGACTCTCAGTTGGTTGCCGCACCAATTGAAAACCTTGTGGCCCCTACAGATTTAGCCTATGATACTACCACACCAAGGTTAGTAAATTGCAGCGGGAACAAACTAAAGAAATATATTAAATTAAATAGACTAATAAAAAAAAACCGAAACTTGTCAAAAATAAATAAATTGTTTTTTAAAAAATTGAGATTTTGTAAAATTAATGTTAATTTAGTGGATAAGTTAGATTTATATTCTGCCCAGTTAGAAAATAGTCAATTGCAATATGAAACCGACACACTACTTTAAAATTAAAAATTCAGAGTTTGGAGGATTCCATAGAATCCTTAGAAAAAATAAATGAGAGTTCTAAAAAGGTGATTAATGAATATTCTTTGGCCATGGATGATTTAATATCCCAGATTAAGCTTAATTCAGAACGGTTTGAGTCACTGACCAATGCCCAGTCATGTGCTTGTAAGCAAGTGACTGAACATTCGTCGACCAGTTTACTCGACCTAAGCCTGTGTGACGGTTTACCACAACAGCATGTAAATGATAATAGCTCCTTCCACACTACACAACAAAGCACACCTAAACCTAATGTTATTATGTATTCTGATGAAATTGGAAGCAATATGAGCTCATTTTTAAGCTTTTACCTAAAGGGACTTAGTACAATCAGCAATTGTCTGCCTCACAGTAGCTTTGAAAATATCTTAAAACAAATTTTAAATGACAGTAATATTAATTCTAAGACAACACTGCTTATTCTTATGGGGAATAGGGGTAATGTGAACAAAAATAATTTAATTAAATACTTTGAACAGTTAAACTCGCTTGCAGTGCATGAAATTATTTTCTTCACATTCCCCTATTGTGAGCAAATGTCAGAGGCAGAAAATACCACTAGACATAAGTTAAATATATCTCTATATAATCTTTGTACATATAGTAGTAAGTTTAGCATAATTGACACTAACAATTTTGTTAGTAAATACCATATGCCTATGGTGTTTTTGACTAAAGGCAAGTGTTGCCTTTCAAATTATTACAAAAGACAAATAGCTTTATCGCTATCATATTTACTTGACATTTCTGCCAAGAATTTGGCAGACAATTCTGCTCCTATTGAGCAGCCCAGTATGAACATGGAATTGGTTCCAGTCATAACCAATGATTTAATAGATTTAAACTAGGTGTTAAGACAAAAGATTCTGTCTCTGGCAATTTAGTTTTAAATAAATATAATGAAAAATACTGCAAACATGGAAAGTATATCCACCTGGTGCATCAAAATATTCAATGTATTAGAGGAAAAAATTTACAGATAGAACTTTTTTTGAATGATTTTAATATTGATATTTTATGTCTTACTGAACATTGGTTAAATAATAATGAATTAATGCCCCAATATAATAATCACCAGGCGGGAAGTTCGTTCACCAGACTTAGTTCCATACATGGTGGGTCATTAATTATATTAAATAGTCAGTTAACATTTAAGGAACGTAAGGACATTGTATCCATGTCTGTTGAACGGACTATAGAACTAAGTGCAGTAGAATTAGAGCAATTTATTGTTGTCTGTGTGTATAGGCCGCCATTAAGTAATTTTGAATTATTTGAAAACATAATGGAATCTGCCCTACTTAAAATATCATCTTCTAGTAAGAAATTGCTTATATGCGGCGACTTTAATGTAAATATTATGGAAACTTCAACAATGTCTTGTAGATTATTGAATCTTTTTAAATCTTGTAATCTCAACCACATGTTTATGGAGCCCACTAGAGTGACTGCTACTAGTGCAACCTGTATAGATAATATTTTCACAGATATTTATCCTATTGCTAAAAAAGTTATCAGCAATTTAGAATCAGACCACTTAGGTCAATTAATGGTATTTGAGGCATTAAGGAAAAATACCATGAGAAAACAAATAACTTTTGTACCAGTAACCTCGGACCGCGTGGAAAGAATGAAGCTAAGTTTAGTTCAGGCGCTACCCTTTTTGTCTTCCGATATGAGTCCTAATAGTATGTATAATTCATTCTTTCACACTTTTATGGATCATTATAATGCGATATTCACCTCAAAATCGGTCGTAGTTAGTGGTGCATCAGTTTTTAGTGAGTGGGCTACTGCGGACTTACATCAAAGAAGACGTGAACTGTATGCCTTATATGAGGAACGGCGGTTTAATCAGAGTGATGAATTTAAAGAATATGTGAAGGAGTATTCGAAGAAGTTTAAAGTAGATTGTCATATAGCTAAGCGAAATTATCTAAGTCAGAAAATAAAAAGTAGTTCCGACATTGTTAAAGCAACCTGGAAAGTTATAAATGTGGAGACTGGTCGCTCTAAACACACAATTAAAGAGCTTAAACTAAACATTGATAACAAAATTATAGATTCCAATTTAGAAGTAGCTACAGAATTTGAAAAATTTTTCACCGAGGTACCAGTATCCACAACTAAGGATTTAAATTCATCACCCTCATCTGCTGTTACATTATTAAAACATAACGCTCCAGAGTGTTGTGGAGACCTTAATTTTGAACATGTTTGTACCTCAGATGTAATAAAGGCGTTTAAATCAATTAATGTCAAAAAAACTAATGACCTCTGGGGAGCCTCTGTCCATGCTGTCAAATCCTTAGTAGAAATTGTAGCGCCTGACTTGGTAGTTATATTTAACAACAGTGTTGATTGCGGCGAGTTTCCTGATCTAATGAAACATAGTAAAGTAATTCCTTTATTTAAATCTGGTAGCAGCTCTGACCCCACTAACTTTAGACCGATATCTGTGCTACCAACATTTAGCAAGATTTTTGAAAAATTAGTTCTTTCTCAATTAGTACGACATTTTAACGTTAATAATTTGATGCATAATAAGCAGTTTGGTTTTACACGGGGTCGCTCAACAACCGATGCCGGTGTTGAGCTAATTAAGCATATTTTCGATGCCTGGGAGGAGTTACGAGATGCTTTAGGTGTCTTCTGTGATTTATCTAAGGCCTTCGACTGTGTTTGTCATGAAACATTAATCAGGAAACTTCATTATTACGGAGTTAGAGGATCGGCACTGAATTTACTTAAGTCCTACTTAAATGGTAGAATACAAAGGGTCGATGTGAATGGACAGCGATCACCTGGGTCATTGGTCTCTATGGGTGTACCACAGGGGTCAATATTGGGGCCTTTCCTGTTCCTTATCTACATAAATGACTTGCCATTCCTTGTTAAGACCCACCATGATATAGTATTGTTTGCAGACGACACCTCACTTATTTTCAAAGTCAAACGACAGCAACAAGCTTACAATGATGTAAACAATGCCATTTCAAAAGTAGTAAATTGGTTCAATGTTAATAATTTATTGTTAAATGAGAAAAAGACTAAATGTATTAAGTTTGTCACTAGTAGTAACGTAAGGCATGTGCAAACAAGTGTCATTGTGAAGGATGAGGAATTGGAATTAGTTGATAGTACAGTTTTACTTGGTATAACTTTAGATTCTAAACTCCAGTGGGGTCCCCATATTGCTACTCTTTCGAATAGACTGAGCTCTGCAGCTTTTGCAGTGAGCAAAATCCGTCAGTTAACTGACGTGAAAACAGCTCGATTAGTATATTTTAGTTACTTCCATAGCATTATGGCATATGGTATTTTACTTTGGGGCGGTGCTTCAGAGATAAATACCATTTTTGTTCTGCAGAAGAGGGCTATTCGAGCAATATACAAAATGAACCATAGAGACTCACTTAGAGATAAATTTAAGGAAATTGACATAATGACAGTGCACTGTCAATACATTTATGAGAATATTCTGTATGTACATAAAAATATTGTAAATTTTAGGAAAAATTGTGAAATTCATAATATTAATACTAGAAATAAACATAAGCTCGCAGTGCCCTTCACTCGGCTCCATAAAATTAAAAAATCATTCATGGGTAATTGTGTAAGATTTTATAATAAACTTCCAAACCATATTACTGAATTATCTATTAATAAATTTAAGAATTATGTAAAGCGTAAACTTATTTCTAAAGCTTATTATACCACACAAGACTACATGAATGATATTACAACGTGGGATTAATTGTTATTCGAAATGATTATTTATTTATTAGGTATATTTCATTATTGATGAGGAAATGGATATTCCGATGTAATACTATCTACTTCTTCTGTTACTTATGCTTTTTTTTTGACATTTAGATTTTATTCTAGAAATTCTAGACTAGTATTTTTTATACAATCTTTTTAATGTTTGACGATCCTTTTGTGAAATTCTTAGTGTTAAATTTGATATGTATAATAATCCAATTTTATTATGGAATAATATTAACATCAATAAATTGCTCTGATAATTAGATTAAGATTAATTACGATTCATAAGAGCTTGTTGCTAGGCCTACATGAATAAAGTATATTTTTGATTTTGATTTTGATTTATAGTCCCCACGCTGGCCCAATGCGGGTTGGGGACTTCACATATATCTTTGAATTTCTTCGCGGATGTATGCAGGTTTCCTCACGATGTTTTCCTTCACCGAAAAGCTAGTGGTAAATATGAAATGATATTCCGTACATAAGTTTCGAAAAACTCATTGGTAGGTACGAGCCAGGATTTGAACCCGCGACCTCCAGATTGAAAGTCGGACGTCAGATTAAATTTAAAACATGAAGGCAATTTTCAGCGTCGGCGACGTCTAAATCGGTTCAGCGGTTATTGATTCCCCTTACAACAGCAGCTTAAATGATATAGATGTCGAGATAAAGTTGAGAGCCCCCCCCCCCCCCCCCCCCCTCACCCTAAATATTATTCATTTATATTTCCACCAAAAATCTAGGTGGCTCCACCTCTTAAATCCATCCTTGTACCAATAACGCAACGCCGTATTTCACGAGCTACAAGTAGGACTACATCCCAATAAGAACTGAACAATCCCTCAAAATGGTAAACTTATAAATATTATTTGGTCAATGACAACAAGGTCACAGTGTATAATTAACATGAATGGCAAGTATAATAGGTACCTATATGTATTATGGCGCTCTATTTACAATGATACTCTTAGCTAGGACGTTTTGTTTTTAGGACATTTTTATTTTATAATTGGGTCATTTTGTGAACGTAAATATAATTATTTTTTATTATACAAGTATTGCCGTAAGTACAATTAGGCCAGTCGTCTTAAGCCTAAAAAAGGGGTCAACCTCGGAATGAGAGATATAAAGCTGGAAACTCGTATACACCTTCGTAATGACGTATTAAAGGTTCTCTTAAAAGTCATGGCATATATCGTGTGCGCGTCGGAAGTTATTCCAGGTCAAAGGTCATAAAAATCGGTTTTTCGCATATATCAAATTTTCTATAGCTCCAATGTTGTTTACATGTAGGTAAGAATTGTAGGGCATAAAATTTGCGACGAGTTAGGTATCAAACATTGTTTCATGCGATTAGCCGTTTTCAAGATATACGGCATAGAAGGCGCAGTGATCAGACACGTACTATCAGTTGATTTGATAGTGAACGACACCTTTGCATTTTGTGACTATGCGCTGAAACTTGGCACAATTGATTCTTAGCTGGTCTTGAGTAGATTCTGACCGGGAACCATCGAGAGCCACGGCACATTTAGTGAAATTAGTGTAAAACAATCTTTGAAGTAAACTTTCACGATTTTTACACATTATAAATTGTAAAACGCCTCCAATTCCATTCGATTCGATCCGATTGATTGTCTTCTCCGAGACCACGGGAACAACGCCGTCCTCGAAACGTCGGAGGTAAATCTTAAAACTTAAACACGCGATTAAGTCCCGTTGTACATAAATTTAATAATCTTTGATGTACCTATCGTTTTAAATTTAGGATTGCTTAGATACCTACATGTCTACTACTTAGACAAATAATTTTACACACTGCAAATGTTTTATGATAACTTGCCTAAGTACCTTAAATATATTATAATTGTGATCTCATTATTAGGTTTAGTACCTACGACTTCTTTTAATAAGGTCCCAATTCCGGATTAGATTTCGTTGTAGTTAAAACAGCTCAGCTTCAAATACTTATGCACTAAAACATTTCTTCTTCCTCGCGTTATCGCAGCATTTTGCCACGGCTCACGATAGCCTAGGGTTCGCTTGACAACTAATCCCAAGAATTGAAGTAGGCACTAGTTTTTATGCAAGCGACTGCCATCTGACCTTCCAACCCAGAGGGTAAACAAGGCCTTAATAGGATTAGTCCGGTTTCCTCGCGATGTTTTTATTCACCGAAAAGCGACTGGTAAATATCAAATGATATTTCGTATACCTACATAAGTTCCGAAAGTTCGAGCCGGGGTTTGAACCCGCGACCTCCGGATTGAAAGACATACGCTCAATTACCGCTAGGCCACCAGCGCTTTTCACTATGCACTAAAACATTTATTTGGCAAATATCTAAATTAGACATGGAAATTAAAATAGCCTAACCTAACCTAACGCCCTGAAAAATTTTGTGACTATTTAGCGCTGACACTGTCTGGGTGAGACTAGCATATATTTCTAGTTCATTTCATGCAGAGATTAATGTATTAATTTGTAAATTATATGTATGCTGTTTAAGTAAAACACAGAGTTATATGTTGTTGCAATATTAAATATCATAACAACACTTTTTTCCGCAATTAATCGTCTTAAGCCAGGGATACACTAGGGGACAAAATGTCCCGCGACACGTGTCGGCGACATATCAAGCGAAGTCCAGCGATTTTGCTTGATATATCTGGAGACATCGCGCGACATATGTCCGTAGCAAAGTCAGGCGAAGTCGTGGCGTAACTTCGCCTGACATGACATAATCTGGCGACATTGCGCCACTTCACTCGACGTCGCTGGCGACACGTGTCGCAGGACATTTGTCTCCTAGTGTATCCCTGGCTTCAGGTATGTTCTATAATTATTTGATATGATGTGATCTTACTAATTTCAATAAACGGCTGCTGGAATAGTGCTTAAATTCTTATTGGCACAGTAATATGTTGGCTCGCAGCGAGAATGCTCGCTCAACCTGCCAACCATTTCTGTTAGAGCCTAGGTAATTGACAAACTGACTTAAGTCTGTTCAGCTTTACACCCGACTCATAGCATTAATGCTATAAAATTATCTCCTAAAATGGCGTAGCGTCCTTTATGTAAGTTATATTTCAGAATTATGCAGCTGCATATCAGGATTTTAGGTCAAAATAACTCAGATGAGTAATTTGTGCATTTATGAAGCTCAGAATGTAAGTTGTTACTCTCTCGCTCAGATACAGCTCGAGATACAGTCTGATAAAAAAGAGTAGAAATTAAAAAGTGCCAACACTGTAGTGCCGTCCCATTTTCTTATATGAATTGGTTTAAAAGGGACGACACTACAGTGTTGCCACTTTTTAATTTCTACTCGTTTGTCAGACTGTAGTTGCCTCTCGCTTTTATGTAGTTAGTATTCGAAGGTACATAAAAAAATGCCCGTTGATCCGATTAAATTCCATTTACTCGTAATAAAGCGTGACCAACCAACCATGGCAGCCAACGTCACTTTAACTTTGTTGCAATATTTTTGGGTCTATTCTATAGAAACAACACGTGTGAGAACTCGTAGAAAAGACTAAAAGTGGTCTTGTTTACTAACACTAGGTCTAACCGCATACATTTATGAACATTATTACTCAGACAATGTCGTAGGTACGAGTTGAACTCGCAAGGCAAGTTTAAGCGGCGCAGCTGCAAACCCTTTTATCTCCCAAGTTCGGCGAATCTGCATCGCAAACAATTTGCTGAACTCCACTGAACTGTCTGTTTGCATAATGCTGTCAGGCTACATGGCTGCTGGGGGATGATTTTAACCGCTTGCTTAGCTCAGACGAGTCGCTCGTTTTTGCCCCAACCAGGGAAAAACACTTCCAACTGCTTCGCTCAACGCTGAAGCTCACAGTATATACCTACTTACTTACTTACGTTCGGATGTCAACTGCACCTGCATTACTGATGAGGCGTTGTTGTTGTATCAATTTCCTTGATAAATGAGTAACATATTCGTTTTACACAGAAATATAAAACCAGAGGGTTCACCAGCTGAAAATTACCCAACGGAATATGACCGAACCCTTTTTAATTTTAAGTCAACAAGGAAATAACCTCCCCTCAGTGTCACGTGATTACGATCACAACACAAACTTTTCACCTAATTACTTAGCCTGTTATTAAAGGAAAAGAGCATAAAAATAGGTCATATTCATGTATTGGGGGGAAAACGGGACGGAAAATAGTGCAACAAATTGTGGTATAGCGTTGTTTCGCTCGCGAGCCGGAAATCAATAATGGCAGCTGGCCACGTGGCGGGAAGAGGCCATGTTCCATTTACACCGGCGAGCGCTTCGGTGTCGACTTGACTGTGGTGTGGTGGCTGTTAGTACTTTACTATTACAAAACGCATGATTTTAGAACAATGTCAAACAATTACAATCGCCGTAGGAATCAAATATTTATATTTAATAGTTGTCTAAGCTTACTGATTCGGATGTGATACTAATTTCCTAGCCCTAAATAGTTATTTGTTTTACAAGGGGGCAAAGTTGTTGTTTAACCGCTCGTGCTAATATTGATACCCGAGCAAGCGAAAGATCCCAAAGTTGAACCACGAGCGTAGCGAGTGGTTCGAAAATGGAATCTTGAGCGTTGCGAGGGTTTCAAAGCACGAGGGTTAAACAAAATTTGCCTCCGAGTGAAACACAACATTTTTCACCACACCAACCCGAAGCAAATATTTAATGTAAAATATCAAACAAAATCAAACCAAATCAAATCCAAATGAATGTTTTTAAATATTTATCATCCAAAATTATCATTTAAAAGTCAATTCTACCAGCAAACATAAGAAAACAACTCAAAATTTGCATTTGATTACTTTGCCTCACATGTGAATAAAATGCAACTTTGCTATCAGTTTTTGAAGTGCAAAGTAAGCCTTTCCAAGCTGGTGTGGTGAAAATAAATTAGACTGGTTAAAGCGTCAAAAAAGAGCCTTTATGTATCAAAACTCTTTTATACATAACAGTACCCACTTAGGTATTTATGATTTCAATTACGGTTAAATTTGAATCGACAGTACGACGATTAAGTAATTATAAACATGGTCTGTGTCATGAAGCTGGCGCCATAGAAGAAGTCAGTTTGTCTTAATTTTATTTCGGTCGTTAAACCTGCAGATAGGTAAGTAATCAGGGTGATTGCTATAGCTATTGGCCACTACATCGTAATTGGCCACTCTTAACAACAAGACTTCAATTGGCTCGTTTCTTTCTGATTTGCTAAGAGTGACCAATTACTATGTAGTTGCCTAATTAACTAATATAGCAGTAACCCTACATATATCCTTGCAGACCAATTTCGCCAAAAGCAGAAGAATAAAAAAGTAAGTTTCAGAAAGTGCGAGCCGCGAATAGCCGGATTGGATGAGCCGGCTGCCTCTGCGGGCCCACTGAAGGAGGTGCGCAGTGTCGTGGTGGCAATCGACCTTTTATTTAAGTACCAGCCACTGTCCTGTTATCTATTTGATGTAGGTTGGGTGTGATGTAGTTAGGTTTGTGTTTCGACCAGGTTTTTATGTTCCTGTAATTGGGTGGGTCAACTTTTTTGTGTTGTTATTTTGTTCCGTTGTCTAAGGGACAGCCGATGCCCCATAGTAGAAATGGCTTCTAATTAACACAAAGACGCATGTTTGTAAAAACTGAATACCCAAATTTTTTGCGGAATTTTGTTATACAGAAAATTATTCATAGAATAATCGAATCGCACGTTTTTATTACAATTAATTCTGTTTCTTCGATTATTCATTTCAAAGAAACATATTTTGTAACTTGATTAAAATTCCGAATATTTATAAATAAAATAAAAGACTGACTGTAGAATTATTATTCATTGAATATTATTTGTGCGACACCACAGTTCACAGAATATAAATTTCAACAATTATTATTTTACTATATTACCTTTCATCACATACTCGTAGTGTTCATTGAAATTGCTAAAAAAGGAATTTAGGTTACTTTAGAGCTACAACCTCTAAGAAAACGAACCCTTGCTGGAAAAGTGGGTTAGGTTAGGTTAGAACTGCGACCCCCAAGAAAACGAAACATTTTCCATAAAAGTGGGTTAGGTTAGATTAGAACTGCGACCACTAAGAAAATGAACTGTTGCCAGAAAAGTGGGTTAGGTTAGGTTAGAACTGCGACCCCGAAGAAA
Source organism: Cydia splendana (assembly GCF_910591565.1). NCBI lineage: Eukaryota > Metazoa > Arthropoda > Insecta > Lepidoptera > Tortricidae > Cydia > Cydia splendana. The sequence continues at coordinate 7,522,909 of NC_085987.1, read as the reverse complement.
ACAAACTTTTGCCAAAAATGTGGGTTAGATTAGAACGGCAACCCCTAAAAACGAATTCCTTCCAGAGACGCAGATTGCGTTAAATTAACGACTAAATAAATAAAATTCGACTAAATGACTATTCTGTATATTAAATTTTGGTGAACCGTATTTATAAGACTGACTTTTCTACAGATCGATGATTCTGTGAAATGAAATTACATGAACAAATTGTTCTTGAAACAAAACTAATGTTTTAAATTTTTGGTGAAACATAACTGATCCGAACTAAAATTATTTGAAGTAAATATTCTAACCAAAGATTATTTTGCGATTAGAAATTACTTGAAAATTTTTCTGTGAAACGAAAATCTGCAGAAAAATTGACGGCAAAATAAAGGTAAACCTTAATATAGGTAATGTAACAATGATGATGATGAACAAAACAAAACTGCCAAGCACTTATTATTATTGCCCACAAGATGCTGATGGTTCTCAAAATGGTCCATAAAAATATCTGCCAATAAAGGACTTAGCGGAGAACCCATAGCCAAACCATCACTTTGCAAATAATACTGTCCCCCAAATCTGAAATAATTATGTTTCATACAAATCGCAGTCTATCAATTCATCTGCTTCCCCTGGATGTTTCGTTGCCTTTCAAAAAGACCCTTAAGAATCTCCAAAGTATCTCCATGACACATTTGTAAACAAACTGTCTACATCCAATGAAAGAAGAACAGCATTCTCTGGTATGTTAATGTCATTGATCTTCTCTATTAATTGAAAGCTATTTTTCAAGCAATATTTCGGCTGGAACTGGGACTTGTCTCTTATTTACCTATAATGGAATTCAACCTTTTTGCCAGATTATAAGTTGGCGCACCCAAGTATGAGACCACTGGATGAACTGAGATATTATGAACACTATCAGATTGAACTAAATAATATTGATCACTTAACAGTTTCAAATGGTTATGATAAGTCTGTTGTGGATGGTAGGTATCATCAGAATAACGCGGAATAGTACCTATAGTCAATACTATGTTATATGCGGCACGATCCTCTGAACCGATTAACAAATATAAAGCGAGCATATTAACTTATGTTGGCAAGTTGTCGGATTATTTACGAGGTTGTGTCATAAACATATATTTCAATACCAAATACAGTAAAGGGCCATAAAGTTTGCACATCGGAATTTCGGCTTCGTAGAGCGTTGTCTCTTTCATTCTCGTTGCCTCCAATATTCTCTTTCTAAATACCGATGTGCAAACTTTATGGCCCTTTACTGTACGTGTTTGGGTTTTGAATAAACCTATACGTAAAAAATGTCTTTCATCCTGAGCCTCTACCATCAGTTTTAACATTGACATAACGCTCACGTCTACGTAATTTACTTTCTGTACATCTCGCTTCCACTATTGCTCGCATATGCGAGTACGAGCGAGATGCATAGAAAGTAAGTTACGTAAACGTGAGCGTTATGTCAATGTCAAAACTGGTGGTAGCCGTACTGTATGCATTTGCCATCACGTGAGTAGTAAAATTTTACAAAGTTTTGTATAATTATCTCATTTTCGCCAAAATTTCATATACGAGGTTGAGTCACACAGCCATCGATATTTGCAGTGACTTATTCTTCAAAAGTGTTTTTCATTAAAAAGTCACGTCAAGATTGTTTACCTTTTTCTAATGCTACAAAAACGAACTATAAAACGTTGATTCACTAAATTATATCAACCCATCAATGAACTGACGACTCTAACACAATGGAATCAATCAGCTTAAGACTAATAAAGAAAGTCTTTTACTTTATAATTTTTTTGGCAATTAACCCTCAGGTTTGTTTAATTTGTTGAAAGTGGCATCCTAAAAGCCATAATATTAAGAAATTGAAATACAATAGGAAAACTTTCCGATTTGTATAACTTGCAGACTCCTAACTCCCTCTAACGATATTTTGCAAGAAGTACACGAATAAGTTGCACGGGCTTGTGGCACAACAACGAAGCTTTGTGACAAAATATCACTAACTAGGTGGCGTTGGATATCTTAACTTTTAAACACTTCAACAGCTGCTGCTTCAATGTGGTTCACAAGCATTATCATAAGAGGGCGCTTTTTCCATGAAAGTAGTGGTAACTTGCCTAACCCTCCACTAGATGGCGCTATACACCTGAATGTAGGCTTGGCTTTTGCCAGTAGAAGTTAGCCCAGATGGCGTCCTCTACCAAGGGTATCTTTTTTCAAAGCGCTCGTATTCTTTAAAAATAGATGGCGCATTGGATAGCAGTTGATAGAGTACGAGACAGCAAAAATTGTAGCTAAATCATGACAGAAGGAGTCAGATGGCGTTAGTAGGATGAACGCGTTTTGAATGAATGCTCGCGTGCTTCAACAGATGGCGTTTCCATTATTCATTCTACAAGTAATTCGTAAGCCTGCACATAGAGGGCGTAGTCTTTAACAACAACATATACATAAAGGGAACATAAATTCTTCATTATTAGTTAGAAATAAAATAACAAATAAGGTTTGTTACTGGAAAACAATCCTTTAAAGCTTATTTATGCATACGCAAATTTAACGAATCTCTCAAAGTGACTCAAATAACAGGATTTATCGAAAGCCCAGCAATGTTTTCATCGTTCATAACAACAATGGCATCGCATAAATTATATTTTGAGCGTAATTTTGCCAAGCTCTTTATGTTACAGTTACTTCATTGAAAATTATACTTTTACTGTTATGATTTAAAGTCGTTTTCGCAAATACGTCGCAGGATTACAGCACGAGTTTCACAAATGTAGCTTTTCGTTCGACTTTCATTTTTCATCCGTGAACCGAAGTCGGAAATTCCCCGGCGATTTGAATTTTTATGCAATTTGTATCTTTCGTTTGCCTTCCTGTCAATATTTTTACTAACCTCTCAGATTTCTAAATATTGATTGGCAATTATTCATATATAAGTAATAAGTACTGATCTAAATACTGCGAGTCAGTCCAAAACGAGAAGAGGAGAATATACTTTTAGTAAATACCTACTTAAACACTCTAATTGAAGAATCACTATTTATAAGTTTTTTTTAATCAATTAAATGACGTGACTAATAGGTAATCCATTACATAACGTCATTACCTAAATATTTTCATACAATCGCAGTAATTCCAATAAATAAATAAAATTTCGCATTGCAGGGTCATACACATTAGGTACTTACCGTTGTTTAAAAGAAGGTAAATACTTATTTACTTAATTTTTCTAATATTTTTTATTCATTCATTATAATAAATTGTGGTACACTTGTAGACTTCATGCGTATTTGATGGGAAAATCTGACCATATAAAGTTATTTTTAAAGATGTTTTACGACCATTTTGTAAATATCAAGACTACAAATTGTACCTATACGTATAATTCTCTTAGAGCCTCCATAGACGGACTAGATGCGGGTATAGACGAACGTGAAGACGTTGCTATTAGGCTAATGGCTGTTCAAACCGCACGTACTATATAGACACAGTTACGAGTATAAACAATACTCTGTTTGTTCTAAGCCATTCATCTATGAAGGCCCTATCAATTACACAAATGTCACCTGACGTCTAATTTGGCGTAGATTATTGGGTCGACATGTTATAATAAAGATTTTCATTCATTAATAAAAAATACATATAAGCGCGGTTAGGGTAGAGCAAGGTATGTCATTGAACAAACTCATTTGAGTTTAGCGACCTGTGACTTCTAAACAGTAGGTCTTAGGAAAATCAAACCTACTGAAGTCGATAGGAAATTAATTTGAGAAATAACTTCTCCAGACAGAACTTTAAAAACAGAAGTTCTATCTGGAGAACTAGTAAAATTGTATCCAGTAATAAATATTTGATATGTTCAACTTGCCCCGATAGTAAAGTCTGTCATAAAAATCATGATCATGACAGGTTCATAAGTAGATCCTACGCTTGTTTGAAGTAATCAGATTTTTTGTAGATAAAGGGCTATCAATGAGTATTGTCGACTAAAGCACACAGTATCCGTTATGCAGCGCTCAGGCTCCCTTCGCAAAAACATATGCAGCTTGCAACGTAATCCATGTCCTACATAGAGAGGCATAGCCGTACTGCATACGCATCGTGTGTGGCCTGGCCTTATGTGTGTTGGTGTTACAATTTGTAACCGTTAAACTCACATAATGTCCCCAAACTTGAGGCGCGTATGTATAAGAGCGCATGTCTTATGGTCCGCGGAGGCCATGGCCGCGCGGCGCCGGCGCGGCGGCAGCGGCGAGTGCAGCGGCGACTCGATCCGGCGCACGCCCGGCGAGCTGCCGCGCCGGCGCACGGATGCATGCCGTCCGCCCACGCCTCCGAGCATTCTGAAACAATCAGAAGATGCCGTTAGCACAAAGTAGGTACCTACAGTATATATTTTTTTTTTTTTTTTTTTATTTGCATAGGGAAACAAACAGCATATAATTACACATATAGTTAAAATAATTAAGTTAATACAATTGCCAGAACAGTTTCCACTTGTGGGTAACACAATTATTGCTCTGAGAGAAGTAGCATGCACTTATATAAATTAACAAGGCAATTACAAACTAAACCTAAAGATTATACAATTAATGACAAAGGACTACAATGAATACCAAATGACAAGACTACAATTAATGACAAAATGTATGGAACAAGTTAATTAATTACAACATTCAAGAAGAAGAAATGTTTTATACAGATTTGCTGCATTAAAAGTTAGTGATCATTGTTTGATAATTATTTATTATTATTATCATTTGTTTTCTTTTTTGTTACTTTCATTGCAGATACAAATTTAGTGGGATTTAAGTGAAACATGTCTATATGTAAATATTTCTTATTATAAGTTCTACATGCTCTTACTAAATACTTATTGTTTGCATATCTTTTACGACTAAACGGAATGGAAAACAAATAAGTGGACCTGGTACGAAAGGTTGGACATCTAAGTGACAATTTGTTTACAAAATATTGGGAGTCAACAATATTATTCAGAATCTTATATAAGAACGTGATATCCCTCTTTTCTCTACGCATCTGAAGACTTTCTAAATTATCATAGACGAAGGAATTGAATTTATATTTAAGACGATTAAGGAACTTTTTTTGAATTCGTTCTATTGAGTTTATATGTACTGAGTATAGGGGGCTCCATGCTGCAGATGCATATTCCAAATGCGATCTAACAAATGCATTATAGAGGAGAAGTATTGTGTTGGGATTTTTAAAATCTTTACTCTGTCGAAGGATGAACCCGAGCATTCGATAGGCTTTAGACGTAATTTTGTCAACATGAGACGTCAGTTGTATCTCACTATCGATATATACTCCTAAGTCCCTGACCTCGTTAACTCTATTTAGTGTTTGCGTACCTATCTTATACTTGAAATGTATGGGCTGATATTTCCGCGAAAAAGTAATTATGGAACATTTATCAATATTCAGGAAGAGTTTATTATTTGTACAATATATATTTAGTCTGTTTAAATCTTCCTGTAACTTGAAACAATCATCTTCAGATTTAATAACTGTAAAAATCTTAGTATCATCCGCATATAGTAATACATTTGAATGTGAAAAACAGTGTATAACATCATTAATATAAATGTTAAACAATAAAGGTCCCAAATGGGACCCCTGCGGGACGCCCGACGTAATAGGGATGAAACTGGATGTAAAGCCTTTAACAGTTACAGCTTGTGTCCTATCTCGCAAATAAGATGTGAGCCATCTGAGTAGATCGCCATGAATGCCGAAGTGTTCCAACTTTTTAAGTAATATGGAATGGGAGATTTTGTCAAAAGCCTTAGAGTAATCTGTATAAATGGCGTCGACTTGGTAGCCCCCATCCATGGCAGTTAAAATGTAATCCAGGAATTCACACAAATTTGTTTCTGTGGATCGTTTGTTGATAAAACCATGCTGTTGGGTTATCAGTAAAGGTCTAACTGTTGGGTATAGAGTATCATAAATAATCTTTTCAAATAGTTTAGGTATAACTGATAGTTTTGATATGCAACGATAGTTTTTAATGTCTCGTTTATCACCCTTTTTAAAAATAGGGACTACAATTGATTTTTTCCAGATCTTGGGTAACACTCCTGATTTCAGAGAACCATTAAACAATAGTGTTATCGGTAACGCTAAAGAGCTACTACAACGCTTGAGAAATACTGGATGAATAGCGTCGGGCCCACTACCCTTTGACTCGTTTAACATCTTCAGATGCTTCTCGACCAATGGCACAGTGATTTCAACGGTGTTGATAACGCTTACTGGCAGATTATTTTCTATGGAATCAAGTGAGCTCGACGTATTTACAATGGGTTCAAAAACAGACAGAAAAAAGTCATTAAATAAATTAGCTGTAGAGTGACATTTGCTGACCTATTATCTAAAAATAAAGTGTTAGGAAGACCGGTATCGTTTCTATCAGTTTTGGACTTTATGAATGACCAAAAATGTTTGGAATTAAATCTGATATTATTTTCAGCTCTAGATAAAAATAACTTATAACACGACTGTTCCATGGCCTTAATTTTGTATCGTAAACTGGAGAAAGCATTATAGTCAGATATTCTTTTATAAATTTTCCATTTTTTATGAATTCTATTTTTAGTCTTTATTAAAGTAATAAGGGAACGAGAAAACCATATTGGATATTTACAATTATTATTAGATAGAGTTTTTGTCGGAACGAAGTCGTCTATAATCTTATTAACTATGGAATAAAAACAATCTACGGCATTTTCAATGTTTTTTAATTTTCAATTTAGGTTCACCTACTCATGTTTATCTGTAGCCAAGAGAAGAACATTGTTTAGTCAAAACAGATCGCCACAATTTAAAAACAGGCCAAAATTACGTCGGACCTGGGGCCTTTACCACGAAACTTACAATTACAATTTACAAGTGACATGTTACAAATATGAATTTAGTACAACTCGGCATATCACAAAATTTACAAATGACAAAATTGTAATAGAAAATGTATACAAATATGTAAATTGTCGCGACAAATCTACAATTACGCGTATCACAAAATATTACAATTTACAAGCAATGTGCCGGAAAATTTGACCATTTTGTAATTGACAATTGTACGTAAAAGATTTGTGTTACAACCAATTGTAGAAGAAGGTATACATATTTGTGGAAATGTAAATACAAGTTGACAATTCTCTCGGCGTGTGTCAACAGTATGCTGTTGACACACGCCAACATTGATTGTAGATCCATTCTACCGCAGTACTTTTTGTTTCGTTAAAATGTTCAGTACCAGTGATAGTATGTAGTAGTCTTAAATACTTCCAATCCTTATCCAATATATGTAAACTTTTCATTTGACTTGCTATTTCTTTCCATTTCTCATTTTTATCATCGTGAGTCAATTACTACTAAACTTCCCGAATAATATCTCCTTGTGTTCCAAAATTAAATTTAAAACTGTAATTTTGTCTGGCATAAACATTTTCATGCTATTTATGCTCGTAAGATATTTTTAACGATATAAATGAAATACCCTCAACATAAACTAAGTGAGGAATATTAATACACATTTGTCAAATTGTAATAAATACAATTCTACGTATGTCACTATTATTCCATATTTGTCAAAAAACTAAATTGTAATAAATACAATTTTAGATTTGTCACTATTATGTATGTTATCTTGACATACCCTCTATGTTTTGTGTTACGGGTCCTCAAATGCAAAAATTTTGTAAATTGTAGAATTGTACATGTGACATATGTAAAATTATTGTGGTACGTATTTTGGTTACAATTTAACAACATTGTCGAATTGTACACTTGTAAAGTTTCGTGGTATAGGCCCCTGGTCACATGTTACTTAAACAGAAATTTACATTAAAAACCGAATATTCATTTTTTTTCTGCGTTCGTACCGCTTCTGCATCATTTGTGATATGCTCGCACAATGCACGCGTGTTTTACAACGTACTACTATTTGACTCGAACAGTTAGGGATCCTTTTTTGCAAATGGTGTGATTTGTAGGCTTGCGGTGCAATAGCATTAATTTACTAAAACAGAGCAGCATATATATATTATGTATTTTAAGTGGACTCTGTGTAATTAGTGCTTTTTCACGTTTACAATTCAATTAACGTTTATAGTACCTACGACTCAATCTCTCGAGTGAAAAAAGCATTTAAATATACTTATATTTTAATCATACATTTTAGCAGGCGTAAATATATAGTAATAATATCCGCTCAACTTGATAAAATAAACGATAACCGTTAAACAATTAAAAAGCAACAGCAAATGCATACCTCAGCTCCTCAGCGCAATAAAATTTTAACACACCACAGCCAAGCCATGGGAATAAATACGAGTAATACCTACTGCCGCCTAGGTACGAGTAGTTGAAAAACCGCATTTGTCATAGCTACGAGTATATTAAGTTACGTAGATCACCAAGCCTCAGCTACCTACGTCAAATTTGATTTGTGGCCTCTAACAATCTCTTATCCGATTGATACGCTCTAGAAATCTACGGTTCCCGCAAAAGCTTTTGACCTTTACCCTTCCGCTCAGCTACTGTACCCTTACCATGATTATACCACGGCCGTAGTTGCTAACGACTGCATAAACACACTCGTAGGCATCTCGCTCACACCAATACGTCAGCATGAGCGAGAAACACTGAGAGTGTACCTAGTCGTTAGCGAATACGGCCGTGGTAAACTCAAGTATGGGAACTGGATTTGTCGCGAATCAAGCCAAAATGTCGATTGACCCACGTCAAACGTGAAAACTACTCGTAGTGACAGCTTGAATAGACTTTCGCCTTACAAGTTACAACTATTATTCATGAAGAGTAGATTAAGTTTCCAGTTTTGATTCCCTTAAGAGTATGTAAGTTGTGAAGATGCGTCATTATTAAGTAGCCACCTATATAATGTAGAAAGTTCCGGGCAAATGTTAAACTAAGACAGGTTTCATATTGGATAGAAATTATTATTCACTAGACATTTAGTCTGTTCGAGAAACTGAAAACGGTGAAAAATAGAGATATTAGGTACTCCTAAAAATACGTGTGATACCTCATTAGATTCGTCATGATACCTAGAAAAATGTGTTCGAAGCGTGTATTAGCACACAAAAAATATAAAAAGTTATAAACATAAAAAGGGGGAAAAAAGTAGATATCTTTTATTTCCCCAATATCTCAAAAAGTATTAATATTTAAGAAACCAAAATTAATATTATAAAAGAGGAGGATATTTCCAATCAAACATTCCATACTTGCAGAACTGTATCTCCATTATTTATACTTTTTATTCAACGCTGAACACAGCCGGGCGCGGTGCGAAAAAGCAATTACGTAACATTAAATATAATTTTAAAGGTATAGATTAGTTAGATTTCTCTTCTTTCTACCGTACAACTGTTTTTAAATACGTTTAAAATCCTATTATTTAATGTAATAAATGTTTTACACATTTTAAAGGTATTAAATATTCATTTTTTTAATATGGTGTATTTACAACATGTCAACAAATGTAATACTTGTAGAAATTTCTTAAAGTTATTTTTTCAACAAGTTAGGTAATTGTTAATGAACAAAATTTTCTCGAAATTCCTTCTTTATTGAAAACGAAAAAAAATGTATAAATAACTATTGTAAAATTTTCTCGCGTATAGAGCCCTTCTCATATACATGCTTAATAAAATCACGTTATAAAAGTTCTAAAAAATTAATAGTTTGTTTATAATATTGTTTTATATTTTACAATTTTACCTTGATTTTTCGTTTTTCTTCTATTTTCTATGTTGTTCTAAAACTATGTTATTTTAAGCAAAGTATTAACTTTATTAAAACTTTTATAATGTGATCTTATTAAGAATGTATATGAGAAGGGCTCTAGAAAGCGACACAATTTTACTGTTCGAGAAAATTTTGTTGATTAACAATTGCATAACTTGTGGAATAAATAACTTTAAGATAAATTTATACAAGTAGTACATTTGTTAACATGTTTTGAATATACCATTTTTTTTTAAATTTTTCAATCAATATTTAATATCATTAAAAATATATTTAATGTTACGTAATCGTTTTACCACGGCGCGCGCGTTTCTCGAAAATGAGGCGCGGAGGGCTGTGTTGAGCGTCGAATAAAAAGTATAAATAATGGAGATACAGTTCTGCAAGTATAAAATGTTTGATTGGAAATATCCTCCTCTGTTACAATATTAATTTTGGTTTCTTAAATATTAATACTTTTGGAGATATTGGGGAAATAAAATATATCTACTTTTTTCCCCCTTTTTTTGTTTATAACTTTTTATATTTTTGTGTGCTAATAATAATAAATAAATAAATAAAATAAAAATAAAATAAAAAAGCCTTTTATTCAAGTCCAATTTCGTTACATTTCATTCAATTACATAGTCAGCATTTATTTTAGGTAAGTATAATGTCATTTTGAATTAGTTATTGTTAAGTCATTTTTTACATATTACAAATATACAAAGTATTATATGTGGTGGACAAGAACCCCTCATCGGGTGAAGGCCTCCTCCAAGGACTTCCATCTATCCCTGTTTGTAGCTATATATTTCCAGTTTATACCAGCTGTTTTATTTATGTCATCAGTCCAACGGCTGTTTGGTTTCCCGGAGCGTCGTTTGCCTGCAGGTCCTTTCCAGGTGGTAGCTTTCAAGGTCCAGCGCGAGTCTGACAGCCTGGCAACATGTCCAGCCCATCTCCATTTTTGTGTTTTGGCGTGTTCGAGAGCGTCTATTAGTTTTGTTACAGCTCTTATATTTATATGTGGTATTTTTTGAACTCTTTTTATGTTTAGCAAGCTTCTCTCCATTGCTCGTTGGCATGTAGTTATTTTTGATTTAATTTTTGCAGTGAACAGCCAGGTTTGACTTGCATAAGTCAGTGAAGGTAAAATACATATATCCATAACTTTTTTCTTGATTTTCATATTCATATTACTTTTCAGGATTTCCTTTAGGCTCCAGTATTTATTCCAAGCTATTTTTACTCGTCGGTCTACTTCCTCTTCGTTTCGTTGACTACTAAATGATATCTGCTTACCCAGGTAAATATAGCTGTCTACATACACTAGTAGCGTCCCATCGACGGTTATGTCCTTTTGAGTGCTATTGGTCATAAGTTTTGTTTTTAGAAAGTTCATTCTCAGGCCGACTTTTGAGCTAGATTCATGTAGAGTATGTATCATGTATTCTATCTGGGAGCAATGTTCTGACATTAATATGATATCGTCCGCGAAACGCAGATGGTTCAGATATTTACCATTGATGTATAATCCTATATTGCTCCAGTTGAGACTTTTGATTACTGATTCAAGTACCGCTAAGAATAATTTTGGAGACAGCGGGTCGCCCTGCCTGACGCCTCTGTCAATTGGTATGTCTGGTCCTAGTCTGTCTAGTTGAACTCTACTGGTGCAATTTTCATAAATGTGTCTTATTATTCTTATGTATGTAGGATGTACATTGCACTGGTTCAGAGCGTCCCATATAGAGGAATGTGATATAGTGTCGAACGCTTTAGCGTAATCAATGAATGCTGTATACAACGGTCTTCGGTATTCTTGATATTTTTCTATTACCTGCTCCAGTGTGTGGATATGGTCCATGGTTGAGTATCCGCTCCTAAATCCAGCTTGTTCGCATGGTTGGCACATGTCAATTGCTTCGCTTATTCGGGATAGTATGATTGAAGAAAATAATTTGTATGTGCATGACAGTAGACTGATGGGCCTGTAGTTTCCTATGTCCATTGGGTTTCCTTTTTTATACAAAAGTATTATATTTGACTGCGTCCATTGTTTGGGTGCTGTTCCTGTTTTTAGAATGAGATTAAATAAATGTGCCAAGGGTGTCACTAATAAGGAAGCAGCAGTTTTTAATATTTCATTTGTAATGTTATCCGGCCCAGGACTCTTTCCAGTTTTTAAGTTTTTAATATGTCTCATTATAACTATTTCATCTATTGCTGGGACTTCACTTGTGCTTGGAAGGTCTGTTTTTGGTGGTTCTTGCTCTTGACTACTGTATAACTTCCTGTAATACGTTGTAGCAGTTTCAAGTATCTGATTTCGAGATAGTGCAGTATTGTTGTCTGAAATTTGCAACTTGGGGATCCAGTTTTTATGTGTTCTGAGTTCTTTGTAGGCTTTTTTCACGCTTCCGTCAGCGTAGATATGGTTTTCAATTTTGGACTCTCTGTGCTTTTTATAGTCTTCTTTTATACTTTTGCTTACTTTTTTGTAAAGGTCACTCAACTTTGATTTAATTTCTTTTGTTTTGGGTCTTATATTTTGGAGTTCCGTTCTCTTTGTTATTAGTTGCTTTGTGGTGTCAGATAATATGCTTTTCTGTGTGTTGTGGTTATTCTTTTGTGAATGCTTCAAACTTGTCTGGATGCAATTGATTAGCCTGTCATGATATAATTGTGTTAATTCGTCTGGCGCCAAAGTCATAAGTGGTTGTCTTTCTTCTTCGAGGTGTTTCAAGAAATCATCTTTTTCAATATCTGTCTGCAAGCTTTTTGTGGTCTTATTTCTGAAGTTGATTCGGCTTTTTTCGGCTGTTTGAGTAACCATGTTGCTCGCACTAGTCTATGGTCTGACGAAAATTCAATTTTGTTAATAATTTCAATATTGGTTATACTTTGTTTTTGGTTTGTGAGAATAAAGTCAACCTCGTTTTTCGTCCTTCCATTTGGTGCGATCCATGTCCATTTTCGATTAGATTTTTTCATGAAATATGTGTTCATGATGGCTAGGTTTTTCTCAAGGCAGTAATTTATCAATAGTTCACCTCGCTGGTTTCGCGAGCCGTAACCATGTTTACCTGTGATCCTATGCTCTTCTGGTTTCGGCTGTCCGACCTTAGCATTGAAATCGCCCATTATTATGACGTTTTTATCTGCCTGTTGGTATGCTCTTTCGACTATTTCATAGAAAATCTTCACTTGTTCATCTGTGGCTTTTTCAGTTGGGGCATATACCTGTATAATAGAAAGATGGAAATTGTTAATCGTTATTTTTAATAAGGCAACCCTCTCTGAAAATCCTTGAAAGCTCACTATGTTGCGTTTCAAACTTTTTTTAATTATGAATCCTACTCCATGTAGTCCTTGTGTCTGGCCTGTGTAGCATAGAATAAAATCGTTGTGTTCTTCAATTTCTGTTCCTAGTCGCCTGACTTCAGAGAGGCCAATAATGTCATAATTTATTAATTTTAGAGCTTCAGAAAGTTCTAGTAGCCTCTCATAAGATCTAAGAGTCCTAACATTGTATGTTCCTATATGCAGTACATTCTCTTTATTTCTGGTTGCTTGCTTAGAATACGGTTCGGAGGTATTACCTTGAAGAAGGGATGTGCTCGCTCTTGTTGATTGAGTGGGTGTCCTTGGAGGGTGGTGGTCTAGCTCTCCCTCGGTGACCAGCCGTGGTGGGAGGCGGAGAGGGGTTCTTGTCACGCGTTTTTTGGTTCACTATTATGTTGATGTTGATTTTGATTTTGATTCACTGGTGTTTGTGGTTTTTGCACTGATGTAGTATTTGTTACATTGGCTGAAGTTCCAGTGGTTCCAATAGGTGCCGTCATATAGTCTGTAATTACGTATTTATTTTTCTTTGGCGCTTGTGGATTAACTTGTGTAACTGGGATGTTTTCCTTGTCTGGATTCTGATGTGGAGGCGAGTATATTGAGTTAATATTTCTTTTCTTCTGGCTATAATTGATGTGTTGCTCACTGTTTTGGCTTGATATGTTTTTATTTTTTGATATTATAAGCTTGTCTTGCCTAATTATTGCCTTGTTGCCCTTGTCTCGCTCTTTTTTGGCCTCTTCTTGGAGTTCTTTTCTCTTTTCAAGTACCTTTCTTGTGAAGTCTTCTTTAATGTAGTAGTTCGTAACTTCTAAGTTTTTCTTCTTTCGCAGAACTTGTATTTTTCTTCCAAGTGTAGTGAATGTGATGATAACAGGTCTGACGTTGCTTCCTTTCTTACCAAGTCTTCTAACGGATTCTATGTCTGTTTCGTAGCACTGCACTTTCATAGTATTATTTATAGTTCCTAACACAATTATTTCCAAGTCAGAATAGCTTCTTTCTTTCTCTTCTAGGCCAAACAGAACAATATTTCTCTGTCTCAGCCGGCGTTCTATTTGTTCAATTTGGTTCTCTTGAAGTTCCAATTTGTTTTCCAGATTAGTTTGTTTTTGTTCGATTAAACCTAGTCTTGCATCTAGTTTATCTAAAACTTGTTTTGCAATAGAGTCACCCAGAGACTTCATTTCTTCGCTTTGTTTAAACTGGTGTTCTTGTATCGACTTAAGCAGTTCTTTCATTTCCTCCATGGTTGAGATCTGTCAAATCTGTTTACGTCTTCTTTGCTCTGTTTTGCCGACAGAGTCGGTGTGTTAGTGATGAAAACAGTGGCGCTGCTAGGTATGTGTTCCCTCTGTTTTGCCGACAGAGTAATGAGTTGTCATGGGTACAACAGATGGCGCTGTCCGGTATAACTTATTAGCTGTGATTTTGATTGAGCCGGGAATTTGTATCTTCGTAGTAGATATGAGCGCCGCGCCGGCGCGTAGCGATTGCAAATCCGTGGACATTTTTCAAATCCGGATTTACGGATTTTAGTTTGACCGAAATCCGAAGTTCGGATTCAATCCGGATTTTAAGAAAGGAATATGTGGCATAAAGGCAAAGTGAAACAAACAATCAAATTAAGTTGTTTTTATTAAAAATAAAAAAACAGAATGCGTACACTGCTACGCCAATAACAAAATCTTTAAAAAACAATAAAAACTAAATACATACGTACACTCCCAAGTAACAAAAGGTTCTATAACTAAGGCATTTTATCACCAAACAGTGATATAGTAGGCCTATAATGGTAACCATTGTGACTGCTTGTACTATAAAGGTTTTTAACAAAGCGTTTTGTTTCTATAAGATTAAAGACCTTTTAAGTACTATAATTTAGCTCTTAGAACGCTTATAGGATCATACAAAAGAATCTTTAAAGTGCTGCACTGTAATAGACATGCAAAAAGCGATTATGGTACTATTTAACGACTTTACGGATGCTTTTATGTACCTATTTTGCACTAATAATGCGTCAAAGTAACTTTTATAGTACTAGTATTGTAGCAGTATCGTAAACACCATTAGAGGATCAATCTGCACTATAAAAGGACATTGCACGACCATTACGTAACGTTTTAGCTTTTTAAAAGCTCTCTTAACATCGCTATAAGGCTAGAAGAGTTCTCTAAAAGTTATGAAAGTTTTTCTATAGTGCTATATAGTACCATAAAAGTTACCTGGTACGTTGCTAAATAACTTAAATCGTAACTTAAAAAATGGCTGCTGTTTTCTGCCATAATAGCACATTAGCGGCACGGCTGGAGCCTATGTGTACTATAGCAGCCACAGTTGGAACAAGTCCTTATTTTATTAATTTTAATTTAATTAAAACATGAAAATTATGAGAGCGCATTGTCAAATTTGAAATCAGCATAATGATACTATCGATACAATTATTTTCGCATGTACAATGTACCGGCATAGTAACGGTCCACAAAAATGCTTTTTAGTACATCCTTTTTATTACCTAAATACAAATGTCACTATAAGAAACAATGGCGAATGAACTTATTTAATATTTTAGGCACCCACGACGCAAGTATGATAAAAAAGATCACTGGAATCGTTTACGGTGCAAAATAGCACTATAAACATGTTTCATTGGTTACTTTTATAATTCCAAATTGCGACATAAACGTTGCAGACAGCACTATTTTAGTACTAAAGAGCGTTTCTCGTCACTTTTACATTTCAACCATAGAGCTGATTTATCACCGTGAGAGCCTTTATGTAATGTTTATAGAATAAATCAGTGATAAAACTAGGGCCTATCTGGGGTTTTGTAAACGTTTACAACACCATTTTCAATGAACCACGCCATGAATGTACAAGAAGGGCTACAGTACGGGAGGAATGGCGACGGATTGTGAAGCTTGCCACCGGCCCTGACATGACGACCACGACCACTCTGACAAGAGTGTGACGACAAAGAAGAAGACAACACCATTATAGTGCTAATCATGAACACTAATTAGCACGCTCCAAAACGTTCCCAGGACTTTTATAGTACCAAATTTTGTTACTTGGGCTGCTACGCCAGTAAAAAAAGCGGACGCGGGGCAAACATACAGGTGCGAGCGAGTGCGCGACGCGCAATGCCCGGCTGGCAATAGCTCTCCCGCGTTACCGCTTCATGTGCACCACTTTTTATTTCGCATTAGCATTAATTTTGAGCAAATTAGTACTGGTGGGAAAAAAACCGAAAAACCGGTTTTTTCTTTTCAAAATCCGAATTTTAAAACGGATTTTCAAACGCTCCGAAATCCGGATTTTTGAACTTCGAATAATCCGGATTGCAATCACTACCGGCGCGCCGCCGCCGCCGACAAAATTTACGCGCCGCCGCCGCCGACGCTGCGCTATCGGCGTGGCATCGGCGTGACCTTGTTAGATACTACTACTTTCAGAATCATATAATATATATTTTATCTAGTTTAGATCTTTAACGGCGCCAGTCTGAATAGCTTATAGACATTCAAAAGGTATTTTAGGACCATATAATTCTAAAATATCGATGGTAAATTCAAACTATATGTTAGAAGCAAACTAGATTGTAACGCCATTGTATGGAACCCTCATGAAGACAAATATGTCCTAACAGTCGAAAAAGTACAAAAATCCTTCGCGAGATACTTGTTTAAGAAAATGTATTTTTACTATCCGTATTTGTATCCAACCCCGTACGTATTGGGTATGGTGGGATACCAGACACTCGAAGCTCGAAGAAATGTAGCCTTGGTACGATTCTTGATTCGTTTACTACGAGGCCAGACAAATAACAGCTACCTCTTAGCGCAGGTATCTCTCAACGTTCCACCTGTTTCAAGGCACAATCTCCGTCCTCGTAAACTACCCTTACTCAACCTCCCAAACACCAGTACCAAGTCGAATTCCCACTCACCTCTCTACCGAGCTCTAAAGCTTATTAACGCCATATTGGCCCAAGACGATTCATTGGACTTATTTTCGACTCCTGAACCGAGATTCTTAGCCACAGCCGGGCGCTACCTCGAGGCTATAGTCGCCCCGAGCACCATTAGTACTGATTAGATAATAATATTATTTAAGTTATGACATACTGTTTTTTTTTTTTCGTTAATAATTTATTAATTATTATAGTTATGTATAATTCAATTTAATGCTTATATTCCTATGTGTCATGTTTGGTGTATACTGTAAGTGACATTATAATAAATAATAAATAAATAATAAATAATAATAATAATAAAAACTTTTCTGTTTGGTAACCGCGCTACTAGTGTTAGAGCAACGAAATGACTAATTTTGCCAGCTGGCTAGCTCATCCGTCATTCACCGCGAATTCAATTATTGCAAGCATGGTTTAAATGTCTTAAAAAGGTGTAAAAGGGGGTTAATTTCAGATATTAAGCGTTTTCACGCCCAAAGGTCCGGCCGTTGGCTTTGCACGGAAGGCATCGGAAACGGAATCAGGTCTCATTTTAAGCTTGGCCATTGTTCAAATTTCAAGCTTTGCTCTCTCGCAGACCAATCTTTGGCCTCGCATCGCTCGCATAGAAGTAAGCCGCTATCTGAACCTCCAAGTTTTCGGCCCTGTTTGGAGCGTAACTTTTGGCCTCGCCTTTAAAATGCTTGGTTCTTCTCCAATCTTAGCTCCACTGCAGCACGGCCTTTGGCCTCCCACGAATGCAGCTACAGGAGAGCCCCAGAGGTCTTTAACACTGTGGCCACGGTCTTTATCGGCCTTCGGTCTTGCTTACACTGGACCAATTCCAAGCTCTGCCCTCTTGCAGCTTGGCCTTCGTCCTCGCACAGAAGCGCGCCGTAATCGGCACTCCGCGCATTCGGCCGTCAGCCAAGCTCACACTTGGCGTTCGATTCTAAGCTGTATGCTTACCTGCAGCTCAGCCTCTGGCCTCGGATGGGAAGGCGTCCGAATCTGGTCTTCGGTGTTAGGTGGAGCTCGGCCTTGGGCCTCACTTTTTGACATAAACCGGTTTGTTGGGTCGATATTGGTTAATAACGGAGCTTGATTTTCCTCACTTCGGCTCTTTGGACAGTCGACCAGATGTTTCCTGATACAGTCAATCCGCTACTTTTTACTTAGGGGTCATCCATTTATTACATCACACGTTTAGGGGGAGGGAGGGGGTCAAGAAAATGTGACATGTGTGACAAGGGGGAGGAGGAGTCACAAACTTTGTGACGTCACTTTAACTTCATCAGTAATCGAAAATTAATTTAAATTATTTTATACGCTAATATACATTTAAATAACAAGATTTTGAAACGAGAATCGTTTTTATTCGTTTAATTTTATTTCTTAATCAGTTTGGGTTATAAAATTACTAATATTTCTTTTGTCAAAAATATTTTGATAAAATATTAAATAAATATTTGCCGATTTCGTTGAAGAAATGTGACGTCACACCAGGGGGGAGGGGCTTGCCAAATGACAGGGGTAAAAAAAACCTAGAAATTCGTGTGACGTAATTAATGGATGACCCCTTAGCACAATAGATAAGGGCCTCGCAAAGATCTTCCGGCCAGGGCCTCGCCAAGATTAAGACCGCCTCTGATGCCGCTCGATACCGTTTATACTATATAAAACTTTTTTCGTACCTTTATTCAATAAATTTTGCTTGCAATTCAAAAATGCACTTATTTTATAACTTTCTTACAGTAAAAACGTGTAAATTCGGTAAAATTTTGCTTTTAATTATTTTTTCATTAATCAAAGGTGTTTCAAGGCCACGCCGCTGATTCGCCGCCGCCGCCGACCGATTTTGACCGGCGCGCCGCCGCCGGCTAAATGCCTATCGGCGCTCATATCTACTTCGTAGTTGCAGACAGATGGCGTTATAATTCACTTTCTATGGTCATATAATTATATTCTAAAAATTGGTCATTATTCGTTAAAATGTAAAATTAATTAGTTTGGTAGTTTTAAATTCTTCTAAATTTCATTATGTCAATCGATGTTTCATTGTCCGGGTCGGCTGCAGTGCAGAGATGTCGTTTTTAGTTGTGGGTAGATCTTGTATAATTTTAATTAGGGCCGATGATGGAGTTTTTCGAAATTATTCTTTGTTTTCTTGTTGTCTCCACTGGTTTTTCACTTAATACACTAGCACTGAGTTTTTATTTGTGTCCGCGTTGTGGTGCTGGTAAAGTTCGTTTTACGCCGGTAAACTTATCCGTAATGTTCGTGTTTAAAATTTTGTCCGTTAGTCTTTGTCTTCCTTGTTTTTGTCCGTATCACCTTTAATTAACACACTAGCACTGAAATTTTTGTTCGTGTCCGTCACTTATTTCCTCCTCGATCAAATAGTCGTATGTTTGAGCACTTTTTACACGTACGTTTGTACGGTAGAAAGAAGAGAAATCTAACTAATCTATACCTTTAAAATTATATTTAATGTTACGTAATTGCTTTTTCGCACCGCGCCCGGCTGTGTTCAGCGTTGAATAAAAAGTATAAATAATGGAGATACAGTTCTGCAAGTATGGAATGTTTGATTGGAAATATCCTCCTCTTTTATAATATTAATTTTGGTTTCTTAAATATTAATACTTTTTGAGATATTGGGGAAATAAAAGATATCTACTTTTTTCCCCCTTTTTTTGTTTATAACTTTTTATATTTTTGTGTGCTAATACACACTTCAAATACATTTTTCTAGGTATCATGACGAATCTAATGAGGTATCACATGTATTTTTAGGAGTATTATCTCTATTTTTCACCGTTTTCAGGTTCTCGAACAGACTAATTCCTCTGAGTTAGACTTTGCATTATTATTAAAATGTCGTATGTATTTCTTTTAATATAAAGAATTCCTAGAAGTGGAGATGAACTACTTTAGTTATGAAATTATGGCTAACACACTAATTTAAATTAAAAACGAAATCGCCGCAACACCCTCACGTGTGCAAACACATTTGGGCAAAAAAAGACTCATAATGGAAAGAGTCATCTTTATTTGGTAAAATTATTATGCTAAATATAAACACAGTTACCTAAACATAACTGTACATATGCTTTTTTTGTATTTTTTAGAGCACGTTGAGCAATGGATAAATTATGTAAGCCAAGCTTACTACGCGATTATAAGACGTCATAAGACGGTTAATCAAGTTAATGTTATGGCTGTATAGGTAAACTTGCGTGAGAAATGGATGTTTGCTTCAAATAGGTAGACTTTTAGCTTAAACGCTTTTCCAAAGCCCATGCCGCACGAGCGCCAGCTGAGTTTCTTTGAAAGGCTTCTGAAGCGCAGATATCGTTTGAGGACTTCTCGGATTAAAATGCATCTCTAGAGGTTCTAGTATGTTTGAGGCTTAGATAGAAAATTTCCTTGGATGTATTCCGACAAATAATTGGAAATAGTAAAAATTTAAAAGTGTTATGTATATCGTAAGTATGTATCATACGTCTGTTGACAAAGCCTATTATATTAAGGATATCAACAACGGGTGTGCGTTGTGTCTAACTTGACTTTCCACCATCTTCTTCTTCTTGGCGGTTTTTGCCTCAGAGGCCATCGATTTTGTTAGTAATGGGACACGGTCACTCAAATCTGGCAAAGTTTGGTGCAAAATCGATGAAATAAAAATATTTTGATGTACCTAGGAATCCGGATTTAGCATTAGAAAATGGGTAAAAAATCTACCTACTAAAATACCTACATAAAAAATTCATCGTCCTCAGCGTTAACCTGCCTACCAACATTATACCTACGAGATTAAAAAAAGTGTAGAAATTTACTCAGAGACTGACCCGCTTTCAGTGCTCTTAGCTTTTATTTTGTGATCGTAGCCAACTAACAAAACCTTTGGGAGCGACTGAAGAAAGTATGTCAACTACTGCCATAATGAAGTTCCAAGGCTCAGACGCACCTAATCGAATTGGCTGGGACATAATGGGGTGATATGAAAGTTATAGCCATATCAATATACATATACTCGTATAATACAGTACCTTTTTGTACCTAAATAGGTATATATGTGTATTTATGGACATAGCAACAAGCCCAAATAAAGCTCCACAAGTCCACATGCAGACAAAGATACTATGGGAGTTTGATTGTACAGTCGAAGTCAAAAATATATATAAATATATACACCTTTGCACCTTACTCTTTTGTTAAGGCGAAAAATGTAAACATATCTTTGATGTCGACTGTACTACGCGGACCTTGAAGTCGAAGTCGCAAGTAAAACTACTTTTAGAGGGACTGACAGCGATAAACAGATATGGTGTATAAAATTATCTAACGAAATGCACAGATACCTACTTCATTAGAAATGACATGAAATATTCGTTGGATCTGTCATGTCGTTTCATTTTTACTTTTCGTAGATATCTACATGATGGCTTCGGCCCCGGAGCAGAGGTAGTTACGAAAACAGTGGGTTGGTTGGTTATTGTGGGTTTATCGACATATAACCTAAACATTTCAATAAAAAAATATGACAATCAGCGCTTACTTATATCCTCGTACCTAACTAGAAAACACTTTATTTAAAACGTTAAACAAATAAGAATGGTTCAAAACAAACATTATGCTATGATACAGTGTTATAACGCAACTAAGAAGCTCTGTTGCTTTCGTATGCACTGATCACTAGAGAAATTTCCTTACAGATAATTCAATTATCATAATTTAGTCAAAACGTAGTTAACACCGCGCACCGTAACGCGGAATGATGTTCGGAAGCTAAGCAATTATTCCGCACATACACGCTTTCTGACGCGCGTATATCTCTTCAGACTCTGTCAGGTACAGTCACCTGCAATAATATGTTACTCTTTGAAGGCCGCAAAAATATCTGACAGGATCTCATAAGAGCGTGTCACATAATTTTGCGGCCTTCAAAGAGTAACATATTATTGCAGGTGACTGTACACAATATTAAGAGTGACATAACGACGCACTGGGACTAAGTGAATAAAGTTGTATTATTAACTTTTTTGGTCATCGTTTGAATAATAAATTAACAATTATTGCTATCGGTAGGCTTAGCACTCGTTATCTCTCGAGAGGTAAACTAGGTATTACTATTAGGTAGGGGTAGTCTATTTCGCGAGCGAGATAACTGTCGCGGCGCACCTGGGCTAAATCCACTAAGATATATTTAATAGAAACCACAATATTATGTTTTCTTTTTGAATTATCATCGCGTCTACAGACAGATGTAGTGCACAATTGTTTTTCATCGTATTTCCTCGGAAACGTTCGCATTTGCCATGCTACTTCGGTCAACCTCAGAAGGTACTTTTGTACCGAGACTGACTGCGTTTCCGTGAAAATACGATGGAAAACAATCATTTCCTACATCTGCACGTATGTTTACGTCGCAAATGTCACCCTGTAGCGTGTCGGATAATGCAAAACGGTTCTTATTTTTACTCCATACGTCTCCCAAGTTAGCGTTTTTCCGCTGCCAAACTTACTTGACAAAGTTTTAGGCACCTTGAATAATTTAGAGCCTACGTGTTTTTGTGGAATTACCCATGTGTGATTTAGAAAAGTTTGTCATCGTATTAAACTTGTGCCATTGCGGGAGTATCCTATCGGTCGGTAAAGTAGGTTTTCTATCTATACCTACATAAGCACTGTTTTGAAGGTTGTATTAGAAGTTCGAAAGTTCGAGGTTATCTTGAAAACTAGAAAATTTGGCGGACTTTTTGGATCATACCGTTATCAGGCCGCTTTGTGTATATGATAAATTTAAATTAAAACGACCGACGAAATATAATTATACACTGAGGAAGCTACCATTATATAGGTACCAAGTAAATTACCACAATATGTAATTTCAGTAATTCAAGTACAAATTAGTGTATTTGTCTTAATTTAAACATACATAAGCATAATCGCTAATGTATGTAGTTACACATTAGTAACTAACTAACAAGTTATGATTATGTTAAGTCGTGAGCGAAACTGAATTAAATTTGGTCGGAAACTGTCATGATATCAATGGCACATTCGGGAACTTTATGATACTTTAATCCTGTTTAGGAAAGCGTCAAATATGAGTTCTAATAATATTGCAAATTGTACCATTTATTAAGCATTCAGCTTACCGAAAGTGCCTATTAAAATAGCACGATAGGTACGGTTAATATGTATTCATCATCATCATCATTCAGCCTATATAGTCCCACTGCTGGGCACAGGCCTCCTCTCACTCGCAAGAGGGCTTGGGCTATAGTCCCCACGCTGGCCCAATGCGGATTGGGCCAGCGTGGCAATATGTATTGTATGATTGTATTTTTTTACGAATAAATCATAATTCTTATCATGTATAACAATTGTTTCCCCTATTTTTTGGTGAATGTTTATATACATAAACATTTTTATTTGTATTAAAGTATTCATTTTTATACAAGCTTTTGCCTGCTTTTCATTTACTTGAACATTCATCTACCTACTAATCGAGATTATTCTAATACGGATCAGACCACTTTGAAGTAATGTCATGTCATGATTAATTATAGTCTCGTGAAAAAATTAAAAATAAACGTGTCGTAAAAATAATGAAGTTATTGTAAGAGTTTGATTTGTTCGTTGGCTTAATACCTTGATAACTTTACCCTTGTCTATTCCTAGCTACAAAACAAACATAATGCCCCAGCCGCTATTATAAATCTAACTAGGAATTGATTTTTTTTGAGACATACATGAATAAAGTATAGTCTTATTTACTCGTAAAGCATGTTAATTATAAGATGTAATAATGTTTTGAAAAGATGTGTCCCGCCGAGTTTGTTGCCGGTCCCATATTGGGATACCCTCCTCCAATTGAGGGGGGATTTAAATCTTCTCGAGGCAGAGGTGTACGGTTGGAGCCGGTATAGCTTTATTTGACGTTCATAAGCGCATTGTAATATGCCTACTTGAATAAACTATTTTTTATCTTTATCTATTTTTAAAGGAATATTAATTTAATGTTAAAATGCATGCGTAATAAAGTATAAGTAAGTTATAAATTAATATTCGGTGAAATGGAATCTCTAAACAAATGAGATTGCACTGAAAATCTTCAACAGAATAAAATTAACAAAAATGCAAGAATCCGCATCACAGACGCGTTATAAGACTTATAAGCTACAACACACTATGGGAGCTCGCGGAGCGCAATCTTAAAAACGTCTTATTAAAAAGCGTTCCCGCAGAAGCACTCCGCTTTAGCGGGTAAAAATTGCAAAGCCGCCTACGTGAGGACTTTTTCTTTGTCGCAAAACGTATATAAATTTTACTGAGGCTAATAAATATGTCTGTTAAGTGATAAGGTCGTTTAGTATGGAAATCACGGCGACGACTGACGGATTCTTCGCCTCAACATTGCGAGGGAAGAGAGGGGTGTGAATTGAACGAGTATAACACAGGGCGGTTTTTTTATTGTTGTAAGTTCGTGTGTTCTGAAATTATCAGAAATTTTACGTTATTCTAGAATAAAATAATATCCCTCCAAGTTTTTGTTTTGAGTGCGGCAGCATTCTGCAGGACTCGTTCCTGTCTTTCAAAACAGTCATGTCGCAAAGATGCTCTTCAGGTAAGTTTCAAGTATCAAGGTCTGGATCTGAATCAAGCTTTAAGGAGTTCCCTCAATTCCTCATAAAGAAAAACAAATTGCCGAACGTGAAATACACATCGTTGAAGATGAAAAGTTCCGCTCTGGTCGCTTCATCAGCAGTATCACTTCACCAAATGGCATTTTTAATGTGAATGATGGATTTGTTGATAAATATAAACAAAAACTGCTATATGTGTGCCTATAAGATTTGAGGAGTTATTTCAATTCCTCATCATTACAACTATATTTGGCAAAAATAGGATCAACCTTTAAACTAAGTATACCGGGTGTGGCCTGTAGCACGAGCAAATAATTAAAACATAGATTGTACTCCTCAAACGGTGACACTTTTGTTCAACAACTTTTAAAAATTATGAAGTATTTAGACTCCCTATTTTTCATACAAAATAAATATTATCTTCAATGGACGCCATCGCCACGCCATATCATTGTGATTGACGTTGCTTGTCACGCATTAAACATAACAAAATTCGCAATACATTGCGTCTTAGAATAAACTTAAAAGTGTATTAAAAATCAAACCCCAAGTTATTTTTTAAAGTCGCTGAACAAATATTGGTCAGTATGAGGAGTACAGCATACTGTTTAATTTTTTGCTCATATTACAGGTCACACCCGGTATACCTACTTTTGAAAAAAAAAAATATCCTAACAAATCAGTTTACACATGACGAAGCTGAGGTAGCAAACGTACAATAAAAAAACAACGGGTTGCACTCCGGGAGTGCCGGCAGAAGTGAAAACTCAACGATATTGTAACTCAAAATATTAATAACATATAGTGCAAAATGTCTGCAGCACTATGTGTAATTGATGTTAACGCCATCTAGCGTTGTATCGTCGCATTACTTGAAACCCCTAAGCACTTCACTGTAATTACTACTGGTACAGTTAGGTATATTAATACCAGTTTGAGGGAATCTAACTAGATGGCATTTAAATAAAAAAAAAACAATGACATTGTCCGTCACACATCACGCAAGCGCACTGCGCCGCCTAAATGAAACAGCAGGCTCAGGCATACATTTTCGCCGCGCGGTAGAAAGAGAGGAGAGACGCCTTACGCGTTACGCCTTACGCTGTCTCGAGTTTATCATTTTTTCCCCACCTCAAAAAGTGCACAGCACCGCTAAAGAAGTTTTCACTTCAAAAAACAAAAAAGGTCGAACTAATAACCTCCACGTTTTTTTGAAGGTGGTTGGAAAACGTCCAATTTCCACATCTTACTGTTTTAGTCCGGTAGTTGGGGTCCGATAGTCCGTGAGTTACCTATCTAAGAAACGGTTTTAACTAAAACAATTGTCGTCTAAATATTCTAATGTAATTAAGTATGTAAGTAACCCAAAACTCTCGGTTTAGATAACGTGCGCTTTACGGCTACTACCACAGCCAACCAGTGCCCCCTCAAATTATACTGAATATTGCTGTTAAATTGCAATCTTCGCGGTAAACGGCTATTGCTTGAAAGCAGGTTGCGGCCGCTTAGTGTTTGCATTTGTAGCTTGAGCGTCTCTCCGTCAACAACAGACCGTAGATTTATTTTGAATTTTAAAATATGTAGTACATTTTATTGCAAGTGTATACGAATTCAGAGATGTCATTTATAAGGCGTATACCTATGTAGGTGAATATGGTACGGTAATAATATATGTACTTTAATCGTGTAATAATGTTTTTGTACGTGATAATGATAAATGTCGGATAGCGAAATAAAAAATAGATGAACATACAAACTACTTGGTGTCAAACGATCGCGCTTTTCATCTTCTGTCAACGTGGAAGTAAGGTTGCAACATGTATGTAAGTTGGTCAATCACGCGTGACACTAAAGACGATAAAGGCGCAATTCAGATTTACCAACTTGTTACGGTTTAGGTAGATCTTATCTCAACGCGAGAACGCCATTCTGGCCATTCCTCCCATTTGTCAGGTGGTATACCGCAAGCAGTTAGGTGGCGCTTATATAAGCACGTCCTTGTAACCCTCCTATAATTATACCAAAGACATATGTGACTTCGTATAAGATGAATAAAGTCTAAGGAAAAAACGTGCCTCGGAAATCAAGAAAAAGTCATTCTCGGATAGATGGCGCACACACCTTTGGCCTATGCTCGGCTAGATGGCGTGACGACACCGTTTCATATTTAACAATTTTAACACATAGATATCAGTGAATGAACAAGGGTCAAAATGATATAAAAATAATAAAATCATTTATCCATATATAAACATTTTTTTGATAATTTTATACGTTTTCATTTTGAGTTTTAGTTGTGTGTCGATAGATGTCAGTAAATTTACTGTGACTACAAAATTTACTATGACAGGACCCCTCTGTACTATCTATTCTCTTTGATTATACTAACAATAAGTCTGGTCAACTTTACTGCCCCACCTGCGATAGAGTTTTTAAAAGTAAGTTCGGCTTTGCCAGCCATATCAGAGCTCACGCTCGTAATTAGCTAGGGTCGCCGTTGCCGATTACGGCATGGATAACTATATATATATTAACTATAGAGCTATTACTAAGTGAAAGTCGTGCGTGAGATGCGCACCAGTTAGGTACCCAGATTATCATCAAGGCCATGTCAAAACCAGTTTAACTTCATAATAAATTGTTAAATTGGAATCGATCTGTTGATATCGGGAGCTCGAAAACAATACAAAAGGTAATCTCGGTCCATATCCCGGTCGACATAAGTATAGTGAAACTAACCGTGAATCATTCAAAACTGTGATCTCTTGATGGTTGCAATCTTATCGTCTATTGTCATGGCGTCCTATAGCCGACTATTATCATATTCAATATCACTTCATTTCATGGTACAAAAATATGATATACAAAAATAACTGGAAATCGACAAGTATTTATATATAGAATTGCTAATAACGAGGTCGTTGTTTGACCCTTGTCAATGCGCTGAGGCGTACCGTCAAACTCGCAATGCCCTACGCCGAGTTGGGGTGCGACGAAATTACCAATTTATTACTGGCGAACAGCGGATCAAAGGCGGGCTTTTTGAAAAGAATATTCTTACTAGAATTTCTTTTTTTTTTCATCTTCAGCTGAAAGATTTCCGACGCGGGAAACTGCGTCCGTCAAGGGTGTCTACAGTGATGCTGCTTTGGGTTGCGTTGTCTTGCTGTGACCTCCGAACCTTTACTTAAGAGCCTTTCTGCCTTAACGGCTATGATTCTATGAGTACTTAATAGAAAAACGGAGTAATATTTGATACATCATAAACTCCGTTTATTTATGAAGGTAAGTCTAAGATAGGGTTAGTTATAAACTTAAAATATAACGTTTATTGCTTGCAGTTTGCGACGTTGTATTCTTTGTTACACTTTCGGCCCGATTCGAGCTTTAAGATACGTAAAATATTACGTCTAGATATGATATGGATTAGATATGTCAGTGTCAAAAGTGACGTTTTTGTTTGAAGAAACGTCAACGTCACATTTCGGGCAGTTCATGTTTCTTTGAGTTCTACATCGCTATATTACGTACAGTCAATAGCAATGAAAAAGGGTAAGTTTGCAAGGAAATTTATATTAAAATTAACCCATTCATTGCTCTTCAGTATAATTATGTACATTGATTTTTATCTTCCTTGGTCCACCCGCAGTTTTCTTATTTTGTTAGTTTATTCGATAGCATTGCTTTCCTGCAGCTACTCCAGGTAATGAGAGAGGAGATCTTGTTATGGCGTATAATTTAAGAACCTCCCATCTATTCCCATCGCTTAAAAAAGACAGGAGCGTCAAGCGTAAGAGCGAACCAGTGCAGATTTAAGACCTCCAGTTCAGTAATAAAACAAAAGTAATTAGTTATACTGGTTCTTGTAGGCATCCGATTCGCTTGAGCGATGTAACCTGTGGGAAAAGCTTCCTGGTTAGCTGCCGGCGCGTGGAAATTCTACTGCAATTTTAATTGCATTATTAAAACGAACTTCGCAACGTTCAACTAAAACCACCTAGTTTAATAGCTGTACCTACTAGAGCCTTAGTTACCTAATTACTTCGAGATACGTTAAAGCACGGATATTTACCGGTGTTTATTATTTAAAATTTAATGTTTCAGATGAGAAAATGAGGAAAATATAATTTTGCAACAGCGGCTCTACAAAACTTGAACGTCTGAGTATAGGTGTACTCTAAGGATGGCTCACGACCGGGCCGGGTCCGGGCCGGGGCTATTAATACACTCTCTCTCATAGAAATATTAGTTAGACTGCGGTAGGTATCATCTCCTATATATATAATATGGTGGTATTGAGGCTCTCTAGAATCAAGTTTGAATTACAAATTCGTTCATTCTATAGCAGTACAAACACGGGAAGATCAGCGGAACCTTATTGACTAGAATTAATGTTCTAAGACGCATGAAAAATAAATTGGAGCGGCCAGTAAAATCTTTGACACACTTGCAAATTGCGAATTTTAGCTAAAGGTCAACATTTGATGGGTCGTCCAAGAATTATAGGTACTTACTTCATTTTAGTATAACGAACTCAAATTTACTTTAGTGAATGTCTACTTCAAACGAGCATTGGCATCGTAAAAGTAAAAAGAGAATTGTTAATCAGAAGAACGTTGCTTTTTTATTTTAAGTCTTTATATTTATCTATTTATTTGCAATATAAATTATGTGGTAGTAATAATGTTAATTATACAACCTTTTAAGGAAATTTACCAAGGTATTCCTATGGGCGTACCCAATAAAGTGTGTAAGTACACAACAAATCTAGATGTGCATATTATGCATGTATCTTTTAAATAAAGGCAAATTTTCAAGCACTTTTACTAAGTAATTTGTGTAAGTATGTCTATCACACTACATAATAAAAACATAATCACAAACGTCAAACATATTAGGTTGTCTGAGACTTTTAGCTTTATTATACTGTATTTATTACCTTTATTTATTTAACATTTCAAAACTAAAGTACCTATTATTGTGTAATGAAAAAAAGAAAAAAAAAACAATCAGTTTTACCAAATTGCTTTAAACCTAAACAATCAATCGACGTTGTATACACTTCCTTAAGGTTTATTTAACGAGCATTAATTAAAAATATCAAGTCTCTTGTTTCTAAACAAAAGGCTTTGTTCTATCGTATCTTATTACTGCAATGTTACATTTGTACCAGCTCAGCATAATTACCAAGCTGATTATACCCTTGTCATACTAATTCTCTCTTTGATTCGCCAATTAAATTGCGTGTCGCAAAATGACCTGGCATATTTCTGCTTAAAAACTGTCATACTCGTATTCTGCCTTTTTATGCCATTTAACTACTCTGTAAACATGTCTCAAAAAGAAAAAAAAACTCTTATAATATCGATATCTACGACTATTTATTTAGGCGCGAGTTATCACGACTCCGCCATTTATTAAAATTTCCAAAAACCGGATCGACGAAAAATCTATTTACTTAATCATAAAATCTGGTCACAAAATTTCACGAGCATCGGTTGAGAATAGTGACCTGTAGAGGAGAACATCCGGACATACAAAAGCAAAATGTCTGATTCAAACAAAACGTAGACAATCGCTACGCTTCGGTCAATTAGGTGTAGCGTAAAAAATGTGTGCCCCTATTTCGGGCTTCACTCAGTTATACCTACTACAAAATCAGGCAAAATAGCAAGTCTCATCTCACTGTATTTTATGTTCTAATTAGGAAAATCCAAAGTCGCATTTGGCATATTTATAATAAAGTGTCAAAGCGCTTCTAATTATTCTTATAGTGGTGCCAACTTTAACTGTGCACAATACAATCCTAACACACTGGCATATTGCACAGGGCGGAGGTATCAGTTACCCACTTCACCAGTAGCGGTGATAACTTTGCAAAGATACCTTAGAAGTTCACCTCCCCCCCCGGGCTCACAGTAAATAAAGTAAAGCAAAGTTATATTAGTTAGGCAAGGACGTCGACAGACCCTCTCACGCGACATCAAATCTGTTTAAGAGAAATGAGTTATTGCAGGAATGCTAAGTTTACATTGAATTTTCCTAGAATAATTAGTTTTCGCCCCTTAGTCTATTTTATAATTTTTGGTAACCACCAAGTTAAGGCACTATCGTGACATCGATGTTTCATTAAATATTTAGGTAGGTATCTACACGCGCTTTTTAACAGTCCTTTGTAAAAAATAGACATAGTATGTGTGTAATTCTACCCATTTGTTAATTAAGAGTTTTTGTTTTGAGATTCTAGAAGATATTTGTGTATAAGTAGACCCATTATAATATACAGGTACATTATGAGAAATGTGTAAGTTTGTACAGATAGTTTATACATTAATAAAATATAATATTATGTATAATCTAACTATTAATTTATTTTTAGAGATCAAGCGAGTCAAAACAAAGTGCAGTAACAAATTACTCAGCGTGTAAACTAATCTTCCATAAAGCAATTCAACAGTTTTAGACACCATTACGCTCGGGATTCTATTTTTTGGAAAAGATCCCAGATATTTAACGTAGTTTCATAATAAAAGCTGACATAATAAAAATTTAATTAAAAAGTTCTATGAACCTGTCCACTTAATCTCAACAATAGCTAAGTTAACCAATACAATATATAATCTAGAAGCACGACTTCCAATCTTACTAAGACCCTGCCATTCGGGTATTCCCGATTTCATATCGGCTTTCCTTTCAAACGTGACACAATACAAGGGACAGGTACATTGTTCGTCGTACATGGCGTCGAGCGAGGACTGACTCGACGTAGCGGGGCCATGTAATTAGGTAAAAGTCGAGAGGAACACCACTAAAAGCCTCCCTTGCGATACTGTACAAAAGAGACTCTTTTGTGTAAGACTTGTGACTTGGGAGACATGTCCGGTCTTGCTCATCTCGATTATATCAGTTTTTGTCATTTGACTTTTATGTAACATTTATTTAAATATTGACGGAATTTGGCGATAGATTTTAGCAAGGTCTGAATTTTAAGATATACTTATTATAAGTAGCTGCTTACCTACTCAGAATCAAACAAAGAAAAAAAAACAAACTTTTTGTGAGGATATATTAATCTAATGCGGATTGGGGATAACATAAGGGGATGACATAAGTACACAAATCTAATATAAAACAGATCCGTTATAAATTTACTGACAGACATCGCATAGTCTAAACGTTACCATCTTAAAATTTCACACCTATGTACTTATATTAAATATAATTATATTCTTTAAATGTTATCGAGCTCCACTGAGTAAGAATCTTTTAAAAATCAGCAGGATGAAAATTGGGTTGAGAAAGTATTGACGACTTGTACAGTCAGCAGCAGAAGTATCTAAGCCGGCGAGGTGTTCCAAAATAATCTTGACACGACTTAATTGTCAAGATAATTTTGAATACCTCGCCCGCTTAGCAACTTCTGATGCTAACTGTACGTGAACGAAATCATCTGGACGAATACTAAATACAAATAGTAACGGCATTTGCGAATTTGACTCTTCAAGTTGTTTTACTGTTATTGCTTATCTGCAACAGATACTATAGTGCATAAACCGCGCGCCAGTCGGGATTTATCATACCTTAATAATAGCAAACTTTTATAAAAGCTTGAATCTTCAGTATAAAACTCCATTTCGAACGCTTCCATACATACACATCTCGAAAGACTTTTTGAATGCATTGGTTTACAAAAACAGTATTTTCCTAAGTTAAGAATTCGGTAATTTTTAGCAATTTTGTTGACTGGGTGTCGGATAATTGTAATTATATAATGGCAAATGGTCGCCCATTTACAAAGTTTAGAATTAAAAAAAAAAATAATGCAAAAGGCAATTTCGCTTATTAGTTATTACACTGAGTGGTTTTGGAAACATGATCAAATTGATCAGGTAACATGACGTCATGAAGGTTATATTTAATATTAATCAATAAAGTATACTAACTCTGATATAAATGACATATATTCGAGTATAAAACTTTATAGATACGAAAGATTTGGTTTCCGACATGCATTACTTGCGGCTTACCTACTTATTTTTTTAACATCTGCATGAAAATACATCATTTGTTCCTGCAGCTAAAGTGCGCTTGCACGAATAGCTATTATGTACTTCCACGTATGTAATAAATAATAAAATAAAATAAAAATAAACTCAGTAAAAACCCACAAAACCACAAATCAAGCTGGCTTACGAGTTTATGTTATGGGGCATGGGCGCCTAGTAAAAACGTAGGTACCTAGGTAAAGCAAGAACAGCCGCCATAGCCGGAAAGTCGCCGACAAACCAGCTTAATACCCAAACTTGTTAGCGAGTTACACAGCTTCACCCATTACGTCTCGACTCCCGAGCAACAGGTGACCCGGCCCCGAATCCAACTTAAATAATTGCTTCCCTCCTAACACGTAGATCCACGGGAGTAGCTTTGCCATTTTAGTATTGTATTGCTGTAATGAGAACATACTGTGTTCCGACTGATGAAAAAGGAAGGGCATTCTTTTAGTAATGTAAAGGGGACGGCCTATATGGGAGGACGCTGCGGGCATAGAAAAACAGCAGATCACTTCCTTTTGTATATATTTTCTCAGCTAGTTT
Organism: Cydia splendana; assembly: GCF_910591565.1. Taxonomy (NCBI): domain Eukaryota; kingdom Metazoa; phylum Arthropoda; class Insecta; order Lepidoptera; family Tortricidae; genus Cydia; species Cydia splendana. The sequence goes on along the minus strand of NC_085987.1, from coordinate 7,489,562 downwards.
ACAATTAAATATCTACACTCGATGGCTGCTTCTAATCGAATGCCAATTCCGCACCGCGTTCTATTTGACAGCGGGCTCATATCCTAAATTTGAATATCGTGACTAGCCAGTCACAGATTAAAGAAGGCTGTAAAGGTTGCAAACCTTTACATATCTCGCCTCCTCGGGTGAAAGAGGCAGTTATCCTTCACAAAACTACGCCCTATCCTACTCTATCCTAACTACCGATTGGCCCTACCTAGATCCAACCCCTACAATTTTTTTTCCTAACACCCCTTCGCTAAGGTCTGCCTTATACAAGGTAGCCAACATCTACAACCATCTACGTAGGTCATGTCTATGGCTGAGATCCTCGCAAATAGGTCAGATGTGGGCTTGGTTTGGAAAAATTGATAAAAAACCAAACCCACGACGAGAACTAGACCCCCTTTTTTATTTTGAATTTCCTCACAGCTAATTGTCTCTGGCCATTACTAGATGACACCTGTATTTCTGACAGCTGTTAGCAAATTCGCCTAACGTCAAAATAAAAAAACAAGGCGAATTTTTATTTTACAAGAATAAATATCTCCCCCCCCCCCCCCCCCCAAAACCTCCACCATGTAAAGGGGACGGCCTATATGGGAGGACGCTGTGGGCATAGAAAAACAGCAGACCACTTCCTTTTGTATATTTATTTTCACAGCTAGTTTACAATTAAATATCTACACTCGATGGCTGCTTCTAATCGAATGCCAATTCCGCACCGCGTTCTATTTGACAGCGGGCTCATATCCTAAATTTGAATATCGTGACTAGCCAGTCACAGATTAAAGAAGGCTGTAAAGGTTGCAAACCTTTACATATCTCGCCTCCTCGGGTGAAAGAGGCAGCTATCTTTCACAAAACTACGCCCTATCCTACTCTATCCTAACTAGCCCTACCTAGATCCAACCCCTACAATTTTTTTTCCTAACACCCCTTCGCTAAGGTCGGCCTTATACAAGGTAGCCAACATCTACAACCATCTACGTAGGTCATGTCTATGGCTGAGATCCTCGCAAATAGGTCAGATGTGGGCTTGGTTTGGAAAAATGGATAAAAAACCAAACCCACGACGAGAACTAGACCCCCTTTTTTATTTTGAATTTCCTCACAGCTAATTGTCTCTGGCCATTACTAGATGACACCTGTATTTCTGACAGCTGTTAGCAAATTCGCCTAACGTCAAAATAAAAAAACAAGGCGAATTTTTATTTTACAACAATAAATATACCCCCCCCCCCCCCCCCCCAAAAAAACCTCCACCATGTAAAGGGGACGGCCTATATGGGAGGACGCTGTGGGCATAGAAAAACAGCAGACCACTTCCTTTTGTATATTTATTTTCACAGCTAGTTTACAATTAAATATCTACACTCGATGGCTGCTTCTAATCGAATGCCAATTCCGCACCGCGTTCTATTTAACAGCGGGCTCATATTCTTAATTTGAATATCGTGACTAGCCAGTCACAGATTAAAGAAGGCTGTAAAGGTTGCATACCTTTACATATCTCGCCTCCTCGGGTGAAAGAGGCAGCTATCCTTCACAAAACTACGCCCTACTCTATCCTAACTACCGATTGGCCCTACCTAGATCCAACCCCTACAATTTTTTTTCCTAACACCCCTTCGCTAAGGTCGGCCTTATACAAGGTAGCCAACATCTACAACCATCTACGTAGGTCATGTCTATGGCTGAGATCCTCGCAAATAGGTCAGATGTGGGCTTGGTTTGGAAAAATGGATAAAAAACCAAACCCACGACGAGAACTAGACCCCCTTTTTTATTTTGAAGTTCCTCACAGCTAATTGTCTCTGGCCATTACTAGATGACACCTGTATTTCTGACAGCTGTTAGCAAATTCGCCTAACGTCAAAATAAAAAAACAAGGCGAATTTTTATGGAAGGAGAGTTCCTCGCCGGTTGTCGTGCGAGCCGCACGCGCGATGGCAACGCCTCGATCCCCTGTCGCTGCGCAAGCGAACACACATCGTAATAATACGAACTATGACGCGCAGTGTTCGGGATGCAAAGTCATTATAAATGAATTGCTTACTTTCCTAAGCAACAAAGTTGACGTGTTGCCAGAAACGGCAATTTCTGAGATATGTTTAACTGCGTATACATCAGAAGAAATCGAAGAATCTCGCTGTATCGCTCTAAAATTGTTGGCGCCGCAGAAGAAATTCATGAGAAGAAAGGAAGGGTCAGAGCAAAAAAGTATCCATGATATGGTGAAAATGATTAAGGAGTTTGAGCCTGACAGTCTCCCCATTTTTGTGGCGAGAGACTTAAACAAGATTCCACCCGTCTCTTTTAATTATATTGACTCGACTTCTTTTCTTAAGGAGATAGCAATTTTAAGAAGCGATGTGGCTGCTATTAAAGCTGAAAAGAACACGAAAAGTGGTGGCTCATGCTCATCTAGTGAAATAGAGGGGTTGAAGTCGGAAGTAGAAGAAGTGAAGTCCATCGTGAAGGCATTGAAGAAAAAAGATAGTTGTGCATGTGAGTGTAAACAACAAAAGACTGCGCAACAGAATGCATCACAATCGTTTGCCGCTGTAACTCAAAAACGCGGCACGAGTAAACAGCTGACCGGCCAACTACCGCCTGCGCCCGGTACGATACGTAAACAAAGCGCGCCGCATTCCTTATCGCAAAATAATAACTCGCCTATAACTAACCAGTTACCCGATGCTGTACAGATGCACGTACCGTTATATAAAGATATCATTAATACGACAAGCTCGTTAGAAGCGCATGAACGCTTTAGTTCTCAGAGGGATATAATGAATGATAGTTTTATAACTGTGGAACGTAAGAAGCGTAAGAAAATATATAGCAACTTGACGGGCACTGCGCAAGGCTCGAGTAAATTGCAGTTAGCGGATCTAACATCTTTTGTTTACGTATCTCGTTTGAATAAATCGACCACTGTGGATAATATAATGGACTACGTAAAAGATAAGGGCGAGGAATGCTTCAAAATAGATTTATTGACACAAAGACATGACACGGACTTTTGTTCGTTTAAGTTATCAGTGCCTAGGCGTAAATTAGATACGTTTCTCAGTAAGGAATTTTGGCCCGAAGGTGTTAAATTCAGACTATTCCGTGAACGCACGGCGAGAGGAACCAAACCACTAAACCCCTAATATGGATTGTACACCCTCTAAGATAGTAATAACAACTTTTAATTGTAAGAACATCAAGACATCTTTTAAGACCGTGCTAGACCTGACTGACAGTTCAGATCTTATCCTCCTGCAAGAGACCTGGCTGATGGAACATGACTTGAACTTTGTACATGCAATTAATACGTCGTTCGGCTGCGTGGCAAAGTCCTCGGTGGACTCGTCCGAAGGTATACTCCGTGGAAGACCACACGGTGGGCTCGCCATTATGTGGAACAAGAAGTTGTTTCCTAATGTTGTTCCCGTTACTTGTGCGAACAAGAGAATACAGGTGGTTCGTGTTTTTCTCGCGTCGAGTTCATTTTTAGTGGTTAATATTTATATGCCCGTTGATAATAACAAGAATGTCGAAGAGTTTACGGATTGCTTAGCGGAGATTAGCGCTATTATTGACGATTCGGAAGTTCAAATTGCCTACATTTTAGGGGATCTCAACGCGCACCCGGGTGCGAGGTTTGGTAAACAATTGGCTGAGTTTTGCAATGACATGTTGTGGGAATGGGCGGATTACAATAAATTAAGTAACGACGGTGATATGTATACGTTCCAATGTGCGGCTACCGGCAGCAGGAGATGGTTAGACCACTGCGTCACGACCAGAGCTGCTTGGGACTCAGTTGTAGAAGCGTACGTCACTCATGACGTCATGACGTCTGATCACTATCCATTGAGTATAGTATGTAACATCTCTGGCGTTTCTATGGGACTGACCACCTCCTGTACACCTGATTTATTAAAATATGTAAAATGGGGTGAGAGGACAACTAGTCAAATAAATACCTATGGTGAATTTTGCTATAGCAACTTAGATTTATATTCGAATTTTTTTACGTGCGACTGTGATAATGTTTTACATTGTGTGCATTTACAGAATTATTACCATACTATTGATGATTACTACAGGCATATTATAGATGTACTCCAAAATGCAGCTATTGTGAGTTCTGGTACATGTGAACAGAGGCGCCATAGGAAGGTGCCCGGTTGGAACTATCACGTCAGAGACAGCCATGAGAAAGCTAGGATGTACTTCCGGTGCTGGACGGTTGCTGGGAGGCCCTCTAGCGGTACTGAATATGATAACATGCGCGAAAGTCGTAAAGTATTTAAAAACAAATTAAAATGGTGTCAAAGAAATGAGGAAAGTATTAAATTGAATATCTTGGCCTTATATAGAAAAAATAAAAATTTCATCAAGTTTTGGCATGCAACTAAGAAATTGAATTACAAACAAAGTTTACCTGTATCCGTGGAGGGCTGCCAGGAGCCGTCCAGTATCGCCGAGCTGTTCGCGCGGAGATTCAAGGTGAGCCCGCTGGCCGCGGAGCGTGTGCTCGATACTGAAGCTAGTCACGACAATGAAGTCATAGAATTTACACGTGAGGAAATCTCAAAAATCATACTGAGTATGAAACGTGGTAAATCACCGGGACATGACGGGCTCAGTGTCGAGCACATACTCTGGGCCAGTGACAAGATTTTTATGCATTTATGCCGTCTGTTTAATTTGTGTATTAAATATAGTTATTTACCTGAGGCATTGATGCGCACTACGGTGGTACCAATTGTCAAGAATAAAACGGGCGACCTTAGCTCTGCGTCTAATTACCGGCCTATCTCATTAGGTACTATACTAGGTAAAATATTAGAGCGCCTCCTTCATCCTGAGCTGCTTAAGAATATTGAAATTGATGATGCACAGTTTGGTTTCCGTCCCGGTCTTTCGACAGATGCCGCCATATTTAGCTTAAAAAGCACCGTCAGTCACTACACGTCGCGCAAAACATCGACCTATGCGTGTTTTTTAGATCTTAGTCGCGCATTTGATCTCGTCAACTATGACATCTTGTGGGCAAAGTTACGTGCATCCCTAGTGCCTAATAGAGTGGTTAATCTGCTGAAATTCTGGTACGGAAACCAAACAAACGTTGTGAAATGGGGCGACGCAACCTCTAGCAAGTATAGGCTAGAGTGTGGGGTCCGTCAAGGGGGGGTTACCTCTCCGGTCCTTTTTAACCTGTACGTGAATGGCCTGATTGAAGAGCTGAGGAGCACCAAAATCGGCTGTCATGTAGGAAATGTTTGTGTAAATAACCTTAGTTACGCGGACGATATGGTGCTGCTCAGCCCTTCAATCAAGGGATTGAGGAGGCTACTTTCGGTCTGTGAGCATTATGGTAATGCACATGGACTGAAATATAATGTTTCCAAAACCGAGATGATGGTGTTCGCGTCGGGTTCTGGGCCGGACAGCGTACCTCCGGTGTATTTAAATGGGTCGGAAATCAATGTTGTTAGGCGGTTCAAGTATTTGGGGCACTTGTTGACGGAACGGCTGCATGACGATGCTGACATTGAGCGCGAGCGGAGGGCCCTCGCCGTCAGAGGCAACATGCTCGCTCGGCGGTTTTCTAAATGCAGCAAGGATGTAAAAACCACACTCTTCAAGGCATACTGCTTAGGCATGTACACCTCCCAGTTGTGGATAACGTTCACGCAGAAGGCAATGAGCAGAATAAGAGTTCAGTACAATGACGCGTTCCGGGCTCTTATGCGGCTGCCGCGGTGCTGCAGCGCGTCGGGCATGTTCGCGGACGCGGGGGTCCCCGACTTTTTCGCGGTAACGAGATCCCGCGTTGCCTCGTTCTGGAGGAGACTGCGCCTTTCCGACAACAAAATACTTGTGGCTGTTTCTGACGATATAAGGAGTCCGGTGTTTAAGCGCTGGATTTCTGTTCACATGGACCAGAATAGAAAATGACTTGCACTTAAAATGTGCGATCTTGATTTATTTTAACATGAGTGGCACCCCTCTACAGTGTCAGTATAGTTTTAGTTTTTAAATTAGTTTTAATGCAATTTGTATATGGGTACTGCCTGAAATAAAAGCTTTTTATTTTATTTTATTTATTTTTTTATTTATTTTACAAGAATAAATATCCCCCCCCCCCCCCACCCAAAAAAAAAACCTCCACCTTGTAAAGGGGACGGCCTATATGGGAGGACGCTGTGGGCATAGAAAAACAGCAGACCACTTCCTTTTGTATATTTATTTTCACAGCTAGTTTACAATTAAATATCTACACTCGATGGCTGCTTCTAATCGAATGCCAATTCCGCACCGCGTTCTATTTGACAGCGGGCTCATATTCTAAATTTGAATATCGTGACTAGCCAGTCACAGATTAAAGAAGGCTGTAAAGGTTGCAAATCTTTACAGTAAACATACATTATTTATGTATACCTACCACCGTACGTTTTGAAGTGAGTGGAGAGTAATTTTCGTGATTAAACTTAAACTTTCTACGACAGGAAATTTTCTAATTAAATATATTGATATGGATATCGATCAATATAGCCATGGGGGCTAGACCATTTTTTTTAACTAAAAATACTGAAGCGACAAAACAAAGCAGTTCCGTGTAAGTTTTGAACCTGGTCATCAATTTTCACAAGAATGGGTTGAGAAATGCGACTGTAGAGGATAACAACCGAGGACAACCGCACATACAAAAACATTTTCGCCTACGCTACGGCTCTGTAATTATAAAATATTACTGAGTTTTACCCAAGAGGGATTACCTGAAAAACCGTAAAAATAATTCTTCGTTTAAAGTTACCGCTTGGATTTAAGGCACACATAGGATCAAAATCACTAAAGATCATGAACAGTTAATTCTGAAAATGTTATCACACCTGACACACATACTTCTGGTGATCATGTTGAACGACAACGAAAGGCCAGATAAACATCGAATATAAGGTCATGCAATAACCCTAATACACCTGAATAGTGATAACAAACGTGTACACTGTACCTCTCGCCCCCTTACTTTACTTAACTTACCATAATATAAACACCCCCTTTAGATTTAACCCTAAAATATGGCCATGTGATCGTCTAGTTAGTAGTTGGGTGGGACCCCTCTGAAGTGAACCGTCAGCTAAATTTTGGACTCAGGCTTTATTTATTTTTACCTAGATTTTATGAACAGATATTTAATTTTATGGTAATAAATTAATTATTTATGAAAGAAAGTAATAATTTAAAGAAAATCGAATTACAAAATAGAAAACCATTTAGAATTTATTAGTTTAATGTAAATAATGGTGTAAAATTTAATATAATGTATTTAAGGATTACAGCATATATGATGATATAAATATATAAAAATGTTTTTGGTAAAATCCTGCTACACCTATTAAGCTTCCGGGATAACATAGAAGCAGCACTCCAGAGGTAAGCTCTTTTACACCCTAGCATTTCAAGGTTAATTACAGTTAACTATCACCTTCTAATCGATGTGTGATTTATTCACACGTGCTACTCCGTATGCAGGTCTGGAAGCTCTTAGTCCGATTTGCAAGTATCAATCGGAACACCTACCCTACCATGTTAGCCGGAAGGGCTAGGACCAACACTTCGTAACCTAAGCGCACCTAGATGATGATGAAAAGAAGTGTCAAAGTATCCATCAGTCATCAAAAGTACTTATCTTTTTTATATTCAAAAGCTAGGGATGCTAATTCCTTAGTCCCATTCCCCAGAGCTGATAATCTAGACAGAATTCCTAGTTCTCTAGATGTATAAACGAAGCACCGAGTTTATTTGCTAACTATTATGTTTAATCGAGGTCGAAATTGAGTATTCACTCAAAATATCCTTTGTACTGCTCTTGCCTGACAAAGGTTCCCTAAAGCAAACTGTCCTTCAATCCCAGAATAGTCTGCGTTCCTAAATCCAGATTGATAATTAAGAGTTTATGTTGTAAATACCTGATTGTATTACTCAGTACCTCGTTTCTACAATTAGACAACCAGAAATGAAAAATAAAAATGAAATTTTATAGAAGCATTTATTCTTTCCCTATATAATTTAGAAATTAGAAAGATTTAGACAGTTAAACTCTTTACCTTTTAAACACACGTATTTTAGGATTAAAAAAACATATTTTTAAACCCTTAAAGAGAAATATATATCAACCATATCAATTTTATAGACCCTAACTAAAAAAGAACATTAATAGACAACAAATAAGTGTGTGATTCTACCCTAATCCTACCCTTTGTCCCTAATCTAGTATATTCAAAGCATAGTTCGTTCTTACCATCAACCTAATGCTTTGTAATATACACAAGTGTTGTCCCTACGAGAAGCTGTAAAGTTCGGCAGGCGAAACCGATAAGGGTATTTGGTTCCCCCTCCTACGCCCGCGGGCATGGTGGTAGGAAGTAAACCGCCCTATTCCGTGTATATAAGAGGATCAGTACCCTGGCCCACACACATACTGATCACATGGAAAACTCTGCCGCGAAAAAGACTGTAAGTGTAATATCAGTCACAACAGAAGCTTTTCCCCGTAACCAGCACTAGCATGAACCGGAGCACCAAAATATATAAATATATTTAATAGGAGACCTAGTCTCAAATACTGCCGACTTCAGTGGGCAGGGATTACTCCCAATGACGCGCACGTGAAGTCCCCACATCCATCTAAACAGCTGGACCTTGAGACTAGTGAGATAATTCATCTCTTATGTTGATATAAAAGAGATGCCAAGTCCTCTCAAACTTGGAGCAAAAGACTCCTAACCATCCAATCCTTTGGCACAGTTAGGCGGAGTGAATGTTTAGCAGGACAAACTGTCAGTCCAAACAATGATCTGGCTTTAAAATAGCAAAAATACCCCATAGAAAAACACTAAGATAACTAAGTTTTCACAAAATTAAACTAGCTCAACAGGAAAGTGAGATTCGCTTAAACATTGTCATCTATATTTAACATTACGAGAATTTCTTCCTGTAAAACCAAACACAGACACAATTCCAAGCCCCGGCCAGGCAACGACATTGTCCCTGCATAACATGACGGCACTTAGAACACACAGTGTAGAGAAAACTTCACAATAACTAAAAACTCACACATGGTAGTAAAGAATCTCCACAACAGTCTAAACTTAGCGTTACGACGATCAAAATCCCCGCAAAACCAAGCACAGACACAAATTCTAAGTTTAACTTAGAAAAAATAGTCTACGGCGACTGAGTGGCGACTGAACGGCGACTGAATGGCGACTGAACGGCGACATGGATCAAAACAAAGACATACTGGCGACATAACGGCGACTGAATGGTGACATAACGGCGACTGAGTGGCGACTGAGTGGCGACTGAGTGGGGACGAACGGCGACTGAGTGGCGACTGAACGGCGACTGAACGGCGACTAAATGGCGACTGAATGGCGACATAACGGCGACTGAATAGCGACATATAAAGATAAACATTATTCCAAAAGTACCAGGATACCATAATTGCAGAAGAGGTCGTTTGCCTCGGGCGGGTAACAAGGTTCGATTCAAGAAGAAAGATCATAAGTTCCAGGTTGTTTTACTAAACCATATGTCCTAAATATTAAGGTTCACTATTGCTTACTTCAGATCAAAAATCATGTCCCTTTCTCTCACACTGTTTAGAGGTAGACAGAGCTATCTTCTATGAAATCTACGCACACATAGACAGTAGCCAAGTAGTCAGTTTGAGTAGACTAAACAATAATAAAAAGGGAACGTTCGAAAACTCATCACGTACGAATTTGTAAGCATTATTTTACTTTTAGATATTTTTAGTTTACTTCTAAAAAACATTCCTGTATTGAAGTTTTTATGTTTATTCGTATCAAATATATTATTTAAGACATCCGGAATTTAGAGAATTGGTTATTTTAATATTTTTATTCATCTTATGAATTTTTAGATTTTATGTTTCGAAATTGTACTAGAGCATCAGCGTAACGGAACGTCGAGCTGTCATCATCAGTTTTATTGTCAACGTCAATACCAATTTGGTGTTGATTATTTCCCGAGGTTTCATTTTGTTTATTTCTAAGTTAAAATAAAGATTAAAAAAAAAGAAAACAAAGACAGGTGATAGGTAATAATCCATGGAATTAAGTGCTTCAAGTTTCAGTTGTTAGAATATTAGATGGAATTATGAATGATATATGCGACTGAAGAGGGCTTTAGTACTACAAGGTATTTCTTTCTATTTCCTGTGTTTCGTAATGAAAAATGTGGTTAATACTAGGCAATAGGCATACGACTAGTCACAACACGTCTCCTCTTTTCCTGTATCCTGCGTTGGCACCTTACAGTTAAACTTATTTCCGTAGTACGTGCGCACTCCAAAAACCCTTCTAGTGTCGAATCTCAACAGTGCGTGCAATACATGCACTCTATAAACGCGCGTATGTAACCCAATTGAATGTTCCGCTCACCTCGCGCTTGCGTACGTTACATCATTTACATTTATATTGCCTAACTTTTATTAACCTGACGTTTGATTGACGCGAGTGTAAATACGGGTTATTGAGCGATTACGAGGCGCCCTGAACGAGCTGCCGTCAGGTGATGGAAAAACTTTACTTTGACTTTATTGGCTCCTCTTCACGTTGGGCCAACGCCAACGCCAACGAGGGACGCAGCCATGCGGTAGAATGAGATAGCAATATCACTTGCTCCCTCTAACGCATAAATGCGTCCCTCGTTGGTGTTGGCGTTGGCCCAACGTGAAGAGGAGCCATAAGAGCGATGAATGTTTGATGCCTAAAAACTCGTATACATTATTTTTAAAAAGTAAAATTTCTATATATGTTGAGTGTTTCCCTATCTCACACATCGTGGGTAGACGTAGTTTATGCCTCACTTAGGTACTAAAGTGGAATTCAATAAAAAGTGCAACTAACGTAAACAAATATGACAAATTTTGTTAGCATAGGTATACATATAGCCTAACATTTTACGAAGGTTATTCTCACTGAAATATTAATAATTACTATTTATTTTAACAAAACAATTTTATAATAGTTATTATAAATAAGTACCTTTAGCGTAGCGTATTGCCCAAATATACATCTGTATATGTTTCTTTTATATATAACGCAAACGAAAATGACATAGCGCATTCATACGAGAACCAAGTTTGTTTGAGGGCATAAAAGCATAACACCGAAACGAGCTTACACGCGCAGAAAATTACGTTATTAAAGAGCTCTTCAAGATGCTCTTGATGCATTTATTATAATTTTATTACCTCATTTCGTTTAATACGATAACTGTAATAAGGTACCCAAGTGCCCGAGGTGTGGCTTCCCTGCTAGCATAGTCAAGTGCGTCGTAAATAAATAGGTAGACCACTGAATATTTATTACTTATTCCATCCAGCCGGCCTGAACTTTCCAGAGTGTGGGAACAAAATTCCGATACTTCTAAACTTTGTAGAAATAAACTCATCGGCCGCCGCGTAACTTCAGTTTATCTTACCTTTAACGAAGTAACGATTTAAGTTAATTGGAATTGATTTTTTAGGATTATTGAACACTTTGATTGGGTTGCCGTGATTAAAAACAAGATCATTATAAAAAAATAATTTTTGGAAAAAATATCATTTTTGGTACCTACAAGCTTTTATCACTGACTGTACTTTTCTTTCAACGGGCAACAAATACTCATCGAGACAATTCTAACAATCCCAAACACCATCTCGGATGTCAATGAAACCTGACGATCGTCTCCATCATCAGATCAGCTCCATATCATCATAATATTGCATTGTCATCCGATTTACATATACATATATACTAGCAAAAAGCAGAGCTTTGTAAGGGCTCGCGGAGTTTTTCTACCTAAACGTATGTACCGGACCGCGACTTTGATCCAATCCGAGGTTTATTTCATGTTCGATCGAGTGGGTGGGTATGTAATAAGTCAGTTAAGGCCGTAACACACTATCGCACCGCACCAAGGTCGCGGTACGGTGCGATAGTGTGTTACGGCCTTTGAGAACGCAATTATAAGTGAGAGCAAGAAAGACAAATACTAACCGGACCCCGGTTGCTGTCAATTACGCTTGTTTGTTGCAGCTTTTACTTTGTCCATTAAAAACGTCTCCAGACGACAAAATCAAATTGCCAATATCATCCACACGTAATATACAATTTCATAAGCGCTTAGTAGATCCTACACGGTCGCCCAGTACTTTTTGTAAGGATGCCAACTGGCTTTCCTACATAATGTTGGGTCAGCGAGCCAATGTCCTTGAATTTATTTTTGCGTCCACACCACACAATTCAGCGAAAATCTATCCCGTCTGGACACCTACTGGCGGTAATCACACTGCTCCGCACATAAACACACACACACACAGTTCCACTAGGTACAGCCAAGGTTCAGCATTAGCTCTATCTTGGGTCCTGCTCTTCTAACTGCTCGTTAAGACGTGTCAGATGACCAAAACAGCGTGTGCCTATGTTGCACCAAACCTGAGTTCCACTAGGTACTGCCAGGGTTCAGCATCAGCTTTATCTTGGGTACTACACCTAAGTGCTCATCAAGACGAGTCGGATGACCAAAACAGCGTGAGCCTATGTTGCAACAAACCTGAGTTCCACTACGTACTGCCAGGGTTCAGCATCAGCTCTATCTTGGGTACTGCTCTCCCAAGTGCTCATCGTGACGAGTCGGATGTCCAAAACAATGTGTGTCTATGTTGCATCAAACCTGAGTTCCATTATACCTAATGGAACAATGGCAGTACCCTGCCAGGGTTCAGATCCGCTCTATTTTGGTTACTGCTTTCCCAAATGGTCATCAAGACGAGTCAGAATACCAAAACAGCGTGCGCCTATGCTACACACCACCTGAGTTCCACTATGTACTGCCAGGGTTCAGCATCCGCTTTATCCTGGGTACTGCTCTCCCAATTGCTCATCAAAACGAGTCGGATGACCAACAGCGTGTGTCTATGTTGCACCAAACCCGAGCTCCACTAGGTACTGCCACGGTTCAGCAACACCTCTATCTTGGGAACTAACTCTCCTAAGTGCTCATCAAGATGAGTCGGATGACCAAAACATAATGTGCCTTAGTTGCACCAAACCTGAGTTCCACTAGGAACTGCCAGGGTTCTGGGTCATTTTGTTGAACTGCACGCCGTCGTTGCAATTGGCGTGCAGTCGGCGTGTAGTTCCCATACAAGTTGCAGTCGTGTGTCGGCCCTAACTCACTGAAGTTTGTATTAATATGCTTATCTTTATTTATAATTTTAGCAGTTCCAAGCAATAGTAACACTAAAGGCGCCATTCATTAATTACGTAAGACAATTTTTGCCAGTTTTTGACCCCCTCCCTCCACTATGTAAGAAATAATAAGAATAGGCTGACCCCCTCCTTCTCCCATTCCCCTATATTACCATATATTACGTAAAAATCTAAAGGAAAAATTGAGTACCTACACGTTTGGTTTGTATTAGTGCTTATTTTACAAAAAAAAATGTTTGAATGTGATATATGTACCTGTACAAAGGTACTTGAGCTCGTTTAAGCTAACTCTGCACCGTGTTTGATAGCATAGTGTGGAAGTATTATTATTATGTATTTTAAACGTCATAATTTCATATAAATTAAATATAAAGTCGCATCTTTGTGATCTTACGTAAGAACTATAAAAACCCCCTCCCACCCCCATGTAAGAAAAAATAAGATATGTTCGACCCCCCTCCACCCCAAAATCGTGTTACTTAATAAATTAATGGCGCCAAAACTGTTTCTCGAACTGAAAATACCCTGATTTAAGTTTGCCAACACAACATGATTGATCAGTTCATCAGCGTCACAAAACCAAAATTGACCTCCGCAGTGAATAGGTATACAGCAAGATTGATTGTTCTAGTAGGTATTCACAGAAACTTAATTGCTAAATTATATTTTTATGTTTGATAACACATCTAGACATGAATTTACATTACTATGTCAAATTTCAAACCTAACAGTGCAGTAGTTTTTCCGTAAAGTGTACCACAAGAATGCATAGTTCGTCGAATAGTGATAGGGCTCGCTTCGCTCGCCCTAATTAGGGTGGTTCACGTTTGTATAGGAAAAATTCAAACTCTAGCTAGAAGAAGCGGCACCCCCTCATTTTGTTACACTTGTTATGTTGACAAAATACGCCAAGTTTTGTTATTTTATCTCAACTACAAGGGGGTGCTCAAACACTTTGAAATTTTCAAAGTTATATGAAATCCAAAAAATTAAGTTGTTATTTTTTAGATTTTTGAAGGTGTGATTTAAAAGTTATTATGTAAAAAAAAACATTTTTATCTCAATTTTTATGATTTTTTAGGTGAAATTCATAAAATCTATCTCTTGAAAAATTATAAAAAATAGAAATAAAAATGTTTTTCTACTTCAAAACTTATAAATCACATGTGCAAATGAGAATGAGAGTGTGAAACCAGATACTTAAATAAAATTCTGAATAATAAATACTTTTTTTTTGTTTCATACAACATACAACATTTCAAAGTGGTTGAGCACCCCCTTGTAGTTGAGATAAAATTACGAAACTTGGTGTATTTTATCAGCATAATAAGTGTAACAAAATAAGGGGGTGCCCCGTACGAAAATAAGAAAAAAATGTGTTTGAACCACCCTAGTATTATATATATGTGTAAATCGGGTGACAAGCTTATAAAAATAGGATAAACCTAAAAAATAAAAATCATTTAAGTTTCATCCTCTCTGAGTGGCTATTTTATTTCGATCATATTGTTTTGTAAAACTGACAATCGAGAACTGTTATTGCAGAATTTCAGGTTAATATTGATACTAAACGAATCTTTACAAAAATACAAGGTTGAGAAAATATGTTCCGGTGACGTAAAAAATCTTGGTATTTTAATTAATAATAAACCACAAACAATTTCAAGCTTTGACATGCCAGCAAAAGTGCCCTTTACATTTAACTTTTCTTGATCTAACACATGAATCACATGATAGAAACGGTCTAAGATAAATCGATAACGATATTAACAATTGAACATAAGTTATCTACTCCCGGAGTGCCCTCGAACCCTCCTGCTACATTGTATAGTAAGAGCGCTTTGTTTGCGAGAGTGGCAAGTCTTGTCTTGTTGATCAAGTTACTGCCTGTCTTCAGATGTGATGCTTTGGTAAGTGTCGAATGTTAAGTCAGATATACACGATCTGAGGATCGTGTATACCTGACTAAGCACTCATGCTTAGGATAAGTTATTTCCCATTTTACAGGTACCTTCTTCTTGAATTCCATAATACTTATTATAACTAAAAGTGACAAAATTAGGTAGACTAACGTTGATATAACATTATGTACTCCAATTGCTTAGTATGGGAAACTGGGATTTAGCTGGTCCACATGATAGACCTAAGCTAAACTTTTATTACTACGGTATATTGCGAATAATTATGCGGCTTGAGTAAAAGGATTCTAATCTAACCTCGGCGAGAAGTCATGACAAACATGGCATCTAGGACTATTTCCAGAATATCAATATTAATGTCAGTATGAATTAGATCGTCTATCAGGAAAGACCGTCTACCGCCTTCTTAATTCTTTCGTCTTTTCTAACTTTTGCATTTGTACCTACACATAATCTACTTACAGAAGGTCGGTGGAGCAGAAGGAACGAAGCTCTTCCTATGTGACTGTGTCTGAGCGACGTGCGTATACAAACACGAGAGTACTTGCCCTATGAGGGTCTTCCCAACCAAAAATGTATTATGCCTTCACATTTACATTACTTTTGAAATTATAAAATTAATAATTAGTTACCAAAAAATTGGATCTATCATAACATATCATATAGAACAGCGGTCGGCAACCTTTTAGCAGCCAAGGGCCACATAGTAGTTAACGGAGGTGACGCGGGCCGTACTTTGTTAATATTTATGACTTTATGAGACATTGTCGTTTGTTACTATTACATACAAAATAGCCAAGGCGCCTTTCGGGCCGCAACTGACAGGTTCGCGAGCCGCATGCGGCCCGCGGGCCGCAGGTTGCCGACCGCTGATATAGAACATCGGTATACCTATAAAATAGTTCACCGGCAATATGTCCCTATTCGTACAGAGTAAACTATTGACTATAAAATATACCTACCTAGTGTTTTTCATTTTAAATTTTATATTAAAGGAAAATATGGAAAAAATTACGCTTCCGGTAGGACTTGAACCCGCAACCTCCGCAATCCGTGCGTTTGCTCTAACCAATTGAGTTACGGAAGCCTACCAGAAACTTGCGAATCTTTCCATTTCTTCCCTTATGTATACACGCCTTTGGGGTGGCGTATAGCGACATCTACCGAATGACGATTACATCTTTTAACGGCACCGGAGTCTCAAGTTACTGCCAAGTCGGATGCCAAGTGTTCAAGTCGGATTGCGGAGGTTGCGGGTTCAAGTCCTACCGAAGCGTAAATTTTTCCATTTTTTCCTTTAATATAAAATTTGGGACATCGCTCGCAGACGTATCTGCTTGTTTAAATTGGGTTTTTCATTTTGTAAATATTCTTGGTAGGTATAATTTATTCGACTGTACAAAAAGGAAACTTTGCCTACCTACTTATTTTTGGCCAGCCCTTGTTACAAATTAATCAATGGCATATAAAGCACAACTTAAATAGCACCTTTAGTCCGCGCATCTATTAAAGGTTACATGTCATTCAAGTTTCAATCAACGTCGCTTCTCATTAGTGTCGCTGTCATCGCCTATCAGCTTATTACAAGCCTACCGTATCTTCTTGTTGGGGGCTCATTTCAGGATGCTTTAATGACATATCGGTGATATTACCGTTGTACAGTCGACGTCAAAGATATGTTTACACTTTTGCACCTTACTCCTTTGTAATAAGGCGAAAAATGTAAACATATCTTTGACGTCGACTGTACAACGTCCCCCATACAAACATACACCGTAGCCTACAGACGCCTGCAGCTTCAGATGCAGCATTTTGGCGTGCATTCACCTCCTTTCTTTAAGCAATTATGAAGTGTTGTCAAAAATGTTTAAAAAGCCATAGTTTAACTATCTATTACAAGCAAATGCTATTTTTTGTACTCTTTATCATTAATACATTAAATAGAACACCGAATTTAAGTGTCAGACCATAAAAGGTACCTATTTATGCTTCTTGTATTATCAGAATAATAGTATTAAACGACAAATGCTGCTGTCAAATCACCCAATGCCAATCGGTTACCTACTCTAAGTAGTAAGGTAGGTCCCCGCACCGTCCACACAGTTAATAAGATTACCGGCTGCATGTACCTATTGTTCCCTAGCGGCCGGCTGGACACAATTACGAGACTATGGGCCCGATCCGGATATTGAAATAGACATCTATTAGACATCTTTTAGACATCACCAAGATACGATAACGATATGTTTAAGATCTAACCTGTCAAATTTGACATTAACGCGATTCTGGAGATACTGTTGAACGATTTCCACAGGATATGACGTAGATCCAATTCACATCTAATAGATATCTTACTCTATCTAACGTAAAAATGACATTGGTTGCCCGAATTGCGCTGCAAAAGAGAACTAGTTGATATCTAAACTATAACGTATCTAGAATGGATCTAGTACGTGTCGTCTCTTGTGAATATCTTGAAGTTCGAATACGGTAGTCTCATTTGTAGCCGTCACTACGACGGACATGTCATGTTCTTTCAAGTCTGTAAAGAAAACATGCAATTACATAGACATTGTTTGATGTAGGTTCAGCTTCGAGCAACACAGGCTTCCGACAGGTTCAGCTAAAGCCGTTACTGTTGTGCATAAATTAGTAAGTTTTCTTTTTGATGTTATATAGGTACGAGAAATAGCAAACCCACTAGATCATTTTGTGAGTACAGTCAAAGAATTTAATTTCCAACCCATTTTCGTGCATTGGCACAGTGACAATCATATGAAAGTTGCTAGAGACCTCATACTATTGACACTATAGCAAATTACAAAATGGGTAGTAAATTAAATTTTTGACTGTAACTATCTATTATATTAAGTTAGTAATTATGAATCCACAATAACCACACTCCTTCTCAACATCGTATTGTATAAAATAAAATTTTAATGCTAATTTGGTGGTATATTAGTAGACATCCTTCGTTTTAAAAACCGAATTTCCTTTGCACTTTAACGAATCAAATATTATAGTGAAACAAATGTTGTTTTATTAATTCAGTAATGATTCAACACTTCATAAACGTTAGACGGCTATTTCATTCGAATAACTCTGTGAATAACACGTTAAAATGCAGGGTCGTATGCCATATTATGTACTCGAAGGTAAATACAATGCAATACGCATTTGAAATAGGATATGTATAGGATATATACATGATATGATACGAATTAGATATCAATATCAGTTCGCCGTAGTCGCACAAATATCTACGTATCGACATTAGAGGGATATACCTATATATAATGATATATGTAGGTAGAAGCTGGGGGTCGTGAGTTCAAACCGAGTTGGCCAAAGAGTAGGTATGATTAATTTATTGATGTGTATTGATTGTTCCCTAATCAAGCATTTGTTACTAGCATATAAGATTACATATATACCTATAATATCATACATACATACATACTCGTATGTAAGATTTCACCAGAGTTTTTGTCACTATCAGTTTGTAT
This sequence comes from Cydia splendana, assembly GCF_910591565.1. Classification (NCBI taxonomy): domain Eukaryota; kingdom Metazoa; phylum Arthropoda; class Insecta; order Lepidoptera; family Tortricidae; genus Cydia; species Cydia splendana. The sequence continues at coordinate 7,470,821 of NC_085987.1, read as the reverse complement.
TTGACTTAAGAAAAGTAATCTAGATTGATTAGGTATTCCGATTGAACTCCTTCATGTCACTTCCCCTAAACGTGCAGTTCAAAAACAATAAAAAAAATCAATACCCTGCCCTGTAATAAAAAAAAACGTGAAGTCTAAGCCGTACGTGACAAGTAGTACTGCACAGAGGGGCTACCGCGAAAACCGAAAATCGCAAATTGCGGGGATCTTTCTCTTTTACTCCAATGAAGGCGTAATTAGAGTGACAGAGAAAAATGCCCGCAATTTGCGAACTTCGATTTTCGCGGTTATAGCCCTGATCGTAGGCGTAGGTCGACGCTCGGTTACTGAATTCCTCATATATTTGACTGAATTGAAATAAAACATACATGCCAGAATCAGTTACAGACCTGTTACTAATACTACACTCATGATACGAGTACTCATGAATAATCAACAAGTAGAAAAATACAAATACACATTTTTATTTTTTAGTGTATAACTGCATTTTTAGTGTAAACAGCTAGAGCGCGAATAGGACCCTGACTGCAGATTAGCATAAGTTGGCCTTAAAACGGTAAAAACAAAACATCTCTTCCGTTAAAATACCATATTAAACTAGGCAATAGAAATTGTAAAAAAAAATATGAAAGTATTCCCTTTTTAATGATTTATGAATAATTAACATATAGTTAATGAACATAAAATGAATGTAAATAAGTGCGTCCGGTTTATTTACACTTTTAGTAATTTCTACTGATGTTCCAAGTGATGCCCATAATATCCACCTTCGTAACAAGGCTTAAGGCAAATTGAATCCAACATGTTTACAAAGACGTATTTATGCGAATCGACATTTCGTACGGCCAGCTTTTACGTGGGGTCGCCACAAATTGCGTTACACAGGTTTGCTGGCGCGGACCCGAGAGTCCGGGAGAACAGACCTTTCCCTTTAGTATACTCGTAAATTTGACTAACCAAGAATCTGAAAATTACTGAGATTATAGTCCTTACAGATTTACGTTTTTCTCAGATTTGAGACTTGTTCCTCGTTATGTTTTAATCATAGAGTATTATGAGTAAAGAATGAGTGGTAACTCCATACATCAGTTTTCTTACCAAAACGCGCGTTATTTCGTAGTCGACATCTAGCGTCAAGTAGCGGAATTTATCAGTACTGCTAGTTGACAATAGATGTCTCGGCGAACGAAAACTCTAATGCTCTACACGAACTCTATTTTCAACCCGTTCTACTTATAATATTAGTTGTAAATTGTTTTTGTAGTACATTTTTCGTCAGTAGCTACACTTGTGACATCTGGTGTCAAGTCCGTACTGATAGTTCCACTACTTGACGTTAGATGTCAACTACGAAATATACGCGCGGTTTGATAAGAAAACTGATGTATGGAGTTACCACTCTTTCTTTACTTATATTACTCTATGGTTTTAATCAAATCGTGAATATTAAATGTGCAACGAAAAATATTGACAATTTATTGCCGTAGCAACTGTGGCTCTAACGAGTTGGTTAAGCTTATAATTATAGAGCAGATCGGATATGCTCTTGTCGAATTTAAGTGAAAAGGTTCATCCTACTCGCGTCTAAGCTACCACGTAAACGGGGAGTCACGATTGATCGTACCGAGAAGATGAAGACGTGAGATTTGTATCCATGGTGACCAGAGATTCGAACGGGTCTATTTCTATATAAAGGAAGTATCGCTTCCACAGTGATATTTCTAAAGGAGTTTTATCGATTTCTGTGTAAACCAGATGTTGCGTTTACGTTGCGAAAACAGATTTATCCCCGAGTTCAAAACAACGTTAATTGTATTTCGACAGAAATTATTTTGTTGCAGATGAAGTAAGCATTAAAAAATTACATTTAATTTAAGCATTAAGTGTAAATTTGACAATCATTCCCTTTTTATTATAAGAATTTCGTTGTAGGTACATATTATTATGTCGGCTCCTATCGAATATCGAATAAAGTGGCTTCTCTTAGAAGATAAATGAATACATAAAATATATCTAAAAAACAGACCAGTTGTTCATAATTATGGGGTTTATAATAGGTACACGATGTGGAAAAATTAAATCTAAAAAGGGTACCTACTTAATAGGATGATACAACTAGGTCCGTATAGTTATAAGGGAGTGTAGGGTAGGTATTAAGAAAAATTAAATGTAAGTAACTTATATTTTTTATCATGACCTACTCGTATCTAAAGTATTTATTTAGATAGATTAATTAATACATCACTATTTTATTTAATAACGATTATCTTGGATTAGTGATGCCACGAGCTAAAATAAAACAATATCGAATACCGCTCGTGAACCCGTGTAGTAGACCCGCTCAACAGGTAGAGCGAGCGCCGCAACAATAAAAGGGATTTGATTTTATGGCAGGAACAATTTATAGGAGGGATGATTTTTCTCTTACAATGTTCGTATTTCATTTTGTTGACAACGAATAAAGGCAGGTCATTTCACTGAACTGTAAATTGTATTAACACCAGTGTTTTATTTTTGCCAAAAAAAATTAAATATATAAGTAAAAATGTCAAAAATCTCACCTCTGATACTATGTACATAGGATTTGACTGATGCCAACAGCAAGTAAACTTGCGTAACAGACCGATACATATATGTATTTATGTTAGCGGCACTTCTTACGTTTTTGAACTAATATATCTCACTTTACGCCATTACCAAGTTTAAGTCCTATTACGTGAGCTTGATAGAGGGAGTGAGCAGCAGCAAACTTTCACGTCATTTTATAACGATTGAAATAATTATAGTTCTGTTTTGGCGTGTTTATGGGCTATCATCATGGCCGTTTTGTGGCTGAAAGGGGGCGTTTAGAAGGGGCTTGAAATTTGTTGAAATTTTCACAGAATACGGTCCCTGATAACGAATTAAGGTGAAAAAGTTAGGTTTTACTCATAGTATAAAATGTTAAAGGAAAGTGATACAAATAAGTATGCCACGCGACTGATACGCGAAGATGAAAATCATGTCATGGTACGAGAGTGTAAAAGAGCAAGATGAAAGGAATGTGCAGAGCTTTATGAGAAAAGGAAATATATAACTACGGAAATTTCATATTTTACTAAACTTATACTCGTAAGTCCATGTTCTGGACCAACCTAAGTTGCCCTGTCGGTGGTTACACCATGTACCTATACTGTACAAAGTGAATTTCATGTCTGACGTTTGTATATCCACAAATCTAAATTCCATTGACACCATAAGTCAATATGCGAATTATAAACCTCTAAGCTACGTTGGTAGAGTAAGACCGAGATAAGTCTGCAAGGATTATGATAGCACACGCAGTGCAAGTGTTATTTTAGACGTCAAACTTCTATGTAATTATGACGTGTACATAAAATGACACTTGCACTGCGTGTGTTATCAAAATCGTTACAGACTTCTTCTTCCTCTCGTTATCTCGGCATTTTTGCCACGGCTCATGTTTACCTAGGGTCCGCTTGACAGCTAATCTCATGATTTGACGTAGGCACTAGTTTTTACGAAACCGACCGCCATCTGACCTCAAAATCGTTGCAGATTTACCACGGTCTAACTTTATTTCATAATGCTATATGTATCGCCGAAAGTGAGAATAATCGTCACAGCCGCCTGCAACATTTCGCTCCCCAAGGAGCAATTTGCAAGGAACCCCCAATTTTTCTCCCAACAGGGCCGTCTCCGCTATAATGAAATTTTATAAGTGGTTGCGTCCAATAACCACGCTACTAGGTGTATTAGGGAAGCAAAATGTACCCGTCCCTCATTTCAGAGGGTTGAAATAATGAGAAATAAGACGATATTGTCTCTAATTATCCGTTGGCTTTTCTGGGCATGTATTGTGAATAGGAATAAATAAAATAAATGAAAACATTACTTAGGTACGTGGTTATCTATAATTTAATAATTTTAATACAGTACTTTAGAAGGCTACGGAATTAGATATTGTATAATACTTCATGAAGGTGAAGTGCGATGATACACATTTTCGTATTACCTCACCAAATTTCGAAAATCTTGTCATCTACTTATAATATATAAAATATACCTATATTTAAATTCACGAAGCACAATAATATAACCTTAGAGGATATAACCAACGGAGACGCCATGTCTATAATTTTCGGTACAAAATAGTCTGCCGTTTTTTGCGGGGAAGGGGCACATCAAATGTATACGTAACGTAAACATAGCCATGTCAGATAAACGTCAGTCCATACATGTGGTTGACCATTGGCCGCCTATTTTCGACAGAGGGGAACGCCTGTTAATGACCACTCCGTTTGGTTATATTCTCTAAGAATATAACACCTTGAACTTGAACACGGTTCTCGTTTATGAATAAAAAGTTTTGTTGTGTTGGTACGCAATTACGTTTTCTCGTTTTTACGAGTATAATTATAGACAACTAATACTCATCGAGGCAATTCTAACAAACCCAAACACAAAGAGGCTGCGACACAGAGTTTCTACCGCCACCTCCTGTGTCCATCATCAGATCAGCTCAATGGTACAGTCACCTGCAATAATATTACGTTACTAACATATCACACGTTCTTATAGCTCTACAAATAAGATCGTGTAAGATATTTTTGTGGCCTTCGTTGTGTAAAATAGTATTGCAGGTGACTGTACCATAATATTGCATCGTCAAGCAACTTACATACCTATTTTAGCTCAATGACATTGAAATTTATCTATATTTATAAAAACTTGTAAAAAGTATTATCATTTAACACAAGTACGAGTATTACGGTCCACTATTTCATAACTATGCGACACCGATAGTCACGAATAATGGTAAGAGGAGCATTAGGTTTAGCTTTATTTGAAACTCAAATCATCATCATCATCATATCAGCCTTTTATCGCCCACTGCTAAGCATAGGCCTCTCTTCGAGTACTTACGCCACTTATCCCGGTCCCGAGCCAATCTCATCCAGAAGTGACCCGCAATCTTCCGAATGTCGTCCACCCAACGAGCCAACGGACGCCAGGCACTCCTTTCGTCTGTATAAGCGGCCACCATTCCGTTCACATTTTGGCCCACCTGTCATCACTCTGCCTGGCAACATGTCCCAAATACTTAGGTAGTTATTTTTTAGTCACAATGTTATTATCTAAACAAATGTTTCTAGACGAAGTTGCCCTTAAAGGAAAATTTCTCGGAAGATTGTCGCCTTCCAGTATTTATTTATATTTCAGGTCTCTCACCCTACTTCATCAGTAAGATCAAAAGTTTGCTGTTGTTCCACATCAAAACTGTTTTCTTTGATATTCAAAGTTGTCTCAGGCTAAATCGTCAGGTGACAAGCAAAACTCAGTAATTACTAAAAAATAATTAAACAAAAATCAACCTTATTCCAGTACTAATATGGTTCACTATGGCTATGACCATGTGGGGTTATTAGTGAATTTCGCTTGTCACCTGACGAAATAAACACGCGAATCTTTTTATAACACATCTCGAGCTCGAAGACGCGGACTCAGTGTACCTCATTACATTTACGGAGCGTAATAATGTCGCATTTTAACCGCTTTCCTGACATAAAGGTACAGACGACACATTCATTAAATTAAGAATGTCAGTACTAATTGCCAAGGGTGGATGCCCTCGAGGTTTCTAAGAAACAGTTCATTGCAAATTTTCTTATGTGCTCCATCCACGTCAGAGCAGACTTCTCATACAATTTGAATACACGGTAAAAGTACCTATGTGATTTCTCGTTTACTTTATTAATAAATACTCACCCATAAATTTCATCACTAAAAATATCTGATAACAAATTATTTTACCTATTGTGTTCTTGTCACTGTCAACAACTGTCCGGTAACACCAAAATGGTATTTATCCAGGCACTCTATTAAATTGGAGCGGAATGATAAATAGTACGGCACACTTTACAACTGTCGATAAAATATTGAACGATTGGTAATATTGAAATGATTGAATGAGTTTTTACAATACGAGTCTGCCGCCTCGATTAAATGGGTATTAAAAAAACTACAGCATGAACGCCGTCTATTCATCTGGATATTGCAATTCCGCAGACATCAAAATAATAAATCCGTTTATAATCCTTTGACGACCGGTCTGGCCTAGTGGGTAGTGACCCTGCCTATGAAGCTGATGGTCCCGGGTTCGAATCCCGGTAAGGGCATTTATTTGTATGATGATACAGATATTTGTTCCTGAGTCATGGTTGTTTTCTATGTATTTAAGTATTTATATATTATATATATCGTTGTCTGAGTACTCACAACACAAGCCTTCTTGAGCTTACCGTGGGGCTTAGTCGATTTGTGTAAAAAATGTCCTATAATATTTATTTATTATTTATTTATTTACTTAATAATAATACAAAACATAAATTAAAAAGTAATTAATTAATACCAGTACAGCAATTTAAAGATATTTATACATTACTGACTTTAATTAAAAGAATAGAGCCATGCCAAAAATCTAAATAAAATAAATAATAGGTACGTTATTTAAATTAGAATAAAATTATCATATAATCATGGATATTATATCAAATGCACAAAAGCCTCAAACCTTCTTTTTGTTAGAAGTTTTAGGCGTCAATGATTTTTAGGGTTCCGTACCCAAAGGGTAAAACGGGACTCTATTACTAAGACTTCGCTGTCCGTCCGTCCGTCCGTCTGTCCGTCCGTCCGTCCGTCTGTCACCAGGCTGTATCTCACGAACCGTGATAGCTAGACAGTTGAAATTTTCACAGATGATGTATTTCTATTGCCGCTATAACAACAAATACTAAAAACAGAATAAAATAAAGATTTAAGTGGAGCTCCCATACAACAAGCGTGATTTTTGACCGAAGTTAAGCAACGTCGGGCGGGGTCAGTAAGTACTTGGATGGGTGACCGTTTTTTTTTTTTTGCTGTTTTTTGCATTATGGTACGGAACCCTTCGTGCGCGAGTCCGACTCGCACTTGGCCGGTTTTTATTTGACATATTTATTTACTTTATGCTTTATTATACAAAATCCAAAAAATGTACAAATAACAGTCGGTCAATGAGGTTGTCTATGTTGCTCTAAGAAATTTAATATGTTATGAATTGATGACGTCACTGCTTAGAACGCTTCTGATTGGCGTTTCAGTAATAATGGCCGATTGGAGCATTTTGCACTTTTATTTTATTGTATATATTAATAATCCTTCTGTTTATACTGAGATTGGGCCATATTTTAGAATCATATTAACATATATGTCGGAGAAGAAACTATAATAAAAGCAAGTAGCAATTAAAATCATTGTATTATGTGTAGAGTTATAGGTGACTCAGCTCAGATAAGAAAGCACATCAAATTTTATGAAGGCATCTCATGACAATCAGTCAAATTCATATAATAAGTATTCTCATTTCTTTTATTGACTTTATTTTCTTTTACTTTTGTAAGAATTTGATATGTTTCCTGAAAGAGCTACGTATTTGTATGATTTCATGTACATATATGTTTTTTTTTATCATATTTATATAAAGTTATATACTTACTGAGTATAATTGCATGAATTCTATAGTAATTTAAATTGTATTTTTCTTATTTACTCGTAATGCATGTTAATTATAAGATGTAATAATGTTTTGAAAAGATGTGTCCCGCCGAGTTTGTTGCCGGTCTCGTATTGGGATACCCTCCTCCAATTGAGGGGGGATTTAAATCTTCTCGAGGCAGAGGTGTACGGTTGGAGCCGGTATAGCTTTATTTGACGTTCATAAGCGCATTGTAATATGCCTACTTGAATAAACTATTTTTTATCTTTATCTTTATTCCATCATCAGACCAGAACCAAAAATAATACGGAAACACCTTGGAGGTAACTTCTTCCAAACAAAAAAAAGAATTACTCAAATCGGATCACAGGTGCCGGAGTAATCGCTGAACATACTTACATTTAAAGAAATCATCATCATTATCATCAAAATAATCATCATCATCAGGTCTACTTCATCAAATTGGTGGTTTTCGGGAGAAAATGCTCGAGTTGCTTAAGAAAACGCCCAAAACACCATGCATGTGCCTTTAAATATTGAGGAGTTTCATCAGCCGAATTTTCCAGTTCCCGTATTCAGTTCCGTCAAACACGGGTATAATAATTTTATCGCTATTACTCATTTTGCCACTTACTTGTCGATATCTTGCCGCTTATTCTTCATTCACACGACCCTGCTACCATATTGAGTGATACTCAGAGGTTGGAAATAGAATATATATTTAAATTAAATCATCATAAAATAACCTTAGAGGATATTCCTATTCTTTTTTCGCTGTGTCTGTTTTGACATAGAACTAGTCGAGATTCATAATAACTAACCTGCTAGTATAAATCTATACATACTCAACAAGAGGTTTTTCTGTAAATTTTCTCTGTGTATGATCGGCGCAAGATTGCAATCACCTCCGCGCAATCCAGTCCACGTTCATAGAAAGCAACTCATAAAATTTGCAACGAGTATCCGATCTTATGAATGCTCCGTTCCAGTTCTTTCATAATAGTACAAAACACAGTGTGCCTTCCACAGATATAAACTACACCTTTTTAAGCTTTTGAATGTGTAGTATCATCAGTACACATCGGTAACTCGTGGCATTTAGGTAGCACTTAAAAGATTAGTCATGAGCACACATCGGTAACTCGTGGCATTTGACAGTTTCTAACAGACTTGTGATGTGACAATGTTCTTCCTATACGAGACGAGAAAAAGAAACCACTAAAAAAAGGAATTAATTAAACTAATCTTTTAAGTGCTACCTAAATGCCACGAGTTACCGATGTGTAATCATCAGAGATATATAACTCCGTATAAGATAAATAAAGTCTAAGAAAAAACGTGCCTCGGAAATCAAGAAAAAGTCATTCTCGAATAGATGGCGCCATACCTTTGGCCTATTCTCGGCTAGATGGCGTTGACGACACCGTTTGATATTTAACAATTTTAACACATATCAGTGAAAGAACATGGGTCAGTATGGAACAATAAAAACAAAAAATCATTTATCCGTATACATATTTTGATTAATTTATACATTTTCAATTTTATTTTAAGTTTTAATCGTGTGTCGATAGATGGCAGTAAATGTACCGTGACTACAAAATTTACTTTGGCAATAGCCCTCTATACTATCTATTCTCTTTGGTATCATTATTAAGTCGAAAATAGGATGCAAGCACGGCAGCCACATAAAACATTGCTGTTAAATTGGCATAAGTATTTTTAGTATATTTATGTTTTTGAATTTTAACCATAGACTTTTTTTACCATTTAGTCTAATTACATATTTTACTTTGTATGTGGTAAGTTATGGCTTATTAACGTCGTCATAAAGCAGTTAAAAGCAAAAAGCAAAAATATTTTATTTTACATTGTGAAATTAACCTTACCTAATGCTGTCATGAGACTTAATAATAAGGTTCTATCGTCACCTTTTGCAACTTCTTAGCAATCACTTTACGGACCTGCCAAAGTAGTGGCTATGCGCTTGGCATATTTGAGAAAATAATGACGTGCAGTGGCCTAGGCCACAGGTGATTCTTTCTCCCTGAATTGAACCTCTGGTGACAAAATTGAGGTAGATAGCTCTAAAACCGTTGTTACCTGTTAAACAATATCGTACTTATACTGGATAGTTAAAGCATTAATAAAAACTGGTAGCCTTATCCGGATTTACTATTACATAATTGACGCCCAACCACTTCTATCTACGGTTTATCGGCTTAACATTGCTCACTAGATACGATCAATGGATTACTGAATTAATTTCTAACGTACAGACATCGGCAATCGGCTTATCGGGGATCTAAGGTCCAATAAATAGTTGAAGTATTATACGTATAACTGCGATACATTGCATTTTAGCAGGCTTGTTCCACCAGCACACGACTACATTTAGTATACATATTGTATGTAGCACATAAAATACGACCGGGTTTTACTAATTAAATAAGTGTTGCTTTGTCATGTTATGATTCTTCTTTATGGCTACAGTGGCAAAGGGTACAATTTAAGCTGACTGTCAAAAATAAAATTCCGAAAATATGGCTCTTGTAAAACGATTTTTTTAGAATCGTTAAATATAAATATGGCTCTTATAAAACCATTTTTTTCGAATCGTTTAATCGATTTCTATGGTTGATTTAAAGCAAGTGCTGAAGAAAAAAGTCACCAAGCGCCCAATCAAGTGGAACCAGTTAATACAATCTTGCTGTTTGCTCAGAAACTGGAGAGAAAATAATTTAGTGCGAATTTTCCACAAGTCCCGGGACCTGTTGATATCGTCGCCCCATTCCTATTCACCTTCCCTCTCTATTTCGCCCGGGCGATCGATCCGATTAAGTGTATTTACGTAGATAGGATAAAAAAATATTTGTAAACATACGACGCGAAATTGCAGGTCTTAACCAGAAATGCTAAATTCGAAATGCATTTATGATTCTTTATCACCTACGATCGTAAGTCATGACTCATGAGCCAGCGAGCTTAACTACAATATTTTTTAGAAATGACGCAAACTTTGTTTAAGGTAGGGGTTCATTTAGATGTTGGTATTTTATTATATTTAGGCTGTTCAATAGTGAAACCAAGTCGTTGAACATTCCCTATAAACGTATTTATTCAAACTGTTAACTTAAGCAGCGTATGAGCCCACTGATTACCACCAGTTCGCCGGACGATATCAGCCTGTCAGCTGAACGCAAAATTTGACAGCTCCGAACAACTGACAGGTTGATATCATCCGGCGAATCTGTGGGCCCCTTTAGGCATTTTAAATCGAACGTAAGTTTGTTTAGAGTCAGACCAAGAATAATCTGCAGCGGATTTGATAGCACACGCAGTGAAAGTGTTATTTTAAACGTCAAACTTCTATGAAATTATGACGTTTAAATGACACGTGCTCTGCGTGGGCTATCAAATCCGCTGCAGACTTTTTTTGGTCTGACTCTAGCTTTAAAGGTGTTTTATAAATATAAAAGGAATATCTTCCAGCTCGTTGGGTGGTTAACTCACAGCGGCTGGAGTGGCAAAAGGCTTAATATATTCAACTATACACGGTGTCTCTTGCACTGCAGATTAAACGAAGGCCAGTGATAGAGGACCTCAGGACCTACGGATTTTACTCCCATGTAAGTAGAGCCTATATAATTATATAGCCTAGCAATGCCCTGTGTGTGAGTTTGCCGCGAACGGACTCTTTAATAATACTTTCATATACACTTCCAAACTCCAAAATTTACTGGGAAACATCGGGATCCGTGCAACCATTATTGGGAAATTCGGCGAGAACATTTTCGTTTTTCGTGTGCAATCAGTGATTGTTCTTCTGTTAGGGCGAACGTATTTGCATCTATAATCTTAAAACCACATCAGCCGAGTTCATACTTAGGTAATAATTTAAGCTTGCTGTTTTTAAATATTATACAACAAAAAAAAATAGAACTTACATAAAGTATAAGCCTCATTTTAAAGAAACGAGACTAGGAAATCGTAATCACAACAAGGCCTTGTCTGGTTCGGAAGGTAATTTTTAGGGTTCCGTACCAAAAGGGTAAAACGGGACCCTATTACTAAGACTCCGCTGTCCGTCCGTCCGTCCGTCCGTCTGTCACCAGGCTGTATCTCACGAACCGTGATAGCTAGACAGTTGAAATTTTCACAGATGATGTATTTCTGTTGCCGCTATAACTAACAAATACTAAAAACAGAATAAAATAAAGATTTAAGTGGGGCTCCCATACAACAAACGTGATTTTTGACTGAAGTTAAGCAACGTCGGGCGGGGTCAGTACTTGGATGGGTAACCGTTTTTTTATTTTTGCCGTTTTTTGTTGCATTATGGTACAGAACCCTTCGTGCTTGAGTCCGACTCGCACTTGCCCAGTTTTTTATTTATTTATTTAGAAACAAACAGCCTTTTGGGGGCCCCACTGATTAACAGTCCGCCGGACGGTATCGGCCTGTCAGTTAGAACAAAATTTTGACAGTTCCGAACAACTGACAGGCCGATACCGTCCGGCGGACTGTTAATCAGTGGGCCTCTTTACAAATTTTTAACCGCCTGCAAAAAAAGGAGGTTTCAGTTTGACCTGTATGTTTGTATGTATGTATATTGGTCCGCGATTATCTCGCTTTTTATTTAATTTTATTAGGTTGGCATATAAGGCGAGCTTAAGATTCAAACAGGAAAACCAATGCTAAGATGAGGAGATTTTATCGTATGTTGTAGGGCTTTCACTGTATTTCGTTTTCACAGGTTTATGGTACTGGGAGGTACAGAGCCTTGTATGGAGAGTGCCGGGCTTATAGAACTGGCCAGCCTTCAATAACTAGCCACCTTATACTAAAATCTAAAAGTTCATAGGTAATAGAATTCTTTAGTTTAGGGTGACCAGTTAAGAAAAAAAGCAGTGGTGGCCGAGTGGATATGACGTCTGACTTTCAATCCGGAGGTCGCGGGTTCAAATCCTGGCTCGAACCAATGAGTTTTAAGAAACTTATGTACGAAATATCATTTGATATTTACCACTAGCTTTTCGATGAAGGAAAACATCGTGAGGAAACCTGCATACATCTGCGAAGAAATTCAAAGGTATACGTGAAGTCCCCAATCCGCATTGGGCTAGCGTGGGGACTATAGCCCAAGCCCTCTCGCGCATGAGAGGAGGCCTGTGCCCAGCAGTGGGACGTATATAGGCTGAGATGACCTACTTAGAATTCTACAAAACATCAATGCAATTATTGTTGTAGGTATAGGTACATTTCGTCGGGTGACAAGCAAAAGTCACTAAGTACCACCACAATTTCATAGCCATAGTGAACCATATGTGACGTCCCATGGTCAAAGGTACCTTATGGCGGGTATGGAGTTATGCATACCCCAGTAATCTACAATAAATAAGCTATCGATAACGCAAAAGATCAACCTCCTAAGTTGTGTAGTTTCAGAGATATATTTTTTTGAAATAAATGTTGTAAAATGAGCAACTTTACGATGGAGAAGTTTTAAGTTTAGCCACCTAAAAAACTATGTTCCTGAAGTAAGTTACATAGTTGACTACAAATAAAATAATAATACCTTAGACTCCTGAGATTAAAAAAATGTAGCGAATACAAATAGAAACCTTTGATATCGACTGATTTATGTGTATACTAACCAATCTCTTGAAAATAAAGTTTTGTTTCATTTTCACGATTGATTGCAATGAGCTCTCAAGATTTAAATTTATCTATTAGAAAACGACACTGAGAGACAGTTTAAGCAAAAAAAAAAGCGATTTAGACGTGAAAATGTAATTTCTGACTTTTTCATGTAAAATCACAAAATTGAATATTTTTTACTTTTAATGTGACCCACAATCAATTTTTCTGAGCACATATGAAAAAAATTCTGTCATTCAAATGAAATAAATCTTAAAACCGCAACTAAATACTATATTTAACCTCTTATGCCACTTTAAACTTACATAACAATAACGGTCTACCTTTAAGAAAAAAGGTACCTTATGGTTATAAATTTAATAATACATCACTACAAAACATCAATTACATTGAAGTTTATCTTTTATGAATTGAAAATATTAATTTACATTAAACTGCCACAAATTTAATTAGTTCCTCGTCATAATAATCCAAAAAAAACCGGTCAAGTGCGAGTCGAACTCGCGTTCCGAGGGTTCCGTACTGCACACATTCTCGAACGAGCGAGCAAAGCGAAGTTCATAAGTACATTCAACTGTTCATTCAATTTGTCCACACATGGCTGGCTATCTTTAATTTTGTTCGAAGTTCGCAAATTGCTGCCATCTCACTCTGTCACTCTAATTACAGTTTCATTGGAGTAAAAGAGAAATCCCCGCAATTTGCGAACTTCGGTGTTCGCGGTAGACCCTCTGATATACGGCAGTTCAGCCTTCTCATTTAGCTACTCGTACTTAAACCAATTATTTGTTCTGTTTGAGCACTTAACCTCCTAAAGCTCATCCTTCGACCTTGCGTGGAGGCGCACCTCTCTTGGATGCTTCAGGCCTTCGGCCCAACGCAGAGCTCGGCCTTCAACCTTCGCACTAGCTGTGCACTCCACGTTTCACGTAAATCAATTGCGGTTGTGGCCCTGATAGAGCTTATCCGCAATTCTTATTTTTAAGTCCGGCTCACGCTTAATTGCAGACTTCTTATACGTTTTTCCAGTAATCTATAGGTATCGGGCCCAATCGCTTAACAAAAGATAGAACAAAATCGACGATCTCCTTCGCAGGAAGCATGCACATGTCGGAGGCTCCGGGCCTTCGACCTTCGCATTCAGACACTTGTACTATATAATTGTTCTGTGTTTGAACACTAACCTCCCGCAACTCGGCCTTCGGCCGTGCGTTTCAAAAAGCTACTGGGGGATGCTTCGGGCCTTCGGCCCTACGCGTAGCTCGGCCTTCGGCCTTCGCAAAAGCTGTCCACACCGAGTTTCACGTAAACCATTACGGCTGTGTCCCTAGCTTAAACAACTCAACCACGTTTTTTTCTTAAGTCCGACTCACGCTTGACTCTAGATTTATAATAGGTTTTCCTGTCATTTAGAGGTAAAGAACTATTATGTGTATTTTTTTTCAAAATTTTAGACCCAGTAGTATCGTAGTTAAGGGGGGGAATGGTCATTTTTTTGCTTATTTTCTTAAATAACTTCTAAACTATTTCATATAAAATTATAAAAAATATATATTTGAGATCCTCAAAATAAGTCCTTTCATTTAATATGTAACACGATATGGTTTGCAAAACTTTGTTTTTTAATATTCTCATATTCCCCCTAGAAGAGCCCCCTATGCTTATAATTCATTTGTTTTTATTACATGTCCGTCTTTGGGTCACAGATTTCCATATGTGTACCAAATTTCAACTTAATTGGTCCAGTAGTTTTGGAGCAACTAGGCTGTGACAGACGGACAGACAGACGCACGAGTGATCCTATAAGGGTTCCGTTTTTTCCTTTTGAGTTACGGAACCCTAAAAAGACTTATAATTTGTATGTAAAGAAAAGGTACCTTGTGGTTAAGTTACATGATGAGGCATGATGATGATGGAACAGTTAGTATAAACTAATAATATTTTGGGGTTAAGATGGTATATATCGTCTATTTCTTATCATTAATATATTTTGGTTGCCATTGAAGACAAGCGGCTTTGAGGTTCGATGATCTCAGATATCCCCTATGGCAATGCGTCGGGTATTGGCATTTTTCAGCAAACCAATGGCAGATTTATTGCATGCGACCAAACCAAATGAAGATTACTCTAGTTAAGAAAGACTTGACGAGAGTAACTTTGATATAATAACAGGCTACTTGGATTTGTAATGTCGGTCGATGTACGGTTATAATATTTGCTAGGCCCCCCGACCAGAACTGAAATTAACAAATTAGTTTTTCAGAATGCTAATACAGTTACTCTACCAAACTTCTTTTCCCGTATTGACTAGTTCTTTTTGGGAATTTTCAATTACTTTTCCATAAGGTATCTTTTCTACTAAACTCTGAGACGACATTACTAGGCTTATAACTAACTTATAACAAAAATAAAAACAGGTAAACAAACGTTAAGCATTAAGGTTTCAGATCACACAATAAAAAAAATTGAGCATTTATTGACCTTTTTACTAAACATTTAATATCTCCGAAACTAGAAACCCTCATAAGGTACCGTTTCCCATGGAACGACACAAATTAGTACTAAAAGAAGGTCGATTTTTGTTTAATTATTTTTAGCAATTAATGACTTCTGCTTGTCACCTGACGCTCTTACATAGTTATTTTTTCCAGTCGAGAGCGTGGAGTACTTAACTTGGCTAGATTGTTCTTTCGAAGAGATGATTTAATTAACTGAAATAAAATAAAAAGTAAAAAATAAAAATAAAATAAAATAAACAAATAAAAAACAAAAACAAAACCAAATCACTTAATTTTATTTCTTTTTTAAAAAAAGGGAACCGCCTTCAAAAACCAACCCACTGAAAAGCATAAATAATTTTTATATACCTCACCCCTATCCTTATCCATTCCTTATCCCGTCCTAAAGCAAAATTCTGCCAAAAAGTAATTAATACCTAATAATAAGCAAGTTAATAACCATCCGAGTAATTACTTAGTTTTTGAAGGCGGTGCCCTTTTTTTAAAAAAGAAATAAAATTAATTGTTTTGGTTTTGTTTTTGTTTTTTATTTGTTTATTTTATTTTATTTTTTACTTTTTCTTTTATTTTTATTTTTTACTTTTTAGTGACAGGTACTTTATTTATTTTAGGTTTTGAGCTAAAATATTAGTTTGTTTATACATAGATGGGCTCTCCGTTTACTTTTGAGCTAGTACTAGTGTTGGCGATGGGTATCCGATCGGATAATCGCGACGAAACTTTGACGTTCCCGTGTTCAACGATATGTAAATAGTTAGGTATAGGTAATATGTTCGCTGTAACTTAGTTTGCCTAGGGTTAAAATCTAAACAAAGTCCCCCACCTCGTCTGTCTGTATGTTCGCGATAAACTCAAAAACGACTGAAAGGATTTTTACGCGGCTTTCACTTTTCAATAGAGTGATTCTTGAGAAAGGTTTACGTGTATACTTAATTTGTAAATTAGTTGGACTACCCATGCGGATCCGGGGCGTATATTATATATCTGCCCAAATAGATTAAGATTTATAAAGAAAAAGTTGACTCTCAAAAGACTCGACACGATACTAGTATAGGCATGTAAATGATAGACCTTACTCCCACTCCCACTCCTACTCGCACTCCCACTCCCACCCCCACTACCACTCCCACTGTTGTCTCGCACTCCCACTCCCACCATTTCATCTATCTAATCTAAACACGAAATTCCATCTAAATCGGTCTCAGCAAATCAAATTTGACGATATACCGATAGCAGCGCCACCTATCGGGTCCAAGTGGTACCATCCATGTATATTAAAACCTTCTCCAGAATTTAACAAATACTTTTCTGAAAACCGCTTCAAAATCAGTTTAGCCAGACGCGAGATAATCGCGAACAAACATATTTCTGTACATACATACAAACATACGGGTCAAACTGAGAACCTGCTTTGTTTTTGAAGGCGATTAGAAAAAAGTGCATTGATCCACCTAGAGGAACCCTGCAACATAGGCACACGACGAGTCGGTTAACCAGAACAGTAGGTGCCTATCCCGCACCAAACCTGAGTTCCACTAGGTACAGCCACTCCACTGGGTACTGCTCTCCCAAGCGCTCTTCAAGATGAGACGGATGACCAATATTTTTAAATTGTTCCTGCATACCTGCATACAAGTAAGGTCTTAATTAATATTAGTAATAACCAGCGCCATTATGCCTTTGAGGGAACGCAGTTTATTATATGACTTCTCGGAACCCAGTCCACTGGCTTCGCAATCTCAGTAAATTAATATTCGAGAGACCTATTCGAAGTCTTCTTTGCGAAGTGATTTTGCACGTACTAAAAGGCTCTTTTTAATAAAATGCAGTATGGGAGTTCAGGAAATTATTTTTAGATTAAAAATTCATAATAGTTCATTACATTACAAATTAGTTGTGCTAAATTTATCAAAGGCTTTAAAATTGTTCCATAAATCGTAAATACACATTATACAATACAATACAATAATTTATTCATAAAACCAATACAATTTTACACGTCATATTATTAGGTATATTACTATTCTATATTTAAAATACATTATTTTACATATACATTTCATTATTAAAATTAAGCAAGAAGTGCATACATTATTATAAATTCATCTATACGAAGAATTCATTCAACGAATAGTAGGCAGCGGATGTGTTATTACTATTCGCAGTTTTTATGTCTTCAGAGACTCGGTTGTAGATTTTCGGGCCCAATGTGTGCAGACATTTTTTAGATTTAGCTAGCCGTGTGCGTGGTGGACGGAGTTCGTGGCGGTGCCTAAAGTTGTATTTGGGTTCCGCGGCATTAGACTGGAACTGTTCGAGATTAAACCTTACCTGTTTAGCTACCTCTAGGATATAAAGGCAGGATAGTGTTAGGATTTTGTTACTGGTGAACAGTTCTTTGGCTGGGTGGTCCCATTTGACACCGGCGACTACACGAATTGCACGCTTCTGTAGTTTAAATACCCTTTCGTGCTCCGCGGCGTCACCCCGTAGATCTATTCCATACGTTAATAACGAGTGGAAATAGCCAAAATAAGATTTCTTGACGAAGTCGGGATGCAGACTTTGGCGCAACCTTGTGAGCGCGAAGCAAGCGGCAGCGAGGCGGTCACACAGAGATATTCTATTGTATTTATAAGTAGTTGCCAAAACAAAACTATAAAACATTTACTATGTCACAAATCCTGTAAAGACTGTTCAGGAATACTGCCTTCGACTTTTTTCTTAGTTCAATTTTAACTTAATATTAGGTTCTGTATAACCGCAATCTAAAAGAATTTGACTTAAAATCGCCAGTCTAGCTCCCATTACCCGAATTTTGATTTGCAAATTCGTCCGCTCGATATTGAAATCCAATTTGCATGGAATTGATTTTGGTGGGCACCTAACACTACAATATCGTATAGTATTCAGTTGTTTAATCGTAAAACGACTCTATCCGTATAATAATAAGATAGATTTAAATTTCGTCCATAGTCATGATATGTTGCAACCTAAATTAAATGACATGTCTGGCCGATGGACAAAATCCAAGAGAAGCAGTGCTCGCAGACATGATGATAGTCAAGTGTTGAAATATATTCTAGCCAAATTCAAGAAAATTTTGTGTGTATTTTATATAAAGCTATTAGGATATTAGTATTACAGTTGGAACTTAGATAACTCAAATCTTAAACACAAAGGACATAACTCGTTTTTATTTCGACTTAGTAGGGTCGACTTAAGACCCAGGCCTATTCGGATTTCGAGATAATCACAAGATCTTGAGACGATTTAGAGATCAACTAGATCTACATTAGATATCGACTAGATGTGACTTGAATATCTAAGTCATAACTTGTCGAAATCGTCCAAGTGGACCTCCAGAATCGCGGAAACGTCAAATTTGACATATCTATCTTACAAATATTATCTTTAAATTATCCGTATCGTAACTTATTGAAGTCTAGTAGAAATCTAATTCATTTTCCGAATCGAGCCGAAAATGTATTCTTAACAATACCTACAGATTATTTATGATAAGGAAATTTTAATCTAACGTGAAAGAAAAAAAATTACTTGATGGTCCAAGCTTTACTTATGTTAAGCATAGTAAATAAACTATTTTTATAAATCTCCCCTAAAGAAAACACATTCATAAACAAATACTTAGGTATAAAAACACCATACCTTTACGTACCTATATGAAACAGTCTGCGTATGTAGGGGTAAAGTTCTGAAGAAGAAAGTAATAAAACGTGAGTGGAAAATGAACTTACCCTTATAAATAATATACTCAGCAGCAGCTCAAAGTATTCCGAGAGCACATTGTTAACTTGGCTCAGAAACGCTCGTTTTGTGATTATTAGCTGCCGTCCATGAATACAAACACGGCAACAATAATTTCGTTAAAAACTAAAATACACCACGTCGTATTACCGATTCTGGTAAATGAAATGGTGTCCTATTTCCTTTTACCCGACTACGGCAAAGCAAAATGAGGATTGTAATTTAAATACGATTATCTGAAGGACCAGAGGGTACCAGAGGGTAACCTTTACCTACAACAGACGGCCGTATTCGAACAATGCTTATAAGATGTCACAGCGATACGATACCGATCTGTCAGTGTCAAAAGTGACGTTTTTGGTTGAAGAATTGTCACATTTGACACTGACAGATCGGTATCGTATCGCTGTGACATCTTACAAGCATTATTCGAATACGGCCGAAAGACTGGAAACGAAGATATCAATGATTATGAGCTGTGGTTATCTATAAGTGGCTAAGTAGGTAAGTATCTGTCCATGTTCTGTATTTCTCTATGTTCTTTAAATGTTATTGTCTAGATGTATTATTCGTTGGCAAATTAAATTAAAAAAAAACATTGTCGGTTATTTATGTGATGTGTTATCATAATGATGATTATTTAAAACCATTTACCAAAGAAAACTTAGAAACAAAGAAATATATCTCATAGAAAAAAGCAAATTCAGTATGTTTGGGACCAATAAAAAAGTGTTTCAAGTTTCAGTATAAATAGACTTCACGTTTGTATCTATTTTTAATATGTAACAGTAAGGTACTCAAACTATTTTGTTTGTTATATCAATAGACATACCATATACAGTCAGCAGCAGAAGTTGCTGAGCGGGCGAGGTGTTCAAAATTACCTTGACGCGCTCTTATTCTCTTAACAATAAAGTCGCGTCAAGATAATTTTGAACACCTCGCCCGCTTAGCAACTATTGCTGCTGACTGTACATAGTAGTTCGTACAGTCAGAATAGTAACAGTCTAACAGATATACGATATGATTATCCTGCTGCACCTACACAGTCACTGAATAGGAAAGTGTAACTTTATGAAAAATAATGGTTCTAACAAGGGGGAAGGGAATGAATGTGTTGTCTTTTATATTTTTTTAAAGTTTCTTTTGCTTTTGATTCTTACTTAACGCTGACCTTACTGTAAACAAAAATATAGGTAGTCAAGTTTTTATCAGTCACAAATATGATTTAAATTGATGACAGCACTTTCCTTTTGGCTGAATGAGTGAACAGGGTTTGTATTGGGGCTACAATCTCCATAGCGACCACCAATCTACTTTAAAAGAGCATAAGGTAGGTAGGGATTCTATGTATTTATACCATTTTCATGCCGCAGTTGGAACGGAAGGTGGCTTTTTATTCTGATTGTTTACCGACCGAAAGTATTTGTGCAGCAGGCATGCCAGATTAATTTCGCTTTTTGACTTGCTTGCGGGTTCGGTGCAGTATGGAGTATTGTTCCTATTGGCCCGAATACGCGAGCTTTACTGCCTGTACCCCCACAACAAACATTGACACTAGAAAAAATGCAATTGATAGACGATAACGTAGATTATGATACTAGATGAACACCATATTTAAAAAGCAACAAAATACTTAATATAATTTCTGAAGTTGCAGTGAGATTAACCGCGACACTTTCCAATTCAAATCTGACTAACGAGAATGCCTGCCCTTTTCGGCCTGTAATCAGAATCAGCCAGGAACCAATGGATTAACGCAGCTGTTCGGGTCATTAAAATAAGTCACTGTATCGCAGCCAAACTCACACACGCAGAAATAGACTACATATTTCAATACTTGACATTCCATCAAACCCAACCGTCATAAGAGACGCTCTGTGACAATTTTTGATTTACTCGGCTCATAATGTCTGCGTAGCCTAGATGTCGACTTATAATAAGTCTATTAGCATATATTGCCTACAATGTTAATACGCCATACCTACGCTTAAATAAATAATGTCTGCGCTGGCCAATGTCTTCAAGCCAAAGATCAACCTCAATTGCCGATGTCCCTATTTGGACATCCATATAAAACATATAATGATGAGTCGCGTAAAATATAGAGATTCAAAATAATGAGACATCAAAGACGTTTAAAAATATCACTTATGTTCCGGTTTCTGGTTGATTTTCCGTTAAATTTAATAGTTACGGATTTTGAGGTCAAACTTCATACCGCTTCGTATGAGACAAACACTCGCCTGTTTGCGGTGAGCGATGACAGGAACCGCCGAGGTGTTAGCGGTCACATTTACATTTTGTGATGACTAGTGTTGGTGAGAATTCGAGAGTTACGAGTCTTTTGCAGTACCCCTATTAATTGTACGAAACTGCAGTTAAAAAAATATTTTCAGTCGTGGGTCGATTTCATCAATTTCGCGTATTTTAAGATAGGATTCCATCTCTTTCCTGACTTAGTGTTTCTATCATACTCGTACATGTTGATTTATTGTGATGAATTTTAACCGACTTCAAAACAAGAAGGAGGTTCTCAATTCGTCAGAATATTTTTTTTGTAAGGTCAATGTGGCTACCACTAATACCAATGTGGCGTCCACCAGCGTTTTTTTTCGAACAACGAACAAAATTGATAATTTCACCGACAAGGCAGGGAGTGCTTTTAGTTTCAGCAATCAAAAGCAGATGGTTTTTTTTCCTAAGATTGAAAATCAAAAAAATATACGCTTGTGGTCGGAATAGTCCCTATGACGGAATTAGCCACATTATTATTATTAACCTTATGTTCCCCGATTACTCGAAGACGCCTGAACCAATTTAGAAAATTCTTTTTTTTTTGTTTAATAGGGTATACTTCCCGGGTGGTTCCATTTACATTTTATCGAAATCGGTCTAGTAGTTTTTGAGGAATCAACGAAAAAAAAATATACATCGATGATATTTTCGTTTATTCCGAAACCTGGCTGTCTCATTAAAGCAGTGCGTTTAGTTGGCATACCCATATTATAATAAAATAAAGCTTTTAAACCAAAGTTATCCAGCTTTGTACACAATGCATCAGTTATTCACACGTTATGAAGCGTTTGGTTCCAACGTGCACTTTTACAGAAAATATATTCAGATATTTGTGTTAAATCAATGATTTGTCTTCCATTTTAATTTGTGAACTCGTGTCAAAGTGTAGTTTCTGAAGTGAATACTTACAAAATAAGGAGGACATCACCCATATATTTATTTGATGTTTACATAACTTCAATTTCATTGCGCATGCTACTTTACTGTTAATATATATATATATATATACATTTTATTTAAAATTTTAAAGCGCCGCGTAAATAATGCACTGTTTAAAAAGTAAATATAGAAAATTTACTACTCCACTTTTAAATTTGTAATTTTTTTGCGGTGTTTAGATGTTTTACTGATAGAAAATGTACTTTAACAAGTTATGCTACGATAAAACTAGTTTTATAAATGAATAAAAATGGGATTTTCAGTTCATTTTCAATTCCTATATAATTGTAGAGGTTAGAATATGAGCAACCGTAATGGCGTCCGCCTGTGCTGAATATAAGCTGCCGCCACAGCTATTTTGTGCTAAATTTCTGAATAAGCATTCACATTATTCGCGTTACTAAGCTACATGTTAGATAATAATGGTTTTAGAACAACAAGTTTTGAATAACATCAGTATAATAGTAATTGTTTTCTCAATCTTAAAGCCTATTAGGGTTCTGTACACAAATAGTAAAAACCACATAGATCCTCACTAGTTTGATGAGAAACATTATAGGTATGTAACACGGGCAATATTCAATCCTACTTCCTACTAATATTATAAACGCGATATAATATTTAACTTATATGATAAATCTGGGGGCACGGTAGATTACACAGTTATTTTTTCCGTTATCAGTTCCGACAAATATGTAGTAGGTAAAGGTAAAGAAAGGCAAAGATATACGAAGTGAGTACGAAGATGTGTATAGTATGAGTATGGTGTGGTTACGAGTATGGTATGAATATGAATATGGTATAGGTGCGAAGGTGCGGGTATATTAGTAGCGGGTATCACGGGTATGAGTACAAGTATAGTTTGGTATGGGCAGTATTGTTTAGGTATGAGTACGAGTATAGTGTGGGATGGGTATGAGTAGACCCACTTGAAACCTAAAAACAGTCTGTTCAAAATCGATTGATCGATTGTGGAGAATCGATTTCGCTATATTTTAATGGGGGTGATTATTTAATTTTTCTCATACCCAGTCCAGTCTACAAGTTTTTAATGCAACAATATCAATAACTAGCATTTGACACCTTGTTTGCCAACTAGCAACAACCTTAAATGGCCATTGGTAAACTTTATCTCGTTGCAGTAAGGTATGCAAATGGTCAGTTAACAGTGTTTACGATGGTAGCTAGCAATTGTTTTACGTCATTAAGACGACAATGCATCTTGTGTAAAATAACCAATCGAAGAGAATTGTTAAGAAAACTAAACCTCGGTTTTTTAAATAATGGTTGGATTAAAGAATAAATACGCAAGATGCGTTCAAAATAAAATAAAAACACGCTCAAGCTCAAAGCAATCAGGCTCAAGTAGCACTGTTGACCGTGTATAAAGCTACGGAACCCTCTCCACCGCGCACTTGTTGATACTAAGCAGTATTAGTTTGAATAGCGCTTCTCATTGCGTTCATTTTGCAGCTTTTAGCAAGAAAAGATAGTATATGTGTACTAAAATCGCTATAACTTAAGTATAAGTGTTGTTTTAGTATTTATTATTCAGACGCTATGTCTATAAAAGCCATAACTAACCCATATATGCAGCTACTGAATAACAAATAATATGTGGATTTCATTACAGCTTCCAGTAATAGCGTCCACCTTTATTCAAAAACTAGCATTAAAACAGAAACTGCAACCGCTTTTATACAGTTGAAAGTCTTCACCTACGCTTCTTTTCAGCATTTAGTAGCCACTATCACATTTTTCTTAATATTGTCTGCTTAATATCTCACAACACAAAATATATACAGCTAATTGCTGCTAATGCTGCTATTATGCAGCTTTTAGTAACCACAAATGCTTTAAGCCGAATAATGTCTGACTAACTGTGTAAGAAATAAGTATTATTCAGCTTTAATATGCAAAACCGATACTATACAAAATTTATTCAGCATTTATTGGTATATAGGCCCCACTAGGCCCACATATTTTCTTATTCCGAATTTAGTAATTTCCACCGCTTATACACAAAATTTATGCAATCTTAATTTGAATAAGATGATAATTTTACTCTATTAGCCTGCTTGTGTGTTACTTGGGTCAAGACCGTGCAAGAAGGTGAGAACCACATCAAGAGCTGGGCGGGATATGTTGCCAGTCAGAGTAATGGACCCAAATGTTAACGGATTCAAAGCCACTTATTATGGCTATGACTGTATGCTACAACGTGTCACAACGAGCGAGATGCGCAACAAGTAGTGATGTCATGATGAGACAGAAATATGAGAATAATTTGTAGTTCTAATAAACCACCTGGATTGAAACGAATAACTGAACTAATCGATCGTATTTATTTACAATTGTACGTCTTTTAGACCTACGTATGGATACTTGCATACAAAATAGTTCACTATGAAGATGAATAAACAAATCTTACTTCTCGAAAACTCTGCCCTAAAGGATGTTAGTGACGTCAGTAAAGTTCTATCTAACAGGGCTTAGCCTGGGGATTTGTCGAAGTTTTACGGGTAAAAAGAAAAGTTACTCCTTTTAAACGATTAAGTCTTATCGTGAAAAATTGCCAATTTGAGGAATCGGTGAAATTTAACGATGAAGTAAACATAAAAAATCCTTCTGTCTATTTTATAATAGCCCGCCTCGTACCTATCCTATCAAAATAATTTTTTTTATTAGTTTATCACGCGTATTGCTACTCCTTTCCAACATACGGAGATCTGTGGGGTTTTCTGCTTACATCGAACGTTGCATTCCTTATTCAAAAGAAAATGATTAGAAAAATGGAACGAGTCGCTCTGGACACAGCAGTTATTCATACATCTCAAAATCTCTTTACTTTCATTCTGAAGGTAGGCTAGTACGTCCGAAAAAATCTAGAATCATTCTCGAAGAAAAAATGGTCAACGGTCGGTTTCACAACACCAGCCGATACGAGTACGACTTGGATGTGTCGAGTTACCGTCTAGTGAAAGCGGTAAACAGTATACGCACGTTTACAGTCCTCAGATCTAAGAGTATAATAAAATCCCTGATACCGTTAAAATCAGTACCGCAAGCCTCAGCTTTGCCTAAAAGTAAAATCACTCCTGTTATAAAAGGCGTATTATGTAGTAAAATAGTATTTTATTGTGATATTACTGTTTCTCTATTTTTGGAATTTCAATATCAATATCTTATGTATTTAATTTTAAATGATTATGAATACTAAATAATTGAAAATATTAATATTAATTAATAATAATAAGCCAGGGAATTTGATTTTATTGTTGTTAATATAATATCTTAAAAGTTTACGGGCTGGCAAATAAATCGATTTTTATAAATAAAAAGGCAACAGCTCATCTAACATTATGCACATGACTTAGGTACCGTGAACAAAAGATATATTTTTAGAGATAAAGGGTATGCCACTTTAGTATGCTGTTTATACTTAATATTATAAGTGATAACTCAATAAAAATTATTTAAAAGAGGCAAATACTATAGAAATTCCAAATCAAATAACAACTAAAAATTAATATAATATTACTTTACCATTTCACCTGAGAGAAAATTTAATGCTGCTATCTACGTAGTAGCTCACGTACCAAAGGTCCCCTACCTTTAAAATTTTAAAATTTAAAATTGGTAAATGTTTTAAATGTACCAATGTTTTAAATACGTTTCCATCAGCTGTACAAACGCAGATTTTGGCGACATGGATAATTTTATTGGACGAGATTGATATTGACAATATGCCAAACGCATAAAGCAAGTTGTTTAATGAAACCTCCACAGGGATAAACACAAAATAGTTATTTGTTTTACAAGGGGGCAAAGTTGTTGTTTAACCGCTCGTGCTAATATTGATACCCGAGCAAGCGAAAGATCCCAAAGTTGAACCACGAGCGTAGCGAGTGGTTCGAAAATGGAATCTTGAGCGTTGCGAGGGTTTCAAAGCACGAGGGTTAAACAAAATTTGCCTCCGAGTGAAACACAACATTTTTCACCACACCAACCCGAAGCAAATATTTAATGTAAAATATCAAACCAAATCAAATCCAAATGAATGTTTTTAAATATTTATCATCCAAAATCATCATTTAAAAGTCAATTCTACCAGCAAACATAAGAAAACAACTCAAAATTTGCATTTGATTACTTTGCCTCACATGTGAATAAAATGCAACTTTGCTATCAGTTTATGAAGTGCAAAGTAAGCCTTTCCGAGCTGGTGTGGTGAAAACTTCTTTATAATATAGCAGAAATTATTACTTAAGCTGTGGGTAGTCTGCCGTGGTTGTTACATTTACATTTTTTTTAATGATTTTATCATTTTACACTGCGGTTTTTGACAAGCCAATAACAAAAAGTGAAGAAATTGGTACGTTTTAAACATATTTGTATGTATAATATGTATATTCCATATTGTATAAATAGGTATAATTATAACTACAGAAGGACCGGATTCCAGTCCACCGAGAGCGAATAGAACTTGTTGTGTATGTCTTGTCAGATATGTAGTAAATTCTTGCTTCTAAAGTATAAGACGATTTTTTCGACGGTTGAAGTCGCTGTTTGGATGCAATTCAGAATTTTTCCATGAAGTTGTTTTTACAATTATGTATTAATTTTGATACGGCTACAAATAATGGCGACATCTCAAATTGCATGTCAATATTGTCAGGTCATGTCATATCAAATCGTAGCTTAAATAACCTCATTTATATAGGTCAACTGATAATCATACGAAATAACCTCAAGCAGCCTCAAGCCAAGTGAAGTTCCATTATATTATTAATACCTACACAGTTTATGAGTAAGAATAAGAACTTGAGTAGTAACTAAATTAAGTGTATCTTTATGACATAATGGCACAAAATACGACACTAAACACAAATAAATAATGCTAATACCATCATTTGTCGAACAGCAGCATAGCAATCAATAAAAGTGGGAACAGTATTTCGCTATTCCCTCCAAAATGTGACACTTATCAGCCGAATAATAAATAATGTCTGCTAGTAATAATTTAAGGTAATTAATTTCGTTTAGTAGTACCACTGTATATATATTGTATGTAAATAAATGTTTACTTAGGTAAACGTCCGTATGGATGATACTGACCTAATGTATGACTTTTACGCAGTTTATTTAGAAAAATAAGAAAACGGTTTTTAATATAAACAAAAAACGGGACTTAATCGATTGTATGTGTTATCTATGAATATTGTTCCGAAGCTGTCATTAATACGTTAAATATTTTTCACTTTGTGAGGTAGTTTTTGCTAGGAGGTGCATCGATTCAGTTGTGCGTCGGGTTTCTTAGTAAATCTGTTAAGACTTTGCATCTTAAAAGTGTAAATAAAAAACAGGAATTTATGAGTAATTGGTAAGTGCTTATTCATATTGTTACATAATAAACCAAACGATTGATATTGTATATTAAAAGTAAATTATTTTCCTTACGTTAGTATTTTGAAGACATGTCATACACTGGAACAAAAGTTTTAGCGTTTAGTAGTGTATGACACCCATGTCAAATTACTAATTTATGAATTTTAGTTTTGACCATATTGTAAGGAAGTAAGACATACATTTAATATAGGTACAATGTATGACACTAGTCATTGGGTCATAACTAGTGTCATACATTGGTTACAGCTATCATGTAAAATTGATGAACCTCCATGTCAAACACTGGGTCAACGACATTTTTTTTTCATAGTCATACAATGGGACATTCGAAATTTCGCCAGTTATCCACTGGTACAATTTGAGATGTTGAGGAAAACTGAAATAATTAATAAATGTTATTACTATTATACAATGTATTGTTCCGCTGATATTAAGGAAGGACTGGTTCATAAATCTGCATACACCGTCTGTATGGGTCATAGTTAAGTAGTTTTTCGAGTAAATGTCTTAATTTCCTCCCAATAGTGTCATTCACAGGTACACTTACCTTAGAGAGCCGCTAAAACGTTCGCTACGCCATTTTATTAAGAGACCCGTTAAAACGTGTACCTACGGGTTCTGCCAGCGAAAGATTCGGAATTTACGATGTCTACCGTGTCTACCGTCCTGTGTCATTAATGTCATTATCTACATACACTACGTGTACCATCAGTTTTGACATGTAACTTACTTTCTATGCATCTCGCTCGTACTCGCATATTAGTGCAAGCGAGATGTACAGAAAGTAAATTACGTAGACGTGAGCGTTATGTCAATGTCAAAACTGGTGGTAGACGTACTTATGTTTATTTGTCTGTATGTTAACTGCCTTGCCAGTTCTGGCTTCAAGACCCGGTAGAATTTAAAGCTTAAGCTAAGAATGGAATAATTCGAAAATAATGAAGCACTTATGACGTCAAAAGTTTGTGTTTTTATCGTTCATAACTCATAACTATAACCATAATTGTCTATATTTAAATAATTTAGGTAAATTATATAAAATATTATATTTATACCGGCCAATACCAATAATACCACACTGTAACGTATGAAATGAAGGGGCTCGTTGTGAAAATATCAAATTATTATGTTAATTATTTTAAAATACATTGTTCAAATTGAATTGCAGTTGTTTTATAAAATAGGCAAGAGTTTAGGTATGTTATTCCCGAAACCACTGGGTCACAATGTTTTTTACAGTGGGAGTTGATCCTTATGTGATGTGCTTACTGCGCTTGGGGTGCGAGTCTAACTCTTATTTGGCCGTTTTTGTTTAAAACTAATAGGCGCAAATTACCTAACTAAATACACAGATATAAATATATATAGGCAAAGACATTCATAAATTACCGAACAGAAAAATAATAAAGTAAAAATGTACCTATTCATAATAATCCTGCCTGTTTAGGTATTCTTTAATGAGACGTAACAGTTTAACGACTCACGACACTGAAAGTTCTCCTATGATACCTACATATAATTTGTTACCTATGAAACCGTACAATGCATTCCAAGGACCGGATTCCAGTCCACTGAGAGCGAATAGAACCAGTTGTGCATGTCAGATACCTGATAGGCTTTCACTGCGAGTTCCTTTGTTAATTGTTAGACTTGGGCGCTCTTCAGTCTGCCTATATGCTCGCATATGTATGACGTAGGTGCTATGCCAGTTGCGAGCATACGTATATGTAGGTGTGTGCTTATGCTAGTTAATTACCTTAGTTAACGTCGAGATGTCGTGCGTTCTTGTAATGAGAGTATAACTTACAAATGTTGACACAACAAACACATCCTAACCTTTCAAACGAGGATATATTTTGTATATAAGTAGGTATAACTCCATTAGCTTGGTCTCAAATTAGGAAAGGTCCCAGGTTTTAAGAGAATTCGTGTTCCAGAGTAGTCTCATACATAAACATACTAAAACACAAGTAAACAAACCCGATATTTATCACAATCTTTTCTAGGCTTCTTTAAAGATTATGCCTTTAAACCATCAACTTGAACTATGTAATTTCAAAGTTGATCTTAATTTAATTAAACCAATCAAATTCTTAATAGGTCTTTTAATCTATGTCAGTACAAATATAATAATTAATATTGAGCAATTCCAATGTCAAGACGGTATTTTAATAATCTTTTTATAACACGCACGACATATCCTGAATTAATATTTAATTTAATTTGACTTAATAAACGTCTTATAAAATTACACATTAAACAAGTTAATTATAAAATAATGTACAAAATCAAACAAAGGCATACCTAAACCCTTTAGCGAGTAACTTGCTGTATCAAATTTCAAAATTCTCGGTAACTTCATAAACTGTGACGCGCTTTATTCGGCGGGCGATGTGAAAACACGTCAACCGTGTATAATTGATTTTCAGTCATTAGGTTTGAGTGCTAAAAGGAGCCGGGATAACCTCTTTGATTTAAAAAATGAAATAAAGGGATCCCGCTAAAATATAACATTTCGGTGGTTCCGTGTCAATCAAAGCTCGGAACCGGCTACCTTTTCCAAAAAATGAACCAGATTATATGAATATAATTTAGGTTAGTCGTCCCGTTGTCAACCCCAGGTATCATTAAAGATATGCTGCTGTTAAAATTCATGAATAGTCAAGGAAAATAAAAACATATAACAGTAATAAACATGGAGGTAAGCGTTTTGTTATTTTATTCCAATGACACAAGAGTTGTGCATGTAGTAATTGTAAAAATTCAACGTAAGAGAAAAGATATTTTTTTAACAGCGTCGTCGGTGACAAAAAGCATACACGTTCTCGATGTTAAGCGGTCAGGGATGTGTTATACAAACGTTGCTGAGTCTTCAAAATCTTGTACAAATGTAGTGCATAATTATTTTCCATCGTATATTCCCGGAAACGTTGGCTGCCTGAAATAGCAACACACGTTCGTACGTTTCCGTGAAAATACGATGGAGATTAATTATACACTACTTATGTAAGTACACGTCTTTCTGCAAAATGAATAAGATTGGGGATAAAATTGCTACTCTTCTTCTCTTCTTTCCATCCTGTTACCCCCCGCTGGGGTGTAGGGCTCGAATCTTTTTCTTCCACTGACTCCGGTCCTGGGCAGCTTGGGTAGCCTCCTCCCACCCATTGAGAAAAATAAAAAGAACTACCTACTTATATTATAATATTTCTAGCGATAAGACCGCCTGCTGCTACCTCTATTGTCTTTGTTTATATTACTGTTCATTTTAAAACTACGTGTATGTGAGGTGTGCAATAAAGAGTATTGTATTGTATTTCTAAGGAGGCTTATGCTAATTATTATGCTGAAGACGCCGCTAACATTAGGCACCAGCATTATCCTCAAATTTCGGGACCAGAATGTTCTTGTGTATGACCTTACCTACATCTATTCAAAGCAATACGCAATGTTTGCGTACGTTTTAATCTTACAAAATGTAGGAACCTCGCTAACTCGATAAGACGAAATCCTTGTTAACACGAATATAATGCCAATCCTTTCCCTTCAGAGCCCAAAACCTCTATAACTTGAAATATTTAACCTCATTAAGACGAAGTAACCGACGATTCCCTTCACGACTATTCAGTAGATTTTTATTTCTATAACTCGAAACATGAAATTTGACCCCTACAACTCTAAAAAAATGTCGTTTTGTTTTACCACCTCTATAACTCGAAATTATTTACTAACAAACCTCTGTAACTCGAAATAGACAATAAGACTGTTTTTATGCGTTTCTATAATTATATTTCTCTAACAACAATTTTTCATGCGTTTTACCTCTTCTTAAAACCTTCAAGAACCTCCTTAAGTCGATGCCCTCCATAAGATGAAACCTCGTTAACACGTAGTTTTTGGCGTTTCCCTTGAGATTCGTGCTATCAAGGTTCCACTGTATATTGTATATGTAATGCTACAGGTACTTCAACGGTGCTCTTACGACTAACCTGACCATTATCGCATTAACAACGTAAGTGCCGGCTTTGTCCGTGCATTACAACTCATGCCGTTGCACTATCCCTAAATTTACAGTTGAAAACAAGAGACCCGCCTACTGCCAATTTAGACTTAATTGAGCGGTAACAAGCTTTAAAGTCACGAATGATCTGGTTTGTGATATTTTCTGTTTAAGACCGACGCTTGTTTAATACTGGCCACAATCATAATGAGGTACAGTCGACGTCAATGATATGTTTACACTTTTGCACCATACTCCTTTGTAATATGGCGAAAATGTAAACATATCTTTGACGTCGACTGTACCTGGGAGCATATCAATTTTGCACTGATGGATGATGGATTTCTGTTTCATTAAAAATATGAGCTCATATTATTATTTGGTAATGGTTAATGGTAATAATGATGTATTACGGTGTTCACATGAGCTTATTGATTTGCGTTAAGTAATTAATGAGGTGAGGATTACGAGTGTAAAATTTCCATTTCAAAGAGTTGCATGAACTCTTTGATGAATATGAGAGCAACCAAATGAATCCCTTTCCTGTTACACTGTCAGCTATTGAAATAATTTAGGTGTTTTCTATATCTGTCATACAGGCATAAGTTTAGTAAATACTTAACCTTGTAAGCCCCTCTATCTATGTATCGTCGCAAATTTAAGACTTAGACTCTTGTCGGTGTAGCTCTCTCCATTTGACTCTATCCAGGGCCGCCTCCTTGATTTCCTTATACGACATTACAGCTACCTTATATCCACGTATATCTAGCGGATATTGAAAATCTCTATACTCTGTATTTTTAGGTATTTAAATAATAGTAAACAAATAATTTGTACATTTTCGGGTAGATACTTTATAACATGTTTATTGGTTAACCAACCAAATACAAAGCCGCCTAGATCTGTCACTGAACGACCTGACTTTAACGTACATTATTTAATCGTGTAATGTTTTCATCTATCCTCTTGAGGGTAGATTTTGTTAACTTTTATTTAAATACCTAAATGTACAGACTATAGACTAATGTACATTGAATTACTTATAAACCTCAGCAGGGCCGGAATACTGATATCAACGTGTCGTTATTTGCCAATCTTTGAAGTTCCGTAATAAAACTACAAAGGCGAGCATCGGATGATACTCGTCAGCCGTCCGCTCCCTGGAACTCCCTCGTTAGAAGCAGGGACCGGAACCGGTTACCTTAACCGGGGTTTTTCATAGGGTTATTTTAGAAGTGGTTATAAAAACCCCTACCATAACGGTAACCGTCTGATAAGGTAACACTTTGATTCGGTAACCGTATCAGATCGAGTTAACCTCGGTTACCGGTAACCGAAATAAAAACCCAGTCGATTCAGTTACCTCATAATAAGGTTTTGAACCAGTTCAAACGATTGTAATCTTTACGCACACTTAAATTGAATTTATTATTGAATAACCGTGGTTGGCATGGGCGGTCTATTAAGTCTCCAGCACAAACATGTTTCTTTGTCGGTAACTTCGCTTATTGTCAATTCAAACAATATTGTACTTTGACTCCTTAAGCTAAAATTGAAAACATTATTGGGCGATTACAGTATTATTTTGGAGCGACAGCCGCAGCGCGGCCATTCCTTTGTTTATCTTTATACTTTTATACCTGTGTGTTCCTATTGTTTTTGTTCATTTCGGAGCAATTCTAGTTTGGAATTTTTAGAAAAGGGCTTCCTGCAAGTAAACACCATCCTATCCTAGCAATATCTGTTATTGTTTAGTTATATTTTTAATGCTACTTAGATATTATTTTTCTATTTTCGGGTTCAAACTTGGTATGTACCTACAGATTAAAGACTGATTTAAGGAAAAAATTTAACCTAACTAGTAATTTTACTGGTAGTTATAGTTTATCTTTAGATAGAGTGATTAAAAAAATCACGTTGTGATAAAGATACATGCGTTAGCGGATTGTGGTAGTGTGGTATATATTTAACCATTGTTGACAACTGACATAATACCTAGTTATTATGAGCTTATTTTATAATAAGTAATTACTTTTAAACGTTTTAAGATGCGGTAAGTTGTGTCAGCTAAAAGTCGTAATTTACCTTGTTTTGCTTAATGCAGCGAGCAGAAAATATATATATTATCTATAGCAGTGATAACCTTATTTTAGTACTTCAAATCTTTCATTTATACCAGAATTCATTATATTTATTAAGTATCTGTAACATTGGAAAGGTGAAATAATTTTGATTAAATTAAATAGATACATACTTAGTAAGCAGTGTTGGGCATTCAAGAATAAAATCATGTTGATTTATTCCCGTCAAAATTATTCAAATAAAAAAATTAATAAGAATAATCTCATTCTTAATCAAGTAAATGTAATTCTTTATTCTTTATTCTTTATTCAAACACTATGTATAAGTTTACAGCTCAAGCCAAGGCACTTATACTGTTAATTAGGTACATATATGTTGTCAGTATCAGTCAGTATCATAAAATTAGTAGGTACACTTATTGTATTACACACTTATCTTTATAATTGAACATACATATTATGTATTACTAAGTTACATAGAGATAAAAAAAAGAATCTGATATTAAATAACATAGGTAGAGTTTAAAAAAATCCTGATACTACGTTGTAGGGACGGCCACTTGTCTGCGAATATGTCTGCGTTTTGGACTGTAGCTATGAAGTTATTTAGTAATTCTATTGCTCGGTACGTGGGTGCGTTTGAACCGTGATAGGTGCGAACATTTGGATATGCAAAAAGGTTTCTGGCTCTACGTGCGCTACGCCCTACTGCAGCTATGTAGTTGTCTGGGGTAAAAATACGCATACGCTCCAGAACGGATGGGTTGTCAATACGATTTCTTAAAAGCAGACAATAGTGTAAGGCAAGCGTTTGCTTACGCCTTAGCTCGAGAGACTCTAACCCTACCATTCCCAATACAAAGGATGACGGAAATAAGTATGGGTAGTATCCGTAATACCTTTTGTAAAGATGTCTAGCAAATTTACGTTGGACGCGCTCATGATTTTATATTCTTAATAATATTCCTGGATTAAAATGTAGTCTGGGTGCCGTATAGATAGAAGTAAATAATAATAGTTGTCTAATTTATACCTAATTTTACTCAATAAAATCTTAAGAATTTAATTTACTGCCGCATAGTCTTTGTATTGGTCGATACCCGTATTGCTTTTAATCTGATAACTAAATCATCAGGTACAATTCAGCTGATCTGCTCGGATAGTGGATAGCGAAACACTTCAATGGCTCAATGTGCCTAATTTAATGTAAAAAAATAAAATACCGGCCAAGTGAGAGTCGGACTCGCGCAGGAAGGGTTCTGTACCATTACGCAAAAAACAGCAAATAAATCATGTTTGTTGTATGGGAGCTCAACTTATATATTTATAATATTCTGTTTTTAGTATTTGTTGTAATAGGGGCAACAGCAATACATAATCTGTGAAAATGTCAACTGCCTAGCTATCACGCTTCATGAGATACAGCTTAGTGACAGGCAGACGGACAGCCGAGTCTTAGTAATAGGATCCCGTTTTTACCCTTTGGGTACGGAACCCTAAAAAATATATTTTTAAAGGTATGATAAGGAATAGCTCGATATGGTGTATTCCTATTTCTCTCCGCCGGGCACAGATGGGAATAGGCACTTCATTTAAATCATTCCCATACGTCCCCACCTCATGTATCGCGGCGGTCACGTTGGGCAGGAACAAATGGGGAAAGTATTCATGATTTTTTGTTTTCGAATTATGTTTAGTATGTAGTTTCAGTGTCCGAGTTACTACCGAGACTCATTGTGTTTTTAAAAGTTCAGCTGATATTTAAAATTTGTACTCATTATTAGACGGAAATGAATAGGTATTAATATCGTTTGACACACCGCCTACCGCACGTGTTTAGCAAATGCTGACAAAAAATTCACCACGCCACGACTTAATCTTATTGTTATTGCCAATGAGTAATAAATGACGGTCTCAAGTGGAAACACAGCAAATAATACAATACAATTCATGCTGCGATCTGCGACATTCTGCAAATCTAGTGATAAGCGTAGGACTATTTTCTTACCTGTTGTAATTTGCTATCTCATTCACTTTCCGTAGGTGTGAAAGAGATAGCATACGTAAAGACCTCAAGGCTGATAAGAATAATACACAAAATACATACTTAATTGGCAAAGGAATATACATTGAACCATCATAATTATAATTTCGCAGTTTACTTTATATGTAGTTTCATTATCAAATTATCATCGCCGTTTCGAAGGCTCCAAAAAAATGTACATATCTATCACAATATAATCTTTTACGCTAAAAAAAATTCAAATCAATCCGACCGTTGAAAAGAAGGGTGAAATTCATTTTACTAACTTTATACATTGTACTACAAAAGTTAAATTAATTGAGTATAACATTCTAATTTAATAAGACGTTATTTAGAATAATCCTACATTAGGAATAAATATTCCGTTTTTTATTTTTCATTTAAATAAAAGTGACATGATTTATTAACTTTCTTTTTTTTCTAAAATAACGAGTGCAAGAATTATTCTAATTCAAATCTATTGGATTAAGAATAAAATTACTGTGTTTATTCTTCTTCGTATTCAAGTAAACTTTAGCCCAACTTAGTATGCTTTCTACATTCCAACAAAACTTTCTTCTACAATTCACGGGATTTTTTTTAAACCCGAAAGAGTAAAAGGAAATAGGTAGTAGTAGGTAGTAATGTATGTAGTATTTTTTTAGACTCCGCTGTCCGTCTGTCTGTCACCAGGCTAGATTATGTATTTCTGTTGCTGCTGTTACAACAAATACTAAAAACAGAATATAATAAATAAATTAAATAAAAAAAGATAAAAAAAATAAAAAATAAAAAAAAAGTAAATAAAATAAACAAAATACTTACACAAAATAAACAAAATAAACAAAATAAACAAAATAAACAAAATAAACAAAATAAACAAAATAAACAAAATAAACAAAATAAACAAAATAAACAAAATAAACAAAATAAACAAAATAAACAAAATAAACAAAATAAACAAAATAAACAAAATAAACAAAATAAACAAAATAAACAAAATAAACAAAATAAACAAAATAAACAAAATAAACAAAATAAACAAAATAAACAAAATAAACAAAATAAACAAAATAAACAAAATAAACAAAATAAACAAAATAAACAAAATAAACAAAATAAACAAAATAAACAAAATAAACAAAATAAACAAAATAAACAAAATAAACAAAATAAACAAAATAAACAAAATAAACAAAATAAACAAAATAAACAAAATAAACAAAATAAACAAAATAAACAAAATAAACAAAATAAACAAAATAAACAAAATAAACAAAATAAACAAAATAAACAAAATAAACAAAATAAACAAAATAAACAAAATAAACAAAATAAACAAAATAAACAAAATAAACAAAATAAACAAAATAAACAAAATAAACAAAATAAACAAAATAAACAAAATAAACAAAATAAACAAAATAAACAAAATAAACAAAATAAACAAAATAAACAAAATAAACAAAATAAACAA
This sequence comes from Cydia splendana, assembly GCF_910591565.1. Taxonomy (NCBI): domain Eukaryota; kingdom Metazoa; phylum Arthropoda; class Insecta; order Lepidoptera; family Tortricidae; genus Cydia; species Cydia splendana. Next base: position 7,433,109 of record NC_085987.1, on the reverse strand, counting down.
AATAAACAAAATAAACAAAATAAACAAAATAAACAAAATAAATAACATTAATAAAATGAATATTATTAATCAAATAAACTACATTAATAAAATGAATATTATTGATAAAATAAATAACATTAATAAAATAAATAATATTAATAAAATAAATAACATTAATAAAATAAATAATATTAATAAAATAAATGAATTATAGTAAATAAATAAAAAAGTAAAAAAACACTAAATTAAGAAAATTAACAAAGTTAACAATTAATAAATTAACTATTTTTTTTTGTATTTTACTGACGGCACATCACTAAATACGGATGTAGCAAACCTATAAGCAACCGATAATAAAGGTTACCATAACTGAATAAAAACCTGTTAAAAACCCCTAACAAAAACCCTATCGCGATGGGGTTTTGAGATTAACTCGGTTAAAGGTTAGGGTTACCGTTTCAATAAGCTTACCATTACAATCAGGTAACAGCATGATAGGGTTACCGAATGATACGGTAACCGAATCGATTGGGTTACCGAATGGATAGGATTAAGCGTAAAGAGGGGTTTTCCGGTCCTTGGTTAGAAGGCTCTTGGCATAAAACCAATATACAGGATGGGCCACGAAACATAAGCAAAAATTTAGAAAAACACTTAAGCCGACCACTGACCGTCCTCCGAACGATATCGGCCGGACAGTTGTTCAGAATTGTAAATTTTTTGTTCTAACTGGCAGGCCGATATCGTCCGGCGGCCTGTTAGTCAGTGGTCAGCTTTAGTTATTGTATTGAAGTAGTGTTAAATAACTTAAATTATGTCATGTTAAAAAGTTTGCTTAATTTTATGGAAAAAGAATATATAAGGTAGTCACGCACACAACAATCATGTCATGTACCTATTGTATATGAATGATACTGACAACGCCGTTAAACATTTTGAATCCATAATCTCCATACGAATCTGTGTCGGTAATTCCTTTAATTTTTCGTTCTTTCCATTTGTTATATTTGCCTAGCTCAAATAGGTAGGACCTACATATTTTTTTGTATTACAATATTTCGTTTAAAAACATAAGTAGCAATAAAAAAACAAGTAGCTGATGTGATTGTGTTATAATATGTTTGACCTGTTTTATTGGCATCTTAGCTCATAATAATTTAAAGAAAGGATAAGGATTTTGATTTAAACTTTTTTCTAGAACAACTACCATGTTAAATAAATATAGGTATCTAAATGAAGTTAATAGAATCAACAAAGAACAATAATTACTTAACTTTTATTTGACTTCACGTAGAAGACAGTCATATTATTTATAATTTACCAATATTATAAATCTGAAAAGCTTAGGAACCCAATAGAAAAAATCAAACTCTTTTAAATTATAAATGCGGTTCCATTGAATTAAAAAAAAAAAAAAAAACGCTATTCAAATGTACCAAATATAACAAAAAAGTGTAAAAATCTGATCCACAAGCAATCAAAGCACTGTCACTCGCCTCGCCGAGGCGAAGTCAAATTTAATTGTAAATCCGTTAAACCTCCACGAGCTAAAATTTTAATTGAATAACGGTGTAACATTGTGTTCGCTGCACTTGGCCCAACATTGTAAAACTATCTGTTCAATTTAACTTAACTTGCTACAACTGAGGCGACTTTATTGGTACTATGTACCTATCAACCAAAGAGATCGGATGATGTTGATTAAAGGCTACGGCCTATAGGACAGACGGCATGGGGGCATGCCATATAAAAATGCCTCTTCGTGTCAAAGTGTAAAGTGCAACGACGCTGTCAGTAATTATAACATAATCATCTCAAAGACAAGAAAGCCTCATTATCCGGCCATTTGGTGTCGCAATCAAAGCTATTATGTAAATAGACAAAATTCGTACTTATCACGAGTAAGGTAAAGGTAATTTAGCTAATTACATAATTCCTAAAGGCAAGAGCAATATAGTGCTACTTTATCGATATTGGATACTCCTCCTGAAATGCTATGAAAAGATAATAAATATATTTTAGATTGCATATTAATTTTGTTGAGTTGTTCAGGTAAATATAGTTCGCACAAATATTGAAGTGACATGTGCCCCACTCGCTGTGTGTGCACATGTTCGTGCTACGTTACTTTCGTGAGCCTCCCGTATTCTGTGCGCAAAGTGTACGTATCGTGTTTTCACCTACGGGGTATTTTTTCGACATACCTCGATGCACCAAGAAACGTCGATATTTTGACACTAACTGTACTAACTATACAGTCTGTTAGAGTTTTTACTTAAAATAAACACTAAGTTCACAATATGCAGATTACAATAAATCCACTAAAGTACTATAGTAAACTAAAACATAACAAGAATTCGACAAAAAAATGCAACACAACAAACACGGTAATTTTTGTTTAGCTTTATGACATTTTGACATACAAAGTACATAAACAACTTGCTTGAAATTTTGATTATTTGAATAATATCTATTCCTCATACCAGAATAATATAGTACGTAACGAGACTAAGAGTATACACGTGAGTCGACCATTACTGCTATTAGTTAAGTTAACAAGAGAAGCCTAACTTCGTACAATTTAAATTGCTGCACTAACTTCCTGCTTCCAATCCCGCCCAGTCTCCTGTCCTGCTTGACTGGAGAAACCTGAATTTAATAAAACATTTCTGTAATATTTCTTATACTTAATATAAATGTTCACAAACTTAAAACTCATTTTTGATTAAAGAAGTTGAAAACCCAATCTCCCAAATATCTTGATCGCTTTTTTTATGTCAAATGGCGATCTAATATAATTTTTTTTACGTAAAATGGTTAAATTGTTAAGTAACCGTAATTTTTTTATAAGTCAGAGACAAACTAGAGTCTGCCCCAACGGACATATCGTTCGATATCAGTAACACACAAGCACACAAGTTTTGTTAAAATTGTTTGCAATTAACACTTAATTTCGAATAAATAAAACTTCCTCTCCACTGGTATTAGAATAAAAATCAAATTAAACTGTTTTGTTTTTTAGAGTTGTTTGTGAATTAAGACCTATTATGCAATAAATACATTTTCACAGATAAGAAATATGTTCTAACATAAAAGTTTATGTTTATGCCAGTCATAATTTGCAGTTTTAGAACGCATCATAAAGAGTTTATGATTTATGTGTAGATAAAAATGTTTCTAATATATATCCAGTTTGTGGAAATATACCTACATTGTATATATTCAAGCAATATTCAGTAAAGGTCAGAAGGTCGACAGACACTGCAATTAAGATTCGTTTAAAAACATTATGTAATAAAACATAATTAATTTGTTTTATTCCCACTTTATATTGCTTTTCAAAAAGTAATCAGTCGCTTGCTTCCTTAGAAACTGGAGCACAACAAAACTTCTGTCTTTATTCAAAAAGTTACGGTAAACCTCCGATACCATCAATAATCTTTTATTGAACAACAATACATGCCTACCGTGCTTCAACAAATCTCACACAAAGAACAACAAGTGTCGGGGAAAAATGGTTGTCATAATCATAATACACCGTAAGTATTTTGAAAATACCTATAATACACAATTAACCTTCCTTTCCTTTCAAACTTGATGACTAGAGTAATATCATTAATTTTAATGCAAAAACAATTGTTTATTATATGACCACGTATAAATCATTATTTTCCAAATTTCTAAAACCCAGGAATTACATTCTATCAAGAACGACTCAAAAACTATGAACTACTCAAAAACAGAAAGAATAATTGAAACGACTCAACGGCCTATAATTTTGGTATTTTATTAAAACTAGTAGTTCGCCCCGAACTGAGAACTCGCGGTTTGGCAAAAATAATATAAAGCGATTTTGTTGCACCTACTTACTCGTATAATAGTAAACATATCAAATTGCATCAAAAATCAATGCATTGTATGTATTGCGGCATTGGATCAAAAATCACGTGAATTTATTGCAAGGTCTGTGGAGCCCTTAACTGATAGATTTAAGTCACCATTTAGATTAAAATAAACTGTATCTGTGGTAAGCCAAAATATTTCCTGTCAAATGTCAAATACCTATATTATGTTTATTTTTATCTTGCTAATTATTTCAAAATGGTAAATTTAAAAACGATATTATAAAAGTGTAAGCCGAGCACTTTCATTTGATACCAAACTCGACCATACTTTCTTGCAAATAAAATGACCAGAATAGCAAGCCCCCTCATAAATAGCTTTTTGGCCTTCTAAGCTTTTCTAGCTCAATAACCTCTTGATCGAGCCTGCTCATAATTTAATGACTAAAATATAATGCCCTCGACTACATGTTTACCCAATTTCATTTAAATTAGAACAAATTTACTTTAGTTATTGAGTATCAAACTATCTTCTGACAGTTCAGCTTAAAAACATCGAAATGCCGGGACGTGCCGCTAGCCAGCCGCGTGTTCAAAGTTGAATGTAAGAACTTCGTTCGCTTCGCTCGCTCGTTCGAATAGACGTGGTGGCTCAGACACACATCCGGCCTCGGTGACAAATGGAACCACTGTTGCATCTAATAGACCACAGATTTGTTTTTTTTTTGCTGCGTAGTTTTCGTCAGTTTATTGCCAGACTGAAGGTACCGTGTCAAGTAATTGGTACAAATCCAGGACAATTCTTAAGATCCGTATTTATTCACTTTGAACATCTACAAAGGATCAGGACCGGATGCGAATTTACAAAGCCTATACTGATAAGGTCCAGATGCGAACTGAACTGGATTAGCTTTTGTTTGGACAAAACTTGACCAAACCCTAATCCATTACAGTACAGAAATTTACTGAAATCGTATAGACTTTGTTGGCTAAATTAATATGGATATTGTTGCTACAAATGCTAGTTTGTTGCGATCTAAACTTGAATAATATTTTAGTAATGACTCCGATTGTATTGTATTAACTACCGTTCGTGCTAATTACTTAAAAATGCCTAATTTTTTTTTCATTTAAGAACTATATCAGTTGAGATTTCTTATTAGGACATGTTTAATGTGAAATCGTAATACAATTATAAGTAGACTGTATTTTGTAATACATTGGTACATAACGAAGTAGATGATTTATTTAAGGACCAAGATTTACTACGGTGTTCTGCCTTTTCTCCGAAGTTTTATTGTCCGAATTTCACTTGCCAGACAACTTTTCGCAGATGATTTACTTTGGCAACCAACATTCGCCAAATTTTCATCATGATAACGTTTTACTTTATAGAATTATTGTTATGTAGATTATTACTATGTGTACAACGTTTTGAGTACATTTCTATGGTCAAATCATTCAACTTGCTAGATATTTATTAATACGATATCGTCTAGTCATTTGACAGAGTTCACTGAGTCAAGATAGGTACGACGACGAGCGAAGCGAGGAAGAGCGTGTTAGGTGAACTGCGACCAAACAGCGAACCGACTTTTTTTTTACATAGAACGACTTTTCTGGCAACAGTTCATTTTCCTGGGGGTTGCAGTTCTAACCTAACCTAAGCCACTTTTCTGGCAACAGTTCATTTTCTTGAGGGTCGCAGTTCTAACTTAACCTACCCCACATTTTTGGTAACAGTTCGTTTTCTTGGGGGTCGCAGTTCTAACCTAACCTAACCCACTTTTCCAGCAACATTTCGTTTTCTTGGAGATTGCAGATCAAACTAACCTAAACTACTTTTTTGGCAATTTACATGAATACTAGGTGAAAAGTAATTTAGTAAAAAAATAATTGTTGAAATCAATATTCAGTGAACTTTAGTGTCGTACAAATAATACTCGATGAATAATATTGAATAATGACGGCGAGATTCCGCTCGACTAGGTATTGTGAGAGCATTAATGTTTAAATATATCGCGACAAAATCTAAACCATTTGAGTAAATAAGTATTATTAAAATTTAGATATCACATTCAAACGTGCCTGAACTTACTAAACTCGACTAGGTTTTGGCGTGAATAAAATTTGAAAATATGTATGCAAAAAGCTAATCCATTTCAGTGACTACTTTTTACCGAAACGGTATAGATATTGTCAAGTAATATGCATAAACAAAAGCTCACCTATTAAAATCTGAGTCGTGACTGAAATAGTATAGCTTTTGTAAATTCGCGGACCGGATGGGACACCTTCACTCTTTATTGTCAAATATGCATCTTGCTTAGTTACGCCATTGCAGATTATTTATAATAACTGCCACCACGGTGATAACTTACCGAATTTTTTAATGTACTAGTTTGATGCATTTTACCGACTACATCATTGAGGCTATCGGTGATCATCACTGATGTGATATTAATTTTGACTTTATTGCCCAGGTGCTTTTTTTTTTGACATTTAGATTTTATTCTAGAAATTCTAGACTAGTATTTTTTTATACAATCTTTTTAATGTTTGACGATCCTTTTGTGAAATTCTTAGTGTTAAATTTGATATGTATAATAATCCAATTTTATTATGGAATAATATTAACATCAATAAATTGCTCTGATAATTAGATTAAGATTAATTACGATTCATAAGAGCTTGTTGCTAGGCCTACATGAATAAAGTATATTTTTGATTGATTGATTGATTGGTCCCGAAAATATTACAAGTAACCTGCTTTAGGTTTGTTACTTAACGATTATTTTTTACTTTAATATTGTTTTGCGAGTTGTCCAGATGCGAACTGAACTGGATTAGCTTTTGTTTGGACAAAACTTGACCAAACCCTAATCCATTACAGTACAGAAATTTACTGAAATCGTATAGACTTTGTTGGCTAAATTAATATGGATATTGTTGCTACAAATGCTAGTTTGTTGCGATCTAAACTTGAATAATATTTTAGTAATGACTCCGATTGTATTGTATTAACTACCGTTCGTGCTAATTACTTAAAAATGCCTAATTTTTTTTTCATTTAAGAACTATATCAGTTGAGATTTCTTATTAGGACATGTTTAATGTGAAATCGTAATACAATTATAAGTAGACTGTATTTTGTAATACATTGGTACATAACGAAGTAGATGATTTATTTAAGGACCAAGATTTACTACGGTGTTCTGCCTTTTCTCCGAAGTTTTATTGTCCGAATTTCACTTGCCAGACAACTTTTCGCAGATGATTTACTTTGGCAACCAACATTCGCCAAATTTTCATCATGATAACGTTTTACTTTATAGAATTATTGTTATGTAGATTATTACTATGTGTACAACGTTTTGAGTACATTTCTATGGTCAAATCATTCAACTTGCTAGATATTTATTAATACGATATCGTCTAGTCATTTGACAGAGTTCACTGAGTCAAGATAGGTACGACGACGAGCGAAGCGAGGAAGAGCGTGTTAGGTGAACTGCGACCAAACAGCGAACCGACTTTTTTTTTACATAGAACGACTTTTCTGGCAACAGTTCATTTTCCTGGGGGTTGCAGTTCTAACCTAACCTAAGCCACTTTTCTGGCAACAGTTCATTTTCTTGAGGGTCGCAGTTCTAACTTAACCTACCCCACATTTTTGGTAACAGTTCGTTTTCTTGGGGGTCGCAGTTCTAACCTAACCTAACCCACTTTTCCAGCAACATTTCGTTTTCTTGGAGATTGCAGATCAAACTAACCTAAACTACTTTTTTGGCAATTTACATGAATACTAGGTGAAAAGTAATTTAGTAAAAAAATAATTGTTGAAATCAATATTCAGTGAACTTTAGTGTCGTACAAATAATACTCGATGAATAATATTGAATAATGACGGCGAGATTCCGCTCGACTAGGTATTGTGAGAGCATTAATGTTTAAATATATCGCGACAAAATCTAAACCATTTGAGTAAATAAGTATTATTAAAATTTAGATATCACATTCAAACGTGCCTGAACTTACTAAACTCGACTAGGTTTTGGCGTGAATAAAATTTGAAAATATGTATGCAAAAAGCTAATCCATTTCAGTGACTACTTTTTACCGAAACGGTATAGATATTGTCAAGTAATATGCATAAACAAAAGCTCACCTATTAAAATCTGAGTCGTGACTGAAATAGTATAGCTTTTGTAAATTCGCGGACCGGATGGGACACCTTCACTCTTTATTGTCAAATATGCATCTTGCTTAGTTACGCCATTGCAGATTATTTATAATAACTGCCACCACGGTGATAACTTACCGAATTTTTTAATGTACTAGTTTGATGCATTTTACCGACTACATCATTGAGGCTATCGGTGATCATCACTGATGTGATATTAATTTTGACTTTATTGCCCAGGTGCTTTTTTTTTTGACATTTAGATTTTATTCTAGAAATTCTAGACTAGTATTTTTTTATACAATCTTTTTAATGTTTGACGATCCTTTTGTGAAATTCTTAGTGTTAAATTTGATATGTATAATAATCCAATTTTATTATGGAATAATATTAACATCAATAAATTGCTCTGATAATTAGATTAAGATTAATTACGATTCATAAGAGCTTGTTGCTAGGCCTACATGAATAAAGTATATTTTTGATTGATTGATTGATTGGTCCCGAAAATATTACAAGTAACCTGCTTTAGGTTTGTTACTTAACGATTATTTTTTACTTTAATATTGTTTTTCTTTTGAATCACGTGTTTCCCTCTAATTAGTTATGCATCACTAAATGTTTCCTTTGAATGGTTCTATATAAATAAATATACTCTATGTTGGTGTCCGCTTCGGTTGGTTGCCCCGGACTAATGAAAGTCGGCCTGAAATCAGCGCACGCGATGGTCTCCTGCACCGTTATTTTTTCGTGTGCACCGCACTGATAATATAATATAATTGAAAAAGTTTGGGTTAGACGAAAAAGCTAGAGAGAACTAGAGCGCTACGGGGGAATCCGTAAAATCAGACGTAACCCACGTCACCAATAGTTCACTGATGACATTGCCTATTCTAACAATCGTGTGTTCAAAGTGTCATCCGCAAAGATATGTTTATACTTTTGCACCTTACTCGTATGTGCATAATAAGGCTAATTATGTAACCAAAATAAGGTTCAGCTTGTGTCATTTTATGTACAAAGCCCTAAAAACTAGTAGCCCTCCCAGGGTTACATTTGTCTCTGACCTCATTGCTTCCACGGTAGGTGTTTGCTCAGTAACTCCAGCTAAGTGACGTAAATTGACTATGTATTGAGAAACGTTTCTGCGGGCTGTTCTCGTTGATTGGACGGCCCGGGAGAGGCTCTACAAATACGTGTACCTGATATAGTGGCAAGGCAGTCGTCAACGTAAGTATAAATCGGCTAAATACACGAGGTACCTATATGCTAATAATGCCTTTAATACATATTGTCTATGAACTAGATATACTATCCAAAACACGTAAGCGCCTAACTACTAACGTCAATTATTCAAATAATTCACCCACTTTAAATAGACTAAACGCTGTTTCGTTATCCTTCAGCCGACACTAAAATTACTTAGGTGACAGAAAAAAACATCGCCTATCACCTAAGTAACTTTCTTTGTAAATAATTGATGTCATGTTTAAATATATATCGATTAACGGTACAAAAACTGTTTTGATGAATCATTTATGTATAATGTACGTGTTTATTAGTAATACCAAGTCTAAGCATCAATACAAATACATAATAAATATTTATTAAACATCATGTTTACCTAATTTTTTTAGGAAAATTAATTAGCTTCTGGATTATAAGTTGCTTTGACTCAAAAACCGGTTGCGAAATTTCTTATTTAAAAACAAGCTAAATACGGGAAAAGTTCGCGAAAGCTGTTTTTTATGTTATTTACCCGCCGTTAACTGGAAGTTCGGAAGAGGGTTGTTTATTAAAACGGGAATGAGATAGGCACCTATCGTAAAAGCACTTATAACTATAGTGCTTTACTATTATTTTTAAACATGTTTCACCAATTACGTTCCTTAGTATTTTTTCTTTTTTTTTTTTAAGAAAGAGGTAGTAAATACAATATTATATTCACCTACAATAGTAACTTTGTCTTTCGCAAGTTTGTCTGTCTGTCGGTTACCTTTTCACTTTGATTGAGATGAAATTTGGTATGGCATAGTTTGAGTTCTGGGGAAGGACAAAGGATAGTTTTTATCTCGGAAATTATCTCTAAAGGGGTGAAAGGAGGGGTAGAATTTGCTATGTTAGTGATATAAAAATACTAAGCAATTCTACGCGTACGAAGTCGTGGGCAGAAGCTATCGAAACATAAACCGATTTATTTGACTACGCCATTGAAACTTGTTCAGTCGACGTCAAAGATATGTTTACACTTTTGCACCTTATTCCTTTGCATATCTTTGACGTCGACTGTCCAAGCTACAGGCCCTTTCACGAAAGCTGGCATGAATGGAATGAACGAAACTCACATTGTATGAGTTACACATGTATCGGTATACAGTAAGAGCCGCCATTTTATTGGTTAACTGTTAACGAATATAATGTGACATTCACTGCCAGCGACCCGCTAGGCGGGTTCTCTGTTCGTAGGCGGTTTTCGCTACATACGGTATTTCCCGTGTTATCGACTACGCTCGTAGCGCGTAGCTCGCGCTGGCACTGAATGTGCTAATGCCATATACTCATTCATTCCATGCGTGCCAGCTCTTGTGAATTGACCTGTACGTGTCACTACACAATTTGATCAGTCAATAAGTTAATTAACATAATGCCGTGTCATTAAATTAGTCTAAAGATTTTAACGAGGAATGAAGTTAACAATTACCCGGACATCAATACTTGTTGGTACTTTTAACGAGCCGAACATAAAATATTTTACGACTTCCTGCAAGTAATTACGGTACAATATCTTATCGACTTTATCACACTTTATATTTAGGTAGATACTTATCTTTTATTATGTTATGTAATTACAGTGGAAAATTTTCGAAAAATATGAAAGAGCATTGCATACAATGCGAAGGTAAAAAAAAAACATTATCACCACTAGCGCATAACCCCACAGTGTTGCAAGCGTCCATAGGCTGCGACGGACGCTCAACACCAGATGAGCCGCACGCTTGTTTGCCACCCCTTCGGTACAAATCTACATTTATTAAGTTTAAATATGCCTCTATAAGCCTTCATTATAACCGATAACAAATCCGCTTAGCATAAGCTCTGAAAGGCCCTACGAGTATTATAAGTTACTACGCGGAGTAGCGTTCGCGTGAGCTTTGCTTCCGTAGCGCTGCTACGAGCCGCGTAGCTTTAGCGCGTTTTTATTTAGCTTGGGTGGCATTCAGTTTATAAAAAGTATTTGATATTGTAAATTCCAAATTTTATATTAAAGGAAAAAAAAAATAATAAAAAAAATTATATATTTGATATTGTGTTTTGAATCGGTGATTGTCTAGCAGCTTGGTGCATAAAGGTTTTAAAAATGTTTATGAACTTATGTACAGTTTCGTTGCTCATAGTCCTAGACAAATCAGGGGCACTTTTTAAATTTGATGACTAGTTGACTACACTTACTTGTGAAATGTAGAATGTTGGTGTAGCGGCGAGAGGCGCGGCCAACCGCCGCTGTCAACTCAACAACATGACGACCGCGCACCGACCCTCGACCACTCACGCGCACACACACATATCAACACCCACATGTAGAAACATGCATACGACACGAAGTGCACTTTGGATACCTGAAAGAAAAAAGGGATTTGTGAGAAAAGTTGGCCATAATACTAGCCTAAAAATATGTTGAAAAAACATTCAATACCACAGTAATAAAAATAAAATATAAAAACTCATCGAGCCAATAGGGGTCTACCAAGTTTAGGTACCATAAGTTCATGATGATGAATAAATAAAAAGTAAAATTCCCAATTCCATTCCACTTAATTTCAAAATAATTTAAATATCAGATTCTTAATGATAATTGCACCAGAGAACCTTAAAAAGAAAAAAAACAACGGGTTGCACTCCGGGAGTGCCGACAGAAGTGAAAACTCAATGACTAGTCCAAAATGTCTGCATCACTATGTAAAATTTTATTGACCCATCCTCCTTTCTATTGAAAAACTTTAGTTCCGAAATTGCTGTCAGTGAGCTTGTTTAAAATTTGAAATTCAAATTTGTAGCGTTAATTGTTTAAAATTCGAATAGAAATTGTAAAGTTACCTTGCAGACCTCGCATCTAAATATATTTGGTCATGATATTTTGAGTTTTATTCACCAGTACTAGAGTTCACTTTTATTAGCGATTTCATCAAGATGTAGCTTTATTGAATTATATTTGAGTGCTATAAAGTTACAATGTAACTGTGAGATCCTCGTATTTCAGCCCGTACAAGATTAGAACATTGCGCTTTATTGCTTAACTAATATAAAAGTCCAGTTATAAATAATTGACCTGATTATGATACGTTATGACTAAAGTTCTTTGGTGAATAAAAACGAAACAGCAGGTTCAGGCATACATTTTCGCCGCGCGGTAGAAAGAGAGGGTTACGCGTTACGCCTTACGCTATCTCGAGTTTATCATTTTTTTCCCCACCTCAAAAAGTGCTCAGCGCCGCGCCGCTAAAGAAGTTTTCACTTCAAAAATCAAATGTACCTTCGAGAAATCCCGACAAATTGAATCCCCCCTTTTTGGAGTCGGTAAATAAAACTTAGATTAAGTAGGTAGTTTCTCAGAAGGTAGCCGAGGTGGTGGTAGGGGTAAATCCACATAGTAAATATAAATCCGCCGAGCTCAAAACAACCGCTTGTTTGGATAAACTCAAATCACTCGTCCATCGGCTGGTGTTTGCATTCGAAACATCAAATCAAATATTCAATAATCAAAATAATCAAAAATAATATTCATATAGCAGCAGTATATTTACCACCCAACTATCGCACACTACCCAAAGATGTTAAGAACGTACTTGAAGCAGTAGCCCAAGTGCACCGCCAAAATACTGAGGATTATTATATGATCGTTGGCGACTTCAATCTGCCCTGCATACAATGGACTAGTGATGGACCAACTTATTTAAAAAAAGGTTCTGCTGAAATTCAGAGAGCCGGTACTGAACTTATAGAGGAATTCTCATATCTTGGCTTAGAACAACGGAATAAAATTACGAATATAAGCGGGAACACACTTGACCTTGTATTTAGCAATTTTTCATTAAGCATTAATAGCATACTTAATCCAATCTTAAAAGAGGACAAAGCTCATCCTTGCTTTTCTATCGTGCCTTACGACTTACAGATCTTACCTTTAAGAGAAAAATATACCACAAAAATATTATATTATAAAGGTGACTTTGAAAAAATAAACAATTATATTCGCGAAGTAGACTGGTACCAACTGCTTGCTCCTTTCAATTCATTAAACTCAGCTGTAGAATGCTTCTACAAAAAAATACGTGAATGTATTAATCTATTTATTCCCAAAGTACAGTCTAATCTCAACTCTAAGCAGTACCCATCCTGGTATAGTAAAAATTTGATAAGTTTAATACGACGCAAATGGAAGGCCCATAGAAAATGGAAACGTTATCATAATGACCTTGATTACCTAGAATTCTCCTATTTGAGACGAAAAATCAATAAATTGGAAGTTAAGGATTATAATGATTTCATATTATTGGCTCAAAAACAAATTAAAGTTAACCCAAAAAAAATATGGAGCTACATAAAATCAATGCGTGGTTGCTCCTCATATCCTAAAACCATGACGTATAAAAACGAATCTCTTTGTGATGGGACTAATATCTGTAATGGCTTTATCGATTTTTTCAAAACTATGTACGTGGAACCGAGTGATAACTATGACTTAAGAAGTCTAAATGTCCCCACTATGGGTGATGAGCACACAATCGGCAGGGTTACCGTTTCCACTAGCACTGTGGCCGCGTTACTGAGTAAGGTTGACACTACTAAATCTGCAGGTCCTGATAATATTGCGCCATACTTTATACGTAACACGAGTAAAGCTCTTAGTATTCCATTATCGATATTAATAAATCGCTCTTTATCAGAGGGCATATTTCCCGATAAATGGAAGGAGGCCAATGTTGTCCCAATACATAAAAAATCATCAAAAACAAATATTGAAAACTACCGTCCCATTTCAATATTAAACATATTTAGTAAAATTTTCGAGAAAATAGTTTACGATCACATTTATCCTACAATAATGCAAGGCATCAGTTCTAACCAACATGGTTTTCTTAGGCGACGATCTACAATTACTAATCTTACCGAATTTACTAATTATGTCCTAAGTAACATGGAGAGAGGTGGACAGGTTGACGTGGTGTACACTGATTTCGAGAAAGCCTTCGACCGAGTAGACCACGTCATCCTGTTGGCCAAGTTAGAAAAATTAGGCATACATGGCTGCCTACTAAGATGGATAAAATCGTACCTCTCTAACAGGTCACAGTTCGTCACTATTGGTGGTTACAGATCAAATCATATTTATGTCCCATCTGGCGTCCCTCAGGGATCACATTTAGGACCCTTATTTTATAATGCATATATATTTGATATTTACACTTGTATAGACTCACCTGTTCAACATCTGTTATATGCAGATGATAAAAAGATATTTATTAAAATCAAAGATGCCTCTGACTGTAATATTTTACAAAAAACATTAGATTCTCTCTCACAATACTACAACAGAAACAAAATAACGGTTAATGCATCTAAATGTCAAGTAATCACTTTTTCTAGAAAGCCATCACCAATTCATGCTTGCTACACTATAAACAAAACCAGCTTAGAAAGAGTTCAATCAATAAGAGACCTAGGAGTCTTATTAGATAGTAAAATGTTGATGTCAGATCACATTGATAATATAATAAACAAAGCTTACAAGAACCTGGGTTTCGTGATGAGAGTCTGTAAGGCATTTAACGACCCTGACTGTATAAAAATGGTTTATTTTACCTATGTACGTAGTGTTCTGGAGTACGCATCCAATGTATGGTCTCCTAATTACATTACCTACAAATCAAGAATTGAAAGACTGCAACAGAGGTTCTTACGATACCTGAATTACCGTACTAAACAGCCATCCATAAGTTATAAGATTAATTGCAAGCGGTATAATATAATGAGCCTAGAGGATAGGAGGGTATTGCTCGATATGGGTTTACTATTTGATATAGTCAAAGGTGATGTGGATTGTCCTAACCTTATAGCTGAGATCAAATACTTCACACCTAAGGTAAATACTAGGCACCAACGTCTTCTTAGTTTACCTAACTATCATACTAATTATGGCAGGAATTCAGTATTATATAGAATTTCAAAAACGTACAACAATCAGTTTAGCGATGTCGATCCATTTGTGCACAATAATAAAAAAACATTTAAAAATGCGATTGCGAAAAAAATTCATAACAATCAAGTGGAGGAATGAATAACAAACACACGCATACGTACACACACACACACACACACACACACACACACACACACACACACACACACACACACACACACGCACACACACACACACACACACACACACGCACACACACACAAAATTTGTAATACCTACTATACCCAGTACCTAAGCAAATCCGTAATATTTTCTTTTGTATCTGTTAGGGAGACCTGTTATTGGCTTTATGATTGTATCCTAGTTATAAGTTTATATTGTTTGTTAACGCTGTTGGTCTTCTAATAAAATAAAATAAATAAAATAAATCATACTTATTCTCTTTGTGTTTGAACATATAAGTATTGTTTTTTCATTACAAAATTGATTGAAACCCTTAGGGCTTAGAGCAACACCATCCAGTATAAATAAAATATAGTTTTTATTTGATAAATCTATAAAAATATTGTACTTTAATACGAGTGTGGACATATTGGGCATTGTTACCAATTGCATTTAAATTGTATGTTTGTGATAATATATTTTCACCACACCAGCTTGGGTATTCAAAAGCTGATTTTGATTTAGATGCATTTTATCCACTAGACTGGAAAAGTAGTTTGAGGCCAATTTTGAGTTGTTCCCTGTTCCTGTTGGCTGGTAGAATTGACTTTGAAATTATGATTTTGAATGATAAATATTTTAAAACGTTCTCTTGGATTCATTAAATTAAAAATTACAACTGTTTGACAAATATGTATATTTTTATTTTTATAAATCCAAGGAAAATATCTTTCTAGTTCTTATAGAATATTTATTCACAGGCAAAATTGTTCCGGTTTGATGAGTAGGGTGAATAATATTTACACCAAATGCTCAGAGGCATCCTTTATGCAACGGAACGGAAGGCATAACAATATTCTATTGCTAATTGAGTTGCAAAATCTACAGCCAGTAAATTATTAGGGGAAATGTGGCATAAAATAGCTACGTTATATGGGTGTTGTATTTTCACCAACAAACCATGATGAATTGAAGGAACACCTCAAATCTTGATGGATCAGGTCCAGACCTCGAAACTTGAAACGTACCCAAAGCTAGAAACTTTTAGTTATTTTCAAATATTCACAAACACTCATAACAAAGAATGAATAATGAAAATTGATAAATAAAAAAGAAAACCGACTTCAAAAATGATAACATATAATACTATCCTTTTTATACCTATGTATGTATGCGCTAACAACTGATATGTTTTAAGTGGGGTCCCTTTGTTTGACATAATTATTGAAAGTCGTACAGGCCTATTCGGATTTCGAGATAATCACAAGATCTTGAGACGATTTAGAGATCAAGTAGATCTACATTAGATATCGACTAGATGTGACTTGGATATCTAAGTGACTTGGATATCCTTGTCGAAATCGTTCAAGAGGACCTCCAGAATCGCGGAAACGTCAAATTTGACATATCTATCTTACATATATCTTTAAATTATCCGTATCGTAACTTGTTGAAGTCTAGTCGAAATCTAATTCATTTTCCGAATCGAGCCGAAAATGTAATGATTGTCAGATTACCTAGCATTAGTCATATGTAATTCTGAAACCGTTAACTTTTCAGGATTTCCGTAGGGTTATCCTATAGATAGGTTAGTTTAGGTTTGTTTTATGGTAATCCTGAAAAGTTACTCGTTTCTGAGAACAAACCAAATTATGGTGATCGTTAAAATTTCCAGCAATTTTGGTGCAGTATTGTTGGTTAAAAGCATCTGTATGCCCTACTCTAGGTGGAATAGATAATTAGGGTTAATAACAGTGATATTAACCTTAACCAATCCTCTCCCTAGAAAAAAAATTGAAGAAAATCCTTTATTTTTACTATGCTGCACCAAAATTTCTGGAAAATTAACGGTCCCTAAATTTATGACTAATGAAAATGTGGTCAAATAATACATTATGACTTAAAACTTTATGGGAAACAATATAAACCCGTTTTAAGTCGGTATCTGGTCAATAAAAACGGTATCAACCTCGGAATGAGAGATAATAACCTGAGAACACGTATACACCTTCATTGTGGCGTTATTAAGGTTCTCTTAAAAGTCGACGAATAAGTATAACGTGTGCGCGTCGGAAATTATTCCAGGTCATACGTCATAAAAAATGGTTTTGTCACGGATCTGAAAGTTTCTATAAGTATAGGTAGCTCCAGTGTTGTTTTCATCTAGGCAAGAATTGAAGAGCATAACATTTACTTTTTAAAAAACATTTTTTCATGGTAAACATAGCAATTGCCGCCACCGCCTTCAAACATATCAGTTGCTAGCGCATATAAAAGGCATAATATTTTATTTTATCCTTTTAGAAGCTGGATTTTTAAATGGTTAGTTTTATTTTAGCTTAAAAAAAACCCGTCAGAATAAAATGCAAGTGATTATTTTACAATCCGGCTGGCACATGGACCATGTGACATGGTACATTGCCCCACTTGTTAGTTAATCATTATGTAACCCTCATGGAAGCGACACAAAGGAATTTGCGGTAATAAGAAACTTCGAAGGTTCAGACCGGGACAAATACTTGGCCAACCCTAGCAGATAAACGGACCGCAGGACTAATATGTGTGGAACATATCGGCGACGGGGCGGGTAAAACCTCCAACCTCCATTAATTTGTCTAATGTGCTTTATTATATGTAGGATTATGTGAGAAATTAAATAGTTCGCTGAACGCCTTGCCTAACTTAGAACTGAACAGCAGGCCAAACAGAATCAAAACCACAGGTCGTAGGTTGAAATGCCGGCGAGTAGCTATATACAAAATATATTTAGATTGATATTACTAATTTTGTTCTTTGGTGAAGGAATCTTATTGAAACATTTATTCCAAATTGGGTTGAAAGATCATGGTAGTCAAATTCTTAACGAATTGTGTTTGCACCTCTTCTTTTAAGTTGCCGATCGTCAGTAATTATATTGGTAGGAAACTCTTGGTACGTAGCAAAATTTACATATGTACGACCTAAAATATTAAAACCCCTCCCAAGCCACTTTTTTGTTTTCGTGTTCACATTCACATTTTATCCGTATTTTCTATCACAAACAACGTAATCAACAAAATAGGCCCAGAGGAAAAACCACGATTAAAATAAATATTCTTATCGGTTATGAGCGCGGTGAAGTACGGACAATAAACCAGGATTGATCGGAGCTTTTTGGTTCCACACGTTGAAATTTACCTTTCAATTGAAAAATATTCTATCCCATCAAAAACATTACATGTAAAAAGGTGCAAGTCTCGCAACACTTCTACTACAAAAAAGTTTTGAGATGTAATGTGAAACCAAGTCGGTTATTTTAATCAGTGCCAGTAATACATATAATGACCTGGCAATCGCACGGCTGCATAATGACATAAGGATCATCGTCACCTATTAAAAATTCTTCTAATTGAACATAACGCTAGCGCTAATAAAATTGCAGTTTGAGCATTACACATATTTACGAGTACGGTACGAGTAAAGCATTATGTGCGATTGCCATTATATGTATTACTGGTACTGATTAAAATAACCGACTTGGTTTCACATTACTTCTCAAAACTTTTTTGTAGTAGAAGTGTTGCGAGACTTGCACCTTTTTACATGTAATGTTTTTGATGGGATCTCATCTCTTTTTGAAAGCAGTCCTTGTTTTCGGGTACTCACACCTATACTATGTATACACATATCATAACTAAACACATCTTCATTCATACTCACACGTACATCGTAGTGTACCTTTACTTTACCTACTATTTGTATTAACTGCAACAGTAACTTTGTAATAGCATATATTTATATGGAATTACAAACTTACTTATGCAGTTCTTAGATCTTTAAAACGTGACTGATATTGCAATATTTTTAGGTTTTGTATGGCTTGATACACTGAAAACTACCTATGTTTAAATTTTAAAGCTTGTGGGTATGCTAGAAGTACCTTAGAATTATGATGATCGGTGAGTGTGTCAGTGTCGAAATTAAGGAACTTTGACGTAAAATAATTTTTAAACTACAAGTTCAAATTGAATGTTTTTGAGATTTTTAAAACATTTATTTACATACAATATATATACAGTGGTACTACTAAACGAAATTAATAACTAGCTTAAATCTAAAATAGGCCCTTGAGGCATTGTACCAAGGATGCTGGCGGCATTTCCTCGCTGTATCGCAATGCTGATACGTTGTGCGAGGTAGCCGCCAGCTCTTCGGTCACCAGTTACGTCAACCAGACGCTTATATTTTGAGATTATATGTAAAGCATGTTAACCCCTATATGTCACTGAAAATTCAGGGTTCTAGCTTTAGCCAGCACAAAATTACAGGACGTCGAAAATGGCCTGAATTGCTTCGAGAAAAGGATGGTACGGCCGTGCCTCTTTGTATTGCTCGACTTGGCGGGGGCACTGCCGTGCCCCCAGATTTTATAAGTATTTGAGTTTTGTGTATTTTTTGGTATCTGATAAAAAAATATTTGTATTGTATACGCGTTATTATATATAAAAAAATCTAAATAAATACGCACGCTAAATTGCATGAATAGAGTAACTTGGAGCATATTGTTTAAATAAGTGCAGAATATTTCGTACTTTAATTCACTGGAACAGTGAAGGGTCATTTGCAATTTTTTTGTACCTTTGTCTAATTTTTTAACATTCGTAACGAAACTGAGAAAATTAAGAAAAGATGAGATTAAGTTTTCTTAATTTTCTCAGTTTCGTTACGAATGTTAGCTATAAAAATTTGCATTTTTGTTTGGTTAATTTTCGTAACGAAACTGAGAAAGTTAAGAAAAATATTGACAAAGGTACAAAAAAATTGCAAATAACCCTGAAGCGAGGTGTTTATTTAATCTAGAGTATCTAGACACAACCTTATCAAACCTTTTAAAACGTGGCGAAGCAACTTTCTACCCAGGGGGCCGATTTTTGAAATTCGAGTGCTCGATTTTGTCACTCGAAAATCGGCGGAAAACAGTGAAATGCTAATTTTTGAAATACGAGCGATAGAAATTGGGAATTGAGTGGTATTGACCACTCGTTTTCAATTCTATTAGTAGAATTTAAATGCCGGGTACTGGAGATATTATTGAACGAAATACACGAAATCAAGCGGTCGAAATTCAAAAATCGGCCCCCTGTAACTTACCTGCACATTTTCTAGGACACTGAGCATACGTTTATCACGGAAAACATTTTATCCGCGTCAACAGAATGTGTGGAACTTATTCTGAAGGTATATTATGCATTCTGTGTTCCACTACGATTGCGAGGATAATAAATAGAATCTTAATGGTTTTTTAATACACAGCAATTAGGGTCCCATGGACATACGTAAAGTTAACACACTGCCAACGACCAAACGATTATGTAGCGCTGCGTTCGTAGTCGATGCCAGCGTTTTTCCGTTTTTAGAGGAAAGCGACGATCCTCATATAATAAAAAATGCTAAAAACCAGTGTTGGGTTGCCAGAAAGCATGGTGTAAAATCTGTGATTAAAAAGAACACACTCTCCCTATATGTATATATGTATATGTTACTGTAAAAGCCTGAAGTACGGCAAAACCTAGGTTTTACCGGTAAATCCTAGTTTTTACCGATGCCGATCGGTAAAAGCCCGAAATGTTAAATCTTACTAGTTTACTTCGGGCTTTTACCAACACCAATATGGTAAATCCTAGGTCTTACCACGGCGACCGGTAAAGTTTGAATCATGCACTGATTCTTGAGACTATTAGATAATAATATTTAAGAAAAAAAAACAGACTTCTATGGGGCCCGATGAAAGATTATGGTAGATGGTGCACCTATGTAGAAAAGGAGGTAAAACCACCCACTTTTCTAGTAGCATTTCGTTTCTGTAAGGCTCGCAGTTCTAACCTAACCTAACCCACTTTTGTTCGGTTCTGTGAGGATCGCAGTTCAAACCTAACCTAACCCACTTAACGGCGCATGCGGTGCGGT
The DNA here is from genome assembly GCF_910591565.1 of Cydia splendana. Taxonomy (NCBI): domain Eukaryota; kingdom Metazoa; phylum Arthropoda; class Insecta; order Lepidoptera; family Tortricidae; genus Cydia; species Cydia splendana. The sequence continues at coordinate 7,411,796 of NC_085987.1, read as the reverse complement.
GTACGGGGGTTTGAGCGGGAGGGGTTGAGAATCAGTGCATGATTCAAACTTTACCGGTCGCCGTGGTAAGACCTAGGATTTACCATGTCGGTGTTGGTAAAAGCCCGAAGTAAACTAGTAAGATTTAACATTTCGGGCTTTTACCGATCGGCATCGGTAAAACCTAGGTTTTACCGGTAAATCTTATACACCCATGGTAGGTACGTACAAGATATAAAGAACTGAACCTTATTGTTCGGTATTAAAACCTTCTTCGATTTAATTTATTAATTTTTCTACTCGTCGACTGCAATTCTTGAATTAAGATTTTATATACCAAACTGCAATTAGGAATTTTTAATGTATGGGCTACCAACTCAACTATAATATTTCGATACGGTTTAGTCAACTATAATGAAATTGACCAATCACAGCTCGCCGCGATCAAGAGGACGAAACAAAGCCATAGCTCAAAATAATTATTAGGGCGAGCGAAGCGAGCCCTATTACTATTCAACAAACTATGCATTCTTGTGGTACACTTTACGGAAAAACTATCGCACTGTTAGGTTTGAGATTTAACATAGTAATTTAAATTAATGTCTAGATGTGTTATCAAACATAAAAATATCATTTTATAAACCTAAAAAAATAAAATAAAGTATAACACTTTGTATTACTACTAGCGCCACCTGTTGGCAAAATAATGAATTGACATTCGTGCTAATGTCAATTATTTATTTCTCTAACAGATGGCGTCAGTAGTAAATAAATAAATAAATATTGGACATTCTTATACAAATTGACTAAGTCCCACAGTAAGCTCAAGAAGGCTTGTGTTGTGGATACTCAGACAATACGATACCTATGTGGTGTTTTCAATTTCAATAATGTCGATGGTCCTTACGCCATTAACAACGATACATACAAAAGTGGGTTAAAATTTTGGATTCAACCCACCTCGCTTCGCTTGGTTTGATTCCCAATTTAGCAATTAAGTTTCTGTGAATACCTAGTAGAACTATCATAGTAGATATATATTCACTGCTGAGGTCAATTTACTCGTATGTTCTGTGACGCTGATGAACTGATCAGTCATGTTGTGTTAGCAAACTTAAAAATATCATTTTATAAACCTAAAAAAATAAAATAAAGTATAACACTTTGTATTACTACTAGCGCCACCTGTTGGCAAAATAATGAATTGACATTCGTGCTAATGTCAATTATTTATTTCTCTAACAGATGGCGTTAGTAGTAAATAAATAAATAAATATTGGACATTCTTATACAAATTGACTAAGTCCCACAGTAAGCTCAAGAAGGCTTGTGTTGTGGATACTCAGACAATACGATACCTATGTGGTGTTTTCAATTTCAATAATGTCGATGGTCCTTACGCCATTAACAACGATACATACAAAAGTGGGTTAAAATTTTGGATTCAACCCACCTCGCTTCGCTTGGTTTGATTCCCAATTTAGCAATTAAGTTTCTGTGAATACCTAGTAGAACTATCATAGTAGATATATATTCACTGCTGAGGTCAATTTACTCGTATGTTCTGTGACGCTGATGAACTGATCAGTCATGTTGTGTTAGCAAACTTAAATCGGGTAGGTATTTTCAGTTCGAGAAACAGTTTTGGCGCCATTCATTTATTACGTAAGACGATTTTGGGGTCGAACATATCTTATTTTTTCTTACAAGGGGGTGGGAGGGGGTTTTCATAGTTCTTACGTAAGATCACAAAGATACGATATTTTTTTTTAATTTCTATGAAATTATGACGTTTAAAATAATACTTCGACACTCTATGCTATCAAACACGGTGCAGAGTTAGCTTAAACGAGCTCAAGTACCTACCTTTGTACAGGTACGAATAAACATTCATAAAAATATTTTTTTGAAAATAAATTATATTGGTGGGAGAGGGAGGGGGTCAGCCTTTTCTTATTATTTCTTACATAATACGTACGTAATTAATGAATGGCGCCTTTAGTGTTACCATTGCTTGGAACTGCTAAAATTATAAATAAAGATAAGCATATTAATACAAACTTCAGTGACTTAGGGCCGATACAGACGGACTACAACCCGACTTCAACTTGTATGGGAACTGCACGCCAATCGCAACGCCGGCGTGTAGTTCAGCAAAATGACCCAGAACCCTGGCAGTACCTAGTGGAACTCAGGTTTGGTGTAACAAAGGCACATTATGGTTTGGTCATCCGACTCATCTTGGGTACTACTCTCAGGAGAGTAGTACCCAAGATAGAGCTGATGCCGAACCCTGGCAGTACCTAGTGGAGCTCGGGTTTGGTGCAACATACATAGACACACGCTGTTTTGGACATCCGACTCGTCATGATGATCACTGGGTAGACCAGTACCCAAGATATCTGACGCTGAACCCTGACAGTGCCTAATGGAGCTCGGGTTTTATACAACATAGGCACACGCTGTTTTGGTCATGCAACTCGTCTTGATGATTACTTAGGAAAGTAGTACCCAAGATAGAGCTGATGCTGAACCCTGGCTGTACCTAGTGGAACTCAGGTTTGGTGCAATATAGGCACACGCTGTTTTGGTCATCCAACTCGTCTTGATGAGCACTTAGGAGATTAATACCCAAGATAGAGCTGATGCTAAACCCTGGCTGTACCTAGTGGAACTCAGGTTTGGTGCAACATAACACGCTGTTTTGGTCATCTGACACGTCTTAATGAGCACTTGGAAGGGCAGTATCCAAGATAGAGCTGATGCTGAATCCTGGCTGTACCTAGTGGAACTGTGTGTATTTGTTTATGTGCGGAGCAGCGTGATAATTGTATTAATATACAATTTTATAAGTGCTTATTACATCCTACACGGTATTAATATACAATTTTATAAGTGCTTATTACATCCTACACGGTCGCCCAGTACTTTTTGTAAGGAAGCCAACTGGCTTTCCTACATAATGTTGGGTCAGCGAGCCAATGTCCTTGAATTTATGTTTGCGTCCACTCCACACAATTGAGCGAAAAACTACCCCGTCTGGACACCTACTGGCGGTAATCATCCACACGTAATCGTGTGGATGATATTGGCAATTTGATTTTGTCGTCTGGACACGTTTTCAATTGATAAAGTAAAAGCTGTAACACTAACAGACAGGCGTACCGGACAGCAAGCGGGGTCCGGTTAGTAGGTAGGTATATTTCTTTCTTGCTCTCACTTATAGCTGCGTTATTAACTTATTACGCACCCACTCGATCGAACATGAAACAAGCCTCGGATTGGACAAAATCGCGGTCCGGTACGTTTAGGTATAGAAACTCCGCGACCCCTTACAATAGTTTATTTTAGGTTGTATAGTAGAAACAATTGCTTCATAAGTCAGAAACGCGCATGTGACACCCTTAATATAGCAACATCCATAGACTACGAAACCACTTAGCGTTGCTTGTTAGTCTCCATAGGCTACGGTGGCCAAAATCGAGAAAACAACAGTCTAAAAATTGAATTTAGCGCGGAGCAAGTACCAGGGCCTCATGAGTTACGAGAAGGTGTCGTTGACCAACGCGCCGGGCCGCGGCGGCGGGGGCGCGTATAGTATGAAGGTATCGCGGCTGCTCGCGTATCTTAGCGGTATACTTTTGGTTTAGTTTGTTTGTATGATTCTACTAGTTTAAAGTATTATTTTTGTTGACTTGTAGAAAAAGTATTGTATACAATAGTGATATAATCAAGCTTTTCAATCTCGTACCTCACTTAGGCAACTCAGCAAGCTTCGTTGCCTAAACACGGTACTGGACTGAAAAGCTCTCTATTATATCACGATTGTATGAAATACTATTTCTAGATTTAAACAATGACATATAAAAATAATGTGCCATTTCGATTTAGATTTGTACCAGAAATACGTATGTATCTATCTATCTAATACCTTTAGACGAGCTATTATTTTTTATTTATTTATATGTATATTTATATATTTCGGGAATCTCGGAAACGGCTCTAAAGATTTCGTTGAAATTTTCGAGGGCGATAAATCGATCTAGCTAGGTCTTATCTCTGCGAAAACGCGCATTTTTGAGTTTTTATATGTTTTCCGAGCAAAGCTCGGTCTCCCAGATATTCTTATCATATATATTCATTCATATATATAAAATTGCAAAACCAGAACGGGCTAATAAACGAGGGAAGAAGCGAGATGGCGCCTTACAATTTTCTAAAAAAGTTTTTGACATCTTTCTCGAATAACTGCTCCAATCCATTATCTAATAATGAGAATAGAACTAGAGCATAAAAACTATCGCTCTCGGTGCGTATTTAATTTACAATAGGCAAAATAAATTTTCATATCCATCTTTATTTTACGACGATCGGCCATTTCTCGGCAACTCTCGGTTGGTTTCGTTTCGGTGGTGCTACAGACTAGACCAAATTATTCGTAAGATAAAGTAACGTAAATTATGTTTGTCTTGTTGGTATACAGTTATTTCGGCGTTTCTTTTACACGAAGTAAAATAAAAAGTGCTGTCAACCTCAACCTTATTATATAGCCCATATTTACGAGTGACTTATGTCATATATGACTTATCATTCTTATCAATCAAATTAATACTATCATATTATTAATAATTGTTATTTTGTTGTTTTAAATTTCTTTTTGAGTTATATTATTCAGATAGACTTTCACGGCTTCGGCAAACATTGCCATTCGGCCGGGAAAGGGGCTGCCGAGATGGGCCAAAAATACAAAGTTGATAGTAAGTTAGAATGTAGGTAGATAAAGTGCATTTTCAGATATTTTTGAGCGACCTGATGAATATAAGCAAATGTACAGTCAGCAGTCAGCCAAATATCTTAATATAACTTTGTTGCCATAGAAATAAGGATGTGTTCCGATATAGTGGCGAAATATTGAGAGACTAAAGCGGCTAAGCTACAGTGGCTCGGACACTTGGAGAGAATGGGAGAGGATCGTGCCGTGAAGATAGCGTACTTGGGACAACAAAATGGGAGACGCCCGTGCGTCCACACGTCCTAGGTGCCGCTGAAACGACGTAGTTGCTCAAGACCTGCTCAACCTCTGCCATGGCGACTGGCGAGAGCTATCGCAAGACCGAGAAACATGGCGTGATCTGGTGTCGGAGGCCAGGACTCACTTTGGGTCGTTGCGTCACCGTAGCCGTAGTAACTAATGTTAATATCCAGAAACGGAAATGGGGACTACCTACGTTTGTATGATAAGGCCATTTATGGGCGGTGGTCGTCCATATTCGTCTTATGGCGGAAATAAATTTAATTCACGTTTTTGCAACTTAAGCTTATAAAAATAAATAATAATTTTATGTTGAAACAAGTTTTAAATAAATACCTACGTAGGTGAAAAAATACAATCTTGCCTTTTATCAAATCACATCATTTTTTGAAAAATTTGCGAATTAAGTTATCCAAATAACGGCTACAAATAAGAAATCCCTATCACTGTTATAAACCCTGGCAGGGTTGAATACATTATGTCGGTAGTTAACTAAACATAAGACAAACTATTTATTTCATTTACGCGAGCGGAGGTGCGGGCCCGTCTAGTATAAAATAATAAGGAACCATTGAGAAATATATGTGTTTAATTAAATATACATATTTATACATAATCCACTTCATTTTTTGTCCTTCGAACCGGATAAGTATGTCAATTAATATTATACTAACAAAGGTGTGTTGCGATATATTTGGCCACTTTGGCCGTCACTATCTATGTATGTATATGATGCTGACTGTACCTAAACCACGCCTAAGTTAAAATAATAAATATGAAAACGTTGCCCCATTTTAATAAAAATGTAATGTCAAAATATATCAAGAAGAAAACTATTAAATTAACTTGTAAATGCTGTGAAAATTGTCAGAGCTCATCAGTTACACTACTAAACAGATTTCATAGCGACGAAATTGGTTTGACGCTGACAAAATTTAATTATGTGAAATGGGAAAATTTCATGATAAATTCACTGCACTTCAGTGGTTGGCGCACTCCATTTTTAATGACTTAAATAAGCATTAAATAATAAACGTAAGTACATATTAAGGTGCCTTAGGTTCAGAGGACGGAGCAAGGACGGAGTTTTTGAAAAATCGTACAGCTTTTTTAGATCACAATACGGTTGAGGATTTTCTCTAGTGACTTCATCGATTCGAACCCTGAGTTTTTGACATTCGGTCAATAAATATAAAATTATTACTAAAAATGTTTGTGGAGACTCATTGTTAAATTTAATAACAAATTAAAATTCAAACACAATATATCCGCAGTCACATCTATACGTTCAATGAGAGTGAGGGAAGAACAGGAACCTACGGTGCCTTAAAGTAGAAAAATGTTTAATAATGCACTGCAGGAGATTTACAAACAAAAAACACGCAAGGGTTTATTGCAATTTTTAACAAAAGTAACACAGAAAGCACTTCGGACTCCAGATATCATATAACAAAAAGAGGCATACAGATTAAGAAATAATAATACAATTATAAACAATTTTTTAAGCTATGTTTCATTCGGCGTTTATTTATATTTTAGGACTGCTGCTAAAAATTCTGTTGAGCGTAATTCAAATTATTACACTAACAATACAGAATTTTCAACACATTTTCCCCTAACAGAATATTTTAGTTGCCAGTTTTTCCACAATCAGTAAAGTTAAATAATGACGCAAGTATATCAATAAATCTTGCTGTTAATCTACGATAAGCTATCGCTGGAGTGCTTACAGTTGATAGTATGTAAATGGGGTTTATGGTGTAGCGACTGTCAGTGCCTAGGAAGTTCGTTTTTATTTTCAACGTAAATGTTGCCTGAATTTAAGGTATATTTATGGCTGTAAATGAGAATGACTGTAGGTATTTAGGTACCTAATAGATTTTTTATAATTTTTATTTATATGTTTTATTGTAAAGTTTGTAAACGTTGTATGTATTTTATTTATTTTTTATTATAATCATTTAGATAACTTTGGCGGTCAGTTGGCAGCCGATTAATTCAATAAATATTATATTTAAATAAAACTCAATAACTGGCCAAGTGCGAGTTGTCCAACCTCGCACCCTAAAGGTTCTTCCACAAGAGTGGACGTAAAGCCTGGAAATTAGAAGAGAACAAAAGATATGGCACACCGCGCGAACTTGCGACGGAAAATACTTACTTACGTACATAGAAAATAGACATTGTCATGTTTCCGCATTATTTTTCTATCGAGTTTCTAACTTTAATTTAGTAAGGTTTTGGTCAGAATCACATTGACCTATGGGAAGATTTTATCTACACAAACATTGTATAATGTACATACTAAGTAACATTACACACAAGTTGTATAAAAGCTTGTATAAATATACCTATAATAAGCTTGTATAAAGACACAAGAATAGTCGAAAAAAGTAATACGGTGTTAAACGGCAATATGCTTCAGTAATTAAATTTCTTGAATGTAAAAGAGGCATGATAGAAAATCTAGAATACACATGTATTTATAAAAACACGCATTTAGGGTACAAAGACTAGCTTGCTTACGAGTGTTATTAAGTTATTATAATTATTAGGTCCTCTGTCAATTACTTGGAATTTCGTAATAAACCATCGTCATCGTTTCGTAATAAATAATCATCGCGAGGAAACCTACATACATCTGCGAAGAAATTCAAAGGAGTATGTGAAGTCCCCAATCCGCATTGGGCTAGCGTGGGGACTATAGCCCAAGCCCTCTCGCGCATGAGAGGATGCCTGTGCCCAGCAGTGGGACGTATATAGGCTGAATTATTATATTATTATTTATTCGTAATAAACTAACGAAATTCGCAATTAACTCCAGTTCGCTTTGCAAAGGTTCACAGTTCGCAGTAGGTTCTCTAAAATATGCAACTATTAATACAGGCCAATTAAAAGTCGACAAAGCCAATTATTTTTTTCATTCATCGTCGACATATAATATTTTTTTTTTACTTTTTGTATCACAAAATAAGGATGAGCAATGACGCATCTATTAATAAAGCGTAAATCATTACTGAAGTGCCTATTATATAACACGAATTGTAACAATAAAATCATATCCGTGTGTTTTTATCAAGGAACTAAACTCTTACAAAAATTCAATGAATGAATAAATAAAGAGAATACTGAAATTTATTACTTTTTTACATACTTATACCTGAAAAGAGCCGTTCTTTTAAAAATAGTGTTTTTGCCAGATCCCTAATAACAAAGTATTGACCGGATACGTTAAACTTGCTCAGCGTAAAATAAAACCCAGGTTTAAAAATAAAAACTAAAGACTACAAACTAAAATAAGCATGGCGGCATAAGGTAAACATCAACAAAATATACAGCACGGTGTCTTTATTGAATTTCGTTAACTTCGACGTATGACTAAGTAAGTACTTACATTTAAGAAAACTAAGTCGCATAATTAGTAACATAGTTGAATTGTTGTGTTAATGAACTCAACCAAACAATTGAAAACTATGAAATCGCAATGTTACTTCGAACATTAACAGTCTAAAACAGTATAGGTACTTGCGTTTAGGCTGCGTTACTTGTACAGACATAGGCAACGATGTTCTAAAACGTCTTGAAGCTCCTTGATATCGTTCCGTCGTCGAGAGATTTATATCACTGGCGTCGTACATTTTTAAATCACCTTATAAAAATAAAGCTTGTTTTTGCACCCATCTGTTCTCAAAAACCTTCTAAAGACCTTTGCTATATTAATTTTCATTACAAAAAGTCAGCGTTTTCGGAAAATTCAATGAAAACCGTTTTATCCTCTTAAGCCGTACTTGAGATTGAGTGATCTTTTGTTTTCGGTCTTGTGAAGAGAATTAAAATTTTAGAGCAGCATTGTTGTTCTAACTTATGATGACAAAATGGCGAAAATTTGATTTTGGCTCTAAGCGGTTAGTGTGGCTTTTGAAAAGATTTCAACGCGAGCACTTTGTAAAGTGCCGTCGGCGAGCGCTACAGTACATTTATTTTATTTACAATGCTTTTAGTTGGTTTGAAAATTCAATCCGCTATTACTCCATTGTATACTAACATTACTAACAATATTTTTAATGCTTTGGTGCTTATTTATTATAAATGTCATAGTTTTTTTATTTTAATATAAATACTAAAAATCTAAAACTCTTTTTATATCATCGAGAAAACAAAATAGTTATTATTTTCAAGTTTAAAGTTTAGCTTTTGTTGTGTTGTTAAGTATAGGTACCTACTTATAAATAAATAAATAAATAAATATTCGGGACATCGTACACAGCTCGACCTAGCCCCAAACTAAGCATAGCTTGTACTATGGGTACTAGGCGACGATAAACATACTTATATAGATAAATACATACTTATATACATAGAATTTACATACATAGAAACATTATATATTAAATGTTCGCCGGAATGATGTTTTAAATTTTAAAAGGCACTTGCTATTTTTATTAATACATATATAACTAATTGCCATATATTTATAAAACAAAAGTTATTTCAATCAATTTATAATTCGGCAGAGATGTGGTTCTTTGTTTTTTTTTTATAGTGAAAAATGTTTATTTATAGTATATGATGCTTTTTTTCATTTTGTTTCAATTTCAGACCATTTTAACTCAATTTTATATATGTAACTTAAATATTATCTCCATACTTCTTACATATGTAGTTATTTATAAATTTGGATATTGAAATAAAAACACAAAAAATATAATTATTTAAAAAAATATAAGTATAATAGATTATATTTTGAAATTACGCTCAATAAGTAAAGGTAATATTATAAGGTATTCTAAACAGTAGAAGAATAATACGAGTAAAATAAAACAACAATAATTATAGGCATAGCGACATTCAATTACAAGATATACTTACGTATATTATTGTAAAGTCGCTCCACACTCGAAGATTGAATTTTAATTACACTATAATTAATTATTACTTTTCTTGGCAGTGCTAGCTAAAAAATATAATAAAAACTTTAGACAACGCGCGCATCGAGTCATATTTCAATTAGGAAACAAATCACATTCCAAAAATCAACTCAAAGTTTTTTGAACGACTTGTTTTTGTCTGAAATATTGTTTTAACTGGTATTGTGATTTATTTGCTTTCTAGTAAGACTCGGTACAACTTAAGTAATAGTGCGGGGCCACGCTGGCAACCGTCCTTCAACAGGTCGCATCCCACACTGAACGCGGGCCGGGCCCAGCCCTCCGCCCCATCCCTTCCGCACGCGCCAAAAATAATCGCAGGGCATTTTCAATGACCGTGCCTCCATCGGAAAATGGCATCCGTTGGTTTTCCATTGTCAGAGCTCTCTTAAGCTACATTGATTTGTTCCATTCCAAAACATTCCGTAAAAAAACAAGGACTACTCAAAACATTTGGTCCCTAGCTGTATTTGTTTGAGAATTCGCAAAGACACTGCGAGTAGGTGTTATATTTTGTCAGGTGACAAGCAAAACTCGCGATATACTAAACAAATATTTAACAAAAATCAACCTTATTTAGGTATTAATATGGTTCACTATGGCTATTAACTTGTGGTAGTAATTAGTGAGTTTTGCTTGTCACCTGACGATTTGTTTTATTAGTACACTAACATTATTAAACTAAATATAAGTAGGTACTCAATTATGCGATACCACAATATAAACATCTGTACCTAAGATTAGAAACCAAACACCTAAAAAAGTTGCAAATATATGCCGTTACAATTTGAATTTTGTTAATAAACCATTAATATATGTTATTTCTTTCTTAATCCATTTGGATAATTAATAATTATACAAGGTTAAGTACCAACTTTTTAGGGTTTCGTACCTCAAAAGGAAAAAACGGAAATGGCTAAAGCTATTTATGCAAATAATCACGTTTTGCAACATCTGCATTATAGTCTGTTCGAGAAACGGAAAACGGTGAAAAATAGAGATAATACTCCTAAAAATACGTGTGATACCTCATTAGATTCGTAATGATGTCTAGAAAAATGTATTCGAAGCGTGTTATTAGCACACAAAAAATATCAAAAGTTATAAACAAAAAAGGGGGAAAAAAGTAGATATCGTTTATTTCCCTAATATCTCAAAAAGTATTAATATTTAAGAAACCAATATTAGTACAGGATATTTCCAATCAAACATTCCATACTTGCAGAACTGTATCTCCATTATTTATACTTTTTATTCAACGCTGAACACAGCCCTCCGCGCCTCGTTTTCGAGAAACGCGCGCGGCGTGAAAAAACGATTACGTAACATGAAATATAATTTTAAAGATATTAAATATTGATTGATTTTTTTTTTATTTATGGTGTATTTAAAACATGTTATCAAATGTACTACTTGTATAAATTTATCTTAAAGTTATTTTTTCAAAAAGTTATGCAATTGTTAATCAACAAAATTTTCTCGAACATCCTTCTTTATTGAAAACGAAAAAAAATTTATAAATTACTATTGTAAAATTTTGTCGCTTTCTAGAGCCCTTCTCATATACATGCTTAATAATGTCACATTATAAAAGTTTTAATAAAGTTAATACTTTGCTTAAAATAAGTTTTAGAATAACAGAAAATTTACGAAAAACGAAAAATCAAGGTAAAATTGTGAAATATAAAACAATATTATAACCAAACTATTAACTTTTTCAGAACTTTTATAACGTGATCTTAAAGCATGTATTTGAGAAGGGCTCCAGAAAGCGAAGAAATTTTACAGTAGTTATTTATAAAAATTTTTTTCGTTTTCAATAAAGAAGGAATTCAACCATTTTCAATTTTGAGCACTTGAAAGTCAACTGTGGGTTGTGAAATTTTAGAAGTTTTTCTAATAATGTGTTAGACCAAGTATTTAATATGTTACAGTATGTTATATATATGTGATCTACTCACAAAGCCCTTTCATTTGGTACACCACATGGTATGTTTAAAAGAAAATAAAAATAAAGTTTGTACTGCCGACTTTATGACGTCACAGCAACTACCCCCACCACTTTCGCGCTTGTCATCTCATATATTTGAGTTCAGGGCATTACACTGAATGCATCGATACCGTATTCACCCATATCCGAGATGACATGAGCGAAAATCGATTACTGGAAAACTTTTCGTTCGCTAGCCACTAGACTATCAGTATGTACGTCAATTATATATGTATTATAATTGTGATTTGTGACTCCTTAACACCGAAATCAATTTTTGAACGTAGGATCTCCACATCTTAGCATACCGCGTTGCATTCAAAGACAGTGCTTTATCAATCTACTGCACGAATTGGCACAAGCAAGAGTTTTTCAGAAAGCAACCACAATGTGACCTACCGATCAAGAGATAAAACTTCCTTACGATATTTTCCTAAACCGAAAAGCAGTTTGTAACAAATATTTGAATGGTTGTTTTATACCTCGTACTCTTTGCAATGTATTACCAGGCCCCTATTTCACCAACGTGACAGGTGCGACAATTCGACAAGTCTCATAGTTGCTGACGTCACAGGCATCTATGGGCTACGGTTATCGCTTATCGGGCGGGCCGTATTCCTGTTTGTCACCATCATTGTATTATTAAAAAAAACTATTATATTGGCAAAAACAGGTATTTCTCTTGCGATGTTTATGATGACAATGATGACAATTGTCACAAGATTTCAAAGAACTTTCAGTAATTCTTGACAGCAAATGAGTTCTATGTCGGAATTTCGTGACAATTGTCGTACCTATTTCTTGTGACAATTGTCATTAGCTTCGCAAAATAAATACTTATTAACTGGCGATATAGTGGAGATTTTTTTAAATTAACATGTTGGTGGCAAACAACCACACCGCCCGTCTGATGGTAAGCGGTTACCGTAGCCTATGGAGGCCTGTGACGTCAGTAACAGTTATGTGGACAATTGTCGGACCTGTCACGTTGGTGAAATAGGGCCCAGGAGTCCCCAAACTGTGCGGCGTCGCGGCGCTGTCTCAGGGGCGTCGTTACCCGCTAAGCTTACTTCACCAGCCGCTCTCCGGATTCAAAGCCCGGGTAAACTTAATTTACAAGGAAGTTGCAAAAATTCCAGCATGTCAAGGGAGTTCGCCTATAGTAGAAGGCTTTGTTAACTCCTGGTTTTTACTGATTGGAATTCTGTGAACCGCGCTATGGTAAAGGCACATCCAATTTCAAAATTTAATACCTTTTCCGAAGCTATGTATACTCACGCATTCGGAGAAATCTGTAAACTACCTGTAAAGGCAATTAGTCATTTAACAAGCTGCAAGACTAAGCCGATTTCGAATTTCAATAGATGGGAACTATGATGTGCACATACTCGCACAGAACCCACACGATCACGTACTGACTCTAATTGCATTAATTTATTCCAGGAACAATGAATGCATTAAGTACCGTAAAGGTTATTTCAGTTATTTGAAATAATATTGGCAGGATTTTTTTTTCTTTTTAAGTTGAAGAGTTTTACATATTATAGCATCGTATTGATATTTCATCAAGTAAAAATTAAAAGAAATGCCATAAGGGGAAGGTGGGATAAACACGGACATGGATACCCAATTCCCCGGAATTAGTGCCCGCACTAGAATATCTAACATTTTACGCCCCACCACGCCCATTAAATCGACTAGTTTCGACGCCTTTAACCGATTTTTGTCCGTACGTAGGTAATTTAACTAGGCAACCTATTTGGAATGTATTAATGTATATGTCGCAGTCGGATCGTATAATCCGCCGTATTACATTACGGCTAGCCGTTTTCAAAAACAGGGGCGTTTTGAAATGCGGCGGTTTAACGATTAGCCGGATTGAATGCGGCTGAATGAGAATCCGCCGGAATGTATTCGGCGCCATACGTTCTTCAACACGGCTAGCCGTAATGTAATACAGCGAGTCATTAGCCGCCGCTTTGACAGTTTTTAGTTCCCATTTTTAACACCCGTGGCGCTGCCTGACAAACGCTGGGGTGTCCATCAAATCTGGAGTTCGTCGGACTGTTTCTTTTCAAAAAACATCTCTTTCGCAACTTAACTAGACGGAGCCCCGCTTCGCGGGGCTCCTATTTCTGAGCGGTTTGCCCTTCGGGCATCTGAAGCTACCTAACGAACCTAACCTACCTACCTATTGATTTAGTGAGACGTCCGTGAAAACATTACACTTTGGGGAAAAAAGCGTAGGTAGGTAAGTAGGTTAGGTTCGTTAGGTAGCTTCAGATGCCCGAAGGGCAAACCGCCCAGAAATAGGAGCCCCGCTTGCGGGGCTCCGTCTATTTAAGTTGCGAAGGAAATGTTTTGAAAAATAAACACATGTAGTGCGGTGGGACCATGGTAAAAATAAATTAAATTGCAAACATTGTCAAACTCCGGTTACGTAGGCGACCGAAAGAACTGGTCACTCTACAATCTAAAATAGTAGTACGATGCGGCTAAACGTTGGCCGCCTTATTGAAGAACGTATCGCAATGACAATCCGGCTAATCGTCGAACCGCCGCATTTCAAAACGCCCCTGTTTTTGATAACGGCTAGCCGTAATGTAATACGGCGGATTATACGATCTGACTACGACATATATATTATCTTTAAATTATTTTTAATCACAAATAAATAACAAATGAGGGTATATAGGTATTTCTTAAATCGTATCTCTTACTATAAGAAAATAGTTATTTGTACAACAAGAGATCAAAGTTTGATATTTCTTCGAGTGCTTATTTTGAGTCCCGTGCAAGCGAAAGATTCTATAATAGATTCACGAGCGTAGCGAGTGAATCTAATTTAGAATCTTGAGCGTAGTAAGGGATTCAAAAGCGCACGAGATGTAAATAACTTTGATCTCGTGTAGTACACAAAATTTTTCACCCTAAGCAGTGAGAACATACCTAGAGGGACAGAGGTAATAGAACCCAAGTATCGAACTTGTATTAGACCCCGCATGTTGAAATGACATTTGACTATAAAGGTCACTTGAATGTCATTTTGTCTCACTCAGTGAGCAAAATCGCATTTTGCTCACTGTTTTTAAGAAGCAAAGTACCCTTGTTCGAGCTGCTGAGGTGAAAATATGTTTTTATTAAGGTAGAAAGTGGATTCAGGCACTCTAGATGTGCATTAAAGGCATGAACTGTACGAGCTCACTTAATCATACGGTTCAGTTTGTAGCTTTCTAAGCTTCGCTTTCAAAATGTAGGTAATTAGCTCGCTGAACTGCGGTGACAACTTGTTGAAATGCTGAACGTTAGGTGTACTAAGGTTGTTCTTATTTTTACTTGTTCAGGATAAAGTCAAAAATAATTCCAAAAGGATTTTAGCAGTGTATGTGTAGGAATTTAATAACCGGCCTAATCCCAATTAGGCCTAGTTTCCCCTCTGGGTTGGAAGGTCAGATGGCAGTCGCTTTCGTAAAAACTAGTGCCTACGTCAAATCATGGGATTAGTTGTCAAGCGGACCCTAGGCTCCCATGAGCCGTGGCAAAATGCCGGGATAACGCGAGGAAAGAAGATGTGTAGGAATTTAATCAATCTATAATTAATATACGCATCCTTTTATGAACGAAACATGTTAATTGATTGGTGTTTGTATATATATTAATGACCCGGAAGGCCCATTTTAGTTTAACAATTTGTTGCTGTTTCGTATCATTAGACATCTCGCTCGCGTTTATGGGCATGAGATGCACTGTGAATCGTGTCAAAGTTGTATCATAAAACTGTCAATATCAAAACCATAACACATTTGTAAATCATAATCAGCCTCCCTGTGATAAACAACATTTAATTTTGTCGACAAAGCAGCGATTGCTTTTATTTTCAGCAATCAAAAGCAAATGGTTTTTTTCCTACGATTGAAAATCAAAGAAATATACGCTTGTGGACGGAATAGCCCCTTTGACGGAATTAGTCATATTGGCCTTATATCAAAATAATAAAGAGGTGCGAGTCGGACTCGCCAACCGAGAGTTACGTACAAATTAAATTTTATTATTTTTTATTTTCGCGCAGGTCCGCCTCCACCATGTCGCACCAGCGATATCTGGGGCGTCCGATAGGACGTCTTCCTGCTGGACGGCCTAGGTATGCTCTTTTCACGTTCCGATCTTCATCCATTCTCTCATGCGCGAACTTCGAGTCAGCAATTGGCGAGAGGTCGCACAGGACCGAGAAAAGTGGCGCTGTCTTGTGTCGGAGGCCAAGTCTCATTTTGGGTCGCTGAGCCAACGGAGTAAGTAAGTGAGAAGGTATTTTTTACTTTCATTATTTTTTACAAATTTGTTACAGTTTTAATCATGAAAAGTAGTTACTTACGAGCAACAAACATTTGTAATTCTAGGTTATACTTGAACTTTTGCTATGGTTGTATGGTTCTTGGAATATAAGCACAGCAAATCAGTGAAAAACCTATCATAATGCCTATTGGTAACAATAAAGGCCTTTAACTTATCCGTCGCTAGGTGAAAAGTCAGTATAGGCCAAGGGGCGGAAATTGCACCCCAAGAGGGGGCGATTCTAATCTAGCCCTTGCGTGTGGGCTCGCTCCGATCATTAGCACCATCCACTGATAACTTCGCCCTCACTTTCTCTTTCTTCGCGTTGTTTTAAACTTTTTAAAAGTTTGAGATCGATATGCCTTTAAAATTAGCTCGATTTTTTACTTCTTCTAATTTTTGTCTTAATCTAAAAAGGAGGATTTATACTCGTTTTTAGATGTAATGCCCGAACCTGAAAGGAGTCAGGTACGAATTTAACTACGCTTACACCAATCAATTGCTCAAAAGTTAACTGGAAGAAATCCCTTATAGGTGCAAGAAAACCACAATAACCACCCTATTAATTAAAGTCAGAACGAAAAATTAAGCCCTATTTCACTCAAAATTAAACACTTGTTATGACTACAAATATCACAACACTCTCTAGCATAGATTACTTGACACTATTATAGTCGATACTTCACTCATCACATAATATATCCTTACTTAACTCGACGAGTCTCACTGTATAAAGCTCACGCCGGGCCACATGGTCAAATGCTCACGAAATTTTCATCATCATCGTCGGCGGTCTACCTTATTGAGATGAGTTCGAGTGTGATGTCGACACTCAAGAATCTTCAAACCCAGTGGCAAGCCCTTTTATGAGGACTGTACCACTTACATGTTCATCCACAAGCACTGCTGTTGAGGCTGCAGCCTTACCTACTGACGGATTAAACTATTCAGCGCTAATCACCACACATTGTCATTTTACCTACGAAACATACATTCGACACATACCAGGATTCCTATGTTATTACTCTCACATCCTGGAACCTAAATGGTGCACTATGAAATGAGATAGGGATGTCGAGGTTCCCTTGAGGTCTACAGTAGGTACGGGCTTCTTCAAAAATTGACTTTACATGATTTTAAAGGGTCGACAATGCGTATTGTAACACCCCTGGAATTGCAGGCCGCCGTAAGCTAATGTGGTCGCTTATCATTAGGGGGGCCGTATGTTTGTTTGCCAATGACATGGTATAAAAAATTGGCAATTGAATGAGTGAAGTAATCTGTGCATTGATAGCGTGCGCCAGCCAATCAACCAAGTATCTACCGGCTGCCAACTTCTATAATGGGCGCCGTCGTTACAATTACAAACTCCGAATAAATGACACCTATAAAATTAGCATTTGTCGGCTTCGTTGTTATTGCGTTATACGTTTTACGTACTTTACATACTTTAAACGTTACATTGCCAAGGCTAGCTAGTTAAACCAAATAAAAAAGATCCTCCCATTTAGATTAAGACAAAAATTATAAATAGGTAAGAGGTGATTTTTTGTGAAATATTTTCGAGAATGTTAATGTTATGTGAAAATTTCATATTTTTTCTTTAGTAAATCTCGAAGATAAGGACCCCACGACTCTAACATAAATATAATACATGCGCGATATACCGATGGCCACGTTTAGTGTCAGTAAGTAAGTACTTTTGTTGCAATATCCAATTCACTTATTAATATTTGATTGAGCTTTACGCCTTTGACCAACCCGTGCAATAGCATATTGGAATGTAATATGCAACATGGGAATTGCAACGTTTCATCTGAGATAATCCAGCAGCTGGCTTTGAGTTCGTGTGATCAAAGCTGAATCTCTCTGAATTATATAGACTTTAGGGAGCTCCGTGACATATCCTGATATGTCCAGTCCACCTGCTATGAAGCGGTATTCAGATTTCATATCTGTTATGGTTTTTTGTTATCGTTGTGATACGGTTGCTCGAGCTTATTGGTGCGCTACAATTCGAGTCAGAAGGCATCACGTTCACACTCTGATAAAAATTTCGGGGAGTATGCGATGGGATTACATAACCTATCCCCCTCTCCGTTCCCGCCTCCCTCTAGTCCCACGGTGGCACGTGGGACTAGACGCGGACTTTCGTTTTACCATTGCGTCTGTACTCTGCCACTGATTCGCGCTAAACGCTATGAATCCAGCTTTAACGTGCGATAAGGAGTGGAATTCACTTCCTGCAAATCAATTCCCAGTCCATTACAACTAGATTTTTTTTAAATCGAGAGTGTATCTAGATAGCTTTTAGGTCATGTTCCATCCTAGACTGCATCGGCACTTACCATCAGGGCGCGTAGCCAACGTACGAATCGTTATCGCTCTTAAGCATATTGTGGTCATCTCACTCTTCCAAACTAGTGCGACAGTGACAGTTATGTTTCGTTCGCTACGGAGCGTTAACGATTGCACGTTGGCTACGCACCCAGATGAGTCAAATACTTACCTCTTTTCAATAAAAAAATCAATGTTGCATTCAAATTCAAGGTCTGACTATTACACAATATTTAAGACATTCGGGGAATTCAAGTACATATACGCGACGCATGTTACGAGCATAGCAAAAATAAATGTAAATCAATCATCATTCAGATCATATCGTAGGCACCAATTACCATAGCTAATGCGCTTTATCACGCAAGTTCCGTATACACGGTATACCTGTAGGCTGTAACACAGATGGCGTTATGGATGTCAACTACTGGATGTAGCATATACGAGTATAGAGTAATACAACTCACGGTGACGTAGGTGCTCCTGTTCACGATACACACACATATGAAAATACAAAAACTGAGATCTTGGGGAAGAACGGGCTGTTGTAGTATAAAACGATTTAATACAGTAGTGCTGCTCGCGACGTAATATTACAGAAATAAAAACGTACCTACACAGTACACATATGTATACAAGCGTGAGCACCCTTCGTAAACGGTGCCTGTGATCTAATCCCTGAATGAATAAACCTGCGCCTTAATCATAAATCACTAACCTTGACGGTGTTAAATGTTGGGCGTGGCCATTGGTATGAAATAATATTACTTATTCTGAGGTTTAGTTGCGCTAATGTGCATTCGCGCTACATGAAAAATTTCGCGCGAGGTGAGGTGAGAAGGTGGAGTATTACTTCTGTATACGTATGACATCTCGTTGTAAACGTATTTACTCGTCGAGTATTCTTCATAATGTGGACTCTAAGGGAGAATATCTATGGTTATTTGATAAAGTACAGGGTCTTTATATTGTACAACTGATTCACCACTAAAGCTCCATTTTTACATCGCAATATCGAAGTGGCAAGTATTAGATCAATTTAGTAATTTTATTAATAATATTTCGCCAGCGGTAGGTAAATACAATCAATTTTAGGTCAATTTGGTAGACCTTTGATGATTCCTTTAAGTAGGTCAAATGCTTACCATTGGTGACTACGCCGCAGCCAGAGCATACTAATATACAATTATGTGTATACATGTCATACAAGTAATATGTACTATTATTTACATTCTTTTGCTTTCATAAGAATATTTAAAACCATAAACATAATTAATATCAAACTTATTACAATAAAAGATAACCTAAAATTAAAACTAATGTATGTAATGTCCTATGCTCGTAACATGCGTCGCGTATATGTACTTGCCAACACAAAGTTTGGAGGAAGGGTACAATCATCTCGCGTATCATTATCAGATTTTCTTCATCCAGGTGATCTGGTCAATTTAAGCACCTGCTTGGTAACATGGGTACCTATATATGACATATTATCAAAATAAATAAAAACAAAATTGACTTACTGTTTTGTCGTAATCACTCATTTAAAACAAAGAATTTTTATTATATGAAACCATTATGAAACCTTTAATTTCACTAAAAACCATAGGACCTGTAGGTTTCATATTTCAGTGCTAAAAACATTTTTCAAACTCACTGACACAACACATGCGCAAATGCGCAGAGAGTTTTTTTTTACATTATTGACCTGAATACGAGCCCTTTAAGCCAAGGGCATAGAGTAATTCAAGATCCTCTTTGCTTAAGGGCTCATTCCAACACTTTTATTTATGAGAGAGGAGCGATCACTGATAACCGAACCACAGAGTTTTTCACTCATAATTTTAAAACTATTCTTTGACAATGTGAAAAAATAATGAATGACGTTACTTGACAATTGGTTACATTCGTCCAAAAAGCTTTACAAGCTGCGGGTCTATTTTCTTCTAGCAAGTATGTCCTTGAAAAGAAATCATAAGTGCGCCTTAGGGCTCGGTAAGATTAATTTATTTAACGATCTACTATATATAATATGCGCACCTTTTAAAATGTAGGTAATTGTTGTTGACATAATATTCAGGGTCTGAGAGTATGCTTATCAAAAAACCGAACGCGAGCTGGCGTAGTCGCGTGTGCAGAGAGGTACACAAGCAGTTTTTGATATCCGAACGCCACCCACTCATCTCTGATTATTTACGGAGCTACCTCGCTCTGCTGGAAGAGCGCAGGCGTTACTTTCTGGAAGGCAGGAGTGTCATCCATCCGCTTAGCATGTTCAGGTTTGGAACTACATTGTACTAGCCTCCGCTCGCTAATTGTTCCGCGTGGAAGTCGTCAGAACTTTCAACCCCATTTCCACCCTCATAGAGTCTACCCTTTCATTCTTCTGTTCTTTCAAAACCCTTGGTAGATGTGCAACCATCTTAGCTCAGCAGCTTACGCTGTGCATTGTCTGTAAATATTTTTATTTATATTTAGAAGTTAGAAATATAGGTAGGTATAATATATGTTATTTTATGACTACTCAAGAATCTTTAATTATAATGCCGCTTTTTTCATTGCAGCCTTTTTTGGAAAAGCTTAATGATATTCGTTAACCTTGCTCATATTGTAACGGCGACCCTGCGATTTTGTATCATAACAGATCCTTTCAACATGTTATATCTTGAAGACTGCGACGTAATTCTCATGGGTATCCAAATTATATGCCTAATCGACATAATAATATGTTTTAACATCGGTATTTTGAAGAGCGAATCAGCGTTGATTGTACTTGACCGTAGAAGAATTGCGAGGTGAGATTTTACTTATCATACCTACTTAATAATTAATATTGTTAACACAGCGTCGAACTATCCAGTGGCGCCCACGTTAGGGGAATTATTTTGTAATAAACCAATTAAATTCTGTATAAATCAGTATAATAATATTGCTGTCCTACTTTTTCCCCAACTCTTGTCGCAAAAAATTTCGACGGAAAAAATGACCATCGCGCGGTTTTATCTCATCTACTTATTCTGAAAATATATTTTTGTGTAGAATTATGCTCGTCTGATGCCTTAGCTACCTATATCACTAGCTTTTTAGGGTTCCGTACCCAAAGGGTAAAACGGGACCCTATTACTAAGACTTCGCTGTCCGTCCGTCCGTCCGTCCGTCCGTCCGTCCGTCCGTCTGTCACCAGGCTGTATCTCACGAACCGTGATAGCTAGACAGTTGAAATTTTCACAGATGATGTATTTCTGTTGCCGCTATAACAACAAATACTAAAAACAGAATAAAATAAAGATTTAAATGGGGCTCCCATACAACAAACGTGATTTTTGACCAAAGTTAAGCAACGTCTGGAGTGGTTTTTTTGCATTATGGTACGGAACCCTTCGTGCGCGAGTCCGAGTCGCACTTGCCCGGTTTTTTTATACGAAAAGTAAGTATACTGCTACGGTATGCAGAGTAACGATATACAGATGAAAATGTGTGAAAAATCAAGCCAACTTTAATATTCTAAGGTTTTGGTTGGAGTCTAATGTCTAATGTAGTAGTAGTAATAGTAATCACTTTATTACACAACACAGGTTTACAAAAATAAATTACAGTAATGGAAGTATAAAGGCGAACTTATCCCTAAGGGATCTCTTCCAGCTAACCTTCGAAATCCTTTAGTCTTTTTAATGTATCCCCTTCAATGTACCTACCGCCTAGCCCCCTATTAATGTACCTACCTGTAAGTTACGACGAATCAGCATTCATCAGGATACGGGCGCTGACCGCTATTCTATTTCACAGGGCATACATTTTTAGCTACTTATTACCAGATCTGATATCATCCATTCCGGTTTCCTACGTTTTGCTTATGATAAGAAAAAGGGGGCGCAAGGATATGTTGATCCCAGACTTCCTACCTTTAGTTCGGGGCGTGCGGATATTCACTATTCTGAATGACCTTAGGACTCTCATACAGGTGCGCTATAAAGATCCATGTATGTAATTTTCGAGCAGGCCGCGTAGCCAAGATGCCAATCGCTTACGCTCCGTAGCGATCAAAACGCAACTGTCACTATCACACTAATATGGAAGAGTGATAGAGAGACATACTCGTAATGCTTTTCGTTGTCGAAGCGATAGCGATTGTAACCTTGGCTAGACCGGCAGTAAATAAATAAATAGGTAGGGTAAATGTTTTTAAATAAGTAATAAAATTTACGGTTGTTACCTGGTAACAATTTTTTTTTTTTTATATAATAGACCTTGTCAACAACCGGCAATGTAGCTTAGACTATGCCAATTTAATGAACTACATTGTTGTAATGAACCTATAGGTTAGGTTAGTAGTAAGTAGTAAGTTTTTTCATGTAGACTAGACAAAAAAATTCAAAATCGCTCTCGTTCTTGATGCGACTGGCAAATCATATTACTTTTTGGCAACTGGGTTTTTTAACCTAATTAGACCCCGCTGAAATAGAGGGGCTACCGCGAAAACCGAAATTCACAAATTGCGGGGCTCTTTCTCTTTTACTCCAATGAAGGCGTAATTAGAGTGACAGAGAAAAATGCCCGCAATTTGCGAACTTCGATTTTCGCGGTTATAGCCCAGAATTTGCCGGTTGCTTGATCGAATTCTTGACCGGAAATGAGATATTTGATATTAAAGGTCCCTTTTTTTAGTTTTTCGTAAATAACTCTTAAACGGTGGCGCATAGCAAAAAATGTTCTTACACATAAGTAATCTGCATAAAATTGCCTACAAGAAAGATTCCGTACAATTTTTCGCTAGTATCAATATTCAAAGAGATATTACGCGGGTTTTAATTATATTCACTTCTAAGGTCCCTTTTTTTAGTTTTTCCTAAATAACTCGTAAACGGTGGACAATATCAAAAAAAATTGTTAAACGTTAATAATTTGCACAACATTATTATTGTGTACACTTTTCGCAGGGATAAATATTTAAAAAGATAATAAAGAGGGAAAGTTAATTAAAATAAATTCTAAGATTCCTTGTTTTTATTTTTTCGTTAATAAATTGAAAAGTATGACTCAAAGCAAAAATAGATCTTGCACATAAATAATAAACATAAAATTTCCTACAAGAAACATGTAGAACACTTTTCGCTATGATCAATATTTAAAAAGATAAAGCAGCGGGTAAGTTAATTATGATCAATTTTAAAGTCCCTTTTTAGTTTTTTTTTTGTAAATAACTCGTAAACGGTGTCCCATAGCAAAATTGGTTTTTAAGAATAAATAATCTACATAAAATTTCCTCCAAAAAACATTTTGAACACTTTTCTCTAGGATCAATATTTAAAACGATATTAAAAGAAGAAAGCTAATTACAATCAGTTCACATGTCCTTTTTTTAGTTTTGTCGTAAATAACTCGTAATGGTTGCCGGATGTAATTGACCAAGCATCATTTCATTTTGCTTAATTAATCATTATCTTAACTGGACCCGCGTCGCAACGGGTTGTTATCTACAAAGGGTTCATTTTTACCTGCTCCAATACCTACTGTTATTTTATGGAGTCACTTCCCCATCGCTATTTCGTGTTATCAGTGCAAATACCACAAACAATAAATACCTAGTAGGCATAAAAGCAAAGCAAAGCTTCACCCCGGAATTTCTTAACAAAAGTTAAAAGTTAAAAAATTCAAAACTCGAAAACTACGAAATGTCGGTTAACATACCTGGGATATATTCTGACAGCCCACGACGCGCGGAATCTAAAAAAAAATTTTACGTCAAGGTTTGGACCACCTTGTATGTGAAACGCGATTGAATTGCCTGTAATAAACCCGTAGGGGTCGGATCAAAAATTAAGTAATTAGTCCGACTCACGCTTGACTGCATATTTCTGATAGGTTTTTCTGTCATCTATAGGTAACGAAGTATTTCGTACATTTATTTCATAATTTTAGATCGAGTAGATTCGGAGATAAAGGGGGGGG
Organism: Cydia splendana; assembly: GCF_910591565.1. Lineage (NCBI taxonomy): Eukaryota > Metazoa > Arthropoda > Insecta > Lepidoptera > Tortricidae > Cydia > Cydia splendana. Next base: position 7,387,249 of record NC_085987.1, on the reverse strand, counting down.
GGGGAATGGTCATTTTTTGGCTATTTTCATAAATAATTTCTAAACTATTCATTTTAAAATTACAAAAAAATATATTTAATTACACAAACGGGTCTACCGCGATATAATTTCATTGTTTTTACCTTTAATTCCGACGTTTCAGCTGAGTTGCACCAGCTGTGGTCACGGAAAGACTGACGTCCCAACAAATGTCAACGGAGATATTAATAAAACACCACTAAACTACCCGAAATTTGTTTATAAAAATGTTCGGGGTAGACAAAGAAATTGTAGCTACCCGTTAAAGTTTAATGTTTATTGTCCACGGCACGACACGCAACACTCACAGTATCCGTACACTGGTCCGAAGATATATCCGCTGGTTTCAACATTTGAATCACTGGTCCCCAAGTCGTCTGGTCACTGGTCGTTTGTGTAATTAAATATGTGTACAAAACGCGAGAGTTTAAAGTGTTATATTACAAAAAAATATATTTGAGTTTCTCAAAATGAGCTCTTTCATTCTTCGAGCAACACCGGCTTCCGACACATCGGAAGGGAGGGGCCCAAGCGATATCTCACCGTACAAATCTTTCTGCCATTTTTCGCGGGGGGAAAGGTGGACACAGTCGCACTTCTCACACACTTACATACAAAATCCAATCTGTAATGACGACACAAAAACATAGAAAATGACACACGTCAAAGACAAATCTTGCAAACCTCGATCTCTTTTTGTGTACGGACGAGTGACAAGTGTCACAACACGCACACTAACACATTTTCGTTGAAGTATGTTATTGTATTCTGAGAGATGAGAAGTCGGATTTGTCGCTCGACCGATCCGCAATTTGTACTGAGCGAGCAAAATCGATAAATCCAACAATTACATGAGACTAAAATATAATAATTGTGTTTGAATGTAATTAAACGTATGATATGTAAAAAAAAATATTACATGTGAAATGTAACACTTTCTTTTTGTAAATTTGATGTCCCCAACCTCTTTTTATAACCAAAAACCGAGCAAACAGGCATTTTTGTGCAGCAGTGTTCACGCGCGCGTCTGGACTCGGTCTAGTGAAAAATCCAAGTGCAACTAGTTTTATTACCCGCGCTAGATTAGATTGACGCGCTAATCTTGTACCTCGGCAGAGGGGAAATAGTGCGAATGCCGCCTCCCTTCCGTGTTGCTCGAAGCTTTCATTTGATATGTAACACGATATAGTTTAAAAAACATTATTTTTTAATTTTCTCATTTACCCCCCTAAAGTGGCCTCCGTGTTTAAAATTCATTTGTTTACGTAAGATGTCCGTCAAATTTACATGTGTGTACCAAATTTCAACTTAATTGGTCTAGTACTTTTGGAGAAAATGGGCTGTGACAGACGGACAGACAGACAGACAGACAGACAGACAGACAGACAGACAGACGCACGAGTGATCCTATAAGGGTTCCGTTTTTTCCTTTTGAGGTACGGAACCCTAAAAAGGGACCTTTAATATCAAATGTCTCACTTCCGGTCACGAATTCGATCAAGCAACTGGACAACAAATAATCGGGTTCAGCGGGGTCTAATTAGTTTAAAAAACCCGGTTTCCAAAAAGTTATATGATTTGCCAGTCGAAATCTATTTTTACAAAAATATGACCAGTCTAATGTTTGTTTTTGTTTATTTCATTTAGTTTTATTGAATAAAGCACTAAATTCAAATTATATTTACGACTTACTCGTATTTCACTCACTCTCACGCGCCACCTTTTGTGAATCAACTCAAAAGTCAGTGATTCAGTATGATTATAGGTACAGTCACCTACAATAATAATAATATGTTACTCTTCGAAGATCATGTCAGATATTTTTGCGAGCTTCGTTGTGTAACTTATATTATTGCAGGTGACTGTACCTAATTAACTGTACATAATTAATTGTACTGTACATAACAGCAAACTTCTCCAAAGGGCCTCTACGTGTTGGATCTGTATCCCCACGCACGCCTATCAAATGACCGGGATGTATATACCCGTGAGTTTAGAAGAAATATGTTACTCTTCGAAGATCATGTCAGATATTTTTGCGAGCTTCGTTGTGTAACATATTATTGCAGGTGACTGTACCTAATTAAACTGTGTTTCTTTGGCAGATAGTGACTACTTCGCACCTCTGGTACCGAGTTATCCGGCACGTATTTCTTGTCATGCTTGCTATACATTGCTTTACCTGCTTTTTCTATATACCCTCGTGTTTGGAACATTATGGTAAGGTGTTATTTAATCACGTCCTTGGTTACCAAGCAACATCCCAGCAATAAGAGATACTTTTAAAGCTAATTTAACACTTTCTTGGCAGTTTCCGGGCATGTTCCAAAGGGATTCACGGGGTTCCTCGATACACTCAACGTTTCGCGTGCTTTCTATGACGTCTCGAGCAAGGAACGCTACATAAAAGCCATGTTTGTAGCTGCGTCTGCGTTTTGTAGTAAGTTCATTTTTACAAACGTTTTTAATTGTATCGTGTTTGTTGAAAAAATATTTGTCTGTATTTAATTTGAGGTAGAGTTTGACATACTGAACATACTTAGGTATATGAGTAGGTAAATAAAAAGAATATAATGCGTACGTCCGACATATTTCAAAATTATATAGAATCAAAATGCATCTCTGAATCCTGAACCAAAATCTGCCTTCACGCCTGCCACTTCTGCCAACGGTCATTGATCAGTCCTTAAAGTACATAAGATTATGAAACTAATTTCGTCTACAGGTACTGGGTTCAACATGTTCAAGACCTATTATGAGACCGAGATAGTAGTCAACTCATTTATAATGTTATTGGGAGCCATGTTCAAGATGTACTCAATTGGTAAACAAATGACGTTACTGTTTTGTCCTATTTAGGCCGTTCCCGGTACGGCTAGGTAATTACTTTCATTGGTTCAGTAATCCTAAATTAAATTTGGCCTCCGACACGAGTCCTTACGAGTAGACTGTGCCCCCTTTCCAAAGACATTATAAAACTAAAGATAAGTTATACTCCTACATAGAAGCACAAAACTACTTCCATATTAATTTCATTTCATACGAATGTCACCATACCACGGACCTAGAGAGTAAACCGGACAGAGTACATTAGCCAAAAAGTGTGTCCACATGAGAAGTCAAGGTGGGCCGTTGCATCTCTTTCTAATTAGGGTGACCATAAGTCATATGTATGTGGGATATTAGGATAACATTGAATATATAGTTTGGCCAGGATCTTTTCTTATTCGTGCATAGTTATAGAGAATCATACTGTATTTTCGCTGTACTAGTATTGTGGCCTGAAAAGGGATGGATATAGTTTTTTTTCTCTTCTGTAAAACGCTTCACACAACCTTAGGCACTTAATTTAGTTGTTCTAAAAGCTGTTGCTAATAGGCGCACTGGACCACGAACATGGTGGATCGTCTGGAATGTGGTCCGCCGTAACGTCTGTCAAGAACACGGGTATGAGTGAGAGAGATAGAGAGACAGATATGGTGACAGAACCAGAGGGTCTACCGCGAACCAAGTTCGACGTGTTGCCTCTCTGTCACACTTACGTACGAATTTACAAGTGCGACAGAGAGACAAAATGTCGAAAGTGGTTTGGGGTAGGCCCTCAGGGCAGTGGGGGATTTACAGTATTTGCCGTCCTAGGCCCCAGGCCCTGTAGCAAGCACTAGACGCCCCTTTCTCAGCACCCATCATATAGACTGCCACCCTAGGCCCGGGCCTACTCGGCCTTAGAGCAAATCCGCCACTGCCTCAGGGTCGCGTGGATCCGCTACGTCCGTTTGTTATAGTTTTTAACTAGGACGCTTGTCACTGGAGCATAAATTAAATTAAAAAAATAAATATCATTTATTATCAGGCGACTAAGGCCCATAGATACATACCTTACAAACTAACATACGTACAATAGTAAAAATCTTACAAGCTAAAAATTATTTCGGCGTCACCGAAAACCATAAACACCGAAGTTCGCAAATTGCGAGCATCTTTCTCTGTCACTGTAATTACTTCTTTATAGGAGTAAAAGAGAAAGATGCCCGTAATTTGCGAACTTCGGTGTTCACGGTGGTAGGCCATCTGTGCGAAAAGAGAAGAGTCGTGAAATGTAAAGAAACTGTGAAAGAAATGTGCCGTTCCCAGTAAATTTTCCAAAGAGGGTAAGCCCTCATACGCACGAGCGCTTTTTCAACGCGCGTTAAAAAAGCGCGTTAGAATGAAACAAATGGAAACATGTGTATTTGTTCACACGATGGTGGTGGCGCTTTTTATCAAGCCTTGTTTTTTTTTTCGACTTTAAGCGTTGGTCGTTAAATCGAATTTAGCGTGTGAACGGATTCAACCCCTTTTGTAAAGCCCCCTCCAGACTATGCGCGTGAATCGCGGGCGAAACCGCGAACGCGAGTGAGTGCGCTTCGCCCGCGATTCACGCGGATAGTCTGGAGGGGGCTTTACGCGCGTTGAAAAAGCGCTCGTGCTTATGAGGGCTAAATTCCCAGTAACGTTTCTGGTATCGTCCCAAAACTCAGTAAATTACGATAAACTTCTATTTTTCTTTTATTGTCTATGTGTTTTTTTATTATTATATATAACAATTTATAAATGTGTCTGTAATGTTTAAGGACTTTGGATTTCAATTATTGCAATTATTTATTCTGTATTGGCTCTCATTTCACCAATTTAAACATGCCGAAATAAATACATACCTATTTATGAAAACTTACGTTTAAGTACGTAATAAGAATTGTGTAAAACCATAAAGGAAGTGGTAAAACTGGTTCTCATCGTGCCGACATCATGGTCACCCTAATGAGTTTGACAATTAGTGTAGTAAATAAAGGTAGTGGACCCCGCAGTAATTCCTCAGCCAGAAAAAACTTTACAGTATGATAAAGTATCAATAAATAAAAAGTAATGTATAAATTTCCAAAGAATAATAATAATAGAATTAAAGTAAATACCTAAAGTCTTAAATCGTTAATATCTTTTTACGGAAAAATGCTCCGTTCAAACTTTCTTCACCAGACATATTCATGTAACTTATTGCAACAATATATGAAATATCAAAAAAAATCCCTGCAGAAATACCAGTATTAATAAAATAAAATTTTTTGGCGTGTCTTGGACCGGAAAATTGCTCAGTCTAATTTTTTCACTGGAATGCCATTTTATTGCCGTTTTATACCTACAAAATGAAAATCTAAAAATTTTCCACTCTCAGTTTTTAATAGTTCTATAATACATACATTTCGATACGCATTTTATTTTGGATTTTTTTACCCACTACGCCAAATTATATTCTAAGATCATATAAGAAGAAAAAACTGACAGAGCAATTTTCCGATGAAAATGAGCGTCAAAAAAAGGAAGTATCATAAAAAAATATTCTCATGTTTGACAAAACTTTTAGATTTTTTTCTAGTATCACATACTGATACAAATAAATTATTTTGTAAAATAATTTTGGACTGAGGAATTACTCGGTTCAATATATAATCAGATTTGTATTTTTACCTAACTTAGGAGTATTTTTTTTTTGGATATTTATAATGTTAGTCTCGGCTCATACTATACAATAACCAAGCTAAATTTCATCGACTGAGAAATTAATGCATGGGTCTCCATACAACAACTTGCTTCATTTACTACACTAAATGTCTAACTTGTATTTTTATCGTAAAATGTAATAATTGTGGCTTCCTTGTGAAACGATATTACACAATTAGAAATTATTTCACTCCCACAACCTTTAACGCAACATTTCTTCACCATTTTTAAGAAATTTTGCATTCACGTGTTTTGTAAATATGTCATCAGGTTAGGGATACCAATTAATATTCAAACTTACTACTACAATGTCTACCATATCAAAATTAGTGTTTTTTATTGTTGTGCACATGCTTGGTTAAATCAGTTAATAATATTGACATCATAATTATTTACAAATTTCCTAAAAGATATCAGAACCGTACTCTGAATATAGCACTTAAATAATATAAGAAGATATTTAATTTTAGTAGTATATTGATATAAATACTACCACAATGGTATATTTTTAACATTGGCAACATGTGCGAGTGAGACACCGCGGCCCACCTTTGCTATCTCAAGTGGACCGTTTTCTCTGTACTGGTACGAACGTCTTTCTGGCTCTGTGATAAGGTTCAATTTAGTATGGTAAAAAAAGTGACAGTTCACTCCTTATAACTCCATGCACCATACACATACCATGAAAGCACAGTGACCGTACTTAGTACTTACGAACCGTGGTAGTGCTTACCAGCATAGCATCAATGGCATGTAACTTTTCCTGATAAATTGGAACTACGGTTACCTACGGGCCAGTTCTCGCGAAGTATAGTCAACTGACTACTAAAGCTAATACCTACAAATATAGAATTTTTATAGTGTACTGGCTGAAAACGTACATGACCGTGTACAACTCGACTTTGCGGTACCAGGAGTTAGCGGATCAAGTTGAGGTTAGTCCAAAAACGAAGCACTTAAACATCTGCTAATCGGTCAATAGTAGATAGGACGCGTAACCAACGTGCCAATCGTCAACGCTCCGTAGCGTAGTCATCTCTCTCTATCACTCTTCCATTATAGTGCGACAGTGACAGTTGCGTTTCGTTCGCTACGAGGCGTTAACGATTGCACGTTGGCTACGCACCCTGTTCAACTTTTATATGGGAGGCGATAAATGTAAATAATTAAATAGTTGTTAAATAATTAAATAATTTGACGTCGGATATTGTGTAGGTGTTGTACATTTAATAGGTAAATTGAAAAACCCGATGCAATAAGTAGGTGAATGTTGTAAAATTAACAGCTGGCTGAGTTAGCCAACCATTTAGCTAGTCATAATACTCATAATCTTTATAGAATACGGTTTCAATAACACACAAATATATATAAGACCCTAACCATCCGTATACATATATGTATACGAAGAGCAAGAAAAATGCGTACAATCATTGTAATAACTACACTATCTTGTACAGAAATTCATGAGTCACCACCAGTTTCCTGGGCCACTAATGAGGCGTTTGCGTGACTACTACGAATATCGCTTCCAAGACCACTATTATAAGGACTCAGTAGCTCTCGGCTACCTCTCAGGTGCGTCCGTCGTGACTGATCGTAGAAAATGACATTTTTACAGGCGTCCACTTATATCTGTATCTTTAGGCATTTTCGGGTAGTTATAACATTTATTGGTTAACCAACCAAATACAAATAGTTATAACATTTATTGGTTAACCAACCAAATACAAAACCGCCTGGATCAGTCACTGAACCAGTGGGGAGACACTCCTGACTTCGGTCGAACTCGGTTCCGTTCGGCTCTGCATTGCTCCGAGCAATTATTAGGGTTGGCACCACTTGACTTCATTTTGCGTGCACGACCACAGATAAGATAATCACTTGAATTTTGACAACCCTAAATAGCCGAAAGGGATAGTGCCATATATTAGAAAGGGATAGCATGATTCGACCCTGAACCGCTGTCAAACTTCGGGTTTGTAGGAAGTGTCCTTTCTGTACGGTAGTACTATTATTTCTTCTGTGACTGAACGACCGTCAGGTCAAAGTCCAACCTACATTATTTGATCATGTAAAGTTTTCATCTACCCTCAACTGGCTTAAAGAGCCATTTGAGGGTAGATTTTGTTTACTTTTATTTAAATACCTAAATATACAGAGTATTTACAGTTGTTGATGACTCCGCATATTGATTGTATGTGTGTAAAGTACCGGCCGTAACCATGTACAGTCAACTGTAAAAATATGGGTGTACAAATAATCTCAAAAATATGTCCCATAACTCTTATGTCAGTGAATTAAGAACTATGGGACACATTTTTGAGTAAGTCGTCTACACCCATATTTTTACAGGTGACTGTACAATGTTAGAGATTGCATGTCAAATGTCTAAAGTGCATACTAAATCGGGGTTATTCGCGGATGGTCTAGAACGCAAAATGACTGGTGTAATATTTTGTCTATATCGCAATTAGTCTACATCGCAAACGGTCTAGAACGCAAAATGCCCACATTATTTTTTCCGTTTTATCTTAACTTTAAAGCGATGTCGACGGAAAAGCTCCTAACTATTCTGTGCTGTTTAGCCTTCGGCCATTTGAAGATACCTAACGAACCTAACCTATCTATGTAAAATGTGGTGATATAAAAAGTGGGCATTTTGCGTTCTAGACCGTTTGCGATGTAGTCGAGGGTGGAAGCCCTAAACGACGGCGTTGCATGAACAAAAGATTTCCTTTGGCAGGATTGGTCCTTAAGACCCAAGGATGGATTTAAGAAGTGGAGCCACCGAGATTTTTGATGTAAATTTTTAGGGGTGGGGGGGGGGGCTCTTGATATCTATATCATTTTAGTTACTAGGCCAAGTTGGTATCGTTTTCGTATAAATCGGGGATGCCGAATTCATTTATGATATCATTCCGGCACCATTCCGAAGTAAAAACACATAAAATATGAAAAAAACACTTTTTTTTTAATTCTTCGTCACGCTTAAACTGCTGAACCAATTTAGTTGAAATTTGGTATAGAGATGGTTTGAGTCCCAGGGAAGAACATAGGATACTTTTAATGTCAAAAATAATCCCTAAATGGTGTAAAAAGGGAGGTGGAAATTTGTATGGGGATTCAATAACCGCTGAACCGATTAAGATAAAATTTTGTATAGACATAGTTTGAGTCCCGGGGAAGAACATAGGATAGTTTTTATTCCAAAAAAAAATCCCTTAAAAATGAAATGTAAGGTGTAGGATTGTATGGGAAATCAATAAACGCTGAACCGATTTGGATGAAATCTATGTCTACATCTTTGATTTAGTTGAAAATGATACTAAACTTGACTTAGAACCCAAACTTAACGAATTATTAACCTCAGACGTCGCAGAAGTCTGGGTAGCTCCACTTCTTAAATCCATCCTTGGGTCCTAAGGACCAATCCTGCCAAAGGCAATCTCTTGTTCATGCAACGCCGTGGTTGACCTTTTTATGCTCTGAGCATACTCAACTAATGTAGACTAATTGCGATATAGACAAAATATTACACTAGTAGTTTTGTGTTGTAGACCATCTGCGATTGACCCCTAAATCGGAATGATGTCAAATGTCATTGGAAGTATTGAATTCAAATATAATATTAATATAATGATTGCGTAAATTATTTGCTTTTACAACAGTTTATTCTAAGATACAATCATTCATTGTATCTCCTGAATCCAGCTTTTCGTATTTTCCGCTCCGCTTACCTTACCAAGAATGTTCAGTTAATAGACAGTGTTGGTCTGCATTAGAAACTTGTAGCTGAAACGATGATTTTGTCTAAAACTTAACCATAAATGTTATTCCAGCACAACTTCGGGATGAGATACGTCTCAATACTTACCAGATTTTGGTGGACAAAGTGGCGGTCCTTCAGAATCTTCCGCCGGCATTCTTGGGCAGAGTCATGGGCTATCTTGAACATGAGGTAAGTAAGTACTCAAATCACTTACCGTACCAACTTACTCTTATATTCAATTTGGAAGATAAGGTAATTGGCCACCTGTTAGTAACTGGCCACCTAGAAAACTATAAACAGAATTCATTTTAGTATAATTAAGGTGGCTAGTTATTGAAGGCTGGCCAGTTATTGAAACCTTATACTAAAAAAAATCTGTTTATAGGTGAAACGAATTCATTTTTAGTTTAGGGTGGCCAGTTATTGGCCGATGGCCAGTTACTGGCGAATTACCCTATGAGTCGACTAAGGGGCATGGTGCATAGTTTGTCTCTACAGCAAGCATCCATCAGAGCAATGCGAGGTCGCCAAGTGGTTCGAGGATGCTCTTTCTTGTTAATTAATATCTATTTTCCCTCTCGCACCGCTTTGCTCCCTGGTGATTCACCGACGCCTGTTTCATTGCCACGTGTCAAATTATCGCTAATAGAATTTTATGTCTTTTTTTAAGATATTCTTACCTGACGACCTTGTCTACCATGTTGGGGACTTATGCAAGCACGTGTACTTCATTTGCACGGGGACCCTGGCTCTTTATACCGTGAAAGGAGTTGAGGTTAGTTTAAAAGCACATGCATATACATTAAATGTGGCCGCTAAAAGGTCTATCTTAAATAACAACTGAAACTAGCTACTGGAAATATTTAAACATCAAGAAAAAATATCACTTACCTACTACAACTAGTCGCCTTTTTGGGCAGCTTGTCCGTGTACATATAGGAAAAAAGTTTATAGAACATTTTAGTCTTTAAATATGATCAGGAATATACTGTTAAAATCTCTTTCTCTCTCTCTCTCTTGTGGGCACCTTGTATATGGCGTTTTAGAGAGAGAGAGAGAAAAGTTAAGACGAGTTAAGAGAGAGCTAGACCGACAAAAAAGAGAGAGAGAGAAAAGCTAACTCCGCTTGTTATACTTTCGTAGGGATTTGATTGTAATGGTAGAACATCCACACTCAGTCACTGTAGTTTGTGTAGTTAGCTATATCTTGTCACTATATGTGACGTTTTCAACTAAAAGGTACCACATTGTCGGCTGTCGATAAGGTTGATTTCAAATTGAAGCTATATGGAAATAGCGCCTTATTGACAACCGACAATAAGTACCCTTTTTGTTGAAAATGGACATATTCGTGTAGGCAATGCACTTTGAAGACGGCGACTTTGTCGGCGGGGTGTCGCTGCTGACGTTGAGCACCAGGCGCGTCACTACACTGGTAGCCATTGAAATCACGCACACCTATCGACTGAGCTTCGAGCATATGAGGTGATTACTGAAATGCTCATAGTTTCATTCGTAGTTTGTCTATTTAGGACATAATATACCGTAAACTCGTGTTACTTTGATCCAAAGGAGGGTAACTTTGACCCACAAGAAAACCTTATTTAAAAGGGTCTAGTAAAAACATTAAAACGTCAAAAGTGAGCTAAAACCACAGACAAAACATCCTCCAGACTTAGCATAGTCGCGCTACCCCCTCTGCCACGCATACGGTAATTTTACTCCATGTTCGAGTCGAAAGTGTCTTTGTGTGACGTCCGTGTATTTGAACGGACCAATCACGGCACGGGATCTCGCTCACCTCGTCCCGCGCACCCCCGCAATTTTGGCATCATCGGTTGCATGAAATAATCGCTCTAAACTCGAGGATTCCTAGTCTATGGCTAAAACTAACCTCATGTCATTTTTCCCTAATTTCAGTGCATTAATATGACCTGGACCGAGTAAATCCCAATGGCCAAAGTTACCCTCCAGGGCTAAAGTAACCCGACTTTACGGTATATGACTAATAAACCCAGAGCTATAGCAATAATTGGTTTCAATGTTGTTTGTGTTCTCATATAGAAAAGCAAATACATTTGAAACAGTTCTATGAATAACGAAATAGGTAGGTATCATCATCGATTATTAGGTCATTCCACGCATCAAATAATGACAACACTTACTTAACTATACTGAATCTATAATTCGGATATCTAAGTAGGTACGTGTGTGATGTACAGTTAATAGTTAAGTACCAATATTACAGAGAGCTCGCCAAGCTGAACACGGCGTTGCTGGACCGTATCAAGAAGGAGACGTACAAGCGCTTCACACACATCACGCACATCGACGACCTAATCCTCCGGGAAGGACCTCCCGTGGACAAACATTAGGATGGAAGTACCTACCTAATGCATCACCATACAAATGTATACTTCTTTATCGCCACTTGCACCATCCTACTAACCAGGGGTTAACCCTTTAAACCTTCAACCCAGTGTCAAATTGTAACTGTATCTTATACCTTTCATCGTGCAATTCTTGTATAATTTATTTATATATTTCGGGGATCTCGGAAACGGCTCTAACGTTTCGCTATATGGGGGTTTTCGGGGGCGAAAATTCGTTCTAGCTAGGTCTTATCTCTGAGAAAACGCGCACTTGTAAGTTTTTTATATGTTTTCCTAGATATTAACCACTGATAGTGTGGTGTCAGGTGTTTCAATTAAAATTATAAATGTGATGAGACCCTAACTCCAAGCCCGTACAGCAGGGGATAAACTGCGACCTGACCCTGACATTTAGTAAAATTGAGTGTATACCAATTAGCCGGGAGTCCCATCTGGATTACCTTCGACAAATCCGGGTGTCCAGCCTCCGACCATTCCTTAAATTGAAAGGATCCTTAACATTAAAAACAATGTCGGTTAGACTAGACTGGTTACTTAATACTTTACCTATACGTAGGATGCCAGTTTGGTCTGGTATCTTATTTTCAATTGAGATTAAATTTGAATATTATATGTACTAGTCTATTACTGAACCAGCGAGCTTCATCTTAAGGCCCCTGTACACAATGGGCCAGCGGGGGCCATTCTGGGGGACGCATTTATGCGTTAGAGGGAGCAAGTGATATTGCTATCTCAGTCTACCGCATGGCTGGCCCCTTGGACTGGCCGGCGCTGGCCCATTGTATACAGGGGACTTTAGGCGCTGTTTTCACTTTCCATCAGATGTGATTAGGGCCAATCGCCGATCAGTTTATTATAAAAAATGTATACCTATTGATGTGAAATGAGATTAAAGAACGGTTATAAGAGAGATGAAAAACGAGTGATTTTAATGTAATCATAACCATTTAGGTTTTCGTTACGACTATGGTATTACAAGATGTTCTTATATTTAGTCAGTACAGACATGGCCCTTACTAGGGCGCGACAACATCTAATACCTTTAAACGAGCAATTCTTCTTTATTTATATATATATTTCGGTGATCTCAGAAACGGCTCTAACGATTTCGATGTAATTTCCTATATGGGGTTTTCAGGGGCGATAAATCGATCTAGCTAGGTCTTATCTCTTGGAAAACGCGCATTTTTGAGTTTCTATATGTTTACCGACCAAAGCTCGGTCTCCCAGATATTAATATTTAATCAGAATACAGACATGGACCCTAGGGCGTCACAACATATATGTAACAACAAGTTTATTTAAAATGAAACAAGGAAATAAAAATACTTATATGAAGAGAGTTGGTTGGTAGTGGTTGGTTAGGGCTAGGGCTGCGGTAGGGCTGACCCGTCGTCAAAGCCTAAGGAATTTTTTTGTGGATTTAAATCTGTGCCGTGTGCCGCGGATGCACATGCTTGTGGCTCTGATTATCGAAATTGTGATTTTTGATCTAAGCCAGCCCAACATATAGGTATGATAATTGATGTAAAGTCAATGTGGCTAATTCCGTCATAGGGACTATTCCGTCCACTTATATTTCTTTGATTTTCAATCGTAGGGGAAAAACGATTTGATTTTGATTGCTGAAACTAAAAGTAATCGCTGCTTTGTCGACGAAATTTTCAATGTTGTTCGTTGTTCGAGAAAAACGCTAGTGGACGGAATAGTCCCTATGACGAAATTAGCCACATTGACCTTATCCATGAACACATTATGTATACTAGGTACTAAAAGCGGGTTGCAATACTCACAATCTACAAACTGATCTACGTCAAATATGGCGGCGGCAGCTGTCATCCCATGTTATACGTAACTGTCAAACTTTTCACACAAGTACATTTTAAGGATGACGATGACTTTGATAAACGGTTTTTGTGTAATCAGCCGTAAATATATGAGTATGTAGTAGGTAAGCTGCGGGGGCATGCAATGAGTTTTATAGTGCACAAAAGTAGAACTGAGCCATAATAAATTCGTGGTGATAGCCATACAATTACAATATTTATTTATGTTATGAAGTGTACAGTCGAGGACATAAATATGTATACCTACATTTTTTCACCTTATTTCAATGGGTTAAGGTGAAGAAATGTATACATATTTATGTCCTCGACTGTACCTATCCACATAATAGATCAAGGGCACCATAGGTCAGCCAGGAACCTTTGACCAGGCTTTCGTGTCTTATTTATGGCTCTATAAATATCAAACTTAAATTATCATATATAAACATGCGGGTTATTTATATACTTATCTCTCCTAACCTTTACTAACATAATTAAGAGTAAAATGACAGTAGTTTGAAAGAACATATTTGATTTAGACAGATTTATGTGGAAAATCATGAACGCAACGTAAATAAATATGTAAATGTAACGTTAATTCATAAAAAATTCCAGGTATATGTATAGATACCTAATATTTCTATTTATTTTTCCCTCCTAGATGTTTCCTTGAGACCTGCCAATGAGATACAACGTACCTACACAAAGGATATCTTACGCCATCATCACATCCACGGGCGTCGCCAAGGCTGCCCCACCTCGACCCGCTCTTGATCAAATAATCACACCTTCGCTGCATAAGCTCGAGTACTTTCGGAAACCTTCCACTAGTGTTGGTTAAGACTCAAGTCCTTTGAGCCCTCTGCTTTAAGACTCGACTCAGTTTTGCAGACTCTTATAATTAAGACGAAACTCTAGTTCTTTTCAACTTTTATAGACCCGTCTCACCGGAGTCTTTGTTCGGAGGCTCGCGTCCTTTTGAGTTGCGTTTAAAAAAGACGCTATAAAAGGCTCGACTCGGACCTAAAAGACTCTGAAGTTTTTAAGCATTGAGTCTCGGAAAAACGAGTCGTGTTCAAATTTAGATTCAAAAGCAGGGCTCGGAACCGGTATTGAAATACCTGTTAATATCGTTCCAAAACCGTTATATTATTTCGTTCATTGAAAAACCGGTTAATTGATGGAACGCGAACTAAAAAAATACTTTCTCTCACCTAACCGGTCAGAAGAGGGAACGGAATTTTATGGTTCGCAGGGAACGATATAATACCGGTTACTCTTGGCTTTCGGAGACTCTCGGTTAAACTCGTTGTCATACGTGAAAGAGATAGCAATACTTACTCGTTCTATCTCGCTTCGATATTTTCAATTTAACCGGATAATTTTATGTTTAGATATGCCTTATTACCTCTCACGTCGCTATCCGGACAGCCTGGAAAGAGTTATAATGACGGGCAAAGTTGAAGGCACGAGACCTCAGGGCCCTCCTCCTACTAGATGGTGTGCTC
Organism: Cydia splendana; assembly: GCF_910591565.1. Classification (NCBI taxonomy): domain Eukaryota; kingdom Metazoa; phylum Arthropoda; class Insecta; order Lepidoptera; family Tortricidae; genus Cydia; species Cydia splendana. The sequence continues at coordinate 7,372,197 of NC_085987.1, read as the reverse complement.
AAATTACGGCACCTATGCAATTAAAACTGCACGTGGCCATGCGCTTGGCGGGGAACAGAACCCTATGGAGGAACCTGGTCTTCAACAGAAGGATATGATGTCACGATCCTCAGTATTGAGGGACCGACTAAAGATGATGCCTTATTAATAGAGTGGTTTCTTATATTTTAAGCAAAGTAAAAAAATGTACTCAGAACCTCCTTATCTTGCATGACGTAGTGTCAAAAATCTAATATCCTGGGTATGTTACTCAATTACATGGCACTAAAAGTACGGTTTAAATTGTTTGTTATTTTATTATCGTACATGGAACTCGGGTAGGTAAACTAACGCACACAACATTCAGTCATTCGACGAACGTTTCCAAACTATCATTAATTCCGGAGCACACAAGTGCTTTACAAACAAAAACATGAAAAAGTTCAAACCAAATAGATTTATGTCAAAGGGAAACATCATCATATCAATGAAAGCAAAATCAACAGAACGTTCCATTCATACGAATTTGAAATGTCACCAAACTATCCTCGCCTACTCGAAGCTTTCTATACCTACAAATAAACATATAGCCGGTCAAACAAGTTTGTCAGTAGCAAAAGGCGCGAAATTGAAATTTTCTATGGGACGATTACCCTTCGCGGCTACATTTATTGAATTTGCCGCTTTTATCTACTGACGGAAATTTCTTGACAGACTATAGTTAAATTGTTCCTTTAAAAATAGAAAATGAAAAATTTTGTGCAGGTAGAAATGGCATAAAATTTTGCAGCCAGTTTTTTTAATCTCAAGAGACTAATAGTTACAATATAACTATATTAGACTCTTCAATAAACCTTCTTTAAAAATAAATAAATAATAGGAGACTACTTTAACAGGATTATAAACGGTTGACAAAGATCTGCTTATTAACCCATCAGAAATTCATCTGCAGAATTGCAAGCGTCCGTCTGGAATTCCAAGTGTATGAATACCGTAAGTTTACCATCAAGCGGGCTTTATGAGTTTTGCCTCCGATACCAAGATAAAAAAGTCGGCTGTAATATACGAGTAGCGGCTAGTGGACAGGCCCAATTCTGTCGCCATATCCGGTCGGAATAGGGAAGAGCGAAATCTGAATAGACCCCTTGGAACAGTCGATATTGTGATGTACCTATCGATAAAACAAATTATCCTATGTCCTTCCCCGGGCCTCTGACTAGCTCCATACCATATATTTCATCTAAACCGGTTTAGCTGTTTAAGCGTGAAGAGGTAACAACCAGCCAGAGTTATAATATTAGGATGTATGAGGTCCACTGATGAACGCGGCGAGAAGAGCAACAGCTTTCTAATATCAAATTCTATCATTAACTTATATCAATAAAGAAACAGCAAAAACAAGTAATGGTTTTTGATACCTACATATGTACATCCTACATATAATTTCGTTCTGAATGAGCGCTGTGGCGTCACTAATATTTATCTATATTTGTCACCATAGTGATTGATAAATTCGAGAACGGAGAGAAAACGCTACACAAACCTTGAGGTACCTGCATTGAAAAAATAAGGTCTATCGACTTACCTATGTAGCACTGCAACACATAGTGTTGCTCTACTACAAAATTTATTCCCCAATAATTATTTTGCCTCGATCAAATACTACCCTCTAACTTATAATCCAGTAACTTTGTCGAATTTTGTAACCTGGCTCTTTTGCGTCAAATCCGGTAGTTCTGATTTTTTGCAGACATGTTTATGATGTTGGCCCAATGAATAATCCAAGTTTGTGACTTCGAGCGCCGAACGCAACTTTGTCAACCCTGTTTTGAGGGGGGGGGGGGTACGATCTTGTTGCTACCGGGCCAAATCAGCTTTGATTGACCTTAGAAACAATTGTGCCAACCGGCATCGCCTGAGACAAAAGTAAAAGTGTATACTCACTGCACTTACTTAGCCTACGAATACAAGTTCGAAAACATTATACATTTTGGAATCATTTTCTCGGAAAATATTAGATGTACAGAGACAATTCTCATGTCTTATTGTAGCTAATTTAGTCTACTTTAAAAACGCCCTAGGAAGTTACTATCAAAAACTAGTACTTAAGGGTCATAATCGCCCAAATCTAAAATTATACGATTTTTGACAAAGTTGCGTTCGGCGCTCGAGGTCACAAACTTGGATTATTCATTGGGCCAACATCATAAACAAGTCTGCAAAAAATCAGAACTACCGGATTTGACGCAAACGCAAAATGTATAATTTTACTGTATTATTAGTTAATAAATAATAAAGTGTGCCGTTCCCTTCGACTCCACTAAAATTCCAGTACGTGAAATGACCCTCAATACTCATCACAACACTAGTCGCCAACACGACGCTCACCGGGCGTGCCGACCATTTTCCATTTGTGACTCATCGTTCCCAAAAAGCTTATATGTCATATTTTAGTTTCTGGACGTGGAACGTTATTGATATAAACATAAAGTTGAATTTGGAGTGCAAGTTTCCAATGCAATTACCTTTTTGAAAACGAGCGTCTCATTTTATTACGATGGGTATTTAATCGGAAAAGTTCGATTGACACCGGGTTTGACTCTGCGAGGCGCTAATGGCGGATAGATGTCATATAGTGGTATTAGTGGTCTTGTTTTGTTTATAAATATTTAGATGAAGGTTGCTATTTAAACTGAAGAGTCCAGTGCTTAATACAAGTAAAAATACATGAGTATCGTATCGCTTGGTTTACACATCCTAGTAGGAAGTTCCTACTATATTCCATTCCAGATGAGTACAGAAGGAAAAATGGTTCTTAATAGAGCAAATTTTACGTCATATATAATTATAGTATAAACTATAAGGTTTCAATAACTGGCCACCTTATAAGTACTAAAATGAATTCTGTTCATTGGTGAATAGAATTCATTTTTAGTTTAGGGCAGCCAGTTACTAAAAGTGGCCAGTTACGGGCGAATTACCCTATATCATTACGTCAATCAATAAGTAATGTCATTTAATAAGCACAGTCACGGGCTATAATTGTTAAGCCATTTAGGGATTACTTACTTTACATTGGAAATTTTATTCCGTTACGCGTTAGTATTGACAATTAAATTAGCTTGAACCCATGGTCTAATAAAACATGGTCTTCTCTTCCCAGAGTGACACGGGCCTACGTCACAATAACATTGCCACTTTATTTCAACATAACATGTTACATGGGTACATTATACCTATGGTTAATAAGTTAACATATATCTTTATAATTTTCATTTATATGTATTTTAAATTTTACAATAACACGTCTTTTTTAATTATTCGTTAGCAATATCTTCCGATTCACGAAAGAAATTTCAGACGTTCGGGTAATTCTGTTTACATTACTGGCAACACAGGATAGCGCTGTCACATTTGACAATTCGGATCTAGATAACTTCATGCCCTGACCGTCATCCTTGTCGAACGCGTGTTAATTGTTATTTCCTTCTCGCTCAGTGTCAGTAGTCGCAGTGTTTTCCAAACTTTTCACGTCGTAAGCTTGGTAATTAATGTGTAACTGTGAATTAGTTTTTCAAACGTTTGTCTTGTATAGATAAATAAAGTTTAATTTAATACATTAGATTTGTTTTATTTTACTATGTTTCTACATGAATAACTTAAAATTAATGCTGTTAAAATAATTTTCACCGTTGGTTAAAATTCTCCCACATTTTAAAGTTTGAGAACCTGTAAACAGCGCATGATGACGTAGGCCCGTGTCAGTTAGGTCATACGCGAATCTCGGAATAGAGTACCAGGCGGAGTATATTATTATACCATGCTTGAACCTTAAATGGATCAACGATTAAAGCATTATTAGCAACGTTTCTCTATACCAGACTATCTCTATACCAAATTTCAACTTTTAAAATGTGTTTTCCTTTATAAATTCGCCTTTAAGCTACCACGGTACAGCGGTACTCTGAATCTATATACTACGCACTCTATGAAAATATGGTCAAGGGCAACATTAATTTTTACACAAGAAAGTACCTACTGCAATACCTTTTTGGAAAAAAATCACTCTCATAGAGAAAACTTTGAACAAGCGAGGTGTTTCGTCAATCTCTTTTTCTTAATATGATAGTTGGACGATCACGAAACCCACTTTATACTCCAATATCAACGTTTTACTCAACCGTGCTTAAAGGAAAAAGATGGGTACCTAAGGGATTTTAAGAACTGATGATTTCGGACAACCTGTAGCCTATCCTAGTATACCTACTAGAAGGATCTCTACAAACGACGTATCTTTAGATTCCTCTTGATTGATGGAATATGTCTGCACTTGCATGACGTAAGAGGAAACTAAACAAAAAAAACCGGACAAGTGCTAGTCGGACTCGTCCACCGAGGGTTCCGTTCTTTTTAGGGTTCCGTACCCAAAGGGTAAAAACGGGACTCTATTACTAAGATTCCGCTGTCCGTCTGTCTGTCTGTCACCAGGCTGTATCTCATGAACCGTGATAGCCAGGCAGTTGAAAATTTCTGTTGCCGCTCGGTTCATAAGATACAGCCTGGTGACAGACAGACGGACAGTGGAGTCTTAGTAATAGGGTCCCGTTTTTAGTCTTTGGGTTACGAAATCCTGAAAAGTAGGTAGGGTGATTCGGGAGACGTGAGCAGGACTAACACTGCGCATTTCGTAAATTATAATCAACTGTTTCGTATCAGTATTAGTGAGGTTAACGTTAATTTTCTAATCGTGTTGAAAAAAAAGTTATTAATTTATGAACGACATGCATGGTCACCCTAAAATTAGAATGCTAAACTACTGATATTCTGTGTCTAATTGAATGTCATCACTGTCATCACGGTCTGGCACTGAAATATGAAACCTATGGAAGTGAAACGTCAACGAATAATGCGTGCCACTGTGACGTCATCTTAGAACTAAACATGGCGGTTTTAGTGCTGCCCAGAAGATTTTTACTGTTACTAGGTTTTATCGATACATCGATAACTTTTTAACGTTCTCGGCTCATTTTATTTAAAATACTAAGTATGTATTATTTGTGGAGTTTATGTTTTAATAGGAAGTAAGTAAATAAATAAAAATTCTTTATTAGTATATTGTTATGTGAAAAGATACTTTGATTGAGTAAGATGTGTGGAGTCTAGGACAATTTCGTGCTTCAAATTTGACAGGTAAACGAGATGACGCTGTACTACGCAATACATATTGCGATTTTTGCGGTAACTCTGATTTTCAAAAGTTGACGTTTGACAACTTAGTGACCGCAAAACACATGGCGCAGTACAGCGCCATCTGTTTTGGATGTCAGAATAAGTGTACGTGTTTTTCTTGGACTTTACCTCTCCATTACAATCAATTTTGTTGTGTTGCTAACCCTAAAGTCTGTAACACACTACCGCACTGCACCTCGACCTTGGTGCGCCGTATCTATAAGTGAGAGCGATACAAAATTCAAGCTTATTAAGCGACAGGTGAAAAAAAAAACAAAACACCTTCAGAACATTTTTTTTATTACAAAAATAAGGAATGACTTCCGCTCTTCAACTTCTTCAACATTTATTCAGCAAATAGGCCACAAGGGCATTTTTATACGTCAACATTGAATTTACATACAAGCAAAAATAATAACAATACATTAACCATTTTATAAATTACAACTATATGTAAGTATATGGTCTCTTAATGTCGAATTATATACAAAAAATATAATAATGATATAAAAAAGCCCGCAGGGCAGCTTGTGGAGTAACGACCCCACGGCCCCTAGTTACCCTAGTGCTCCCGAGAGTCGGTCAGGATCTCCATCTCCAGACACTTTCTTTTTATGTTCATTTCTTGGTAACCTATAAAAAATGATTTAATTATTAAATTAAGATAATTTAGTTGGTTTGAAGCGGGGTAGCATGATAAAATAAGAAAATATAAATAGGCAATCATAATATATCGATATCAAAGTCGATAAATAAAGTACAACCCTAGCTGAAATGTTTACATTATTTAAGCGTAAAAATATAGTTAAATAAATCCAATCACTTCATGATCTATAACTGCACAGAAGAACCTTGCTATTTATAATGTGAAACATCCTTACATTTCCCAGGAACATTAACAATAACCAATATTTTTCATGTAAATGATAGCGTACCTGTGTAAGGTTAAAGATGGCTGATTTGGTGGTTTTCTTATGCCGCACCCTAATACACTATACACTGGCATATTCGCGACGTAATTATTCACATTTGGCTTCAATTATTTTCAATCACAAGCAAAATATTGAAAGATAATTAATAATTTTAATTTTCACCACGACTTTTTGACAGGACAAGTACCGGCTGAACTGACAGACAATGACATTTGGGGAACTAAACATGGCGGATTTTCGGCCGCATTAGGTATTTACGTATTTTCATGGAACACTTTATGTACGTACTGAAATACTGTCATCTTTTTTTGCTATGGGTTACAGTGCTGAGTAAAAACGAGACAGATATAATAGAAATAGCACCCATTTTGACGGCACACACATAAATATATATCTGTCTCGTTTTTACTCAGCACTGTAACCCATAGCAAAAAAAGATGGGTCTGGTTACTTTTGAAAACTCGTATCTCACTCAAGTTTGACAGTTTATTTCGTAATCAAAATGCTGTCATTACGGTCAAAGAGGTTTTATGTTTAGGTTGGTCTTGTAGGGTGAACATGATTGTAGAGAATTAAATTTGCCCTCACCAAAAAGTTAAAAAATTGGGAAAAGTGTGGTTGTTTCACCTAAATACGACGGTGATCGATTAATTATCAGTTACTGAGTGTGCAGGATTAGTCCTGCTCACGTCTCATGAATCATCCTGTATATTAGTTTAAAACTAGTAGTTCGCCCCGAACTGAGAACTCGCGGTTTGCCAAAAATTATATAGAGCGATTGACTTTGTTGCACCTACTTACTCGTATAACTTCAATTTCATTGCGCATGCGACTTTACTGTTAATATATATATATACATTTTAATTAAAATTTTAAAGCGCCGCGTAAATAATGCACTGTTTAAAAAGTAAATATAGAAAATTTACTACTCCACTTTTAAATTTGTAATTTTTTTGCGGTGTTTAGATGTTTTAGTGATAGAAAATGTACTTTAACAAGTTATGCTACGGTAAAACTAGTTTTATAAATGAATAAAAATGGGATTTTTAGTTCATTTTCAATTCCTATATAATTGTAGAGGTTAGAATATGAGCAACCGTAATGGCGTCCGGCTGTGCTGAATATAAGCTGCTGCCACAGCTATTATTGTGCTAAATTTCTGAATAAGCATTCACATTATTCGCGTTACTAAGCTACATGCTAGATAATAATGGTTTTAGAACAACAAGTTTTGAATAACATCAGTATAATAGTAATTGTTTTCGCAATCTTACCTAATGCATATTAGGGTTCTATACACAAATAGTAAGTAGTACACGTTTGTTGTATGGGAGCCCCACTTAAATCTTTATTTTATTCTGTTTTTAGTATTTGTTGTTATAGCGGCACCAAAATTATCATTTCATTTATCACCGTTCGTGAGATACAGCCTGGTGTCAGACGGACGGACGGACGGACGGACGGACAGCGGAGTCTTAGTAACTTGGGACCCCCGGTTTACCCTTTGGGTACGGAACCCTAAAAATCACAATCGAATCTCCTCCTTTTGAGATTTGGAAGTCGGTTAATAAATGAGGGCGCCACTTTCTACGTAGCTGTCACATTGTTGACCTAAAATGCTTACACATGGCAATAATTTATAGTCTGTCAAGCCATTTCCGTCAGTAGAAAAAAGCGGCTAAAAAATGTAGGCGCGAAGGGTTATCGTCCCATAGAAAATTTGAATATCGCGCCTTTTTCTACTGACAATTAAACTTGTTTGACCGACTATAGTATGGAAATTTTAGAGTTCCATTTTATTTAATTTCTACTATTTTATGTCCCACTATAGGCGGCAATGGATCAAAAATCGCGTGGATATATTACAGGGTCTGTGGAGCCCTTAACTGATACTGTATCTGTGGTAAGCCGAAATATTTACTGTCAAATGTCAAATACCTATTTTATGTTTATTTTTTATCTTGCTAATTATTTCAAAATGGTAAATTTAAAAACGATATTATAAAAGTGCAAGCCGAGCACTTTCATTTGATACCAAACTCGACCATACTTTCTTGCAAAAAGATGACCAGAATAGCAAGACCCCTCACAAATCGCTTTTTAGCCTTCTAAGCTCTTCTAGCTCAATAACCCCTTGATCGAGCCTGCTCATAATTTAATGACTAAAATACACGTAAATACACTACACGTTTACCCAATTTCATTTAAATTAGAACAAATTTACTTAAGTTCTTGAGTATCAAACTATCCTCTGATAGTTCAGCTATTAACATTGAAATGTCGGGACGTGCCCCTAGCCAGCCGCGAGTCCCAAGTCGAATGTAAGAACTTCGTTCGCTTCGCTCGCTCGTTCGATAAGAACTTCGTTCGCTTCGCTCGCTCGTTCGATAAGAACTTCGTTCGCTTCGCTCGCTCGTTCGATAAGAACTTCGTTCGCTTCGCTCGCTCGTTCGATTATACAAGTAAACAAGTAAATAAACACTTACTCGTCTGGTTCGAGTTACATAAACAAGCTTAATTGGCGGAAACACAACTCACATTATATCGAAACCGAATAAGGTAAGCCGGCTCGATTTCTCTTTTTATTTAGCGTCGTACTTTTAATGCTTCATTCTTAGCGAACTTCCTTATATTTTATTTAAAAATCAATACAATAAAGTACAGTCAGCAGCAGAAGTAGCTGAGTGGAGTGGATCAAAGTTCTCTTATTCGCTTATCAATAGAATAGAATCCAATTAAGATGTGAATAAAACTTTGATATATATTTATATTCATAAAATAACATAATTTCGTATAGAGTGCGGAAAGAGAAGAGTTGTGAAATGTACCTATGGGCTCCCTTACATTCCACGACTATTCTCTTTCCGCACAGGCTCTAATAAATATACCTACTTAGAATAAATTGCCATTAAATATACACTGAGGTTTTTTCTTTCAATTTCTATAGGTATAAACACACACACAGGTTATAACACAATTAAATTCAATTAAAAAAACCTGCTCTAAGACACTTTGAGTGTAACATTCCTCAACGCCCTCTCGTTAGTGTTGCGAATTGAAGCTTCGAGGTGTAAACTACAAGAATCGAGTCGCGACTTCTGAGTCTAGAAGCCTCGAACCTTAAAGCCTCGACCATATAAGCCTCAACTTAATAAGTTCGCGTTGCTGCTTACGAGCACAGAAACCTCGAGTTTTTAGGCCTCAAGCTTTAAAGCCTCCTAAGCTTTGAAGGTAAGTCTATAAGGTTTGTAGCATTTAAGTCTTAAAAGCTTTTAATAAATTAGATTAATCTATGCCATATTTCATAGTTATACAGGGTGCCCGTGAGGAACCCGAGAGATTTTAACAGCATAATTCTGAGGTCATTAGAAGTAAAAAAACCGGCCAAGTGCGAGTCGGACTCGCCCACTGAGGGTTCCGTACTTTTTAGTATTTTTTATTGTAGCGACAAAAGAAATACATCATCTGTTAAAATTTCATCTATTAAAATATTAATTTATATTTATTTCGGTTCATGAGATACAGCCTGGTGACGTGACGGACGGACGGACGGACAGCGGAGTCTTAGTAATAGAGTCCCGTTTATACCCTTTGGGTACGGAACCCTATAAACTAGGTAGACCACCACACCGGACACCGGCTACTTTCTGCCTATAACGCTCGTTGTTTGAGCTCTTAGCGCTTGACTCAGGCTTTCGAGGTTCGGGGGCTTGAGCTTTCAATAGACCCGAATTTTTAAAGCTTGAGCTCTCTATGAAGCCCGACTCTTAAAGACTTACTCTTAAGAGCTCATAAAAAGCTTGAGTCGTTAACCCTTTATAAGGCAGAGACGATTTGAAAACCACTTAGTTAATAAACATTTTCGGAGAAGAACATCCTCTTTTTTATTTAACTATAATGGTATTATATAGCGAATATATCAGGCTTTCTTTCCTCATTCATACTTTTTCGGTCAGTATTTAATTTTAGTGTAATTAATTAATCTATAGTATGTGGTCAATTTATGCACTATGCCTGTCAAGGGAAGCAAGCTATCGTCATTGTTTCCATTATACTATTAAAAATATACACGTCGCTGTATCTAATAATTTGAATTATAGCTCTTGCAATTCACGATGGCGAGTGGCGAGACTCTTATTGGTATGATGACAAGGTCTCATTTTGATAAATCCACTCTCCGTCGTGAATTGCAATAACTGTACTATTGTTTGTAGTGTCAGGAAAGTGTATCATTTGCCACTTAAGATTAATAAAATTATAAAAGGTTACATGCTATATCAATAAGTATTGTAATTAGAACTTTTAGCATGGTATTACGTACATGGCAGTTATGACAAAGCACCTTATGTTTGTTATGTCAATGTCAATGAATAGGTGTATTGGAAACAGATCCATCTGAAAACTCAAGGGCACTAACAGGCTGAGTGCATATATTGGCCACATGTTTTTCTTAATGATTTCGTTTTTTTTTTGCCGTAGATGTGTTCCCCAGTGCATTACAAACATGGTAGAGTATTTAACTTTCACGTAGCATATCTGTATAACTGGGGCCTTATAAAGGGTTAAGGTTCTGAACCGTTTCTGAGCTCAAACTTTTAACGCTTGAGTCTTCAAAGCTTGAACCTTCAAGGTTTGCAAGTCTTTAAGGTTTAAAAGTCTTCAAGACTAGTCTTTTAACAACACTACCTCTCGTATTAAAAGAGTTTAAGAAATCTTATTTATTCTCATTTATTGCCTGATACTCGGTACACTTGTTCGATTGCTGCTTTAAAACCACGTTGTTTTACCCGTTCATAAATGTTCGGAGCCGACTTAACTCCCAGTTCAAAAACGTCTTTTCCCGGGATCTACTAGGGTATTTGGAACATTGGAACTAGAGACAAATAAACTTTGTAGGGCCGATTTTTATTTTGTTGTCATTTTTTTGTCATTTCGATAAGTTTTGGTGGATAAATAGAGTTCCCTTTCCTCTGAATTATCTATTAAAACGTATGATATTGGTAAATGTATGAAAAACAAAACCACAAATAAGAACTTAGTCAAACAATACCAAATGTACGGAGCGAATTAAAACGATTTTCTTGTTTAAATGATTTCGGATAGGAATGTAAGAGATAAATATAGGTAGAGAGGGCTAAAGCAACGACACGGCTCTGCCAATACTCACAAAACACAAATAAATAAATGCGAGTACATTGCATGCCTCAAATTTATTAAATTGTAGAAAATATTTGTTTTTCACTAGGTGACTAGATGAACTCCACTGCATCGGGGCTAGTTTTAGGGTCGATCTCAAATTATATGTCAGCCTCAACTCCATAAAACTTTTCATACATTTAGTATGATTTGACGGAGTTTAGACGCAGGCACAAATCTGGAGCATGGCCCTTTAACGCATTCAGAGCGCGTCAGTCCCACCCACACGATTGCAGGCCTTGCCACAGAAACTCGCGCCATTGCATATCATAATATTCATAATCGTGGCAGTCCCTCGTGGTCTACGGTGCACCTCTTACAATTTATTCAAAACTTTTTATGAAGATTAACTGTCTTTATAACACATTTTTCTCTGTCAGTACTCGACCCCAGGTGGGGCTCCGGATTACTCCATGATTAATGACTACTGTCGATGGGAGTTTGACCACGATTCACTCTTTTTTGCATGAAACTGCTTTTGATAATTTTAAGCCGACTCCTAAAAGGTTTTCTCGGTTACATATTAGGATTGTTCATTTTTTTTAGACCCCCATTTTTATTTTATTTTCTGAAAATATAGGTTAATTTAAGATACCAATTTGAATGATTTATTAATTCACGGCTCGGTTGAATATTTATAATTTATTGAAAATATGAGATACGACTTCTCGTAAATTACATGTAGTGGCTGATTTGATAAAGCACAAGCAATAACAAACATTAAAAAAATAGTTGTAATTGTCAATTGATTGTAATGTCACCTGTCTACAATGTCAGTGTCACGCGTTTCTATAAATAATATCGTCTGGAAAACTCGTTTATTTTGAATCCCTAAATCAATAATTTCAAAATACCTACGCTATAAATTTGTGAAAGCCGATTCCAGAAATCTGCCTCAGTTATATAATATAACTTAGTTTTATTGGAGTATGTATCCATATAGCATCCAACTCCAACCATAACTTGGCTGAAATCAGGGGAGCAAAAATACAAATCTAAGTTACATCATATATTTTTTTACTGATTCGATTCGTAAGATGATTGGATTCATAAAATCGTTATAAGGTAGCTTAGCACCCAGTGGGTTCTACCGGCTTGTCACCATTGTTTGCATATTGTACTATATTAGGTACATGCCAATTTTGCTAATTATATCCTATAATTTCAGGTCATCATGTGATTCCTATTTAGATACGGCTGTGGGATACGTAATGTACGAAGGAGATTGATTTTGTTAAGGCACTTGGGCCCTGAACAAAGTTGAGCATTTTGTATCGAAACGAACGTCATATTAATCGGCATAATACTTTACGACAGTAAATAATGCCTGGGAACAGAGTAAATAACAAACCATACACTTCTCTTCTGGTTCGTCAACAAGAAGCCATCATTGTCAGCTGCTCGTGCAGAACATGATGAACATACATATATGTATAGTTACTTTTTTTTTGGGAAACATATATACATATATTTCCTAAATTAATAAAAAAGTAGGTAAACAAAAACATGTTTTATTATTCACAACTATTAACTTAAGTCTTGTCCACCATGATATCAGCAGCTTGAACTGCAACATGTACCTGGAAATTAGAAATTATATCTTTTTAAAGCAGTTTCAGGCTGAATTTTGAGTATGACTATGTATTCTTGTATAGTGTTTCTTTCTAGTAGGCACCATCTCTGTTTAACGGTTTGCCTTTATATACTCTGGCTACATTACCACAGAAAACACATAGGTCCCCGCGACCCTACCTACAAAGTGAGCTTTTAAATAATTGTAGTAAAATAATATGTATTTTATACTTACATCGACGTGATCCTCACAGCAATACTGTGTGTAAGTAGGTAGGTATTCCAAGTTCAATTCACGGCACCATGTTTCACGTCGTAGGTCTTCGCGGATTCGAACAATTATTTTTGTGAATCATTCCCACACGTAGGAACAAGGTCTTTGATATATTAAGCAACGAAAACTACTGTTTAGGTATCAATTATAAATCAAATCATAACAAACCAGCGCAGCGGTTTAACTGAAAAATATCATTATGACAATGATAACTTTGACAATTACGTGAGTGACGGATTGATTTACTATGGTCCGATAACTTTTATTATGCGATGACTTTACATTCAGCCAACGAGAAAGGTCAAACTAAGGTCATAAGGATATTTGTTGAAATATCTTCAATCCTCAATTATTATATCGCAGCAAATGTCGGAAACTGTTTGAAAACCTCATATCTCGAAATGGTTTTCGAAATAGAACATTAAAAAAAAATGAACAATCCTAGCTCCCTGTATAAATCAATTTCTAGCGCAGAAAAGCTTAGAGCGAAAAGAAAACCTAGGTAACGCGTTTTAGTATTTTATTTTTACTCGGCTAGCGCCTTCGAGCAACACCGGCTTCCGACACATCGGAAGGGAGGGGCCCAAGCGATATCTCACCGTACAAATCTTTCTGCCATTTTTCGCGGGGGGAAAGGTGCACACAGTCGCACTTCTCACACACTTACATACAAAATCCAATCTGTAATGACGACACAAATACATAGAAAATGACACGCGTCGAAGACAAATCTTGCAAACCTCGATCTCTTTTTGTGTACGGACGAGTGACAAGTGTCACAACACGCACACTAACACATTTTCTTTGAAGTATGTTATTGTATTCTGAGAGATGAGAAGTCGGATTTGTCGCTCGACCGATCCGCAATTTGTACTGAGCGAGCAAAATCGATAAATCCAACAATTACATGAGACTAAAATATAATAATTGTGTTTGAATGTAATTAAACGTATGATATGTAAAAAAAATATTACATGTGAAATATAACACTTTCTTTTTGTAAATTTGATGTCCCCGACCTCTTTTTATAACAAAAAACCGAGCAAACAGTCATTTTTGTGAAGCAGTGTTCACGCGCGCGTCTGGACTCGGTCTAGTGAAAAATCCAAGTGCAACTAGTTTTATTACCCGCGCTAGATTAGATTGACGCGCTAATCTTGTACCTCGGCAGAGGGGAAATAGTGCGAATGCCGCCTCCCTTCCGTGTTGCTCGAAGGCTAGCGCAAAACCGAGCCTAGCAAAAAGGAAGAACAGAAAGGTTTTAGCATTGTAAGATAGATAACTAAACTAGTCTAAAAGTACAGATTTAAACTTTCACCATTTTTTACACATTATTATTTACGAAAAACCGGGCAAGTGCGAGTCGGACTCGCGCACGAAGGGTTCCGTACCATAATGCAAAAAAAACGAACAAAAAAAAACGGTCACCCATCCAAGTACTGACCACTCCCGACGTTGCTTAACTTTGGTCAAAAATCACGTTTGTTGTATGGGAGCCCCATTTAAATCTTTATTTTATTCTGTTTTTAGTATTTGTTGTTATAGCGGCAACAGAAATACATCATCTGTGAAAATTTTTCATCCAATTCAAGCTATCACGGTTCGTGAGATACAGCCTGGTGACAGACGGACGGACAGCGAAGTCTTAGTAATAGGGTCCCGTTTTACCCTTTGGGTACGGAACCCTAAAAAGGGACTTAACCGCGCATACCGCGGTACAATAAATGAAATACACTTTTCCAACTTCTCGCTTACTGAACTCGATATTAATAAATCAGAACTCACTTCATATTTTAGTTCCTCAGATAGTAATAAAACATTTGTTTAACTTTAGTGAACTAACACAGATATGAGTAGTAAAAGGTTTGCTTTAGTTTATGTAAAACAGTATAATATAGATGATATTTAACTTCGGCGTGACAGCTACCTTGACAGTAAGTCGTCAGTCAGCTCATCATTCTTGTGGAGCATTAGGAATGGAATAAATTGAGTACCTATGTATAATTGTCTACACCTACCAACTAAAATTATTGCTTACCTTTACGGCTACCACCAGTTTTGACATTGACATATTCGCTCACGTCTACGTAACTTACTTTCTATGCATCTCGCTCGTACAGGCATATTAGTGCAAGCGAGATGTACAGAAAGTAAATTACGTAGACGTGAGCGTTATGTCAACGTCAAACTGGTGGTAGCCGTACTTGAGACAGAGCCCGCTGAGGCGCTGACAAACAAACGAACAGCGTAAGTTTCATACTTAACAGAGTTCCGAATAATTGCCTCTCGAGTACAGGACCCTAAAAACATAACATAAGTGTGAAATTATTCAAGTTTATATAAGTACCTACAACCGATAACATTATGGTGGATGATGGTGGTAGGGGCCCGTTTCACGCAAGCTTGTAGCTAATAATCGATAGTCTCATTTCTTAAATACCTTTTATTAAAAACCGGTCAAGTGCGAGTCGGACTCGCGTTCTGTGCATTACGGCATTACCTAATTTTTAACAATGTAAGTCCGACTCACGCTTGACTGCACATTTCTAATAGATTTTCCTGTCATCTATAGGTAAAGAACTATGTGTATTTTTTTTTTATTGTAGACCCAGTAGTTTTGGAGATAAAGGGGGCGGGGGGGGGAATGGTCGGACAGACAGACAGACGCACGAGTGATCCTATAAGGGTTCCGTTTTTTTCCTTTTAAGGTACATCATAGGTACAGGTCTACAGGTAGGTTAGAATCAGTACCTAATATCATAAGTTACGTGATTTATTGTATTAATTTATTTTCTAATCAATACATAAAGCATAATCCTTCCTTCGGCAATCCGGTAAACAGAGGACGAATTTATAGTAACTGGCCGTAGAGATATTTCCTGGAACATAAAACGGCACTTAGTTGCAAACACTACCTACATATGAGTCGCTTAACTTCAAACTCGGGTAAATCCATCTGTCAGATTATACGATTTTGGTATTAAGAAAAGGTAATAGGGTAGATATTTGCTGAGGGTCGAATGGATTTACCCGAGTTTGAAGTTAAGCGACACATATATATTTAAATAACAAAATAATCCCGGCTTTCAGAATAATTTATTAGGGGCCGTACTCGTACGACGACACGAGTCAAGTGTAAACACCACAACGTGTACCGTTCCATCTCACCTTGCCTAAGCAAAATGACACGTAAATAAAAAGCATGACGCAGAATATATTAGCTCCTATCTACCATTGATAAGAACGAGTTTAACAAAACAACTAGAAGGATTAATGCTTTTCAAAGTCTAAGTATAATATGCATTCGTAATGTAACGCAAAAGGTCATGCATGACGATGCCGAACAGTTTGAATTACCTGCCTATTTTAAATAGAGCATAGGTTCATCCGGATCCAGCTTGGTATTCTTGGCAATCGTAGATAAGTATGCAGTTTCATTCCGGTTTTAGTCATTTTCCTGCGACATAAATGTATTTATTTATTGATATGTATATTGCAGACGTAGGTATATTAATCATACTTATCGTTGTTAATTGCCGTTAAGTGTTACCCTCGTATATGTATCTGGGCTATAAGACGATAAAAACCCCAAGCACTTCTGTTTCTCAGCAACAGGTCAGAGAGAACAGTCTCTTTGCAACTTTAGTGATTTCCTTTTTTTTACTGACTTTAAAGCCGTAAAGGCCCCTGTACACAATGGGCCAGCGCCGGCCACTCCAAGGGACGCATTTATGCGTTAGAGGGAGCAAGTGATATTGCTATCTCATTCTACCGCATGGCTGCGTCCCTTGGAATGGCCGGCGCTGGCCCATTGTGTACAGGGGCCATAACATTGACCAGTGCTTGGACAAGGGTGTGGCCATAAATGGTTACAATCTTTACCAAATAGTTTTGTAAAGTCTTTTGAACCAAAATTAAGGTTTTCAGAACAACCAGGGGTGCACTTTTCATGTTTGTAATTTCCTTGGTTTTAGAGCGGCCATACACGGACTGCTCGAGCAGTAACCCAGTGATCAACATACACGGACTGCTTTTGCAGCTTGACCGCATGATGATATTTCACTGCGCAGTCAACCGCCCGAAGCAGTTCAACTGCTTGAGCGGTTCGTGTATTGCGAATGACGATTTTGTATTGAAACTGCAGATCACCCAACGGCGACCGCTTGAAGCTGTTGGCACTAACTGCTCAAAGCAGTCCGTGTATGGCGGCCCTTAAAGCACTTTATATCAAATATCAGGAAATTTGACAAAACCATAGTTCAAAAAAACATATTGTTTAGTTAGGTTAGAGTTAGGGAGTGGCATTAGGGTCAAATTGCAGTGTCTAATGTGTGGCCTTTTTCGAGGCGAACTACTTACCTACTAGTCTATTATGGAGTAAGTATTTTTGTAGGTGTTGAATAATTTGTGTGGTCACTGATTATTTGAATTTATTCTAATGATGAAAGGTTCTACATTTCTAAAATATCTGATCATGTGTCATGTGTCATAGAAAGAACGTAGATGTCCTGTCCTCTCTGGGCGCATTCAACGCAGGCGCCTTTTCTCCTTCCGAGTATAAACCGTTCCCGCGTCACATATTTACTATCGTATGTAATGTATCGTATGTCGTAGCTTAGTTTAGTACATAATTATGGCGATGGTGTTTCGTTTACGAGCGTTGCTGCTATGATTTGTTTTGCCTGGACTAAATTATTATAGTGCCACGTTTTATCACTAATGGTCATGTCGTTATTAAATTACGGTCTACGTACAGTGGTAAACAGTAAATACTGTCTCATTAATACAGTAGGGGCTAAACATCTATAATACCTACTACTATTATAGTCACTCAAATTCATGAAATTAGACTATATGTATATATCATATAAATAATGCTTATATCATAATCGCGACCATATAATTCGTCGGGTGACAAGTAAAACTCACTAAGTACTATCAAAAAACTAAAGTAACAATGCACTTTATTACACTTGTAACACTGTTTATTGTCCAATAATTTCAATGGTGTTAGTTAGTGACTTTTGCTTGTCACCCGACGAATATTATGTACTTACGTCTCACTGTGCATATGGCAACGTGGGCAACCACGTTAGCACGACGCGGATTGGGGACTTTACACACCCAAATTAATTTAGGTATTTTATAAAACTTATAAATATTGTATTTATTATTTAAAAAAACAATCAAAATCAAATCTTACCAACAATACATCCTAGATGGATCGATGTTTCTGCCTCGTTTAAAACTTAAATCGCATCATTACCTTACAATTTAGTACCCACCGGGCTACCGCGAAAATTCGGGTAATCTAATTATTTTCAAAATTAACCCTAGCGTAATCGAAACGAAATGTCGTTTTCGTACGCTCCTTTATTGTAAATTTCATCGAAATCGCTGAAGCCATTTTTGAGAAATTAATGTATCATGAACAATATGATAGATTATTTACCGCTATCGTAGGTATATTACGAATATCTATCGGCTGAATATTTTTGTCGATCAATAACCAAGGAATCTACAAGTATTAAGTACCGTGGTGAGCGATTCTCGAGTTATTGTAAAATTATTTATGCCTATAATATTTGATGATTTCCCTTGATTTATCCGGGATCCCGAAGAAGGTCTCGGTGTACCAATGTCGTGGCAGTTGCACCAACTCTGAAATATCATTATAAACAAAAAAAAAACCTTGTCGACCGTCCTCGTAAAATAGGTAAACAATCATATTCACTTCGTTGGCTCAGTGACCCAAAATGAGAGTTTGCCTCCACACACAATACATCGCCACTTTTATCGGTCCAATAAATATACATAAAAAATCGAAGCTTCCCACAAATTAAGAACCTACACCTTTTTGGAGACAATAAGTAGGTACGTATTACTACTTTCTAATTCAAACCTTAGGTCAACAGATGAGTACTTAAAAAAAATATTTTAAAAAGTCTTTAAAAGCAACATTAATGGTGATGTATTATTACATAATAAACACTGGAGTCATAAAATATTAAGTATTATACTTACACTCCTCGAACTTACCGAGCATTACACAGATGTAATCAGTATGGTCGTGACTTGACATATTTCGATTTGCACCAAAATCTTAATGATAAAAATGTCAATAGAATCTCAGGAAAAACCTAACTTTCAATCACGAAACTTTCATTTAATGATACTAATAAGTCAAACTATTGGTATAACAGCGGCATCGACTATTCCAAGAAACGCTATAAAATGCGGCCCATTGGCCAGCGTGATCTGTCATGTGGTCACCTGCATAGTACTGGGGATACCTTTGCTTTACATGGAATTGATTATCGGCCAATTCACGGCTCTCAACTCACTCGAAATATGGAAGGTTCGACCTTTTCTCTCTCACATGGGACACATAGTCATATTCTGGCAATTATTGATTTTAATTACTAACCACATAACTTGCACATTTGTAATTCACTATTTGTTTTTGTCTTTTGAAAACCCTAAGCCGTACTACACCTGCGGACCGTGGGCGAACCTCAGCTGCGGCATCACGGTTACCAACTTCACGATCAATCAAGATTGCATAAGATCGGGCCCCAAGTATGGCTATTGTGATGACCTGTATAAGACGTTTCCGGAAACTCAGTATTACGGAAAAATTGTTGGAGCCCACTTTAACCAACTCCGCGTCGACTGGCGCCTGTGCCTGCCGTCTGCGATATCCTGCTTATTGATATACTTTAGCTGTTTCAAGAGAAGATATTCTATGCAATGGTTTTTAGGAATTCTTACATTTTACCCTGGATTTAGTTTCGTATTACTCATGCTGGGCTCCATGGTGCAGAAGGGTATTCTTTTACAATATGAAAATGCTATGGATATCACTTTTGAACAGTTTAACTCTAAATTTAGTTTTATTGATGTCCTAACAACGACGATCTACGCCCTGTCGTTGGGAACGGGGCTGGTCGTGAACGTGGGTGCGAGCTGCTCTTTTCGCGCCCCCTGCTACTCGAATGCGATCATCACCATGGCCGCTAACATCGCCTTTCACTTAGTTGTAGTGCTCACGATGGCTATGATGGTCTGCCCTTTCTCTTTTGCACATGCCATGACTCCGGAACGAACAGCAAACCTTCGACTAGCACATATATTTGAACGAATCCCGGCATTGCTCCGGGAATACGACAATAATTCTTTTTGGTCCATCATAGCGTTCAGTTCCTACGCTTGTTTGTCATTAAGGACCTCAATCGTAATTTACTACAACTTATTAGAAGTTTTTAGTAAAAAATTCTCGAATGCTGCAAAGTATCCCGGCATAGTGACATTTGGTGCTAGTGTTATTTTATTTGTTGTAACGATGCCTTTTTTAGGTAACATGATAAAAATATTTATGTCTAAATCATACAGGCGTTGCATTCAGCTGGTACCTATGCTAGTTGTTGCAATTGAATGTTTTGTTTTTATTATATGCTACGGTTTAGAAAGATTTTGCGAGGATGTGCATTTTATGCAAGGCTTTCGCCCTAGTAATTGGATGAAGTTATCATGGACCGTGTCAAGTATCCTGTTATTGTACGTTTGCATTCACGAACTGAGTGATCTTATATGTTATTCGAGTTCGGTGGAGTTTATTGTAGGGGTGTCGATATTTTGTGTAGTAGCTTTATACGGAGTGGGTCTGGCGGTGGTAAATGTTTTGGTGGGATGGTGTAGAAAGCAGCCGAGTGCGACGCTGCGGCTGAGCGGGGCGTGGCGGCCGCGGAGCGAGCTGCTGCAGCGCAGCCGCGCCATGTTCACTGCGCAGGCCATGACCAAGGAGTACCTCTACCGCCAGTACCATCTGCAAGCCGGCATACTCGCTCGCCAGCAGAGGGCTAACCGGACACGTATTGTTAACACTGAAATTTGAGAGCTGAAAATAATACCTTAAATATGTTTAAACGCTTTATACATTTTATATATGTATTCACTTTTGTTCAAATAAGTCGTAGGTACATTATGAAAAATAATGTTTAAGAGATTATACATTTTCATGGAAGTCAAATGATGTGTTTGATTACCAAGCTTATTTTGGGACCATAGTACTAGCAGTAGCTGGTATTTTTGATAGGTATAAAACGTAGTCCATGTCAATCAAGCTGAAAAAATGAGACTATCAAAATTGGTCTCGACTCAACAGACTTTTATTATTAGACTAGACGGGCCCGCAGCTCCGCTCGCGTAAATGAAATAAAGAGTTTGTCTTATGTTTAGTTAAATACCGATATTATTATGTATTGAACCCTGCCAGGGTTTATAACTGTGATAGGGACTTCTTATTTGTAACCGATATTTGGATAACTTAATTCGCAAATTTCTCAAAAAATTATGTGATTTGATAAAAGGCAAGATTGTATTTTTTCATCTACCTAGGTATTAATTTATTTAAAACTTGTTTCAACATAAAATTATGGGGTTGCATTTGAATTACGCATTATAGGCAGGGGGGAGGGAGTAGGAACCCCCCCGAACCCATCCCCAAAGTTAGGAAATCAATAGTTACCACGAAAACATTTTTTTTATTTTTTGAGGTTATGTTCAATAAAACAACCAAAGCGTACGAAAGGATAACCAATTTGGACTTTGTCCGTACACATGTTTTTGAGCACTTTGTCCGTATACATGTTTTTGACCACTGTATTTCTTTTTGACAGCGAGTTTGCGTTCACAACACACCCGGTTGTGAACGCAAAATACCTAACACTCCTCCTCGCTTCGCTCGTCGTCGTACCTAACGGTGACTCTGGCACTGTATTTCGTTCCGTCACTTCCGTCACACGTAATTTCAAACACTTATAAAAAAAACTACGCGTCTCCTAGACACAAATCGGGTGTCGTTTGAAAGGGGTGACCAACCCCTATAAAATGCCACCCTTCCCCCCGCCCCTCCCTATAATGCGTGATTCAAATGCTAACCCAAAATTATTATTTATTTTTATAAGCCCAATTGCAAAAACGTTCATTAGATTAATTTCCGCCTTAAGACGAATATGTACGACCACCGCCCATAAATCGCATTTTCATACAAACGTAAATAGTCTGGATATTGATATTACTTACGACGGCTACGGTGACGCAACGACCGAAAATGAGTCCTGGCTTCCGACACCAGATCACGCCATGTTTCCCGGTCGCGAATTTACAAAAGCTATACTATTTCAGTCACGACTCAGATTTTAATAGGTGAGCTTTTGTTTATGCACATTACTTGACAATATCTATACCGTTTCGATAAAAAGTAGTCACTGAAATGGATTAGCTTTTTGCATACATATTTTCAAATATTATTCACGCCAAAACCTAGTCGAGTTTAGTAAGTTCAGGCACGTTTGAATGTGATATCTAAATTTTAATAATACTCATTTACTCAAATGGTTTAGATTTTGTCGCGATATATTTAAACATTAATGCTCTCACAATACCTAGTCGAGCAGAGTCTCGCCGTAATTATTCAATATTATTCATCGAGTATTATTTGTACGACAATAAAGTTCACTGAATATTGATTTCAACAATTATTTTTTTACCAAATTACTTTTCACCTAGTATTCATGTAAATTGCCAAAAAAGTAGTTTAGGTTAGTTTGATCTGCAACCTCCAAGAAAACGAAATGTTGCTGGAAAAGTGGGTTAGGTTAGGTTAGAACTGCGACCCCCAAGAAAACGAACTGTTACCAAAAATGTGGGTTAGGTTAAGTTAGAACTGCGACCCTCAAGAAAATAAACTGTTGCCAGAAAAGTGGCTTAGGTTAGGTTAGAACTGCAACCCCCAGGAAAATGTACTGTTGCCAGAAAAGTCGTTCTATGTAAAAAAAAAGTCGATTCGCTGTTTGGTCGTAGTTCACCTAACACACTCTTCCTCGCTTCGCTCGTCGTCTCACCTATCTTGACTCAGTGAAATCTGTCAAATGACTAGACGATATCGTATTAATAAATATCTAGCAAGTTGAATGATTTGACCAAAGAAATGTACTCCAAACGTTGTACACATAGTAATAATCTACTTAACAATAATTCTATAAAGTAAAACGTTGTCATGATGAAAATTTGGCGAATGTTGGTTGCCAAAGTAAATCATCTGCGAAAAGTTGTCTGGCAAGTGAAATTCGGACAATAAAACTTCGGAGAAAAGTCAGAACACCGTAGTAAATCTTGGTCCTTAAATAAATCATCTACTTCGTTATGTATGACTTATAATTGTATTACGATTTCACATTAAACATGTCCTAATAAGAAATCTCAACTGATCTAGTTCTTAAATGAAAAAAAAATTAGGCATTTTTAAGTAATTAGCACGAACGGTAATTAATATAATACAATCGGAGTCATTACTAAAATATTATTCAAGTTTAGATCGCAACAAACTAGCATTTGTAGCAACAATATCCATATTAATTTAGCCAACAAAGTCTATACGATTTCAGTAAATTTCTGTACTGTAATGGATTAGGGTTTGATCAAGTTTTGTCCAAACAAAAGCTAATCCAATTCAGTTCGCATCTGGACCTTATCAGTATAGGCTTTGTAAATTCGCTTCCCGGTCTTGCGATAGCTCTCGCCAGTCACCATGGCCGAGGTTGAGCAGATCTTGAGCAACCCTTGAGCTCCAAAATATCTGAGCATGCACTTTAACTACATTATAATTTATATTGTTCAGATATTTGTGAATACCTCGGCCGTTCCGATATATCTGATGGGGACTGTTCAGCAAGAAGAAAAAATCCTACCTGGTCGAGTCGTATCGTATTACGCGAGAAAACAGTTCCCGAATTGGTTATATCTGTAAAGTCATTAAAGTATAATTACCACACATACACATTATTACGGGCACCATCCCTTGAACTGATATTTTTGGCCCATCTCGGCAGCCCGTTCCCCGGACGAATGGCAATGTTTGCCGAAGCCGTGAAAGTCAATCTGAATAATATAACTCAAAAAGAAATTTAAAATAATAAAATACAAATTATTAACACGATAATCATACGATAATACTAATTTGATTGATAAGTCATTTATGGCAATTAAGTCACTCGTGTGGTTATAAATAGACTAAGGTTGAGGTTGACAGCACTTTTTATTTTACTTCGTGTAATAAAACGCCGCAATAACTGTATACCAACATGACAAACATAAACATTGGGTATGTCTCATCTGTAGCACCACATCAAATAATTTTGTCTGTACCACCACCGAAACGAAACTAACCGAGAGTTGCCGAAAATGGTCGATCATCGTAAAATGAAGATTGTTATGAAATTTTCTTTTGCTTATTGTAAATTAAATACGCATCGAAAGCGATAGTTTTTATGCTCTAGTTCTATTCTCATGTCTAGATAATAGATTTAAACAGTTTTTTCTTATCATACGTGCGTCGTATTCTAGATACGTGTCAAAAACTTTTTTAGAAATTTGTAAGGCGCCATCTCGCTTCTTCGCTCGTTTTTTATCCCGTTTCTCGATTTTATATTTCGTTTTTCGATTTTATATATATGATGATGATGATAAGTAATTAAGTAGGTGCCTATAATAAGATTAATAAGAAACGTTACTATAGTAGTAATTGCAACTTGTATAGAGGATAGTCGGATAAAAACAACACACCGAATGATTTTTTTTAGGATTTCACGTACAGCCACCATCAGATATATCGGAGCGGCCGAAGTATTCAAAAATATCTGAACAAGTACCTAATCTAGCACCTTGACAATAGAGGCGTGATCAGATATTTGTGACCACTCCGGCCGCTCCGATATTTCTGATGGCGACTGTACTTTTTGTTAGACATAGTAGCGACTAGCTAGGTACCTAAATCGGTTCGAATAAACGTTGACATATATCTCGCCTCAGAATAAATTTTCTCTCGTTTGACACAAGACGGAGACGAGACCTAATTGCATCTCCGCCTGATTGCTTTAACGCCATAATAAGATGTGCATATTGTGCATCAGAGTGCACCTTAGCCTATAGCGATCCAATTAAAGTACGGCGCGCGACGAGAGCCAAGCTTAGTCTCACCTTGAATGTTAAACAGGTAATCTGATTAAATTAATATTTGAACCTCCAAGTTTAAAGATGTTTTTAACTAGACTTTATGCAGACTTTACAAACTCGTGTAAAGAATAATAAGGGATTTAATCTCGGTTATATTTATAGACTGAGCAAGAACGAAAACGGAGATGGCAAACGTTACATACTCATTATCATTATAGACATGATGACAAGTTTTTGGACAACGAAAATTCCCTCAACGATTTCTTTCTAATAAAGCATTGTAGCGAGACTCCTCATTTTTTGCATTTACAAAGCTTCGACATTCCGAAAGTAGCTATTATATTGTGAATACCCGTTTGAAGTATTATCGCTACAGTACACAAAGGGCCTATCGCAAAGTCCCAAATCCTTTTCATACGGCTTTAAAATGGACTTTATTTAGGGCTGTACCTGGGCTTATTTGAGTACTAGCTTTTGCCCGCGACTTCCTCTGCGTAGAGTTAGTAAATTGGATAGCTTATTTTTTATCCAATCTGCCTTTTATCGATCCCCCATACAAACTTCCAACCCCCTTTTCACCCCCTTAAAGGGGGATTAGGGGAGAGGGGGGTATGACGGGGTACTTAAGGTTTCAAGTCCTATAAAACTGAAAATGCAACTATTTTTAAGGTTTTGTTATTTTTATTCCGTTCTTTGGTTATTAATATTATATTAGTATTTCATACTCAACACTTAGTAGGAACTCTAGTTTGTTAATAAAATTAAAAAAAATAAAAATATCAAAAGGTCCCTTCCCTCCATCTTGTCCCCGGGTAAGATGGGGTACCCCTATGGGGCAAGATGGGGTTGTAGGAATGATTCATATAAGCAGTATCTTTAGGGCCTAAACAAAACTTCAATTGATGGCTATTGGAATCGTCGTCTAATAACTTCTCACGAACTGGTTTTACTTTTATTTCTCAGTCGTTTGCGGGACAGAAAATGTTTTTGCAGCTAAGATGTACCGATGTAAGATGATCTCCATTATCGTTGTAGTACAGTAGCGAAGAGCTCATTGTGTAGCGAATGACGATAGAGAAATACAAGGTATAGGTGGCAGAATCAGGCGCCGGATTTTGATAAATGAGATATTCATCGATTCGTCTTAATGACGCGGAAACCTCATTAATTTGCTGACCCAAACTCTTAGGCAGCGCGAGACAAAGATTCAAAATTATTTACACAGAGGACACAGGCGCCACGCCTTGCCAACACTTTGCCGCTAAGCTAAATGATATGACGGAACAATATAAGGGGTCATCCATTAATTACATCACACGTTTAGGGGGGGGAGGGGTTTCAAGAAAATGTGACAGGAGGGAGGGGGACTTTGTGACGTCACTTTAATGTATTTAAATTCTTTAATTCGCTGTACAGTTAAATAACAAGTTTTTGGAACAATAATCATTTTTATTCGTGTAATTTTCTTTCCTAATCAGTTTTGGGTTATAAAATTACTAATATTTTTTTTTCAAAAATATTTTGATAAAATATTAATAATAGGTACCTCATTAATGGATAAATATATATGTCGCAGTCAAAAGTGTGAACTGGTCAAAAGAACTTTTAACCGACAAAAACAGGCAAAACTGCTTTTGACTGAGCATGTTGGTCAAAAGTAGTTTTACCTGAAAATCATTGGTTAATAGTAATTGTGACTGTTACTATCAGTCAAAAGTACTCGCAGAAATAGGTAGGTTAGGGTTATTTTTTTTTTGCTACGCCCTAAAAACGAAACTGTTCCCAGATATAGGTAGGTTAGGGTTATTTTTTTTGCTACGCCCTAAAAACGAAACTGCTGCCAGAAATAGGTATGATTTTCAGGTAAAACTACTTTTGACCAACATGCTCAGTCAAAAGCAGTTTTGCCTGTTTTTGTCGATTAAAAGTTCTTTTGACCAGTTCACACTTTTGACTGCAACATATACATACCTACATCTTTATAGGCATTAACCAGCCAAACTCTTATCTTATAATAAATAAATACCTAAGTAATTTTAGTTTTTTTTGTAGGGACTTAATTAATGCCTTTGAGCTTTGATTTTGAATAGAATATGAACGTATCGTCTATCTTCTTTTTGCTTTGGCGCTTTAAAGGGCGCTAACGTTCAGAATAAACGTAATTAAAGTTTTTAAGAGACTATAAAATCAAGTCTCTGGCAACTTATAAACTAAAGTGACGGACTTTTTCCCTCCCCTCTGCCTCGACGAGTATCTATTGGTAAATGTTATAAAACAAAGTCCCCCGCCGTGTCTGTCTGTATGTACCTATGTTCGCGATAAACTTAAAAACCACTGAACCGATTTTCATGCAGTTTTCACCAATCAATAGCGTGATTCTTGAGGAAAGTTTAGGTGTATAATTTGTTAAGGGTAACCCGAGCGAAGCCGGGGCGGGACGCTATATGACGCTATATAAAATTAGTTAGAGAAGACTGAGCTAACTTGACATAAAGTAAACTTGAGAAGTTAAATTCCGGAGCGAGTTAATTTTTTAATTTTATTTAGGAAACAAACAGTCACATACAAATATGTTTAAACTTGTAGATATACAATTAGACCTATAGTTCCAGTGAATTTTGTTTAGGTACATAGTTAGCAAATTCCATAGAATGACACTTTATGGGTATTTATTTTCTTCGAGAGATAAATAATGCAGATAAATTTGAATAAAAAATATTTTAATTGCTTATTGTAATAGATTGTAAAGGTAATAACCGAAATGTTTACAATGCTTAATCCATACGTACTATTAGGAGAGCGGGGAAAGACGGGGTGGCGGGTAAGACGGGGTAGGGGCTTTATTTGGCGATACGACTGACCAACCAGAATCCCGTTAGTGCATGACGATGCGTCGCCATCATGGTAATCAGTTCGCACAGTGACCGTCTAGACAAAAGGTGTCGTTAATTAGTATTATCAAAAAAACGGTTTTTGTCATATTCCTTGTTATTTTAATGTTTTTTTTGGTTTGTGTTTGTTGCCTTAATATCACCAGCACAAATACAGTGTTAATTTATTCCTATGGACTAGCAATCGCGCCAGCAACTAAGGACTTTTTTACAAAAAGAAATATTAAATTTCATCAGCCACAGGAGGGCAAGATGGGGTACATTCCCCCCCCCCCCCCCCCGTAGTTTTAAAGTGATGAAATTGCAGATTTGAATGTATTTATTTCTACTCTCGTAGAATGGTGAAAACGCATGAAAAGAAAGTCAAATAGAGGAGAATGGTCAGCGGAGGACATGAAAAAAGCGGTGGATGGTGTTATAGAAGGGAAGATGCGGTACATCTTAGCTGCAAAAACATTTTCTGTCCCGCAAAAGACTAAGAAATAAAAGTAAAACCAGTTCGTGAGAAGTTATTAGACGACGATTCCAATAGCCATCAATTGAAGTTTTGTTTAGGCCCTAAAGATACTGCTTATATGAATCATTCCTACAACTCCATCTTGCCCCATAGGGGTACCCCATCTTACCCGGGGACAAGATGGAGGGAAGGGACCTTTTGACATTTTTATTTTTTTTAATTTTATTAACGAACTTGAGTTCCTACTAAGCGTTGAGTATGAAAGACTAATATAATATTAATAACCAAAGAAAAGAATAAAAATAACAAAACCTTAAAAATAGTTGCATTTTCAGTTTTATAGGACTTGAAACCTTAAGTACCCCGTCATACCCCCTCTCCCCTAATCCCCCTTTAAGGGGGTGAAAAGGGGGTTGGAAGTTTGTATGGGGGATCGATAAAAGGCAGATTGGATAAAAAATAAGCTATCCAATTTACTAACTCTACGCAGAGGAAGTCGCGGGCAAAAGCTAGTACTCAAATAAGCCCAGGTACAGCCCTAAATAAAGTCCATTTTAAAGCCGTATGAAAAGGATTTGGGACTTTGCGATAGGCCCTTTGTGTACCGTAGCGATAATACTTCAAACGGGTATTCACAATATAATAGCTACTTTCGGAATGTCGAAGCTTTGTAAATGCAAAAAATGAGGAGTCTCGCTACAATGCTTAGAAAGAAATCGTTGAGGGAATTTTCCTTGTCCAAAAACTTGTCATACCTACCTACTGATTTTCCATTATTTTTTTATACTAACTACTCATGTCCTGCGCTAACTCTCCGATTTTTTTTATTAGTCAGTTGTAATACCATACATTACCAACCTCCTGCGTATCCTCATGCCGTCCACCAAATTGTTTTGCTAAGGAAATACGAATCTAGTGTGTACCTATACAAAGAGAATATACTTAATCACTAGGTAACGTATGCGGAGTGAAATTTGGACAAAGTTCAATATTGTTTTAAATAAAAAAACACCATTCTTTTTTAAAATAATTATGTTCTTATAATAATGTAAGTATATATCAAGGCTTAATGTAAAAAATAGTTTACTCCCATGCGCGAGATGCTTTACGGCAGTTCTGTGGTTCTTTGTCCATCGCTGTCGAAAACACAGATGGCGGCATTTTATTCAGCTCTGATTTTATTTTTCGAATCAAACTGTACATTTTTGGGACGAAAATTATTGCAATATACGAGTATTTTTTTGCCCACTTTAGATTTGCCCAAAAATCTTCTATAGGGCGAAGTTGCGGAACATTAGGTGGATTTGATGTCTTCGGTACGTATGGGATGTTTAACTCCGCCATTTTGCTAAGGGTTTTTTTGGAATAATGGCTTGAGGCTAAGTCTGGCCAAAACACTACATTTTCTCCTCTATGACTCGTATTTATGAAATCCCGCACTAATGGCAAACAACGCTCTATGCAGCGGTCGGCGTTCACAGCTAAACCTGACTCAAAGAATACAGGCTTAGACATTCCGCGTCGACTGATGGCAAGCATAGCAAAGCTTTTTTAGGAAATTTTGTATGCTCAACATATTTCACGTTCTCATCGGTTGGACCATTGGTGTTCTCAAAATAGTAATTGCCTTGCCACTCGTTTCCATCTAACGTGAAATATGACTCGTCATCCATAACGCAAGTGACATTGTTTTTAGCGTAAAATATTTCTTTGACTTAACCCTTTATAAGGCCCCATTTATACAGATATGCTACGTGAAAGTTAAATACACTACCATGTTTCTAATGCACTGGGGAACACATCTACGCCAAAAAAAAAACGAAATCATTAAGAAAAACATGTGGTCAATATATGCACTCAGCCTGTTAGTGCACTTGAGTTTTCAGATGATCTGTTTCCAATACCCCTATTCATTGACATTGACATAACAAACATAAGGTGCTCTGTACAGACTGGCGTTTAATTGACTACATACGGTAAATCGAACATTATTGTGTATCTTGTAGTGGGTAGGATTAATATACGAATATCACTGAAAAAATTATAAGCTCTTGCAATTCACGATGGAGCGTGGATTTATCAAAATTAGACCTTGTCATCATACCAATAAGAGTCTCGCTACTCGCCATCGTGAATTGCAAGAGCTATAATTCAAATTATTAGATACAGCGACGTGTATATTTTTAATAGTATAATGGAAACAATGACGATAGCTTGCTTCCCTTGACAGGCATAGTGCATAAATTGACCACATACTATAGATTAATTAATTACACAAAAATTAAATATTGACCGAAAAAGTATGAACGAGGAAAGAAAGCCTGATATATTCGCTATATAATACCATTATAGTTAAATAATAAAGAGGATGTTCTTCTCCGTAAATGTTTATTAACTAAGTGGTTTCCAAATCGTCTCTGCCTTATAAAGGGTTAATTTACACAGCCGTACTTTCTGAGTGATTTCTTGGTTTTCAGAGACAGCGGGCTTAACTTTTCTACATCGCTTATCGATGCCCATGTCTTAAAGATATTTTGTAACAGTTTTGCCGTCAGTTTTAAATTTTCTTCCGAGCTCTCTATAAGATTTTGCGACACGGCCGGCCGTAATTTTCTTTAATCGAGCTCTCTCAGAAACCTTGCTCAAGCTGGAATAGTTTCCAGAACCAGGCTTTCTAGCAGTGGTTTTCTTCAAGGCAAAGGACGCCTATTACGGACGCCTATTAAGGACGAATATTGTAAATAGTGCTTCGACTCTCACCCATTTGCACAAAATGTTCCACCACCTTTGATTTCGGCCATAGGGGATGGCTACTATAGAAATTACATACTGTTTGACGACGGCGTTCTTGTTGATTTACCATAATTACAAAATTAAACACCCAATCTTTATGAGACTTACCAAACTGATTGTCAGATATATTGGCTTTACATTGACAAGACATATTTTTTATTTAGATTTTTGTGTTTTTATATTTTATATATACAAACTCCGCATACGTTACGTTTGTGTGTATAGTCCCCGTTAAAACACGTTTTCACTAGTTAAAACTAGTTTTTCTTAGAGTCTGTGCGGAAAGAGAAGAGTCGTGGGATTTGAGGGCGCGCCAGTGCTATTTTATGTTTTTTGCTATGCTGACAACACTGGTCACGTGATTATAATACGACACTAAAGGTCATGATACTTGAATCCCTTTTGTTCCGGTTTTTTACCACGGCTTACTAAACGGAGCCTGGTGGTGGTGTCGGCTCATTTACTCGTCGGCTAATCAGAGGATTGAGTTGACGAGCGCAGGCACAAGTTTTCATTTTAAAACACATTCTTGTTTTTATGTCTCAGATACTAAAAAGTGACAAAACTGCTAAAACTAGTTAAGAATCTGCCTAATACAACTGTAATTTTAGTACGAAACAAGATAGAGTCTCATTTATGTACTGCCTAATCTGTGCAGTACTACAGTTATTTTTATACAAAACCGGGTAGATCGGGTAGAAATTGGGCAATAGAACTGTAATTTTACTATCTGGGATATATTTCACCCATTGTAAACTTGACTTGTAATGTATGTGTACATTATTAATAATAAATATGAATATGAATAAAAATAGTGCATAAGTAGGTAGGCCTTATTGGGATATGTCCGGTTCTCTCATCTCACAATATTTTACTTTGCCGAAAAGTCACTGCTAAATATGAAATATAATTTCGTAACTAACAGAACCTAGTTAACGAACTTACAAATAAAGAAATATTTTATTAGAAAAAGTTTTATTCAGAACCTAGTAAACAAACTTACAAATAAAGAAATATTTTATTAGAAAAAGTTTTATTCTTTGTAATCGAAGTCTGAATTAAAATATTCAATGTCACTTATGTTTGAGCTAGCTTCAGAACAACCAGGGACACTCATAGAACTATCTTCATCTGAACTGGATGTGCTTGAATCCGGCACGTAGATTACGAATTCTTGCATATCACCTACTTAGCGGTGTTTTATTCGAGATACCGTAGGTACTTTTACACAATCCTGAAATAAAAATTACATATAAATGCATAAAATGGCAAGTATCAAGACTATTTGTCAGTTATTTTAAAGATCATGAATGACCTGCATATTTATGAAAATTAATATATTTTGAATGAATATACTTACCGATTATGTACCGTAGACAAGTTACTTAGGGGGCTTATTAAATAGGTAATTATTTAATATTAAATACAACATCAATACCCGTGAATAGCGGAAACACGTTCCGCGACATTTTGTAAGTCGATAGTCGGCTTTTAGCCGTTTTCTTCCCGCTGACAAAACCGAACAATGTTAAAAATAATTTTCCTTGTGGTTTTATGTACGGTTTTATCGTGTTTTGAAAATATTTTATACATAAAACTTGCGGTTTCTGTTAATAAAAATATACAATGACAGAAGTTTGTTTACTTTTTACAAGACAGGTGTCAAAGGTTTGATTGCCATATAAAATTTAAAATGTTAGTTCCCGTTTCTGCCACGACTCTTCTCTTTCCGCACAGACTCTAAGGGTTTATGGTAGTGAACTTCCTTGCTTTGCTCAAAACAGCTCAAGTAAAAAGTGCGCGCACTTAGACAAATGCTTCGTAAACGTTGAAAAGGGACAATGTAATTACTATAAGTAGGCACAGTCGACCACAAAACTAAGTATACGTTTACTTCCCTATTACTGTAGACCAGCGGTCGGTAACCTGCGGCCCGCGGGCCGCATGCGGCTCGCGAATCTGTCACTTGCGGCCCGAGAGGCGCCTTGGCTATTTATTTTGTATGTAATAGTGACAAACGACTATGTCTCATAAAGTCATAAATATTAACAAAGTACGACCCGCGTCACCTCCGTTAACTACTATGTGGCCCTTGGCTGCTAAAAGGTTGCCGACCGCTGCTGTAGACTAAGGTGCAAACGTATCTTTAGCTGATTAATTAGGGGAGAGCGGGGTCCAATGGATCCCTTTTTATTATACCATGCACTTGAACTTCGAATTGTATCGTTTTCTTATCTAAACATAAAGTATCTGTATCTATATATAAATAAGTCTTAAGCCCAATAACAAAAATTGCTGTAAAGAAGCTTAGGAATAAGTATGTATGTAGGTATGTATAAACTCTTTATTGTACAAAACACAAAATACAAATTTATGGCACAGGATAGGCAGTACAAAGGCGAACTTATCCCTTTAAGGGATTTATTCCAGGTAACATAAAAAAATGGGGCTTTAAAAAAAAGAGAAGCAAGATGTTCTCCGGGGTCTTCCGGGTGCTACATTGATCCCGATGACGGCTAACTAGAGTGTCACGGCTAAAGTCCCGACTTTAGCCGTTAAAATATGTTCATTATGATTTTTTAAGGTTTTTTCATCATGTATTTTCGTCATGTAGTTTAGAATAAAAGGCATCTCTTTGGGTGAAGACGTATACTTATATTAGTGGTGTGTTTTCAATAGATTTACTCAAATGTTGCCTGTGATCTACTGTACCCCACTGTCCCCTACTAGCCCAGTTTTCTTGTTTGGACGGTGTTTAATCAAACAGCCATTGTTCCACGCCACGGTCTCAGTGGACGCAGCGACGATAAAAAGAAAAAACCGGGCAAGTGCGAGTCGGACTCGCGCACGAAGGGTTCCGTGCCATAATGCAAAAAACGGCAAAAAAAAACGGTCACCCATCCAAGTACTGACCCCGCCCGACGTTGCTTAACTTCGGTCAAAAATCACGTTTGTTGTATGGGAGCCCCACTTAAATCTTTATTTTATTTTGTTTTTAGTATTTGTTGTTATAGCGGCAACAGAAATAAATCATCTGTGAAAATTTCAACTGTCTAGCTATCACGGTTCGTGAGATACAGCCTGGTGACAGACGGACGGACGGACGGACGGACGGACGGACAGCGGAGTCTTAGTAATAGGGTCCCGTTTTACCCTTTGGGTACGGAACCCCAAAAATACCTACCCGACGACACTCCACACCAGGAGGGAAAAAATCGTTCACAGCACGTGTAGAGGCACTGCCCTATATTTTACAAGACTAGTATTTACGATGACAGTTTACTACGGATGTTTCTGCGCCAGTTGAATGTTCAAACCACAGGAATACTTATAATTAGGAGGCTAAGGGTCAGTTGCACCAACCACATTTAGCAGACTGATCAACGTTACGCAGCAGTCAACTATGAAACTTCCCATACAATAACATTTAGTGAACGCTTTAACGGTGACAGAAGGTTTGGTGCAACCAACCCTTAGGACCTCTCATAATATGGCAGAAAGGGGATAAGTACACGTACAGTGAAAATTTAAATTGGAAAAGTGAAGCCTCAAGTATTTATTCTATCAGTCTACACATAAACAGGATGGGAAACATAGTCTCACATCGTATTATTAGCACTAGACGATAACATGGCCAATTTATATATTTTCTTCATTTACAATTATTTCTGGTCCATTTTTAATTACGTAGTTTAGTAGTACTTAAAAAAGGCCCCGATCATTGGATAGTTTACCCTGGATACTACACAAAAATCCAAAAAGAATACGTTAAAGGTACAATTTTGCGATAACGCAAACTACCTACCCTGGCACAGTCCTGTTATATTTTAATGCACAATCTGCGGCGCAATCGGTACAGTCGACGTCAAAGATATGATTAGTTTTGCACCTTATTCCTTACTAATATAATAAGCCCTTTAAACTCTCGCGTTTTGTACACATATTTAATTACACAAACGGGTCTACCGCGATATAATTTCATTGTTTTTACCTTTAATTCCGTCCCAACAAATGTCAAAAATGTAAAAAATGTAAGTCTTTCCGTGACCACAGCTGGTGCAACTCAGCTGAAACGTCGGAATTAAAGGTAAAAACAATGAAATTATATCGCGGTAGACCCGTTTGTGTAATTAAATAAATATAATAAGCCCCAAAAATGTAAACTATGACGTGGACTGCACATAAAAGTAGTGGTGTAGTGGATGTCTTAAATTCAAAAACAATAAAACAAATAATTCGTAAAACTAGAATTAATTTTAATCGCATCTAACAAGTTATTCTTAAGCGGAATCCTATAAAAACTCAATCCTTAATTTTAAATAATCACTTAAACAATTCATACGCATGCATTTCGCAGATTAAAAAAAATATGTATAATAATAATCTTAGTATGATCGAAAATGCACATATCAACTGTGATTGCTTAGTACTAAAACGAAATACGGCATAACGTAAAAGGTACTCTCAAACTGTCGGTATCTTATTATGTAATTTATTCACAAGTCCGCGGTTCTGATCACCACACGACGCCGCGGATGCACAGATCACTGTCTGCTGATTGACGATTTGGCCTGAGAACAAAAAAAAGAATCGGTTACTTACTACAACTGTAACTGTGCGAAGTGCTTGGTGGGGGAAATACAAGCGATGGCAACTACAGGATGGTAAAACAGAGAAAATTTTGTGGGACAAAATTTTCATACTAGGTAAAGTAGGTAATTGAAAATTGTCCACACTCATACATGGAGTCGGCCTTCTTAGGCCTTTCTACCTTATTGCAGGGGTGCGAAACTCTTCCCTTCGGGCAAACTCGGCTCCGTTCGGCTCAGCATTGTTCCGAGCAATTATTAAGGTTGACACGACTTGACGTCCCATTGCGTGCACGACCACAGATAAGAAATGGCTTGAATTTTGACAACCCTAAATAGCCGAAAGGGATATATTAGTAAGGGACAGCATTATTCGACCCTGAACCGCTGTCAAACTTCGGTTTTGTACGAAGTTTCCTTTCTGTGTAGTACTACTATTATTTATTCTGTGCTTATTGTATGGTAAACATAAAAGACGCATTTTTTTGTAGCTTTCGGCGTCGAGACACTAGGTCCGTGGGGTAGGGGGCTTTGGGGGCTCCACAAGGCGCTCAGCAAACGCCTAAGGCAGGCCACAGGTGACCCTCGCGCAAAGATTGGCCATAGCAATCCAGCGCGGGAACGCTGCCTACGTGATGGGCACCCTACCAAGGGTGCAAAATTTTGATAGGTATTTTGAATTTTTTAGCTTTAGTTATCTTAATTGTAGTTAATTTTAGTTTTATATTCATTTTATAACACTTATTATTTAATAAATGAGTTTCGATCCCCCTAAAAGACGTTATCCGAGGCGTTTGTGGTCCAGTTGTTTGTTCCACTCACCGATAATGGAAGCATCTAAGTGTCACTCTTCCACAACTTGATGGTCTTGTCGTTCTCGAGCGCGGCGGAGGCGATGATGTTCTCAGTCGGGTGGCAAGTCGTGCAGAGCACGGTGTCCGTGTGGCCGGAGAGCCGCTGCACGATCTCCTTTGATTGCAGATTCCAAATGTAAACTAGGTTGTCCTCTGAGCCGGATACTATCCACTGGGGAAGAAAAAAATAACTGTGATAGTATGTTACTTTTGCTATATAGATGTCAATTAGTCTACATCCATTCTATTGATTCATTTATTCAATGAATAGTTTTCGTTACGTATTTCTTCATGTCTTTCTACATTAAATTGTGAGCAGAATTAAACATAAAAAAGAGATAAATTATATTCAGCTAAAAATTGAAATTCTGGTTTGCACAAGAAGCACGCCCAAGCTTGCATCCGGAAACTGATACATCCATCAAAATGGCGTAGAAGACAGTACAAAACAAACCGTTAAAAACAGATGTATGAGTTTTATCAACCGAGCAGAGTCTTATATGAAAGAAATGAAATTTAAATTAGTTACAGTACCGGCCAAAAACATATCACCTTCAGATTTTTACGGCAAACCTTTTCAGGGTTCCTAGTTGACTATTACAGAACCCTAAAAAGTATGCCGTAAAAACCTGAAGGTGATATATTTTTGGCCGGTACTGTACATATTTCAAAGGAATTAGCAATAATTGTTATATAATGTATGAGTCACGTGACTTGTCGTAAAATCTGTCATTCTGATACATTTTACTCTTTTCATTTAGCGTTTGTCGATGTAATATTGTCATGTTAGCTAGGTCCCTGGCAGTAAATTACAATGAGTTTTAAAGCTCCTACACAGTATAGAAATATCAAACTAAGTACTGTACTAAGTACCTAAGGTGCACTCTGGCACCGCCGGGATATTTGATGCCGGCTGTACACACTCGTCGAGAGCCTCTCGCCGAGTCTCCGATCCAATCGCAGAAGGGCGAGACGAGACGATAAGGGGACAGTATGTACACACTCGTTCTCGGCCTGTCTCGACGAGTGTGTACAACCGGCATTACACGAGAGCCTTGGGTAAGAAGCAAGCACGTAAACGATGCTTGCATTCGGTATGTAATAAATAAAACAGATCATACCTTTCCGCCGGTAACACTGAAGTTGGCAAAGATGCAGTACTTCTCGTTCTTGTGTCCGGTGTAGGTCTTGAGACACTTGCCCCGGCTGTAGTCCCACAGTTTGAGCGTGTTGTCGAGCGTCGCGGCCAGAATATACTTCCCGTTGGGCGAGAACTTGACGAACGACACCGGCGGGTTGTCGTCATCGA
The DNA here is from genome assembly GCF_910591565.1 of Cydia splendana. Lineage (NCBI taxonomy): Eukaryota > Metazoa > Arthropoda > Insecta > Lepidoptera > Tortricidae > Cydia > Cydia splendana. The sequence goes on along the minus strand of NC_085987.1, from coordinate 7,334,107 downwards.
TCAGGGTCTTGAGGCACTGGCCCGAGGCGGTGTCCCAGATCCGACTGGAAACAAAGTTTCAAAGACATTTTAGATTATATGCCATGGGGGCCTCGGGAACTGCTATACCTCACTTTGTCCGCTTATTTATCTCTGGATTTTAATGCTACATTTATAAGAGTAGGTAATGTTGCTAAAATAAAGGCTGTTGTTGTCTGTACATGTTTTGTGATGGTCTTGAATAAAAATCTGTACAAAAATTGCTAAAAATCGGGCTCACATCAAATAAAACTCTGGGTGCACCTGCTGTATGTCACTCTCAAACGCGTTTTAAGTGAAGTAAACGCAACTTATACCCGACTACGGTTTTTCGTAAAAGTACCTATCAGAGTCGATTAAAAATGCAGCTTATGTCACCCTCGTCATAAAAACGAATCTGTTGATATCTCATTTACTAAAGGGGCCCACTGATTAACAGTCCGCCGGTCGGTATCGGCCTGTCAGTTAGAACAAAATTTTGACAGTTCCGAACAACTGACAGGCTGATACCGTGCGGCGGACTGTTAATCAGTGGGCCCCTTAAAATTGATTAGTATTTTGACGTAACGGCGGAACACACGACACAAAAACACCATTAAACATTCATACACTGCTAACATATTTGACGTTCCACGGGAAAAGATAGCTTATGGAGGAATAATGTTGGAGCAGCGTTAATAATAGCGTAAGCGCCAACCGCCATAAGGTACCTTTATCCATGGGACGTCACAATATAAGTCATATAACATGTAAAAAGTATGCTAATATAAATTTATTACGCCCACTTGTTCCGAATTCTCACTACAATACCAAAAAAATACACCTATACTAACTAATCTCAAATAGCATTACATTGTAGCACGTCTGAAAATAGATTTATATTTCCAACTAGTCCCCAGATGTGTAGATTGTGAAGGCATTGATTAAGATGTCGGAATAAGCGTAGCATGAAATCGCGTAGGCAGATCTGTCTCCTACGCTTACATGGAAAGTGAATATACGCGTCAAGTTTTATTTAATGGTTCCAATATCATACTGTATGTTTCGTGACAATAGGGGAATATAAATTATTAGTTATATCAAGTATCCTTTTGTTTATTATTATATTACAACTAACAGGTATCGAGGTAAGTATCGTTACTATGGTAAAGGGGCCCACTGATTAACAGTCCGCCGGACGGTATCGGCCTGTCAGTTAGAACAAAATTTTGACAGTTCCGAACAACTGACAGGCCGATACCGTCCGGCGGACTGTTAATCAGTGGGCCCCTTTAGCTTCTCATATTAGCGCTTTTCCGAATCCACTTACTTATAAACCTAATCCCATCCCAAGTGGCGTACGCACTATTTTATCTAATAAACGATTACCATCTAACCTTCCAACCAAAATAGTGATACTAGGCAATATTGTAATTAGTCTGGTTTCCTCGCTATGATTTTATTCACCAAAGAGCATATCCAATGACATTGACATTTTAAATCGTACGTAAGTTTATATAAACTAATACGGGGTTCACAAGTTCCTGTTTGCAAGCTGCACGCTTCGCCGCTCGGCTGCCAGCGTACCAGCCTTCATTGTTTTTTTTTTTTTGGTAAGTTACTTTCAATGTACCGGTGAACGTGAGTTTCAATAATTCCAAAGACTCCAATGCATAATCAATCAGAGAAAATAGAGTCGGTCCAAGGTAAGTGTCATCATTAATGTAAAATTTCTATGAAAATATGACGTTTATAATGACACTCTCACTTTGTTCTATTCAAATCAGTGCAAAGTTAGCTTAAATTGATTCTAAGGCCCACTCACCATTCACTAACCCGAGGTTAACCGGTTAAACCTGGAGTTACCATGGTTACCAGTAAAATTTGACACCTGGGTTATAGTATTAACTGGTTAACCCCGTTGTCGTAAATAGCTATTAGGGTTCATGTATGTGTTTAATTAGTCTCTACGTTTAGGTTACTATTTTTACTTTTGTATATCATGTTTTACTTTGTGCTCGTATATTATGTCAAATGAATTGCGTGGAATGTTTTATACCTAGTTATAAGTCTAGAAATTCATGCTCCTTTCATACGTGCTTAATATTGTACCTATTTATAAGTCTAGGATTCGTGCTCCTTTCATACGTGCTTATAATTAACGAGATTGGCAAAAATATACATTACTGACTCTGCATGATACACCCACTAGTTGAAGAAGGTACCAAACGGCCTTGTGTTTTACTATATAAGGCAGAGCCGTTTCGTGGCTTATTCAGAGATATCAGAGACATCAAGAGAGCTTCACTCATACCAGCCTGAACACTCTCCAAGTAAATAAATCAAATATATGTGTTTTCATTTCACACAACACATATACCGGTAAATGGAGGTATAGCGGACTTCGAGACAGCACAGCGGCCAGCGCGTTCCAGCGGCGAGTTTCTACGCTTCTCCCAACGAACCCCCATCACGAAAAGCTACAGTCTACACTCCACAGTTTGGTCCTTTTGAAGCCGGATGAAGATAGAAAAACGTACGCGCTGAGTTTCAAGCGACATAGCTTAACTCAGACATCAAGATAGAAAAACGTACGCGCTGAGTTTCAAGCGACATTGCTTAACTCAGACAGCAAGAAAGAAACAAGTACGCGCTGAGTTTTAAGCGAACGTTGCTTGACTCAGACGGCAAGAAAGAATAAAGGACGCGCTGAGCCTAGAAGTTCGCTTCGGTTTAGACCCAAACCCTATACCTTTTCCGTAACCCATTTACCGGCTTGCCGGACGGACCGTGCAGCGTCGTAGGACCACCTCCGCTCACGTGTCCTGGCAACTTTCGTTGCAAGTGTCACATGGTTGATACCCACACACTGCTATCGAACGTTCTAGGCATAGCACTTTGCCATTGCGGGAGATTCAGTGCCACGAGGGATCCACGCTTAGGGCACTGACGTTGCGCACGGCAACGGTCAGTCATAGGCATAGGCAGGTCAAGTTAGGGACCCCCCGCGTGTGTTAAGTGAAGTGGTTCCAGCCAGAAAGATGTCCGAAAAGGAAGCAAGGAGCCTACGACCACGCACCAAGGGCCCACCTGCGCCCGCACCGAACATGGATACCCCTACCCCCTCGTCTGGTAAGACTACGTCCAACGAGACTAATACGTGGAGCAAGGGCACCAGTGGCAACCCGAATGCTACCGGTGGAACCGAGTCGGTACACTCGGAGATGTTAGACGCCACCGTAGTAAATCGTAGTAGGTCGAATACGCTAGTGAATAAAGACGCCGATGCGCCGCGGGCGCCGTCTAATCGCGAATTAAAGAATCGCAAATCGGTTAGGGAACGCGACAATGAATTGTCCGTGCTAATGGCCGAGCTCGAGGTTCATAAAGCCCGTCTAGTCGTTGCTAAGACCGAGTCCGACACTGCCAATTTACGGCTGCAGATTGCGCAATTGAAGGCGCAGTCTCGCGGCGGCAGTGACGCGACCGTCGAAGCTTCTAAGACAGGGTCCGTCACTGCAAATTTGCGGCCGCAGGTTGCGCCACTGAAGGCGCAGTCTGTCGGCAGCAGTGACGCGACCGTCGAAGAACGTACTAGAAGTTGGGTAGAACGACAAGCTAGGTTACAGCACGAGGTCGCGAAAGAAAACGTTAAATTCCCGCCGCCGAAAAAGACCGCGCAGCCGCCGCCGCGTGCAGCCGCCGACCGGGCTAGCAGACCGCCCCCGCGCGTTTTAGAGGTACCGCACGGTACCTACGCGCCAATGTACCATAAACCGCCGGAATTACCTGCATTCGGCGGAGATATCACCGAGTGGATATCATTTAGGGCAGAGTTCGAAGATACGTCGCCCATGTTTAGTGCCGTCAATAACGTCAGTCGGATTAGGCGCGCACTTAAGGGCGAAGCTCGGACGGCCGTAAAATCAATAATGTACACAGTTCAGGATCCGTACGAGATAATGGAAGCGCTGGAACGGCAGTTCGGCGACCCTGAGGAGATTGTTCTTACGGAAATTCATAATGTTAAACGCATGCCGCGTTTATCCGAAGACAATTCGAATATAGCCTCATTCGCCGCGCATGTAGCGAATGCCGTCGCCACCATTAGATCCTTGCGTCAAGAGAAATACTTGCACGCGCCTGAGCTCGTGAATAAAATCGTGGATAAATTGAATCTGATAGTGCGCTATGAATGGGCCAAATACAGGCAGTCTAACGTAGAATCACCCGGGTTAGTAGCAATTTCCGAGTTTCTTAACGAAATTAGTACTGCGGCCAAGCGCATAAACCGATATAAGCCGTCTAACCGATCACGGAATGCAGTGAATGCGGTTTCCTTTGTGCACGAACCGAGAAGATCGAGCCAAGCTCTCTCTGGGTCTCGTCCCCCCGCGTTCTACCGTGATACGTCTAATAGATCGCGAAACGCGGTAAACGCTGTGCGCGAACCCAGTCGATCGAGCAACGCTCTCGCTGGGTCCGGCGCCCCCGCGTACTCTCGCGATGTTAGTTCGGATTCGGAGTCAGATTACCACGAAACGTACACGCGTGATACGTCTAATAGATCGCGAAACGCGGTAAACGCTGTGCGCGAACCCAGTCGATTGAGCAACGCTCTCGCTGGGTCCGGCGGCGGCGCCCCCGCGTACTCTCGCGACGTTAGTTCTGATTCGGAGGCAGATTGCCACGAAACGTACACGCGTGATACGTCTAACGGGTCACGGAATGCAGTGAGCGCGGTTTCCTCTGCGCGCGAACCCAGAAGATCGAGCCAAGCTCTCTCTAGGTCTCGCGACCCCGCGTTCTACCGTGATACGTATGATAGATCGCGAAATGAACGAAACGCGGTTTCCTCTGTGCGCGAGCCCAGTCGATCGAGCCACGCTCTCGCTGGGTCCCGCGCCCCCGCGTCCATTCGCGATTATACTTCGGATTCGGAGTCAGATTCCCGCGAGTCATATACACATGATACGGGAAATAGATCGCGTACTAGTAAATCAACTATAGCTCAAGTAAAGCGCCGCGATGGTAATTTAAAAAAGCCAGCGTCAACCGGAGCTAAGCCCCAGCGGGAGATATCGTCTGTCTCTGTCTCGCGCGATGCGTGCGCCATATGTAAGAACGGCAAAGAACACAAAGTTAGCGAGTGTTCGAAATTTCTAGCCGCGACTATATCTGAGCAATGGGACTTAGTGAAGGGTACTAGATTGTGCTATAGATGTTTAGGCGCGAGTCACCGTGCGCGTTTTAAATGTAAATATGTCGCGTGTGGCATGAGTCAGTGCGAAGCCGGACATAATAAACTATTACACGGATTAAGCGCGGCCGCATCCGCGAACGGTAATAGTGTCCCGGCGGCACCTGCAGTACTCAATGTTAGGCTGCCGCAGACGTGTCTCAAAGTCATTCCTGAAGAGGTGTCGGAACCGTTAGGTACCGTCCAAACCCTCGCGCTATTTGACGAAGGCGCGGCAATGGCTTTGACGATACACGAAACTGCGGACAGCATCGCACCTGCGGTACAATTTGTTGGGCACGCAAAGCCTAATACCGCGGAAGACGAGGCCTTACAACTTGCGAAGCGACATTCTGAAACAGAATCATTAGGCGTTTCGCAGAAGGTACCTCGGGCCGACCCCGGCCAACGTGCGCTAGATTTGTTAAAAGCCACCTGCGAGAAGATACCGGGGGAGCAAAGGTATCGCTCGGGCTTACTTTGGCGGTCAGATGACGAGAAACTCCCCGATAACCGAGCGCAAGCATTGAAACGGCTGTACAGTCTAGAACGAAAGATAGACCGCGATGCAAAACTTAAAGCCGAATATGCAAAGCATATGAACAACTTGCTCGACAAAGGTTACGCGGAGAGAATGGACTCGCCGCCGCCCCCCGAGGCACCCCGGACGTGGCCTCTGGCGCACTTCCCAACTTTTCAGCCGCAAAGCGGGAAAACGCGATTAGTTTGGGACACGGCAGCCACAGCTTACGTACGTTCGTTTAACAGCGCGCTGTTGGCTGGCCCCGACCTGTTAGAGTCTTTACAGATCGAAATAATTGAGCAAGATCGCGATACGTTACGTTTCGTTTGGTGGACAGGGATCGATTGGGACTCGCCTATACCCGTCTCACTCGCACCCGCGTGGCGATCGTTCATTATTAATAACGTACGATTAGTTCGCGCCACCGCTAGTATTCTGGTTGCCGCCGAGGTTTTCAAAGCCGCATTGTTCGCTAAGAAAACAGACATAGAGATAAATAAGGGGCATTTAGATTTAGCAGAGATATTACTAATCCGACGGAGTCAACATGCTGCATTTCCGGAGGAAATCAAGCTTCTGGAAACTGGGCGGCCACTCCTGAAGAAATCTCCGCTATACAAAATCGCTGTACAACTTGACAAAAACGGAATCATCGTACTAAATGCTAGAATCGATAAAAACACGCACATGCCTGTTTTACATGCGAAAGAAGATTTCGTCAAGTTATTAGTACAGCATTTTCATGCACTCTACAATCACGGCAACCACGCGACCGTCATCAACGAGTTGAAACAAAGGTACTACATTATCGGGCTGCGCGGTAGCATTCGCTATATAACGCATAAATGCCAATGGTGCAGAACCTATAGGGGAACGCCAATCAAAGTTCCCATAGGTGACTTGCCGCCAGAAAGGCTAAAAGCGAATCAGCCGCCATTTACCGCTGCAGCCGTAGACCTGTTTGGCCCCATGCACATAACGATAGGCCGCCGCCGCGAGAAAAGGTGGGGTGTATTATACACATGCCTCACGACTCGCGCTGTACATCTGGAGCTTGCCACCTCACTTTCGGCATCCTCCATGATACTGTCGCTACGCCGAATGATAGCGCGACGCGGCACGCCTACAGTTCTCTATTCCGACAACGCCACCAATTTCCACGGCGCGGAAAGAGAACTGGCAGAGGCCAAAAACACGCTGCCCGACAGTCTCAAGCCCTTCTTGACCGAGCGAGCCATAAAATGGAAGAAAATTCCACCCGGCAACCCCTCCGCTGGCGGTGCCTGGGAACGGCTCGTGGGCAGCGTTAAAACCGCATTAAAAGTAGTACTGAAAGAAAGAGCACCCCACGAAGAAGTTCTACATACTTTACTGCTAGAATCAGAGCACATAGTCAATTCCAGACCGTTGACACCAGTGAATCCAGATTTAGACATCGAAGCCCTGACGCCGAATCACTTTCTAATCGGTCGATCAAGTGCCATGTCGCCACTGGGTGTTTTCACAGACGCAATTATGTCGCTCTCTTCGTGGAAAACAGCGCAAACGCTAGCCGACCAATTTTGGAGGCGCTGGCAACGGGAATACCGACCCAGCCTCCTCCCCAGGCCCGGTGCTCATCAAAACGTGAGAAAACTGCATGAAGGTGACGTAGTCATCATTGCGGATAGCTCCATGCCACGAGGAACGTGGCCCAGAGGCGTAATCGCCCAGCTATTTCCTGGCCCAGATGGTCATGTGAGAGTGGCCATTGTTCGCACACGCGCAGGTGACGTCCGCCGCCCAGTTTCTAGACTTATCCCCATTTACTCCGCGCATGAAGACGGTGTTGGCACACGTGGGGGAGACTGTCGTAAATAGCTATTAGGGTTCATGTATGTGTTTAATTAGTCTCTACGTTTAGGTTACTATTTTTACTTTTGTATATCATGTTTTACTTTGTGCTCGTATATTATGTCAAATGAATTGCGTGGAATGTTTTATACCTAGTTATAAGTCTAGAAATTCATGCTCCTTTCATACGTGCTTAATATTGTACCTATTTATAAGTCTAGGATTCGTGCTCCTTTCATACGTGCTTATAATTAACGAGATTGGCAAAAATATACATTACTGACTCTGCATGATACACCCACTAGTTGAAGAAGGTACCAAACGGCCTTGTGTTTTACTATATAAGGCAGAGCCGTTTCGTGGCTTATTCAGAGATATCAGAGACATCAAGAGAGCTTCACTCATACCAGCCTGAACACTCTCCAAGTAAATAAATCAAATATATGTGTTTTCATTTCACACAACACATATACCGGTAAATGGAGGTATAGCGGACTTCGAGACAGCACAGCGGCCAGCGCGTTCCAGCGGCGAGTTTCTACGCTTCTCCCAACGAACCCCCATCACGAAAAGCTACAGTCTACACTCCACACCCGTGTTAGTGGGACGGTACACGGGGCGCTAACGCTGTTATTTACAAAACATCAAAATGTATTAATTGTTCTAGAAAAAAAAACTGAATGAAAATGGCACTATTAACTTAGCGGGCCCAACTTGTATAAGAATAGAACTCACCATAGACCGTCGTAGCTGGAGGAGACAATGAGACTGCCGTCCCTGTTGAAATGCACTGCTGAGACGGGGTCCGAGTGAGCTGGGAGCGTCTTCAAGCATTTACCTTTGACAAACATCAAACTAATCAATCACAAGTTACAAGTACAGAAGGTTTTCCCATATCAATGGAGGATTTTGTTGTTTTTTTTTTTATGAAACTTGCATACACTCGTATTTGTGAATTTTGAAAGCGCAAATGTTGCGCCTTAAGCTGTGTACTTAGTACATGATGATAGAGATGATAAACAATAAAGTAGAACATGAAAGCCGAGTAACACTTAAAGCAGCAGCGCCCTGTGTAGTGAGCGTGCATTTGAATGTTGATGTTTCCAGCTTAAAACTAATTTGAATAGGTAAATAGTTAAATACTTAGTACTTATTTGCAAACAGTGTTATGTTCTGATTAGGTAAAGTGAGCTTCTGAAAGCAGTAAGAAATACAGTATCGTAAGGATCATATTACCCAAGACTGGTCCAGACGTCAATCAGCCAAATCCCTACCTTATAAAACAAAGTCCCCCGCCACGTCTGTCTGTTTGTGTGTATGTCGCTATAAACTCAAACCACCGAACGGATTTGAGTATTCTTGAGGAAGGTTTAGGTGTATAATTTGTTAAGGTTTTATGTAACCCGTGCGAAGCCGGGGCGTTTGTTAGTTATAGATAATCTAAAATAAATTTGTACTCACCCGTCCTGACGTCCCATATCCGAACGCTCTCGTCAAAGCTGCCGGACACGATGAGATTGCTCTGTGGGTTGAAGTTACAGCAGAACACGTAGTTGCTGTGGCCCTTCAGGGTTTTAAGGCATTTGCCGGAACTTAGCTCCCACACCTGCAAAGTTATTAAAGTGAAAGTAGTTATTTTAATAATAACAACTATCATTCTTAACACGTATGAAACATTTCTTTTATTATAACTAAACGCGCTGTTTTTAGGCAATTATACATTTTTGGAAAAAACTGTCTCTTACTACCAACTTACTACATATTAACTACCAACAATAAGTTTAACCTTTCGTTTGAAAACGACACATTTTATGAAATTTTGTAGGCATTACTTTTATTAGGTACAGATAATTTTAACTCGCTTCATACTTAGCAAACTCCAGTCGAAAGTTGACAAAAAAAATCCTTTTGGCGTGTGTATATATTTTAGGGATCTCAAAGTTGTCACTTAAAAACTTAGTTATATTTAGCTGCGTGGGGTCCTGTGGTCTCGTGGTGTGAGGTGGGTCTTTTCTCGCATAAGAAAGTTATTAATTAAAGTTTTTACTTTTTATAAACTACGTATAATTTTTGCATAACCGTTTGTAGCTAGCTAATAATGATAAGCCGAACTCTTTAATAAAAGTAATTGTTAATAGTTTTTCTAACATTACAATTATTAGAACTTATAAATTATACAAATACTGAGTTAGGCGTTGAGCTTAAGGAGTGGTATTATTATTATATTTTAAGTAAAATGGAATGTTACCTTAGAAGTGATAATAAAAGGTCGACAACCGTGAGAATCGCCTTATCTCCCATCTCCCGTAACTTTCTTATCACCGTCCGTGATTTTAGAACTTATTTCATGCCATGATACTTTTATATATCTATAATTTTATCAATGAATATCTCAATCTCAATATGGGTACCTACCTACTAGTAAAACCTGAGATGCTGAGGTCTAGTGGGTTCAGCCAGCAAAGTTTTTCAATAATCGTAGCACTTTATTAATCATAATAAGGTTGCCAAAAAATATGAATAGCAATCTTAAGGCCTTTCTCTAGTGACTTAATCGGTTCTCAACCTGATTAAACAACAACAAAAATCACGAACATCTAAAACGCACCATTAAAAATTTGTAAATATTTTTGCAAAAAAGTTACCAATTTTTTTTGTTAAAACTACTTATTTAAAAATAACAAATCGGCAGCCAGCCGTCTGCTCAGCGCTCAGTGAGCTGCGTTCGGATAAGGTATTTTTGTATAACCAAGTATTTTAGTTTAAAAAATGAAATTAATACCAGGCCCAAACAGGAGGGGCAAACCAAGGCAGCGGTGGCGTAACGTACTGCCAAAGATTTAAACGCCTCTGGGTTAGCAGAAACCGATGTCCAGGATAGAGCGAAGTGGAAGGAGAAAAGTAGGAAAGCGGACCCCGTCACGGTACGGGACAAACGCCAGGAGGATGATGATGATGATGGAATAATGAAATTAATGAGTATTTTTTTAATACAGTAATCTACGTTAGACTAGATGTGGATTGTCAAACAGTTCAAAAGCAGCCTTTAAGGGCGAATAAGTATCCAACACAGATAAGCAAGATAGCAGAATGTTGAACGCAATGCAATATTGGTTTATTTTTTTTACATCCTGCCTCTACTTTGCTCATTTTAGGTGGATGCTGACCCCAAGTTTCCAAAGTAAATGTAAGTGTTACCTTCAGAGTCTTGTCATCACTAGCACTGACGATGAGCCGGCTGTCTGAGGACCATGCCACATCACTGATGCCCATCTTGTGGCCCGAAATGGTCTTCTCAAACTTGCCATCGTAGGCGCCCCACACTTTAATTACTTTATCGGCAGCTGGAAAGTACATGGTAATAAACAGAAGACACCATCAAATAAATAGTGTCCATCAAGTCATTGATAAATAAATAAGTAATATTATTGCACATTCACATTGACATTGCCAGCTTGATGTTTAAAAATATAGAAATTCTTAATGTAGTATATAATAAAAAAAAAAGACATTCCCATCATAATAATAAGATAATTCTGATGAATTTTTTACATAATTTTACTAGAAGTTGATTGAACTTTTTTACCTAGTGCCTATTTAAGAGCGCTATTACATTTCGGCGTTGAGCGAGTTTAGGTATTTTACGCGCTGCGGCAGGCCGTGCGAGCTCAGTATGCCGATCCCTTCTACCACACTCGCACTACAATGATGGATTAAACATTCTTGATCCTTCGCGAAGCATATTGAAATCAACCATAACAACACTAACTGTGCTTAACTTTTAAAGTCCTAAAACTGTTATTTGGTAAGTACGAAAATACTAAATGCAGTGCAAATGTAAGTGTGTGCAGTGTTCATAAATTAATTTTTCATCTATTTTTGACGATTTTTGACCCCCCCACCCCTCAAATCATCCAAAAATAATGCTTCGGATGACTCTGTTGCCTCCTACGTCATACTACCATCATCCGATGTCCAGACCCCCCCCCTTCCATTTGAAACGACGTAATTTATGAATAGCCCCATACTCGTACTTATGAAGGTATAAGTATTACTCGAAATAAATTATAGGTACTCGCTTATTTACATGTTTCGTCATAGCATTTGGTACCTATAGGTTGTAAAGTTTGTATCAACGAGGGTTTAAAAACGAACTAGTATTGAGGATCTGACGATAATGATGATGATTAAGGTGGTCACGGATACCAATCAACCATGTAGTAACATGATTAGGCTCGTTTGATTCGTCTCAACAAGATCTTTGCCACTGAAGATACACAGGGTCTGATGATGGAGCTGGAAGGTGGCCACGGGTACCAGTCTATCATGTAACTAAACCACTTCGTGTTTGGGCTCGTTTGATTCGTCTCAACAAGATCTTTGACACTGAAGATACACAGGGTCTGATGATGGAGCTGGAAGGTGGCCACGGGTACCAGTCTATCGTGTAACTAAACAACTTCGTGTTTGGGCTCGTTTGATTCGTCTCAACAAGATCTTTGACACAAGACAGTACTCAGGGTCTGATGATGGAGCTGGAAGGTGGTCACCATTACCAATCAACCATGCAACTAAACCACATCGTGTTTAGGCTCGTTTGATTCGTCTCAACAAGATCTTTGACACTAGGTGATACACCAAACACGAAGCCCAAACACGATGCCCAAACACGAAGCCCAAACACGTAGCCCAAACACGAAGTGGTTCAGTTACGTGATAGACTGGTACCCGTCGCCACCTTCGAGCTCCATCATCAGACCCTGAGTAGTATCTTGTGTCAAAGATCTTGTTGCGACGAATCAAACGAGCCCAAACACGAAGTGGTTCAGTTACATGGTAGACTGGTACCCGTGGCCACAGTCCAGCTCCATCATCAGACTCTGAGTACTAACTTTGGTCAAAGATCTTGTTGCGACGAATCGAACGAGCCCAAGCACGAAGCGGTTTAGTTGCATGGTTGATTGGTACCGGTGACCACTTTCCGGCTCCATCATCAGACCCTGAGTACTATCTTGTGTCAAAGATCTTGTTGAGACGAATCAAACGAGCCCAAACACGAAGTGGTTTAGTTGCATGGTTGATTGGTACCGGTGACCACAGTCCGGCTCCATCATTAGACCTTGAGTACTATCTTGTGTCAAAGATCTTGTTGAGACGAATCAAACGAGCCCAAACATGAAGTGGTTTAGTTGCATGGTTGATTGATACCGGTGACCACCTTCCGGCTCCATCATCAGACCCTGAGTACTATCTTGTGTCAAAGATCTTGTTGAGATGAATAAAACGAGCCTAAACACGAAGTGGTTTAGTTGCATGGTTGATTGGTACCGGTGACCACCTTCCGGCTCCATCATCAGACCCTGAGTACTATCTTGAGTCAAAATTAATACATATAGAATGTCAGGTCGTTTCAAATATTTTTAATCCTGTCCGGTAGTTTATTAAACTGTACCATTATAAATTATAATACTATAAAAACCGTGCTAGGATCAAAGTCTCTCGTTGCGGTTTACACGCACACAGTATAGCGTTTTACACGGCGCCCGCCGCACACAATGATAAAAAATCTCGTTGTCGCCGTTGAAAATGTGCGGAGCCGACCGACACACGTCCTGCCTCTACAAGCTCTGCCGCGGCACTGAGCTGGCGCAGCGCGCGTCATCGGTAATATAGAGTAGTTTTCAAAAAATTGCCAAAAAATTATAGTAGAATTTCATAAACACTAATGTATACCAACAGTATAAGCAAACGTTGCAGATTGCTTGAGTATGAAAATGACTTCGATATTAAGTAGATTTTCGTAGGAATTGACACTTGTTTCGGAGAGAAAATTGAGTTCGTTTTACTTTGATTTTCTCTTTCTCAAAGGTGTGTAGGAAAAATATCGTTTGATATGCCTAAAGTACAGGGTATTAGTAATACAAAATAGCCAGGTTTAGTAGAGTAAACTTCTCAACATTTCCAAATAAGAGCTTGCCATTCAGTGCTTCACGGGGTTTTTCGGAAACGACCATCAGAAAAAAAAATCATTACTAATTTAATAAGTCCTTTTTCTAATATTTACAACGATATTTAAAAAGATAAGAAGACGCTTTTACTGGAACAAGTACTCATTGTTTCTAATAATGAGCACAAAGTCCTGAATTTCGTCGACTAGTATCATCAATTTTGCGTTATTTCGACTTTTCTTGTAAGAGCGCTCTTAACAAATTTGACAATTGTTACTGAATTTCCTATTCATTTTTCGATCAGTAAGAAATTATGATACTTGTACCTAGTGCCAACTTTTACTTATTGGACCAGCAAATAATGGTAAATTGTCATAGTCAAGTGGCAATTGTCAGTGTAAAGAAAGAACACTTAGCACAAGGAATGCGTACATTGACCTGCCTGTTCCTATCTCTATCCCACCTATGATGCTGGCGTTCAATGACACAATGCAATAAGACAGCAATATAACTATGCACATGCAATAGAGATAGAACCGTCTGAGGTTGATGTACAAAATTCCTCATGCTTAGCATCCTTTCTTTAATGATCAAGGGGTCTGTCAGTCTGATCCCCTAGTACTGTCACCATATAAATGACCCTTTAGTATAGTAGACAAAATAACAGAAATATCAACAAGTGTAATACTAACTTTTATATAGCTTTAAATTAAATTTCACCAGAAAAAAAAACTAACAATCAATAGGTACATTAAATAAAAATCTTATAGAGCACTTTTTTCAAGATTAATAACAAAGTGAACTGATATTATCAATTACTGTTCTTTTAAATAATAAATATAGTACTTGCACTAAAGTGTAAAAGCAACATATATAGCAGTTGCAACTGCTTCAGTAAAATTTAATATTGTCAGATACACAGTATTGATAAAATACCATATTTAAAAATAGGTATAATATGTGTTTTGTACTAGATGTAGTAGTGTGTGGCATGGTAGAGACTAAAAACAAACTATACAATTTTACAGCTCTATTAATACTGAAAGATTTTAAGAACATTTCAAATGCAGTTCCATACTTGTTCTTGGCAAATTAGATATTAGAAAATAAATTAAATATTAATAAAAATAATTACATGTAACTAAATAAATTAAAAACAAGGGGTCCTTTACTACAATTACTCACAATATTTATCTATGCTAATAAAATTGAAGGTTTAGTTAACAAAACCGTAGCCAAGGCCAGTCTTGGATGATCACTTCATGTCAATGTCATGTTGCAAAATGTTGGTTTTCCTATGCTCGTGAAGTTGACCACCCCATATCGTTTGCCCGCAAATGGCATAGCTATATCGTTTGTTCATCGTTAGTTCACGTTTGTTCAGTAGGTAAAATCGTAAGGACCCGATTCTAACATCATTTTTTTTTTAAAACAAAAGGGGGTGGCTGTCTTCACGCTAGCCACCCCAAACGACTTTTTGTAATTTTTTTTGGGCTAGATAGCAAGATATTCGTTAGTTCACGTTTGTTCAGGCATTAAAATCGTTAGGACCCGATTCCTTCATTTTTTTTTATTTTTTCAAAGTGGGGTGGCTGTCTTCACGCTAGCCACCCCACCCCGAAATCAGCCAAACTAACCATGTGAAGTCATCGAGCGACGTTAGTTCACGTTTGTTCAGGCATTAAAATCGTTAGGATCTCATTAGATTTGCCATAAAAAAATAAAATCGAAAAATTCATATATATGGGACAGCGGAGCCAAGTAATGTGGTGTAGCAAGCAATCGACGCGGATACTAACGATTCTTTAGCTTGAATAAACTTATATGGACGATATTTAAGCGATAAATTATAGTGCCTTGCGGGGGTTCAAAACATAATAAGAGATATCCGTCGTTTTATATTTTTTTATACTATGGGGGTGGCTGTCTTCACACTAGCCACCCCAAATCACTTTTTGTAATTTTTTTTGGTCTAGATAGCAAGACATTCGTTAGTTCACGTTTGTTCAGGCATTTAAATCGTTAGGACCCGATTCCTTCATTTTTTTTTATTTTTTCAAAGTGGGGTGGCTGTCTTCACACTAGCCACCCCACCCCGAAATCAGCCAAACTAACCATGTGAAGTCATCGAGCGACGTTAGTTCACGTTTGTTCAGGCATTAAAATCGTTAGGATCTCATAGATTTGCCATAAAAAAATAAAATCGAAAAAATCATATATATGGGCCAGCCGAGGCAAGTAATGTGCCTAAGTCGACGGCTGAAAAAAATACTCAGAATCGGGTCCTTACGATCCCACTTGCAGGACAACGTCAGCAGACTATACTGATTCAAGATAGATAGGTCATTTGCGGGCGATCAAAACAGATTTACCGGAAAAAATTAAAACTTGAAAATCGGAATTACTCAAATTATGCTACTAAGTCGCTGGCTGAAAAAAATACTCAGACTCGGGTCCTTACGATGCCACTTGCAGGACAACGTCAGCAGACTATACTGATTCAAGATAGATAGGTCATTTGCGGACGATCAAAACAGATTTACCGGAAAAAATTAAAACTTGTAAATCGGAATTACTCAAAATATGCTCCTAAGTTGACGGCCGAAAAAAATACTCAGAATCGGGTCCTTACGATGCCCTTTGCAGGACGACGTCAGATGATTATGCTGATTCAAGATAGATAGGTCATTTGCGGGCGATCAAAACAGATTTACCGGAAAAAAATAAAACTTGTAAATCGGAATTACTCAAATTATGCTACTAAGTCGCAGGCTGAAAAAAATACTCTGAATCGGGTCCTTACGATGCCACTTGCAGGACAATGTCAGCAGACCATACCAATTCAAAATAGATAGGACATTTGCGGGCGTTCAAAACAGATTTGCCGGAAAAAATTAAAACATGAAAATCTGAATAACTCAACTTACGCTCCTAAGTCGACGGCTGACAAAAATACTCAGAATCTGGTCCTTACGATGCCACTTGCAGAACAATCTCTGCAGACCATACTGATTCAAGATAGATAGGTCATTTTGGGCGATCAAAACAGATTTACCGGAAAAAATTAAAACTTGTAAATCGGAATTACACAAAATATGCTCCTAAGTTGACGGCCGAAAAAAATACTCAGAATCGGGTCCTTACGATGCCCTTTGCAGGACGACGTCAGATGATTATGCTGATTCAAGATAGATAGGTCATTTGCGGGCGATCAAAACAGATTTACCGGAAAAAATTAAAACTTGTAAATCGGAATTACTCAAAATATGCTCCTAAGTTGACGGCCGAAAAAAATACTCAGAATCGGGTCCTTACGATGCCCTTTGCAGGACGACGTCAGATGATTATGCTGATTCAAGATAGATAGGTCATTTGCGGGCGATCAAAACAGATTTACCGGAAAAAAATAAAACTTGTAAATCGGAATTACTCAAATTATGCTCCTAAGTTGACGGCCGAAAAAAATACTCAGAATCGGGTCCTTACGATGCCCTTTGCAGGACAACGTCAGCAGACTATACTGATTCAAGATAGATAGGTCATTTGCGGACGATCAAAACAGATTTACCGGAAAAAATTAAAACTTGTAAATCGGAATTACTCAAAATATGCTCCTAAGTTGACGGCCGAAAAAAATACTCAGAATCGGGTCCTTACGATGCCCTTTGCAGGACGACGTCAGATGATTATGCTGATTCAAGATAGATAGGTCATTTGCGGGCGATCAAAACAGATTTACCGGAAAAAAATAAAACTTGTAAATCGGAATTACTCAAATTATGCTCCTAAGTTGACGGCCGAAAAAAATACTCAGAATCGGGTCCTTACGATGCCCTTTGCAGGACAACGTCAGCAGACTATACTGATTCAAGATAGATAGGTCATTTGCGGGCGTTCGAAACAGATTTACCAGAAAAAAATAAAACTAGAAAATCTGAATTACTCAAATTATGCTCCTAAGTCGCACGCTGCAAAAAATACTCAGAATCGGGTCCTTACGATGCCACTTGCAGGACAACGTCAACAGACCATACTGATTCAAGATAGATAGGTCATTTGCGGGCGTTCGAAATAGATTTGCCGGAAAAAATTAAAACTTGTAAATCGGAATTACTCAAAATATGCTCCTAAGTTGACGGCCGAAAAAAATACTCAGAATCGGGTCCTTACGATGCCCTTTGCAGGACGACGTCAGATGATTATGCTGATTCAAGATAGATAGGTCATTTGCGGGCGATCAAAACAGATTTACCGGAAAAAAATAAAACTTGTAAATCGGAATTACTCAAATTATGCTCCTAAGTTGACGGCCGAAAAAAATACTCAGAATCGGGTCCTTACGATGCCACTTGCAGGACAATATCAGCAAACCATACTGATTCAAGATAGATAGGCCATTTGCGGGCGTTCGAAACAGATTTGCTGGAAAAAATTAAAACTTGAAAATCTGAATAACTCAACTTACGCTCCTAAGTAGACGGCTGAAAAAAATAGTCAGAATCGGGACCTTACGATGCCACTTGCAGGACAATCTCACCAGACCATACTGATTCAAGATAGATAGGTCATTTGCGGGCGATCAAAACAGATTTATCGGAAAAAAATAAAACTAGAAAATCTGAATTACTCAAATTATGCTCCTAAGTCGCACGCTGAAAAAAATACTCAGAATCGGGTCCTTACGATGCCACTTGCAGGACAACGTCAGCAGACCATACTGATTCAAGATAGATAGGTCATTTGCGGGCGTTCGAAACAGATTTGCCGGAAAAAATTAAAACTTGAAAACCTGAATAACTCAACTTACGCTCCTAAGTCGACGGCTGAAAAAAATAGTCAGAATCGGGTCCTTACGATGCCACTTGCAGGACAATCTCACCAGACCATACTGATTCAAGATAGATAGGTCATTTGCGGGCGATCAAAACAGATTTATCGGAAAAAAATAAAATTGTAAATCGGAATTACTCAAATTATGCTCCTAAGTTGACGGCCGAAAAAAATACTCAGAATCGGGTCCTTACGATGCCACTTGCAGAACAATCTCTGCAGACCATACTGATTCAAGATAGATAGGTCATTTGCGGGCGTTCGAAACAGATTTACCGGAAAAAATTAAAACTTGAAAATCAGAATTACTCAAATTATGCTACTAAGTCGCAGGCTGAAAAAAATACTCAGAATCGGGTCCTTACGATGCCACTTGCAGGACAATCTCAGCAGACCATACTGATTCAAGATAGATAGGTCATTTGCGGGCGTTCGAAACAGATTTACCGGAAAAAATTAAAACTTGAAAATCTGAATTACTCAAATTATGCTACTAAGTCGCAGGCTGAAAAAAATACTCTGAATCGGGTCCTTACGATGCCACTTGCAGGACAATGTCAGCAGACCATACCAATTCAAGATAGATAGGACATTTGCGGGCGTTCAAAACAGATTTGCCGGAAAAAATTAAAACATGAAAATCTGAATAACTCAACTTACGCTCCTAAGTCGACGGCTGACAAAAATACTCAGAATCGGGTCCTTACGATGCCACTTGCAGAACAATCTCTGCAGACCATACTGATTCAAGATAGATAGGTCATTTGCGGGCGTTCGACACAGATTTGCTGGAAAAAATTAAAACTTGAAAATCTGAATAACTCAACTTACGCTCCTAAGTCGACGGCTGAAAAAAATAGTCAGAATCGGGTCCTTACGATGCCACTTGCAGGACAATCTCACCAGACCATACTGATTCAAGATAGATAGGTCATTTGCGGGCGATCAAAACAGATTTATCGGAAAAAAATAAAACTAGAAAATCTGAATTACTCAAATTATGCTCCTAAGTCGCACGCTGAAAAAAATACTCAGAATCGGGTCCTTACGATGCCACTTGCAGGACAACGTCAGCAGACCATACTGATTCAAGATAGATAGGTCATTTGCGGGCGTTCGAAACAGATTTGCCGGAAAAAATTAAAACTTGAAAACCTGAATAACTCAACTTACGCTCCTAAGTCGACGGCTGAAAAAAATAGTCAGAATCGGGTCCTTACGATGCCACTTGCAGGACAATCTCACCAGACCATACTGATTCAAGATAGATAGGTCATTTGCGGGCGATCAAAACAGATTTATCGGAAAAAAATAAACTTGTAAATCGGAATTACTCAAATTATGCTCCTAAGTTGACGGCCGAAAAAAATACTCAGAATCGGGTCCTTACGATGCCCTTTGCAGGACGACGTCAGATGATTATGCTGATTCAAGATAGATAGGTCATTTGCGGGCGATCAAAACAGATTTAACGTAAAAAAATAAAACTTGAAAATCTGAATTACTCAACTTGCGCTCCTAAGTCGCAGGCTGAAAAAAATACTCAGAATCGGGTCCTTACGATGCCACTTGCAGGACAATGTCAGCAGTCCATACTGATTCAAAATAGATAGGTCATTTGCGGGCGTTCGAAACAGATTTACCGGAAAAAATTAAAACTTGAAAATCTGAATTACTCAAATTATGCTACTAAGTCGCAGGCTGAAAAAAATACTCAGAATCGGGTCCTTACGATGCCCTTTGCAGGACGACGTCAGATGATTATGCTGATTCAAGATAGATAGGTCATTTGCGGGCGATCAAAACAGATTTACCGGAAAAAAATAAAACTTGTAAATCGGAATTACTCAAATTATGCTCCTAAGTTGACGGCCGAAAAAAATACTCAGAATCGGGTCCTTACGATGCCACTTGCAGGACAATATCAGCAAACCATACTGATTCAAGATAGATAGGCCATTTGCGGGCGTTCGAAACAGATTTGCTGGAAAAAATTAAAACTTGAAAATCTGAATAACTCAACTTACGCTCCTAAGTCGACGGCTGAAAAAAATAGTCAGAATCGGGACCTTACGATGCCACTTGCAGGACAATCTCACCAGACCATACTGATTCAAGATAGATAGGTCATTTGCGGGCGTTCTAAACAGATTTGCTGGAAAAAATTAAAACTTGAAAACCTGAATAACTCAACTTACGCTCCTAAGTCGACGGCTGAAAAAAATAGTCAGAATCGGGTCCTTACGATGCCACTTGCAGGACAATCTCAGCAGACCATACTGATTCAAGATAGATAGGTCATTTGCGGGCGTTCGAAACAGATTTGCCGGAAAAAATTAAAACTTGAAAACCTGAATAACTCAACTTACGCTACTAAGTCGACGGCTGAAAAAAATAGTCAGAATCGGGTCCTTACGATACCACTTGCAGGACAATCTCAGCAGACCATACTGATTCAAGATAGATAGGTCATTTGCGGGCGTTCGAAACAGATTTGCTGGAAAAAATTAAAACTTGAAAATCTGAATAACTCACCTTACGCTCCTAAGTCGACGGCTGAAAAAAATATTCAAAATCGGGTCCTTACGATGCCACTTGCAGGACAATCTCAGCAGACCATACTGATTCAAGATAGATAGGTCATTTGCAGGCGTTCGAAACAGATTTGCTGGAAAAAATTAAAACTTGAAAATCTGAATAACTCAACTTACGCTCCTAAGTCGACGGGCGAAAAAAATAGTCAGAATCGGGTCCTTACGATGCCACTTGCAGGACAACGTCAGTAGATCAACCTGATTGAAGATAGATAGGTCATTTGCGGGCGTTCAAAACAGATTTGCCGGAAAAAATTAAAACATGAAAATCTGAATAACTCAACTTACGCTCCTAAGTCGACGGCTGAAAAAAATACTCAGAATCGGGTCCTTACGATGCCACTTGCAGGACAATCTCAGCAGACCATACTGATTCAAGATAGATAGGTCATTTGCGGGCGTTCTAAACAGATTTGCTGGAAAAAATTAAAACTTGGAAAACTGAATAACTCAACTTACGCTCCTAAGTCGACGGCTGAAAAAAATATTCAAAATCGGGTCCTTACGATGCCACTTGCAGGACAATCTCAGCAGACCATACTGATTCAAGATAGATAGGTCATTTGCAGGCGTTCGAAACAGATTTGCTGGAAAAATTAAAACTTGAAAATCTGAATAACTCAACTTACGCTCCTAAGTCGACGGCTGAAAAAAATAGTCAGATTCGGGTCCTTACGATGCCACTTGCAGGACAACGTCAGTAGACCAACTTGATTGAAGATAGATAGGTCATTTGCGGGCGTTCAAAACAGATTTGCCGGAAAAAATTAAAACTTGAAAATCAGAATTACTCAAATTATGCTACTAAGTCGACGGCTGAAAAAAATACTCAGAATCGTGTCCTTACGATGCCACTTGCAGGACAATCTCAGCAGACCATACTGATTCAAGATAGATAGGTCATTTGCAGGCGTTCGAAACAGATTTGCTGGAAAAAATTAAAACTTGAAAATCTGAATAACTCAACTTACGCTCCTAAGTCGACGACTGAAAAAAATAGAATCGGGTCCTTACGATGCCACTTGCAGGACAACGTCAGTAGACCAACCTGATTGAAGATAGATAGGTCATTTGGGGGCGTTCAAAACAGATTTGCCGGAAAAAATTAACACATGAAAATCTGAATAACTCAACTTACGCTCCTAAGTCGACGGCTGAAAAAAATACTCAGAATCGGGTCCTTACGATGCCACTTGCAGGACAATCTCAGCAGACCATACTGATTCAAGATAGATAGGTCATTTGCAGGCGTTCGAAACAGATTTGCTGAAAAAAATTAAAACTTGAAAATCTGAATAACTCAACTTACGCTCCTAAGTCGACGGCTGAAAAAAATAGAATCGGGTCCTTACGATGCCACTTGCAGGACAACGTCAGTAGACCAACCTGATTGAAGATAGATAGGTCTTTTGCGGGCGTTCAAAACAGATTTGCCGGAAAAAATTAAAACATGAAAATCTGAATAACTCAACTTACGCTCCTAAGTCGACGGCTGAAAAAAATACTCAGAATCGGGTCCTTACGATGCCACTTGCAGGACAATCTCAGCGGACCATACTGATTCAAGATAGATAGGTCATTTGCGGGCGTTCGAAACAGATTTGCTGGAAAAAATTAAAACTTGAAAATCTGAATAACTCAACTTACGCTCCTAAGTCGACGGCTGAAAAAAATAGTCAGAATCGGGTCCTTACGATGCCACTTGCAGGACAACGTCAGTAGACCAACCTGATTCAAGATAGATAGGTCATTTGCGGGCGATCAAAACAGATTTACCGGAAAAAAATAAAACTTGAAATTCTGAATTACTCAAATTATGCTCCTGGGTCGACGGCTGAAAAAAATACTTAGAATCGGGTCCTTACGATGCCACTTGCAGGACAATGTCAGCAGACCATACTGATTCAAGACAGATAGGTCATTTGCGGGCGTTCGAAACAGATTTGCCGGAAAAAAGTAAAACTTGAAAATCTGAATAACTCAACTTACGATCCTAAGTCGACGGCTGAAAAAAATATTCACAATCGGGTCCTTACGATGCTACTTGCAAGACAACGTCAGCAGACTATACTGATTCAGGACAGATAGGTCATTTGCGGGCGTTCGAAACAGATTTACCAGAAAAAATAAAACTTGAAAATCTGAATTACTCAAATTATGCTACTAAGTCGACGGCTGAAAAAAATACACAGAATCGGGTCCTTACGATGCCACTTGCAGGACAACGTCAGCAGACTATACTGATTCAAGATAGATAGGTCATTTGCGGGCGTTCAAAAAAGATTTGCCGGAAATTATTAAAACATGAAAATCTGAATAACTCAACTTACGCTCCTAAGTCGACGGCTGACAAAAATACTCAGAATCGGGTCCTTACGATGCCACTTGCAGGACAATATCAGCAAACCATACTGATTCAAGATAGATAGGTCATTTGCGGGCGTTCGAAACAGATTTGCCGGAAAAAAGTAAAACTTGAAAATCTGAATAACTCAACTTACGATCCTAAGTCGACGGCTGAAAAAAATATTCACAATCGGGTCCTTACGATGCTACTTGCAAGACAACGTCAGCAGACTATACTGATTCAAGACAGATAGGTCATTTGCGGGCGTTCGAAACAGATTTTCCGGGAAAAAATAAAACTTGAAAATCAGAATTACTCAAATTATGCTACTAAGTCGACGGCTGAAAAAAATACTCAGAATCGGGTCCTTACGATGCCCTTTGCAGGACGACGTCAGATGATTATGCTGATTCAAGATAGATAGGTCATTTGCGGGCGTTTGAAACAGATTTACCGGAAAAAATTAAAACTTGAAAATCTGAATTACTCAAATTATGCTACTAAGTCGCAGGCTGAAAAAAATACTCTGAATCGGGTCCTTACGATGCCACTTGCAGGACAATGTCAGCAGACCATACCAATTCAAGATAGATAGGACATTTGCGGGCGTTCAAAACAGATTTGCCGGAAAAAATTAAAACGTGAAAATCTGAATAACTCAACTTACGCTCCTAAGTCGACGGCTGACAAAAATACTCAGAATCGGGTCCTTACGATGCCACTTGCAGAACAATCTCTGCAGACCATACTGATTCAAGATAGATAGGTCATTTGCGGGCGTTCGAAACAGATTTACCGGAAAAAATTAAAACTTGAAAATCAGAATTACTCAAATTATGCTACTAAGTCGCAGGCTGAAAAAAATACTCAGAATCGGGTCCTTACGATGCCACTTGCAGGACAATCTCAGCAGACCATACTGATTCAAGATAGATAGGTCATTTGCGGGCGTTCTAAACAGATTTGCTGGAAAAAATTAAAACTTGAAAACCTGAATAACTCAACTTACGCTCCTAAGTCGACGGCTGAAAAAAATAGTCAGAATCGGGTCCTTACGATGCCACTTGCAGGACAATCTCAGCAGACCATACTGATTCAAGATAGATAGGTCATTTGCGGGCGTTCGAAACAGATTTGCCGGAAAAAATTAAAACTTGAAAACCTGAATAACTCAACTTACGCTACTAAGTCGACGGCTGAAAAAAATAGTCAGAATCGGGTCCTTACGATACCACTTGCAGGACAATCTCAGCAGACCATACTGATTCAAGATAGATAGGTCATTTGCGGGCGTTCGAAACAGATTTGCTGGAAAAAATTAAAACTTGAAAATCTGAATAACTCACCTTACGCTCCTAAGTCGACGGCTGAAAAAAATATTCAAAATCGGGTCCTTACGATGCCACTTGCAGGACAATCTCAGCAGACCATACTGATTCAAGATATATAGGTCATTTGCAGGCGTTCGAAACAGATTTGCTGGAAAAAATTAAAACTTGAAAATCTGAATAACTCAACTTACGCTCCTAAGTCGACGGGCGAAAAAAATAGTCAGAATCGGGTCCTTACGATGCCACTTGCAGGACAACGTCAGTAGATCAACCTGATTGAAGATAGATAGGTCATTTGCGGGCGTTCAAAACAGATTTGCCGGAAAAAATTAAAACATGAAAATCTGAATAACTCAACTTACGCTCCTAAGTCGACGGCTGAAAAAAATACTCAGAATCGGGTCCTTACGATGCCACTTGCAGGACAATCTCAGCAGACCATACTGATTCAAGATAGATAGGTCATTTGCGGGCGTTCTAAACAGATTTGCTGGAAAAAATTAAAATTTGGAAATCTGAATAACTCAACTTACGCTCCTAAGTCGACGGGCGAAAAAAATAGTCAGAATCGGGTCCTTACGATGCCACTTGCAGGACAACGTCAGTAGATCAACCTGATTGAAGATAGATAGGTCATTTGCGGGCGTTCAAAACAGATTTGCCGGAAAAAATTAAAACATGAAAATCTGAATAACTCAACTTACGCTCCTAAGTCGACGGCTGAAAAAAATACTCAGAATCGGGTCCTTACGATGCCACTTGCAGGACAATCTCAGCAGACCATACTGATTCAAGATAGATAGGTCATTTGCGGGCGTTCTAAACAGATTTGCTGGAAAAAATTAAAACTTGGAAATCTGAATAACTCAACTTACGCTCCTAAGTCGACGGCTGAAAAAAATATTCACAATCGGGTCCTTACGATGCTACTTGCAAGACAACGTCAGCAGACTATACTGATTCAGGACAGATAGGTCATTTGCGGGCGTTCGAAACAGATTTACCAGAAAAAATAAAACTTGAAAATCTGAATTACTCAAATTATGCTACTAAGTCGACGGCTGAAAAAAATACACAGAATCGGGTCCTTACGATGCCACTTGCAGGACAACGTCAGCAGACTATACTGATTCAAGATAGATAGGTCATTTGCGGGCGTTCAAAACAGATTTGCCGGAAATTATTAAAACATGAAAATCTGAATAACTCAACTTACGCTCCTAAGTCGACGGCTGACAAAAATACTCAGAATCGGGTCCTTACGATGCCACTTGCAGGACAATATCAGCAAACCATACTGATTCAAGATAGATAGGTCATTTGCGGGCGTTCGAAACAGATTTGCCGGAAAAAAGTAAAACTTGAAAATCTGAATAACTCAACTTACGATCCTAAGTCGACGGCTGAAAAAAATATTCACAATCGGGTCCTTACGATGCTACTTGCAAGACAACGTCAGCAGACTATACTGATTCAAGACAGATAGGTCATTTGCGGGCGTTCGAAACAGATTTTCCGGGAAAAAATAAAACTTGAAAATCAGAATTACTCAAATTATGCTACTAAGTCGACGGCTGAAAAAAATACTCAGAATCGGGTCCTTACGATGCCCTTTGCAGGACGACGTCAGATGATTATGCTGATTCAAGATAGATAGGTCATTTGCGGGCGTTTGAAACAGATTTACCGGAAAAAATTAAAACTTGAAAATCTGAATTACTCAAATTATGCTACTAAGTCGCAGGCTGAAAAAAATACTCTGAATCGGGTCCTTACGATGCCACTTGCAGGACAATGTCAGCAGACCATACCAATTCAAGATAGATAGGACATTTGCGGGCGTTCAAAACAGATTTGCCGGAAAAAATTAAAACATGAAAATCTGAATAACTCAACTTACGCTCCTAAGTCGACGGCTGACAAAAATACTCAGAATCGGGTCCTTACGATGCCACTTGCAGAACAATCTCTGCAGACCATACTGATTCAAGATAGATAGGTCATTTGCGGGCGTTCGAAACAGATTTACCGGAAAAAATTAAAACTTGAAAATCAGAATTACTCAAATTATGCTACTAAGTCGCAGGCTGAAAAAAATACTCAGAATCGGGTCCTTACGATGCCACTTGCAGGACAATCTCAGCAGACCATACTGATTCAAGATAGATAGGTCATTTGCGGGCGTTCTAAACAGATTTGCTGGAAAAAATTAAAACTTGAAAACCTGAATAACTCAACTTACGCTCCTAAGTCGACGGCTGAAAAAAATAGTCAGAATCGGGTCCTTACGATGCCACTTGCAGGACAATCTCAGCAGACCATACTGATTCAAGATAGATAGGTCATTTGCGGGCGTTCGAAACAGATTTGCCGGAAAAAATTAAAACTTGAAAACCTGAATAACTCAACTTACGCTACTAAGTCGACGGCTGAAAAAAATAGTCAGAATCGGGTCCTTACGATACCACTTGCAGGACAATCTCAGCAGACCATACTGATTCAAGATAGATAGGTCATTTGCGGGCGTTCGAAACAGATTTGCTGGAAAAAATTAAAACTTGAAAATCTGAATAACTCACCTTACGCTCCTAAGTCGACGGCTGAAAAAAATATTCAAAATCGGGTCCTTACGATGCCACTTGCAGGACAATCTCAGCAGACCATACTGATTCAAGATATATAGGTCATTTGCAGGCGTTCGAAACAGATTTGCTGGAAAAAATTAAAACTTGAAAATCTGAATAACTCAACTTACGCTCCTAAGTCGACGGGCGAAAAAAATAGTCAGAATCGGGTCCTTACGATGCCACTTGCAGGACAACGTCAGTAGATCAACCTGATTGAAGATAGATAGGTCATTTGCGGGCGTTCAAAACAGATTTGCCGGAAAAAATTAAAACATGAAAATCTGAATAACTCAACTTACGCTCCTAAGTCGACGGCTGAAAAAAATACTCAGAATCGGGTCCTTACGATGCCACTTGCAGGACAATCTCAGCAGACCATACTGATTCAAGATAGATAGGTCATTTGCGGGCGTTCTAAACAGATTTGCTGGAAAAAATTAAAATTTGGAAATCTGAATAACTCAACTTACGCTCCTAAGTCGACGGGCGAAAAAAATAGTCAGAATCGGGTCCTTACGATGCCACTTGCAGGACAACGTCAGTAGATCAACCTGATTGAAGATAGATAGGTCATTTGCGGGCGTTCAAAACAGATTTGCCGGAAAAAATTAAAACATGAAAATCTGAATAACTCAACTTACGCTCCTAAGTCGACGGCTGAAAAAAATACTCAGAATCGGGTCCTTACGATGCCACTTGCAGGACAATCTCAGCAGACCATACTGATTCAAGATAGATAGGTCATTTGCGGGCGTTCTAAACAGATTTGCTGGAAAAAATTAAAACTTGGAAATCTGAATAACTCAACTTACGCTCCTAAGTCGACGGCTGAAAAAAATATTCACAATCGGGTCCTTACGATGCTACTTGCAAGACAACGTCAGCAGACTATACTGATTCAGGACAGATAGGTCATTTGCGGGCGTTCGAAACAGATTTACCAGAAAAAATTAAAACTTGAAAATCTGAATTACTCAAATTATGCTACTAAGTCGCAGGCTGAAAAAAATACTCTGAATCGGGTCCTTACGATGCCACTTGCAGGACAATGTCAGCAGACCATACCAATTCAAGATAGATAGGACATTTGCGGGCGTTCAAAACAGATTTGCCGGAAAAAATTAAAACATGAAAATCTGAATAACTCAACTTACGCTCCTAAGTCGACGGCTGACAAAAATACTCAGAATCGGGTCCTTACGATGCCACTTGCAGAACAATCTCTGCAGACCATACTGATTCAAGATAGATAGGTCATTTGCGGGCGTTCGAAACAGATTTACCGGAAAAAATTAAAACTTGAAAATCAGAATTACTCAAATTATGCTACTAAGTCGCAGGCTGAAAAAAATACTCAGAATCGGGTCCTTACGATGCCACTTGCAGGACAATCTCAGCAGACCATACTGATTCAAGATAGATAGGTCATTTGCGGGCGTTCTAAACAGATTTGCTGGAAAAAATTAAAACTTGAAAACCTGAATAACTCAACTTACGCTCCTAAGTCGACGGCTGAAAAAAATAGTCAGAATCGGGTCCTTACGATGCCACTTGCAGGACAATCTCAGCAGACCATACTGATTCAAGATAGATAGGTCATTTGCGGGCGTTCGAAACAGATTTGCCGGAAAAAATTAAAACTTGAAAACCTGAATAACTCAACTTACGCTACTAAGTCGACGGCTGAAAAAAATAGTCAGAATCGGGTCCTTACGATACCACTTGCAGGACAATCTCAGCAGACCATACTGATTCAAGATAGATAGGTCATTTGCGGGCGTTCGAAACAGATTTGCTGGAAAAAATTAAAACTTGAAAATCTGAATAACTCACCTTACGCTCCTAAGTCGACGGCTGAAAAAAATATTCAAAATCGGGTCCTTACGATGCCACTTGCAGGACAATCTCAGCAGACCATACTGATTCAAGATATATAGGTCATTTGCAGGCGTTCGAAACAGATTTGCTGGAAAAAATTAAAACTTGAAAATCTGAATAACTCAACTTACGCTCCTAAGTCGACGGGCGAAAAAAATAGTCAGAATCGGGTCCTTACGATGCCACTTGCAGGACAACGTCAGTAGATCAACCTGATTGAAGATAGATAGGTCATTTGCGGGCGTTCAAAACAGATTTGCCGGAAAAAATTAAAACATGAAAATCTGAATAACTCAACTTACGCTCCTAAGTCGACGGCTGAAAAAAATACTCAGAATCGGGTCCTTACGATGCCACTTGCAGGACAATCTCAGCAGACCATACTGATTCAAGATAGATAGGTCATTTGCGGGCGTTCTAAACAGATTTGCTGGAAAAAATTAAAACTTGGAAATCTGAATAACTCAACTTACGCTCCTAAGTCGACGGCTGAAAAAAATATTCAAAATCGGGTCCTTACGATGCCACTTGCAGGACAATCTCAGCAGACCATACTGATTCAAGATAGATAGGTCATTTGCAGGCGTTCGAAACAGATTTGCTGGAAAAATTAAAACTTGAAAATCTGAATAACTCAACTTACGCTTTTAAGTCGACGGCTGAAGAAAATAGTCAGATTCGGGTCCTTACGATGCCACTTGCAGGACAACGTCAGTAGACCAACCTGATTGAAGATAGATAGGTCATTTGCGGGCGTTCAAAACAGATTTGCCGGAAAAAATTAAAACTTGAAAATCAGAATTACTCAAATTATGCTACTAAGTCGACGGCTGAAAAAAATACTCAGAATCGTGTCCTTACGATGCCACTTGCAGGACAATCTCAGCAGACCATACTGATTCAAGATAGATAGGTCATTTGCAGGCGTTCGAAACAGATTTGCTGGAAAAAAATAAAACTTGAAAATCTGAATAACTCAACTTACGCTCCTTAGTCGACGGCTGAAAAAAATAGAATCGGGTCCTTACGATGCCACTTGCAGGACAACGTCAGTAGACCAACCTGATTGAAGATAGATAGGTCATTTGGGGGCGTTCAAAACAGATTTGCCGGAAAAAATTAACACATGAAAATCTGAATAACTCAACTTACGCTCCTAAGTCGACGGCTGAAAAAAATACTCAGAATCGGGTCCTTACGATGCCACTTGCAGGACAATCTCAGCAGACCATACTGATTCAAGATAGATAGGTCATTTGCGGGCGTTCGAAACAGATTTGCTGGAAAAAATTAAAACTTGAAAATCTGAATAACTCAACTTACGCTCCTAAGTCGACGGCTGAAAAAAATAGTCAGAATCGGGTCCTTACGATGCCACTTGCAGGACAACGTCAGTAGACCAACCTGATTCAAGATAGATAGGTCATTTGCGGGCGATCAAAACAGATTTACCGGAAAAAAATAAAACTTGAAATTCTGAATTACTCAAATTATGCTCCTGGGTCGACGGCTGAAAAAAATACTTAGAATCGGGTCCTTACGATGCCACTTGCAGGACAATGTCAGCAAACTATACTGATTCAGGACAGATAGGTCATTTGCGGGCGTTCGAAACAGATTTACCAGAAAAAATAAAACTTGAAAATCTGAATTACTCAAATTATGCTACTAAGTCGACGGCTGAAAAAAATACACAGAATCGGGTCCTTACGATGCCACTTGCAGGACAACGTCAGCAGACTATACTGATTCAAGATAGATAGGTCATTTGCGGGCGTTCAAAACAGATTTGCCGGAAAATTTTAAAACATGAAAATCTGAATAACTCAACTTACGCTCCTAAGTCGACGGCTGACAAAAATACTCAGAATCGGGTCCTTACGATGCCACTTGCAGGACAATATCAGCAAACCATACTGAGTCAAGATAGATAGGCCATTTGCGGGCGTTCGAAACAGATTTGCTGGAAAAAATTAAAACTTGAAAATCTGAATAACTCAACTTACGCTCCTAAGTCGACGGCTGAAAAAAATAGTCAGAATCGGGTCCTTACGATGCCACTTGCAGGACAATCTCACCAGACCAAACTGATTCAAGATAGATAGGTCATTTGCGGGCGATCAAAACAGATTTATCGGAAAAAAATAAACTTGTAAATCGGAATTACTCAAATTATGCTCCTAAGTTGACAGCCGAAAAAAATACTCAGAATCGGGTCCTTACGATGCCCTTTGCAGGACGACGTCAGATGATTATGCTGATTCAAGATAGACAGGTCATTTGCGGGCGATCAAAACAGATTTAACGTAAAAAAATAAAACTTGAAAATCTGAATTACTCAAATTATGCTCCTGGGTCGACGGCTGAAAAAAATACTTAGAATCGGGTCCTTACGATGCCACTTGCAGGACAATGTCAGCAGACCATACTGATTCAAGACAGATAGGTCATTTGCGGGCGTTCGAAACAGATTTGCCGGAAAAAAGTAAAACTTGAAAATCTGAATAACTCAACTTACGATCCTAAGTCGACGGCTGAAAAAAATATTCACAATCGGGTCCTTACGATGCTACTTGCAAGACAACGTCAGCAGACTATACTGATTCAAGACAGATAGGTCATTTGCGGGCGTTCGAAACAGATTTGCCGGGAAAAAATAAAACTTGAAAATCAGAATTACTCAAATTATGCTACTAAGTCGACGGCTGAAAAAAATACTCAGAATCGGGTCCTTACGATTGCACTTGCAGGACAACGTCAGCAGACTATACTGATTCAAGATAGATAGGTCATTTGCGGGCGTTCGAAACAGAATTGCCGGAAAAAATTAAAACTTGAAAACCTGAATAACTCAACTTACCCTCCTAAGTCGACGGCTGAAAATTAGTCAGAATCGGGTCCTAACGATGCTCCTTGCAGGACAATGTCAGCTGACCATGCTGATTCAAGATAGATAGGTAATTTGCGGGCGATCAAAACAGATTTAACGGAAAAAAATAAAACTTGAAAATATAAATAACTCAACTTACGCTCCTAAGTCGCAGGCTGAAAAAAATACTCAGAATCGGGTCCTTACGATGCCACTTGCAGGACAACGTCAGCAGACTATACTAATTCAAGATTGATAGGTCATTTGCGGGCGATCAAAACAGATTAACCGGAAAAAAATAAAACTTGAAAATCGGAATAACTCAAATTATGCTCCTAAGTTGACGGCCGAAAAAAATACTCAGAATCGGGTCCTTACGATGCCCTTTGCAAGACGACGTCAGATGATTATGCTGATTCAAGATAGATAGGTCTTTTGCGGGCGATCAAAACAGATTTAACGGAAAAAATAAAACTTGAAAATCTGGATTACTCAACTTAAGCTCCTAAGTCAAACGCTGAAAAAAATAGTCAGAATCGGGTCCTTACGATGCCACTTGCAGGACAATCTCAGCAGACCATACTGATTCAAGATAGATAGGTCATTTGCGGGCGTTCGAAACAGATTTGCCGGAAAAAATTAAAACTTGAAAATCTGAATAACTCAACTTACGCTCCTAAGTCGACGGCTGAAAAAAATACTCAGAATCGGGTCCTTACGATGCCACTTGCAGAACAATCTCAGCAAACCATACTGATTCAGGAAAGATAGGTCCTTTGCGGGCGTTCTAAACAGATTTGCTGGAAAAAATTAAAACTTAAAATCTGAATAACTCAACTTACGCTCCTAAGTCGACGGCTGAAAAAAATATTCAGAATCGGGTCCTTACGATGCCACTTGCAGGACAACGTCAGTAGACCAACCTGATTCAAGATAGATAGGTCATTTGCGGGCGATCAAAACAGATTTACCGGAAAAAAATAAAACTTGAAATTCTGAATTACTCAAATTATGCTCCTAGGTCGACAGCTGAAAAAAATACTTAGAATCGGGTCCTTACGATGCTACTTGCAGGACAATGTCAGCAGACCATACTGATTCAAGACAGATAGGTCATTTGCGGGCGTTCGAAACAGATTTAACGGAAAAAAAATAAAACTTGAAAATATGAATAACTCAACTTACGCTCCTAAGTCGCAGGCAGAAAAAAATACTCAGAATCGGGTCCTTACGATGCCACTTGCAGGACAACGTCAGCAGACTATACTGATTCAAGATAGATAGGTCATTTGCGGGCGATCAAAACAGATTTACCGGAAAAAATTAAAATTGACTAAGCCCCACGGTAAGCTCAAGAAAGCTTGTGTTGTGAGTACTCAGACAACGATATATATAATGTATATATACTTAAATACATAGAATACAACCATGACTCAGGAACAAATATCTGTATCATCAATCATACAAATAAATGCCCTTACCAGGATTCGAACCCGGGACCATCGGCTTCATAGGCAGGGTCACTACCGGACGAATCATTCTGTCCCTTTCTAATGTATGGCACTATTCCTTTCAGCCATTTAGGGTTGTGAAAATTCCAAGTCATTATCTTAATCTGTGATCGTGCACGCAAAACATCCTCCAGACTGAGCATAGTCTACCCCCTCTGCCACGCATTAGTTGTATCCAGATGAGACAATTTTTCGGCAATCTGATGAAATTCTCTGATCGCACACACCCGATTCTGACTATTTTTTTCAGCCGTCGACTTAGGAGCGTAAGTTGAGTTATTCAGATTTTCAAGTTTTAATTTTTTCCAGCAAATCTGTTTCGAACGCCCGCAAATGACCTATCTATCTTGAATCAGTATGGTCCGCTGAGATTGTCCTGCAAGTGGCATCGTAAGGACCCGATTCTGAGTATTTTTTTCAGCCGTCGACTTAGGAGCGTAAGTTGAGTTATTCAGATTTTCATGTTTTAATTTTTTCCGGCAAATCTGTTTTGAACGCCCGCAAATGACCTATCTATCTTCAATCAGGTTGGTCTACTGACGTTGTCCTGCAAGTGGCATCGTAAGGACCCGATACAGAGTATTTTTTTCAGCCTGCGACTTAGTAGCATAATTTGTTTAATTCAGATTTTCAAGTTTTAATTTTTTCCGGTAAATCTGTTTCGAACGCCCGCAAATTACCTATTTATCTTGAATCAGTATGGACTGCTGACATTGTCCTGCAAGTGGCATCGTAAGGACCCGATTCTGAGTATTTTTTTCAGCCTGCGACTTAGGAGCGCAAGTTGAGTAATTCAGATTTTCAAGTTTTATTTTTTTACGTTAAATCTGTTTTGATCGCCCGCAAATGACCTGTCTATCTTGAATCAGCATTATCATCTGACGTCGTCCTGCAAAGGGCATCGTAAGGACCCGATTCTGAGTATTTTTTTCGGCCGTCAATTTAGGAGCATAATTTGAGTAATTCCGATTTACAAGTTTATTTTTTTCCGATAAATCTGTTTTGATCGCCCGCAAATGACCTATCTATCTTGAATCAGTCTGGTCTGTTGAGATTGTCCTGCAAGTGGCATCGTAAGGACCCGATTCTGAG
Source organism: Cydia splendana (assembly GCF_910591565.1). NCBI lineage: Eukaryota > Metazoa > Arthropoda > Insecta > Lepidoptera > Tortricidae > Cydia > Cydia splendana. Next base: position 7,299,488 of record NC_085987.1, on the reverse strand, counting down.
TATTTTTTTCAGCCTGCGACTTAGGAGCGCAAGTTGAGTAATTCAGATTTTCAAGTTTTATTTTTTTACGTTAAATCTGTTTTGATCGCCCGCAAATGACCTGTCTATCTTGAATCAGCATAATCATCTGACGTCGTCCTGCAAAGGGCATCGTAAGGACCCGTTTCTGAGTATTTTTTTCGGCCGTCAACTTAGGAGCATAATTTGAGTAATTCCGATTTACAAGTTTATTTTTTTCCGATAAATCTGTTTTGATCGCCCGCAAATAACCTATCTATCTTGAATTAGTATGGTCTGGTGAGATTGTCCTGCAAGTGGCATCGTAAGGACCCGATTCTGACTATTTTTTTCAGCCGTCGACTTAGGAGCGTAAGTTGAGTTATTCAGATTTTCAAGTTTTAATTTTTTCCAGCAAATCTGTTTCGAACGCCCGCAAATGACCTATCTGTCCTGAATCAGTATAGTCTGCTGACGTTGTCTTGCAAGTAGCATCGTAAGGACCCGATTGTGAATATTTTTTTCAGCCGTCGACTTAGGATCGTAAGTTGAGTTATTCAGATTTTCAAGTTTTACTTTTTTCCGGCAAATCTGTTTCGAACGCCCGCAAATGACCTATCTGTCTTGAATCAGTATGGTCTGCTGAGATTGTCCTGCAAGTGGCATCGTAAGGACCCGATTCTGACTATTTTTTTCAGCCGTCGACTTAGGAGCGTAAGTTGAGTTATTCAGATTTTCAAGTTTTAATTTTTTCCGGCAAATCTGTTTCGAACGCCTGCAAATGACCTATCTATCTTGAATCAGTATGGTCTGCTGAGATTGTCCTGCAAGTGGCATCGTAAGGACCCGATTTTGAATATTTTTTTCAGCCGTCGACTTAGGAGCGTAAGTTGAGTTATTCAGATTTTCAAGTTTTAATTTTTTCCAGCAAATCTGTTTCGAACGCCTGCAAATGACCTATCTATCTTGAATCAGTATGGTCTGCTGAGATTGTCCTGCAAGTGGCATCGTAAGGACCCGATTTTGAATATTTTTTTCAGCCGTCGACTTAGGAGCGTAAGTTGAGTTATTCAGATTTTCAAGTTTTAATATTTTCCAGCAAATCTGTTTCGAACGCCCGCAAATGACCTATCTGTCCTGAATCAGTATAGTCTGCTGACGTTGTCTTGCAAGTAGCATCGTAAGGACCCGATTGTGAATATTTTTTTCAGCCGTCGACTTAGGATCGTAAGTTGAGTTATTCAGATTTTCAAGTTTTACTTTTTTCCGGCAAATCTGTTTCGAACGCCCGCAAATGACCTATTTATCTTGAATCAGTATGGACTGCTGACATTGTCCTGCAAGTGGCATCGTAAGGACCCGATTCTGAGTATTTTTTTCAGCCTGCGACTTAGGAGCGCAAGTTGAGTAATTCAGATTTTCAAGTTTTATTTTTTTACGTTAAATCTGTTTTGATCGCCCGCAAATGACCTGTCTATCTTGAATCAGCATAATCATCTGACGTCGTCCTGCAAAGGGCACCGTAAGGACCCGTTTCTGAGTATTTTTTTCGGCCGTCAACTTAGGAGCATAATTTGAGTAATTCCGATTTACAAGTTTATTTTTTTCCGATAAATCTGTTTTGATCGCCCGCAAATAACCTATCTATCTTGAATTAGTATGGTCTGGTGAGATTGTCCTGCAAGTGGCATCGTAAGGACCCGATTCTGACTATTTTTTTCAGCCGTCGACTTAGGAGCGTAAGTTGAGTTATTCAGATTTTCAAGTTTTAATTTTTTCCAGCAAATCTGTTTCGAACGCCCGCAAATGACCTATCTGTCCTGAATCAGTATAGTCTGCTGACGTTGTCTTGCAAGTAGCATCGTAAGGACCCGATTGTGAATATTTTTTTCAGCCGTCGACTTAGGATCGTAAGTTGAGTTATTCAGATTTTCAAGTTTTACTTTTTTCCGGCAAATCTGTTTCGAACGCCCGCAAATGACCTATCTGTCTTGAATCAGTATGGTCTGCTGAGATTGTCCTGCAAGTGGCATCGTAAGGACCCGATTCTGACTATTTTTTTCAGCCGTCGACTTAGGAGCGTAAGTTGAGTTATTCAGGTTTTCAAGTTTTAATTTTTTCCGGCAAATCTGTTTCGAACGCCTGCAAATGACCTATCTATCTTGAATCAGTATGGTCTGCTGAGATTGTCCTGCAAGTGGCATCGTAAGGACCCGATTTTGAATATTTTTTTCAGCCGTCGACTTAGGAGCGTAAGTTGAGTTATTCAGATTTTCAAGTTTTAATTTTTTCCAGCAAATCTGTTTCGAACGCCCGCAAATGACCTATCTATCTTGAATCAGTATGGTCTGCTGAGATTGTCCTGCAAGTGGCATCGTAAGGACCCGATTTTGAATATTTTTTTCAGCCGTCGACTTAGGAGCGTAAGTTGAGTTATTCAGATTTTCAAGTTTTAATATTTTCCAGCAAATCTGTTTCGAACGCCCGCAAATGACCTATCTGTCCTGAATCAGTATAGTCTGCTGACGTTGTCTTGCAAGTAGCATCGTAAGGACCCGATTGTGAATATTTTTTTCAGCCGTCGACTTAGGATCGTAAGTTGAGTTATTCAGATTTTCAAGTTTTACTTTTTTCCGGCAAATCTGTTTCGAACGCCCGCAAATGACCTATCTGTCTTGAATCAGTATGGTCTGCTGAGATTGTCCTGCAAGTGGCATCGTAAGGACCCGATTCTGACTATTTTTTTCAGCCGTCGACTTAGGAGCGTAAGTTGAGTTATTCAGGTTTTCAAGTTTTAATTTTTTCCGGCAAATCTGTTTCGAACGCCCGCAAATGACCTATCTATCTTGAATCAGTATGGTCTGCTGACGTTGTCCTGCAAGTGGCATCGTAAGGACCCGATTCTGAGTATTTTTTTCAGCGTGCGACTTAGGAGCATAATTTGAGTAATTCAGATTTTCTAGTTTAATTTTTTCCTGGTAAATCTGTTTCAAACGCCCGCAAATGACCTATCTATCTTGAATCAGTATAGTCTGCTGACGTTGTCCTGCAAAGGGCATCGTATGGACCCGATTCTGAGTATTTTTTTCGGCCGTCAACTTAGGAGCATAATTTGAGTAATTCCGATTTACAAGTTTTATTTTTTTCCGGTAAATCTGTTTTGATCGCCCGCAAATGACCTATCTATCTTGAATCAGCATAATCATCTGACGTCGTCCTGCAAAGGGCATCGTAAGGACCCGATTCTGAGTATTTTTTTCGGCCGTCAACTTAGGAGCATATTTTGAGTAATTCCGATTTACAAGTTTTAATTTTTTCCGGTAAATCTGTTTTGATCGCCCGCAAATGACCTATCTATCTTGAATCAGTATGGTCTGCAGAGATTGTTCTGCAAGTGGCATCGTAAGGACCCGATTCTGACTATTTTTTTCAGCCGTCGACTTAGGAGCGTAAGTTGAGTTATTCAGATTTTCAAGTTTTAATTTTTTCCAGCAAATCTGTTTCGAACGCCCGCAAATGACCTATCTGTCCTGAATCAGTATAGTCTGCTGACGTTGTCTTGCAAGTAGCATCGTAAGGACCCGATTGTGAATATTTTTTTCAGCCGTCGACTTAGGATCGTAAGTTGAGTTATTCAGATTTTCAAGTTTTACTTTTTTCCGGCAAATCTGTTTCGAACGCCCGCAAATGACCTATCTGTCTTGAATCAGTATGGTCTGCTGAGATTGTCCTGCAAGTGGCATCGTAAGGACCCGATTCTGACTATTTTTTTCAGCCGTCGACTTAGGAGCGTAAGTTGAGTTATTCAGGTTTTCAAGTTTTAATTTTTTCCGGCAAATCTGTTTCGAACGCCTGCAAATGACCTATCTATCTTGAATCAGTATGGTCTGCTGAGATTGTCCTGCAAGTGGCATCGTAAGGACCCGATTTTGAATATTTTTTTCAGCCGTCGACTTAGGAGCGTAAGTTGAGTTATTCAGATTTTCAAGTTTTAATTTTTTCCAGCAAATCTGTTTCGAACGCCTGCAAATGACCTATCTATCTTGAATCAGTATGGTCTGCTGAGATTGTCCTGCAAGTGGCATCGTAAGGACCCGATTTTGAATATTTTTTTCAGCCGTCGACTTAGGAGCGTAAGTTGAGTTATTCAGATTTTCAAGTTTTAATATTTTCCAGCAAATCTGTTTCGAACGCCCGCAAATGACCTATCTGTCCTGAATCAGTATAGTCTGCTGACGTTGTCTTGCAAGTAGCATCGTAAGGACCCGATTGTGAATATTTTTTTCAGCCGTCGACTTAGGATCGTAAGTTGAGTTATTCAGATTTTCAAGTTTTACTTTTTTCCGGCAAATCTGTTTCGAACGCCCGCAAATGACCTATTTATCTTGAATCAGTATGGACTGCTGACATTGTCCTGCAAGTGGCATCGTAAGGACCCGATTCTGAGTATTTTTTTCAGCCTGCGACTTAGGAGCGCAAGTTGAGTAATTCAGATTTTCAAGTTTTATTTTTTTACGTTAAATCTGTTTTGATCGCCCGCAAATGACCTGTCTATCTTGAATCAGCATAATCATCTGACGTCGTCCTGCAAAGGGCACCGTAAGGACCCGTTTCTGAGTATTTTTTTCGGCCGTCAACTTAGGAGCATAATTTGAGTAATTCCGATTTACAAGTTTATTTTTTTCCGATAAATCTGTTTTGATCGCCCGCAAATAACCTATCTATCTTGAATTAGTATGGTCTGGTGAGATTGTCCTGCAAGTGGCATCGTAAGGACCCGATTCTGACTATTTTTTTCAGCCGTCGACTTAGGAGCGTAAGTTGAGTTATTCAGATTTTCAAGTTTTAATTTTTTCCAGCAAATCTGTTTCGAACGCCCGCAAATGACCTATCTGTCCTGAATCAGTATAGTCTGCTGACGTTGTCTTGCAAGTAGCATCGTAAGGACCCGATTGTGAATATTTTTTTCAGCCGTCGACTTAGGATCGTAAGTTGAGTTATTCAGATTTTCAAGTTTTACTTTTTTCCGGCAAATCTGTTTCGAACGCCCGCAAATGACCTATCTGTCTTGAATCAGTATGGTCTGCTGAGATTGTCCTGCAAGTGGCATCGTAAGGACCCGATTCTGACTATTTTTTTCAGCCGTCGACTTAGGAGCGTAAGTTGAGTTATTCAGGTTTTCAAGTTTTAATTTTTTCCGGCAAATCTGTTTCGAACGCCTGCAAATGACCTATCTATCTTGAATCAGTATGGTCTGCTGAGATTGTCCTGCAAGTGGCATCGTAAGGACCCGATTTTGAATATTTTTTTCAGCCGTCGACTTAGGAGCGTAAGTTGAGTTATTCAGATTTTCAAGTTTTAATTTTTTCCAGCAAATCTGTTTCGAACGCCTGCAAATGACCTATCTATCTTGAATCAGTATGGTCTGCTGAGATTGTCCTGCAAGTGGCATCGTAAGGACCCGATTTTGAATATTTTTTTCAGCCGTCGACTTAGGAGCGTAAGTTGAGTTATTCAGATTTTCAAGTTTTAATATTTTCCAGCAAATCTGTTTCGAACGCCCGCAAATGACCTATCTGTCCTGAATCAGTATAGTCTGCTGACGTTGTCTTGCAAGTAGCATCGTAAGGACCCGATTGTGAATATTTTTTTCAGCCGTCGACTTAGGATCGTAAGTTGAGTTATTCAGATTTTCAAGTTTTACTTTTTTCCGGCAAATCTGTTTCGAACGCCCGCAAATGACCTATCTGTCTTGAATCAGTATGGTCTGCTGAGATTGTCCTGCAAGTGGCATCGTAAGGACCCGATTCTGACTATTTTTTTCAGCCGTCGACTTAGGAGCGTAAGTTGAGTTATTCAGGTTTTCAAGTTTTAATTTTTTCCGGCAAATCTGTTTCGAACGCCCGCAAATGACCTATCTATCTTGAATCAGTATGGTCTGCTGACGTTGTCCTGCAAGTGGCATCGTAAGGACCCGATTCTGAGTATTTTTTTCAGCGTGCGACTTAGGAGCATAATTTGAGTAATTCAGATTTTCTAGTTTAATTTTTTCCTGGTAAATCTGTTTCAAACGCCCGCAAATGACCTATCTATCTTGAATCAGTATAGTCTGCTGACGTTGTCCTGCAAAGGGCATCGTATGGACCCGATTCTGAGTATTTTTTTCGGCCGTCAACTTAGGAGCATAATTTGAGTAATTCCGATTTACAAGTTTTATTTTTTTCCGGTAAATCTGTTTTGATCGCCCGCAAATGACCTATCTATCTTGAATCAGCATAATCATCTGACGTCGTCCTGCAAAGGGCATCGTAAGGACCCGATTCTGAGTATTTTTTTCGGCCGTCAACTTAGGAGCATATTTTGAGTAATTCCGATTTACAAGTTTTAATTTTTTCCGGTAAATCTGTTTTGATCGCCCGCAAATGACCTATCTATCTTGAATCAGTATGGTCTGCAGAGATTGTTCTGCAAGTGGCATCGTAAGGACCAGATTCTGAGTATTTTTGTCAGCCGTCGACTTAGGAGCGTAAGTTGAGTTATTCAGATTTTCATGTTTTAATTTTTTCCGGCAAATCTGTTTTGAACGCCCGCAAATGTCCTATCTATTTTGAATTGGTATGGTCTGCTGACATTGTCCTGCAAGTGGCATCGTAAGGACCCGATTCAGAGTATTTTTTTCAGCCTGCGACTTAGTAGCATAATTTGAGTAATTCCGATTTACAAGTTTTATTTTTTTCCGGTAAATCTGTTTTGATCGCCCGCAAATGACCTATCTATCTTGAATCAGCATAATCATCTGACGTCGTCCTGCAAAGGGCATCGTAAGGACCCGATTCTGAGTATTTTTTTCGGCCGTCAACTTAGGAGCATATTTTGAGTAATTCCGATTTACAAGTTTTAATTTTTTCCGGTAAATCTGTTTTGATCGTCCGCAAATGACCTATCTATCTTGAATCAGTATAGTCTGCTGACGTTGTCCTGCAAGTGGCATCGTAAGGACCCGAGTCTGAGTATTTTTTTCAGCCAGCGACTTAGTAGCATAATTTGAGTAATTCCGATTTTCAAGTTTTAATTTTTTCCGGTAAATCTGTTTCGAACGCCCGCAAATGACCTATCTATCTTGAATCAGTATGGTCTGCTGACATTGTCCTGCAAGTGGCATCGTAAGGACCCGATTCTGAATATTTTTTTCAGCCTGCGACTTAGTAGCATAATTTGAGTAATTCAGATTTTCAAGTTTTATTTTTTTCTGGTAAATCTGTTTCGAACGCCCGTAAATGACCTAACTATCTTGAATTGGTATGGTCTGCTGACATTGTCCTGCAAGTGGCATCGTAAGGACCCGAATCTGAGTATTTTTTTCAGCGTTCGACTTAGGAGCGTAAGTTGAGTAATCCAGATTTTCAAGTTTTATTTTTTTCCGTTAAATCTGTTTTGTTCGCCGTCAAATGACCTATCTATCTTGAATCAGTATAGTCTGCTGACGTTGTGCTGAAAGTGGCATCGTAAGGACCCGATTCTGAGTATTTTTTTCAGCGTTCGACTTAGGAGCGTAAGTTGAGTAATCCAGATTTTCAAGTTTTATTTTTTTCCGTTAAATCTGTTTTGATCGCCCGCAAATGACCTATCTATCTTGAATCAGTATAGTCTGCTGACGTTGTCCTGCAAGTGGGATCGTAAGGACCCGATTCTGAGTATTTTTTTCAGCCGTCGACTTAGGCACATTACTTGCCTCGGCTGGCCCATATATATGATTTTTTCGATTTTATTTTTTTATGGCAAATCTAATGAGATCCTAACGATTTTAATGCCTGAACAAACGTGAACTAACGTCGCTCGATGACTTCACATGGTTAGTTTGGCTGATTTCGGGGTGGGGTGGCTAGTGTGAAGACAGCCACCCCACTTTGAAAAAATAAAAAAAAATGAAGGAATCGGGTCCTAACGATTTAAATGCCTGAACAAACGTGAACTAACGAATGTCTTGCTATCTAGACCAAAAAAAATTACAAAAAGTGATTTGGGGTGGCTAGTGTGAAGACAGCCACCCCCATAGTATAAAAAAATATAAAACGACGGATATCTCTTATTATGTTTTGAACCCCCGCAAGGCACTATAATTTATCGCTTAAATATCGTCCATATAAGTTTATTCAAGCTAAAGAATCGTTAGTATCCGCGTCGATTGCTTGCTAGACCACATTACTTGGCTCCGCTGTCCCATATATATGAATTTTTCGATTTTATTTTTTTATGGCAAATCTAATGAGATCCTAACGATTTTAATGCCTGAACAAACGTGAACTAACGTCGCTCGATGACTTCACATGGTTAGTTTGGCTGATTTCGGGGTGGGGTGGCTAGCGTGAAGACAGCCACCCCACTTTGAAAAAAAAAAAAAAAATGAAGGAATCGGGTCCTAACGATTTTAATGCCTGAACAAACGTGAACTAACGAATATCTTGCTATCTAGACCAAAAAAAATTACAAAAAGTGATTTGGGGTGGCTAGCGTGAAGACAGCCACCCCCTTTTGTTTTTAAAAAAAAATGATGTTAGAATCGGGTCCTTACGATTTTACCTACTGAACAAACGTGAACTAACGATGAACAAACGATATAGCTATGCCATTTGCGGGCAAACGATATGGGGTGGTCAACTTCACGAGCATGGTTTTCCTAGCACATTATTATTCTAATTGTATTCAATGCGTGAATTATTCAAATCAATATGTAGTACACATTATAAAATATTAAATGTTCAGTGGGTAACTTAACAATCAGCCAAAAATGGTTTTTAATATTAATTTGCAAAATAGGTGATGTAGCACAATGTCTTATCAGAAACTAGGGCGCATAGGATTACTTGAGATAACATTAGTTCTGTGACCCCTAAGAAACATAAACAATGCAGGAATAACTAAATTGAGAACAGTAATTGACAAAAATGTTGACAAAAAGGTTTTTTAACGAACATAAAACGGGTAGTGCTCAATAAATTTTCCAACAAAATGTCATCATAACGGATGCCGTGTTAATATGCATTATACTTACAAGAACTGGCTAACCATTCGCCATTTGGACTGAATTTAACGGACGACACCGCCTTCGTGTGTCCAGCGAGAGTAAATTTGAGCGTGTAGTTCGGCTTCTGAAAACCGATGCACAAATGAGCGCCAAATCGCACGTGCTCTGATACAAAAGTTGAGTTACATAAACATGTGCAAGCGGCAACTGACGCAAAGCCGTGAAATAATCAAAGAAATGCGATGAACTTACTGCTACCGACGACTTGTTGGACTGTGGAGCGCTCTGAGAAAGCGAATTAGGACCGGAAAGATTAGCAGAGGGCCCTCCGTGGGCTTGATGTGCAGCTGGATGCCCCGGCCCGGGTCCTAGCGGCACCATGTTTCAACGACTTGACTTTCAACGCACTACGATTTTCTTTGTTCGACACCTAATGCAATCACTATTAAACACTGAATTACCACGGAACTTGAAATTATGAAAACGTACACGATTTAGCTGACTACCGAATCGCAATTTAATAATTCTTTCCACGCCAGTTTTTAAAGAAAATTGTATATCTGAGCGTCTCAATGCGTTCATTTCGCGAATAGCGAACAGTAGTGCCAACTTAATAAAATTCAAAATGTCTACCCACCCACCCACATACGTCTCCTACTGCGTGGGACGCGTAAGGCAAGGTATACACGTACCTAAAAGATTTTAGAGTGGGAAATGTGGGAATATTTTAAAGATCAAGCATGGTTATAATATTATTTTATTAAATGGCTCTAATGTTTATTTAACAATTATCGTAAATATACTGCACATTTGATGGACTTGTTCTTCTTATTATTTTAAAGTGAAAACCAAAATACGCATAGAAGTTAGACCAAAAAAGTCAGCAGCGATTTTGATAGCCCACGCAGTGCAAGTGTTATTTATACGTCATATTTTCATAGAAGTTTGACGTTTAAAATAACACTTGCACTGAGTGGGCATCAAAATCGCTGCAGACTCTTCTTGGTCTAACTCCTAAGTTCTTGCGTAAGGCAAATTTTTTTAGGGAATTTTTTAAATTATTACTTCTTAATAATTCAAAATATTTGGTTTTCTGTATAAATAAAATATTTTATAAATTGTAATGACAGGCATGGTGACTTGTGTGACGTGGGAATAAGGTCTAATATTTTCTACAGACTGGTAGTACCTTACAGGATATAACCAACGGAGACGCCATGTCTAAAATTTTCGGTACAAAATAGTCTGCCGTTTTTTGCGGGGGAGGGGCACATCAAATGTATAGGTACGTCATGTCAGATAAACGTCAGTCCATACATATGGTTGACATGTGGTTGACCATTGGCCGCCTATTTTCGACAGAGGGGAACGCCTGTTAATGGCGGCTCCACAGTACTGGTACTTACGGCTAAATTTATGAAACACTTACGCGTTTGTAAGAATTCGATAAAGATTAAAGGGATTACCGTTCATGTTTGAAGGGGATACTTACTTTTATATTTTGTATTCTTGTAAAGGAGTATAGTGCGAATTTTAGTACATTATGAAGTACGGTCATAAGTACTCGGCATAAGAAAAGATATGACGTGCATATACGTAGTATCTTCTTAGTAGTTTGTGCGTGCATATGACGTGTGACTGTACTTACTTATGTACCACGTGACGTGTGGTTTACTTCATTCATTATGAATCGGAAATTTATTTTAATGCAAACAACTCCTTGTTTTTTGTAGGCTACAAAATTGGTTCAAAAGCAGGATGATTGGGTAAATAGCATATTACATTTTTACTCTTATTTTAGTATCAGTGTGATTTATATTAATAGAAGTAAACGCAATTTTTTAAGCTCCATGCTTTTTTCTCTAGTGAGTATGTACCCTATCTTTTAAGCAAGCGAAGTAGCACGGTTAGCAATATCACAATGAGTTGAATAGGGAAAAACACTTTATTTGAATTAAAAAAAAAAACGATTTGACAGTTTTGACCTCTTTGACATTATTGAAGGTTAAAATTTGTTAGTGGAAGTCACCGAAAAGTAAAATAATTAATTATTTTTTATAGTATCCCGCTATAAAATAGTACACATAAATCATGTCGTTAAAGAAACTTAGTATTGATGCTCTCGATTTGGCAGGGAAACGAGTTTTGATCAGGTATTTATCAATTTCCTCAATGTATTCTAATCCGGCTAGTTACTTGAAAAGTACTCAATAAAATTGAAATTTTAGGGTTGATTTCAACGTGCCGCTAAAGGAGGGTATAATCACCAATAATCAGCGCATTGTGGCTGCCTTAGATACAGTCAAATATGCTCTCGAGAAGGGCTCTAAGTCCGTGGTTCTTATGTCACACTTGGGTCGACCAGATGGCCAGGCCAACCTCAAATACACACTGAAGCCGGTAGCAGAGGAGCTTAAAAAGCTCTTAAACAGGTAAACATTTCTTATTGAAATAAAAGTAATCTCTCCTGTGTATCAACTGTTATCTTAGATTGTATAATTTCAAAACTCATTGGTGTGTTGTTGCTGGGCTAAGAGCTTCTATCTCCTTTTACATAATTCGTTATTAACAAATGTTATGCCATAGGGAAATTACATTCCTCCAGGACTGTGTGGGACCTGAAGTGGAGAATGTCTGTGCTGACCCAGCACCAGGCTCTGTTATCTTGCTAGAAAATCTCCGGTTCCACATTGAGGAGGAGGGCAAGGGTCTGGACGCTAGTGGGGCGAAGGCTAAGGCTGACCCTGAGAAGGTCAAAGCATTCCGGGCTAGCTTGAGGAAGCTTGGTGATGTCTATGTCAATGATGCATTTGGTGAGTAGGTACTAATAATCTGAGGGCTGTAGAACATTTCAGAATTTAAAAAAATACCTTGATTTCTAATTGGAATACAATAAGTTTTTGACAGCAGAATTTATTTGTAGTAATTTTTTTTTCAAATTGTTTTGGTTGTAATATGTTGCATAAAAGGCTGGGATAACGCTAGATAGAAGAAGATGTTGCATAAAAGTAAGAATGCCTTTGATCATTGGAAGTTGTGATCTACATAGACTGTTAATATCTTTTGTCCCTTTTCCAATAAATGTATTTGCTCATTATTTACGACAGGAACTGCTCACCGAGCTCACAGCTCTATGATGGGTGAAGGCTTTGAACAGCGCGCCTCTGGATTCCTCCTGAAGAAGGAACTGCAATACTTTGCTAAGGCTCTTGACAACCCTGAGAGGTAATCCATCAATTATGCACTAATAATATTTTCATGTCTTATTATTGATGTTATTATATGTAAAACACCTATTTTTAATATGGTGCAAAAAATTATGTCAGAATTTATGTCCTTACTTTAGCCAATTGACTCTGTTTTATCCATAAATACTAATAAAAGTATTTTCAATTAAGGCCTTTCCTCGCTATCCTTGGTGGAGCTAAAGTTGCGGACAAAATCCAGCTCATCGAGAACCTCCTGGACAAAGTCAATGAGATGATCATTGGTGGGGGCATGGCTTACACTTTCCTCAAGGAAAGCAAGGGTATGACTGTAAGTATGCACACAGGTGTTTAAATATAGAAAAAAATACTTGTAGTTCTTAAGGATATCATAGTAGCATTCATTTGCAAACTTGGCAGCTGCCAAGAAGTATTAATCAGTAATCATTTTAGCACTCCATTTATTTTATAAGCCTTCAAAATATACAATTCTAAAATCTTACAATCTACTTAAAAAATTACAAATATCTTAATCTAAACTAACAACACAAAAATTATTCACAAAATTCGTCCCGAGCCCCTCCAGATGCAAAGGAGCCCAGGATGCCACGTACCCACCACCACCACCCACCCACGAGCTATTAGTTACAAAAACCGTTACTTAATTGTAATAGATTCAAGTTTGCAATTTTACAATCTAGTGCAGTCTTTCTTTAGCGGTCCAAGTGTAGTGTGTTGCTGTTGGTTTTTTAAAAGTACTTTTAATTTTGCACCAATGTTATGCAATTTTCACCTCAAGCTAAACTGTTTTTAGATCGGAAATTCCCTGTACGACGCTGAGGGTGCGAAAATTGTAACCAAGCTCTTAGAGAAGGCCGCCAAGAACAACGTGCAAGTGCATCTGCCGGTCGACTTCATTACTGCTGACAAATTCGACGAAAATGCCCAGGTATGTGATTGCTCTATTTTAGTTCTCATTTAGACGATGCGAGAACTCACATGCGAGTTTTATTACATTGCGGGTTTTGATCGGTCGGTTGAATTGGACTTAACCAACAGTCCGCAATGTAACTAAAATCGCATGCGAGTTCGCGCGCCGTCTAAATCGGCCCTTATTCTGTCATCAGAAAATGCAGTCGAGCGCAATAAAGTATGTTGCATAGTTATGCGGAGTTCCGCATATACATGTTGCATGCCTGCTCCGCGATAGACTCTTATTGGTGATAGCAATGATAGCTTTACAAATAATTAGTATTATAGTCTTTTGCGCGCATTGTAGTGCAAGATATTATAGGTACAGGTTGATTCACGAAAGCTGGCATGAATAGAATGTCCGAAATTTTCATTGTATGAGTGACACCTGTATGGTATTTACAGTCAGATCCACCATTTTAATGGTTCATGTGATACACAAACATATTTTCATTCACTCATTCCATTCGTACCAGCTCTTTCATTCATTCATATATTTATTGCATCCATAGTAAGTACACAGGTGTTACATAGGTAATAGTTGTCTCACATGGGCCCTGGTAGGGCACGGCAATATTCTTAAATCTAAGGATTGAGTTTGTAGGTACCATTAACAATGTCTTAGTTCATTTTAAATATGAGCGTTTTCAAAAAAAATTATACTATTTACTTTTTTAGATTTTTTTTTCTTTTTTTTTGTGAATCGACCTGTACAGCAATGTAATAATGCCAGTGACCTATTTTCCTGCTTTTATGGGGCATGTTTATTGCTCCAGATTTAACCTGTTGATTTATCCTTTAGGTTGGTACAGCCACGGTAGAATCAGGTATTCCCGACGGCTGGATGGGCCTGGACGTGGGCCCGCAGTCCCGGGAGCTCTTCGCTGGGCCCATTGCTAGGGCCAAGGTCATTGTGTGGAACGGGTGAGTTGTGTATATGAATATATGTGTCATTCTCAACCAAAAGGGTACTTATTGTCGGTTGTCATTAAGGCGCTATTTCTGTATAGCTTCAATTTGAAATCAACCTTATCGACAACCGACAATGTGGTCCCTTTTTGTTGATAACGTCACATATTTGCACTATACAGCATTACATGCGACTAATGCGACTTTGTATGGAGATTTTTAAACTTTATTATTTAGTTGTTGGGATATGTGGTACTCACAGATCGCTATCTTTAATACGAAATAGTGCTTACGTGGACCACACTAAAAGTATTACCCCCTTATTCATAAAACTTTACGGGCCTGATTTAGTTAAATTATGTTTTATCCCTTTCTTTCAAATACGTAAGTCAAAATGACAGACAAAGACAAACGATTATTAGCTAATTGAGGCTTGTAGCGTATTGGTTAAGGGGGTTAGAATTTATACCACTTCGTTGGCAATCTAGCTTACGGCTCGCCTGATGATGAGGCGACCATCTCGTCAACGTCGCATAAAACAGACTAGTCGTTGTATAAACCCTTGAGGGTACTGCTCGCCATATTTGCAATGATAATAAACTTGGACACTTGTTGCCAGGCCCGCGGGCGTGTTCGAGTTCGAGAAGTTCGCCGGCGGCACCAAAGCCATCATGGACGGCGTGGTAAACGCCACCGTCAATGGTGCCACCACCATCATTGGTAAGTACCGCCATAGAATAGATACACACATTACACACGTGTCTAGTATAGGGTGTTCACAATTCGAGATCTCGCGCAAAAAATCTGAGTCGATGGTGTTTCGATTTAATAAAATAATTGGAAACGATTTTGATCAAAAATCCCTAAGAATTCAGTATATAGAGGTAGGTACTACCTGTTTAAGACTCAGATTGTGACATAAAGCAAATTGAAGGAATATTTATTTATATTTTTTTATACTTAATATTTACTTTAACCTCTCTCAGGTTACTCTATACTATATGTTATTCTGGATACAGGTGTATTATGTTATGGTATTTCAATTTAAGCGGCTGACTCACTCATAAAACCTTCCACCTTAAGGGTCCACTGAAAATCAGCGTCGTTGCATTGTGCTCCGACACATACTGAGTGGTATCCTCTTTGAGACAACAAGTTACAAAACTATGTCATATAGGTATTTAATATCTGTTAATCTTAAGATTGTTGTCAAATAAATTTTTTTCATTTCTTTTAACCCTTGGGACGCCTAGTGCCATATCCGTACCAGTCCTGTCAACTGCCGGAGGGTCTTCAATTTTTGTACCCGTCAACTGCCTAGTCCCAGATCTGTACAAACTGTCTCAACTGCCTTGTGCCTTATCAGTCACCAAATTTATTGTATTATATTTTTACAATTTTGAGATCTAAACACTTACAAATAGAGTTTTATATCATTTGCACTTGCACGGCAGGTGCACCCGTCAACTGCCGCGATAAATGCAAGTGCTATAGTGCAAATGATATAAAACTCTATTTGTAAGTGTTTAGATCTCAAAATTGTACGCGAGCCTATCCGGCATTTGAGGGGGATGGGACGGATCCGGCACTAGGCATCTGACGGGTACAGTCACCTGCAATAATATGTGCCTCTTCGAAGGCCGCAAAAATATGTGACACGCTCTTATGGCTCTACGAACAAGATCGTGTCAGATATTTTTGCGGCCTTCGTTGTTTCACATATTATTGCAGGTGACTGTACAAGTACGTTTGTCGGTTCGGCGTTCCAGGGGTTA
Source organism: Cydia splendana (assembly GCF_910591565.1). Lineage (NCBI taxonomy): Eukaryota > Metazoa > Arthropoda > Insecta > Lepidoptera > Tortricidae > Cydia > Cydia splendana. The sequence continues at coordinate 7,283,604 of NC_085987.1, read as the reverse complement.
AATGTCGGGTTCTTATTTGACTCTCGTCTACAATTTTTCGTCCACATAATGTTTCTGTTCTGATTCGATAATATTGTCATAATATATACCGATTCGCAGGAATTTTTTTAATTCCGATCACGGCGCGTCCAATATTACATTAGTTCGTAACATCGTTATAGAGGCATAGCATCGCGCTCCTCTTCCGAAGTTCATTTTATGTTATTAGCTTGTCAGGCGAGTTAAGAGGAAGCTGAAGTGATTTATTCTACACATCCTGATTTTACCCCGTAATCCTAACATTGAGCCCTACTACCAATGCAAAAATCCCTCTGACTATGCTAATACTTACTAGCCTGTGAAAATCGAGTATCGATACTTCGTTACCGCCTCTCTATCACTCTTGTCTATTCAAGCGATAGAGGCAAATAAACGAACGAACAAAGTGGTTCGCGGTAGGCCCTCTGGAGACAGGCCTCACACATGACTATGTCAAAGTATTATAGGTACTATTTATTAGTATGATTTCGATCGTTCATCATTCGTATTCTTCGCAGTTCTCTTAACTTAAAAAGCCCAAATATTCGCGCAGCGTATATACAGGGTTATGTTTATGACACATATGTAATTGATTTTATTTATTTCCTCGAATCTCCTGACCTATAATCTAATAATATTGAATAAATATGAATAATATAGAACAATTCTACACAGATCGACCCAGTCCCACAGTAAGATCAATAATCGTTCTGTCGATTTACTATTGAACTCAAAGTGGCAATAATAACAAACAATAAATAGGTATAGTAATAGTTGCATTAAAAAATTGCGCATAGAATATGTTGTGAGGTACGGGTATCATCACCGAATACAACTTTTCAACCACTCACCACGTTATCGAAAAAAGTTACCGACAAGATATCCTGTCAAGCGATTTCATGGAAAAAGTATGGAAAATCAAAAACCCCTAACAACTACTCGTAGAGTAGTTAAAAGTTAACATTTTGAAGTGCTGCGAGTTGAGAAGTTGCTACAAACTTCTATTTTCGCTTTTTATATTTCCACGTGTGTTTAGGGGCACATAAATACTCGTAGGTAACTTCTGGGATCTTACCCCAGCAAGTAATAAATGTCGGTCACGTCAGGCGATGTTTTATTTTAACTGGCTATTGGAAGCGCTCGTAAAAACCTCCCTGACCATAAATTTAGAATTAAAAAACTACGAAGTAAGGTAAGGTGGGGTGAGACTATCACCGGGGTAAATTATCACATGTATGGAATCATCTTCTTATCTTATCTTATTGTTTTCGGGGGCCCTTGCGGATACACTTCGACCCATAGGGATCTTTTGTGCAATTACCCCCTAGAGAAGATCCGTCAACTACTCAAGAGCTTTTCCCACCATGTCCATGTGTCGGATGATGGAGCTCATGGGTAGCGTTTTAAAGTCCTTTGGTTCCAGATATCCTGCTCCATATATTCTTTGTCTGGCGAGGGCGTGACATTCACACATTAAGTGTTTTACTGTCTTCCTCTTCGCCACACATACGACAATCGGTGTTGTCAGAGTTCCCCCCCATTCTTGGCCAGAATTCCTTTGACCCCGTGATGGCCAGTAAACACCCCCGTTATGGTTTGGTTGGTAATGGTTGTCTTTTGCTAAGTTTCCAAAGCTTTTTGCTCCAGCCGGAGTCTACTCCTTGCATAAAGAGCTTTGCATGCTTTAGACCCGTCAGACTGTCCCATTTTTACTGATGTTTGGATGGAATCCTGATGGAATTATCATACTGTTTGTCTTGCCCCGAGCAAAATAAACTATGCTAGTCTTACCCCTCCTTACCTTAGTTGATGTTGAGATAGGTGCAGTTTAACTGTTACAGCCCATATTTTGGACCTCGTTTAATCTCAGGTTTAGATCGGCCAAATGATTGGTTTATAATTAATTCTAATAATTCTTCGTATCCGCCTATGACAAATTTCCAAATATTTTTGCGAGAAACGTATTTCTGCAAACATTTTAGTACAGAAGTTCTGCTTTTGTAGTAAACCTATACCTATAGCTCAAAATAAAAAAAAAACTCCCGATTTAATTATAACTAACGCCATCTGTTGCGTTAAAACCTATGTATGAACCATCGGAGCTGGCTTAGCACTGGAGCGTCGCGACAGTATCTCGCCCGAGATATAGATTACCCGGGCGGTTACATTTCGCGGGCGATACTGTCGCGGCGCACCTGTGCTAAGCCTACTGATATAAAATAACTACTCTACAGAAAACGGCGACTCCGTTAGATCCGTTTTGGAGATAATGGCTGATATTCGTATACACAAACATGCAACAAAGAGTACACATATAGCTACCTACCATCTCCGTTCCACAGGCGGTAAAAACTCGTTGGTATTTAAATTAAAACTGTCTTTCACAACTTAATAGGGAATATTACGCAAAACTCTGCGTAGAGGGCGTCACTCGCATACTCACAGGCCCTACCGCTAAAACACGAAAATCGAAAATTCGGTTTCTGCCTCTCTATCACTCTTGCTTATTCGATCGATAGAGAGGCAGATAACGAAATTTCGATTTTCGGGTTTCGCGGTAGGCCACCTGTAAACAAACCGCCTTGATGCATCAATGTCATAGTGAAAACTTGTCAAAAAACTGTTTAAGGCCTAGTATGTATAAGTTACTCTATGCTTTTACTCTATGTTGAGTGCTGCACTCTGGCGGCAGAACATTGCAGTAATATTCCCTATTAGTGGAAAGTCTCGGAGAGTCAGAAAAATGCGCGCTCATTTCCCGTCCAACAGGTATCTTAAGGTTAAACGTAGCCTTTGGTAAGAGCCAGGTAATTAGGGGTGGAAATGAATGTTTCGCAAAAGCGCTGAAGTGTAAAAGTAATTCTGAACCTGATAACTGGGACCTCTTTTTAACAAACAACAGAATTGTTGACTGCCAGCGTCTTTCGGAACGGCTTGACTCCTTGGCGCTGCGTAGAGATGTAGCCTCGCTCTGCATTTTCTATCGCATGTATAACGGGGAGTGCTCCGAGGAATTGTTCGGATTAATCCCTGCCGCTTCTTTTCGCCATCGCCCTACGCGACAACATTACCATCTTCATCACTTGGATGGTTGGCAGTCCTCAACTGTGCGTTTCTCCAGAAACTTCCTGCCTCGCACAGCCAAACTGTGGAATGAACTGTCGCCAGCGGTATTTCCGGACCGATACGACCTACAAACCTTCAAGAAAAGAGCGTACTCCCATCTTAAAGGCCGGCAACGCGCTTGCAACCCTTCTGGTGTTGCGGGTGTCCATGGGCGGCGGTAATCGCTTACCATCAGGTGATCCGTCTGCTCGTTTGCCTCCTATTTCATAAAAAAAAAAAAACAAGCTTTTATTAGGTCGACCTGTATGTAACTAACATGTAATGGAATCTAAGGTAACTAATTTAACCATCTTCCAAGGATCGTAGCGTCATGAAAATTGGCAGCTGTATGTAGTTCTGATGACAATACAATAATATGGTACTATCGAACTGATCTGATGATGGAGACAGGAGGTGGCCATAGGAACTCCGTGATGAAACAACGCAACCTAATTGTGTTAGGGGTTTTTAGAATTGTCTCGATGAGTATTAGTTGTCTGTCGTAAGAAAAGTACAGTCAGCGATAAAAGCTTGTACCAAAAATGAAATTTTTGCCAAAAACTTATTAAGAAAGCTTGTTACTTAAACAAGCGGCATTCGTTATAACCTCGTAAGGCTCAATGCGACTCGATATCTCTACACTACCTACATGTCTCATCTGAACATGACTTTACGCGTAAAAATCCTTCAATGTGTTTAGGCTGCACTGTAAAAATTAACGAAAACATATTACACTCCATTCTCCCTACATTGAAGATATACTTCGGTATGTTATGATAAATGATTGTTAGTGAACTGACCTTGTTGCATATTCTAGGAATCGATTATATATGGTATAACAACTTGATGATGACACGCCTAGCTTATTAATGATTGAGTAAGTGCTACATTGAAATGCTAATATATACTCGTACCACTCGTCGCATTTTCGCGGTGTTACAGGTAAGTAATCCAAATTAAGAGAGTTCCTAAAAGTTCCAAATCGAATATGAAAGTGTATACAGGGTGGTCCAAACCATGACGTCCAAAAATTTTTTTTGATTCCTCACGTCGTGGGCTATCAGAATATATCCCATGTGGTGGTCCAAACCTTGACGTCCAAAATATTTTTTTAGATTCCTCACGTCGTGGGCTAAAAAATTTTTGGACGTCAAGGTTTGGACCATCCTGTATCTAATATACACTGGCGCATACGTGACTATTAACGATGCTCCGATATATATACAACGCCGCGCAACGCTGTGCGGCGAAGGCGCTATAGGCAAATAGGTCCCTTTCATAGATAATGCCCCATATGTTTATTATGTTTAGCTTGATGAATTTCCGTACATCAAATTTGGACAACGTCATTAAGCCTCTTCGTTTCAAGTACAGGCTTATACATTTTTCATTATGGACATGTATTTTTATAAATAAAACTGTTTTGTTCAAAGGTGGAGGTGACACGGCGACCTGCTGCGCCAAGTGGGGAACCGAGGACAAAGTCTCCCACGTGTCTACTGGTGGCGGTGCTTCGCTGGAGCTGCTTGAGGGTAAGTTGGCAAATCCATATAACCAAATGAGGGAGGTCCCACTGGTCTAAAGGAAGTGGAACGGTTAGGCCACGTAACGATATACATTGGTTTAACAAATGTATGACAGTCGGTGTACAGACACCGCATACTGTATGCGGTCTGTATCGGTGAGCGTGCACGTTTGGTGCGCGCGTTTTGTGGCCCTAGGGCCCTAATAAGTGAGATGAGGACCTATTTGACCAAAGAAGAAAGCGGGAAGGTAGACGCTGTGACTGGGTATAAGCCGCTCCTAAAACCGTTTTTGTATAGTATCACAGAAACCTTGTTGACCCATTTGAGATATCCACATTTGTCCATATGAATCATTCGTCTCATGTATGGCAGCCATAGACTAGGAATCCTCTAGACCGAGTTTAGAGCAATTATTTCATGCAACCGATGATGCCAAAAATGCGGGGGTGCGCGGGGCGAGGTGAGCGAAGTCCCGTGCCGTGATTGGTCCGTTCAAACGACGTACGAGTTCACGGACGTCACACTTACCCTATGCGTGGCAGAGGGGGTAGCGCGACTATGCTAAGTCTGGAGGATGTTTTGTCTGTGATGGCAGCGGTCGGAGTAGACTATTATGTAGAACTGTCGTGTATTGTGTAGTTAACTCATTCATTCCATGATTGCAGGTAAAGTACTGCCGGGCGTAGCCGCTCTCTCCGACGCATAAAGTTTACAATTATTTATTATTTAATATAATGTTGTATTGTAATCACTTCGAAATTATATACATATGTACGTTTATAGTAGTTGTTGATTGTATGTTATGTAAAAGTGATAGCAGGCCGTGTTTGTATAGCATAATATGTTACTTTGAGTAATAAAGTTCCACTACAAATTATTATTTTTAATATTATGCCCCACACCAGTAGAATTAAATACTTAATAGTAGACTCGTGAAATAAAACTGTGTAAACAGAGTATGTCACGTTAGGTATCATATATTTAAAAAATTGCGTGTAACTTATATTCATTATCGCGACTTCGCGACATAATCCGTTTACATAGTTTTATTTCATGAGAATCATGAGTAACGCGTTAACCGAAGACAATATTAACTAGTAGACTTACCGCCTTGGCCCTTATTCATAAACGCGCTACAACCCTCAATTAGCTAATAATCGTTTGCCTTTATCTGTAATTTTGACTTATGTATTTGTAAGAAAGGGATAAAATATAATTAAATCAGCCGGCCTAGCCAAGGTTACAATCGCTATCGCTTCGACAACGAAAAGCATTATGTCTCTCTAATCTCTATCACTCTTCCATATTAGTGTGACAGTGACCGTTGCGTTTCGATCGCTACGGAGCGTAAGCGATTGACATCTTGGCTACGCGGCCGGGCCCGTAAAGATACAATGTCTTAATATGTATCTTTTTGTGTTATCTGTCGTGGCATCACCGAATGGGCCCTACGGAAGACCAGCGCTGGCTTTATAGCTAGCATTATGCTGAGTTGGGTCCATTTCGTGATGCACACTTATTGTTCTCTTCTGTTCTTGCTGTTGTTGTCTGTACATGTTCGTACATGTTTTGTGATCGTCACGAATAAAAATTTTTTATCTATCTATCTAAAGTTTTATGAATAAGGGGGTTAGTGTTTTTACAAAAAAACAGGTCAAACCACATTCCTTTTGCTTTGTCGTAGTGAGGTAAACAATTATATAGGGAGCGTGCATGAACCTCTAGGGGGCAGCACAGGAGCCGTCAGATTTTTGGCGCGAGGCGCAAATGTGAAGTTTATAATTTCGATGTAGCCATAGAGTAATATAAGTAAAGAAAGAGTGGTATCTCCATACATGAGTTTTCTTACCAAAACGCGCGTTATTACGTAGTCGACATCTAGCGTCATGTAGCGGAATTTATCAGTAAGTACTGCCAAAAAAAAATCAAAGGCACCGTGAACAATTTTAGAGGTTTATCCTTAATAACAGTAAAGAAATTAGACTTATTGTATAATTTATATACCGCATGACAAAAGATTACCGTTTGTCGAGCTTGGTACCCGAGCTCATGTCGAATCGTAGGTTTTACGCTCGGAGTAATTAACAATGGAGCCGCCATTAACAGGCGTTCCCCTCTGTCGAAAATAGGCGGCCAATGGTCAACCACATGTCAACCATATGTATGGACTGACGTTTATCTGACATGACGTACCTATACATTTGATGTGCCCCTCCCCCGCAAAAAACGGCAGACTATTTTGTACCGAAAATTATAGACATGGCGTCTCCGTTGGTTATATCCTCTAAGGTTTTACGTGCCTTTTCAATGACATAAAAGCAGATGGCGTAATCAAAGAAATGGTCTCCCTCAAGGCAGTGTCTTAGCCCCAATTCTCTTTAATGTTTATACAAACGACCAACCTATCTTGGGGGACCACCGACACTTTCTATTTGCAGATGACCTGGCGTTAACCTCACAGGGTAAATCATTTGAAATTGTGGAGGAAAACATGTCTAAAGCTTTAGGAAACCTTTCTCTTTACTATGCTGAGAATCAATTAAAACCAAACCCCACAAAAACCCAAGTCACTGCCTTCCATATCCGAAACAAGAACGCGATGAGGGAGTTAAACATCACATGGGAAGGCAACCGCCTATGCCACACATTTACACCCAAGTACCTTGGAGTAACAATTGATAGGGCTCTCACGTTCAAGAAGCACTGCGAGGATACCAAGCAGAAGGTAGCAGCCATGAACAACATCCTACGACGAATGACTGGTAGCACATGGGGTACTAACCCGCACACACTATATACGCACAACTGGCTTTGCGCTCTGTTAGTCGGCGGCAGAATATGCATGCCCTGCCTGGAAGAACTCTGTTCACGCCCACCAGGTAGATACTGCCCTAAATGAAACCTGTCGTCTAGTGACTGGGTGTTTAAAACCTACCCCAATCAAGAAACTTTACTGCCTCGCAGGAATAGCTCCACCGGCAGTGAGGAGAGAAGTGGCAACTGCAATAGAACGGAAAAAAACAGCTTCACGATGCACGGCATCTGCTGCACACCCACTGTCCAGTTCGGAGACGTCTAAAATCTAGGAAAAGCTTTGTTACCAACCCACCACTCGACAATCAAACTCCAAAAGAAGCCAGAATCACCGCCTGGAACCAGTGGCACGGTTGCTCGCCAGCTTTTATGACTCCAAATAAACGCTTACCCCCTGGAGGAATTGAAACGTGGAAAACTTGGCGGGCTTTGAACCGTTTACGCGTGGGAGTCGGTCGATCAAAGGAAAATCTCATAAAATGGGGAATCTTACCCAAGAATTCAAATGCCGAATGTTTTTGCGGATCGTATCAGACGATGCAGCACATGACAATGTGCCGTCTATGCCCTGTCATCTGCACTACCGACGATCTCCTTAAAGCAACTCCCCGAGGAATACAAGTGGCAAAACATTGGACGAATATAATTTAGGAAATTGGATCACCTTTACACGATAAGAAGATTGTATAATTTATGTAATTAATCCACAAATAATACATACGAGTAAAGACAATGCACTTCGAAATTGTTTGTAAAAAAATCGAGAGTTCTCTGAAAAGGACTCAAGTCTCTACAAGAGACTCGGGTCTCTACTTCTACTCGGGTACCACTTCGAGCAACAAGGAAGGTGGCATTCGCACTATTTCCCCTCTGCCTAGGTACAAGATCAACTGATCTAGCGCGGGTAATAAAACTAGTTGCGCTCGGATTTTTCACTAGACCGAGTCCAGACGCGCGCGTGAACACAGCAGCAGAAAAAATGCCTAATTGCTCGGTTTTTTGTTGTATAAAGAGGTCGGAGACATCAAATTTACAAAAAGAAGGTGTTACATTTCACATGTAATATTTTTTTTACATATCATACGTTTAATTACATTTAAACACAATTATTACATTTTAGTTTCATGTAATTGTTGGATTTATCGATTTTGCTCGCCCAGTACAAATTGCGGATCGGTCGAGCGACAAATCCGACTTCTCATCTCTCAGAATACAATAAAAATTTTCAACGAAAATGTGTTAGTGTGTGTGTTGTGACACCTGTGACTCGTCCGTACACAAAAAGAGATCGAGGTTTGCAAGATTTGTCTTTGACGTGTGTCATTTTCTATGTATTTGTGTCGTCATTACAGGTAGGATTTTGTATGTAAGTGTGTGAGAAGTGCGACTGTGTACACCTTTCCCCCCACAAAAAATGGCATTTTTTTATTTGTACGTTAAGATATCGCTTGGGCCCCTCCCTTCCGTCGTGTCGGAAGCCGGTGTTGTTCGATGCTCTACCAAGTTGAAAAGAACTCGAGTTTAGATTTAATTATCAGAGTCTGAAAAACTGAGTCGAGTCTTGAAGCAGAGGACTCAAGGCACTCGAGTCCTATCCAACACTAGTGTTGGATAGGACTCGAGTGCCTTGAGTCCTCTATCTACTCCATCTTATTTACGTTTTTACGAAGAAATGCAGGAATCACATGTTTTTACTGCCTGTCATATTACTCTGTCCTGCTATCTATAGGGGATATTACTGCAATGTTCTGTCGCCAGAGAGCAGCACTACCGACTCAGTAAATTCATAGACCAACTTATACATACTGTGCCTTAAACTGTTTTTTGACAAGTTTTCACAGACTATAAAATATGACATTGATGCATCAAGGCGGTTTGTTAACAAGGGCCTACCGGTAAACACGAAAATCGAAATTTAGTTATCTGCCTCTTTATCGGTCGAATATGCAAGAGTGATAGAGAGATTAGTTAACGAAATTTAGATTTTCTTATTTCGCGGTAGGCCATGTGATTGACGTGACGTGTGATGTGTCAATGTGGTTTGTTTACTGTATGTGCCACAAAGGTGCCACCTACGCAGAGCTTTGCCTAATCACTTTTAGGATTAGGGAAAAGTATGCGTCAAAACAAGAAGCGGCATCTGTTAGGTACTTGTTGATTTTATATTGTACAGTCAGCAGCAGACTAAGTTGCTGGGCACAGGCCTCCTCTCATGCGCGAGAGGGCTTAGGCTATAGACCCCACGCTAGCCCATTGCGGAATGGGGACTTCACATACACCTTTGAATTTCTTCGCAGATGTACGCAGGTTTCCTCACGATGTTTTCCTTCACCGAAAAGCTAGTGGTAAATATCAAATGATATTTCGTACATAACCTCCGAAAATCTCATTGGACTTTATTATATAGGTATTGTTAAAAGAATAAGAGCGTGTCAAGGTAATTTTGAACACCTCGCCCGCTTAGCCACTTCTACTGCTGACTGTACCTCGCTTGCACTTATCAATCGGTGCAAGGTGACGGAGAGTAATATCATATCTATCTATCTAATACCTTTAAACGAGCAATTCTTGTTTATATATATTTCGGGTATCTCGGAAACGGCTCTAACGATTTCGATCTAGCTAGGTCTTATGTCTGGGAGAACGCGCATTTTTGAGTTTTTATATGTTTTTCGAGTAAAGCTCGGTCTCCCAGATATTCAATGATAGTAGTAGGTACTGCGTCCTAAGTCTGAAATATTCCCAAGTTTAAATTGCACCTTAGTACCGGCTGATGCAATATTCAGTAACTCGATCTCCTGGCAATTAAGTCGCGGCTAACCCCGAGACTTTTGAAGCGCCGTCAGATTAAGTTTTGCAAGTGATCTCCTCACCTATTTATTTCATCGAAATAATTAGTGAGGACGAGTAATATTAAAAATCAGTAAGCCACCTAAGGCCAGTGCAATTTCGCGGATAGAAGTAGAGACGCCTACATTAGTAACAATCGTAAATATTGGATCAGAGGTAACAGTGATATAGTAGGCCTATAATGGTAACCATTGTGGCTGCTTGTACTATAAAGGTTTTTAACAGAGTGTTTTGGCTCTATGAGATTTTTTATTTAGCCTACTTTGGTGTCCCACTGCTGGGCAAAGGCCTCTCCTCGTTTTCTCCACTCGACCCTGTCATCGGCATTTTCCCACCATTTGGGGTAGAATGCGTCCAAGTCGTCCCGCCATCTCCTTTTCGGTCTGCCTAAACCCCGACCTGCACCGTCTATTGTGTTCCGTGGGTCCCACTCAGTAACCATTTTGGCCCACCTTTCTGGGTGCATGCGGCAGATATGTCCAGCCCAGTCCCACTTAAGCTTAGCGGTCTGCGTCTATAAGATTAAAGAGCATTTAAGTTCTATAATTTAGCTCTTAACTAGAACGCTTATAGGATCATACAAAAGAATCTTTAAAGTGCTGCACTATAATAGATATGCAAAAAGCGATTATGGTACTATTTAATACTATAGACGACTTTACTGACGCTTTTATGTACCTATTTTGCACAAATAATGCGTCAAAATAACTTTTATATTATAGTATTACCTACTAGTATTGTAGCAGTATCGTAAACACTATTAGATGATCAATCTGCACTATAAAAGGACTTTGCACGACCATTACGTAACGGTTTAGCTTTTTAAAAGCTCTCTCAACATCGCTGTAAGGCTGTTCTGTAAAAGTCATGAAGGTTTTTCTATAGTGCTATATAGTACCATAAAAGTTACCTGGTACGTAGCTAAATAACTTAACCCTAATCCGTTAAAATATGGCTGCTGTTTTCTGCCATGATAGCACATTACCAGCACGGCTGGAGCCTATATATAGCAGCCACAGTTGGGACAAGTACTAACTAATTAGCACGCTCCAAAACGTTCTCAGGACTTTTATAGTACCAAATTTTGTTACTTGGGACGTAACTAGTGGGAATAACCCGTCCAATACTGTGACTGGACTTTTCCACAAATGAAAGGGAGTAATTGGTAATGACTACCACTCTCTGGCTCTAGCTATCGGTTAATATCAATTTTATTTGTCTACGTCAGCTACGCTAAATCTATACCGAACGCCGAAGTTATCTTTAACCCTCTGACCGTCACATACGTCAACAGGCGCGCACGGTTACAGTGCAATATCAACCTTTGTGAATTCTGATAAGCTTGAATGGTGCGTTATAATTGGTAGGCGTGGCGTATAGGGGGTTAATAGATGAGCATATATATATACATATACTACGCATTTTGAAGGAATTCATCTTTTACAAGACTGCTGTTGCAGTCACAGTCTGTGTGTTGTGTCACACAAGCCTTATTGAGCGTACTGTGACTGTGTGTTGTAACTGGACTGCGATGTATATAATATATACATTTAAATCGTATCGATATAGATAAATCAGGATAAACGCACAAATAAATGCCTTTAAATGGATTGGAACCCAGGACCCCGTAGGCAGGGTAAGTACCTAACTACCGACTAGGCTAAGTATGGCAGATTATTATGTACAGTCTATTAATCTTTACCTTCTACCTTTTCCTAAAAGACAACGTAGGGCCCATAGAAACGGCATTTACAGCCAGTCTACAAAACAAACATGAACTATGATTGACATTTGCCAGTAAACAATTATGTAGTTCTATTGTCGACCTGTACCCAGGTTAAACTGCCCAATTTGCATTGTAATTTGAACTCTATGCACTTGAGCGAAACCAGTTTATTCTATGGCTTCTACGTGGCCGGGGTATACCTTCGCCGTTAGAAAATGATAATATGGCGGTTATCGATCGGCCCTACGCGCAAGCGTCCTTGGCAACGTTCACCGTTCAGTGCCAATTTTCAAAATTACTACGCACCCTGTAATCAATTTTAGTGTAACAACTGAACGTGTATACTTTTGTTTGTCGTGAACGTGGGTCGGTTATAATTTTATTGTTTTATGTTTCGGCGATCGACAGGTTGATCGTGCTGAGTGGACGCATTGACAGTCCACCGGCCGCACCGGTCCTCACCAATGATACGGGTGGACCAGTTGGCGTACAGGCGCGCATGCCCGCACTGGATTCAAGGTGTTTTATCAGCGATAGTTTCATAGCCAGTGTCAGTAATGTGAGGCTAGCGAGCGGCGCCGGGGCCCGGCTTGCCCTCAAAAATGTAGCTATCGTCTTTCTCTCAACACGGTTTATTCCGCAAATACGAGTACCTAGTCATTATAATATTACAAAGTTAAATGTTTGTCGTCAATTGTTGTCTAGTATAATATCAATCGTCTCTATGGTAGTTTTTGTTGTTTTAGGTAGGTAGACAAATCTTATAGAAGGTGAGTCGTTAAAGAATATGCATGACTGTGCTTTGATTTTATTAGTTAAGTTACACGAAGAAGCGCAATTTATAAATAGGTTTCGGTTTGCTTAGTTAGGTATCATTTCTTTCTTTCTTATATATTATCTATTTAATGTTACATTATGTTTGTTATTCTGTGCAACAGATGATTCCTGATCCTGGCGGATACTTACAGCTGCAGATCCTTTTTCTGTATTTGTTTATAAATAAATGCTTATGCATTAGCGAATGTTATGTACCTACCTATTAAACGTGTGCTGTTCATAGGTAATAAGTACCAACATGTCCTACCACTAACACTAAGAATTTACACACATATTTATTTAGTTATTTTTAAATACTTATATTATGCCAAGATATTGTAAGCAGTTGCGTATGTCGACTTCATCAATTATAAAACCGACGGTGAGACCTTTTAAAATCTTTTCCAATTATCATGCCAGATGGTACAGAATAACAAGAAAAATAGATGATCGTCTTATATTTATTATCTCACTTTCGTAGATAAAATAGGGATTATAAACTTATTAGTAGTTTCTACGGTCATTCTTTGAGAATATGTCTGCAGTTGCGTCTAATTGCCGCGACTCTTTTTTTCTACCTATTTCTTGAGAATGACCGTTTACTGTCTTAGCCATTCGTTGCGTTCACATATAGGTATTCGCGTCGTATTTATTGATTAATCACAAACCGTACATTTCTCTCCATCGTCGTAATCTCACGATATACCGTTGATGACTCTTTTAATCGCTACCCTAAAATTACAGCCGCGCTTTTTTTTTGAGTTTAGAACTATATCTATAAGTTTTATAACAAACATAAAAAATCATTTAAACATACCACAACTACGGTCATTGATTTTGGAGATAAATAGAAAGTATTATTCGTAGATATAGGTATTGTGCATAAACAAAAATACCTATACTATCTAGTCTTAAATATTCACGTCTGCCGTTTCTGTTCCTTCATGGACTTAAATCACTGTGTTTTCAGTCATAATTCAAAACATACATCTATCTTAAATAATATATTTAAAATACTTTACAACATACTTAAATCTCAGTGAAAACTTCTTTGGCGTCTAAGCTGAAAAGTGTGAATTGATTTATTATGCGAAAAATATTTTCTAAAGATATACTGGCTTATTTATACAGAGCCAGTAAGCGTAAGGCAAACGTTAATAAGAAGTTTAAAACTAGATATATAATCTCCAAAATAAAAAAATCCAGATCGATACTAAGCAATGTTCAGTAGGTATGGAGGTACAGTCAGCATCATTAGTAGCAGATAAGATAACGTGTCAAAAATATCTACGTTATCTAATAGCATTATAAAAAGAGACATGAATCTAAATGTATAAACAATTCGAGCGTGGCAGATACATTGAAACGCAAAATGTAGAGCTATTGTGCCTCTTTGTAAGACTAATACAGTGGCAGTAACTTATGCGGCGTTGATTTATTTCCTACTATTGTTGATTCTGCATACCTGACTACACATATAAAGATAAGCGTCGTACTTCATAATCCAGTAACTTTGTCGAATTTTGTAACCTGGCTCTTTTGCGTCAAATCCAGTAGTTCTGATTTTTTGCAGACTTATTTATGATGTTGGCCCAATGAATAATACAAGTTTGTGACTTCGAGCGCCGAACGCAACTTTGTCAAATATCGAAAAACCCGCGAAAATTTCCAAATCCCAGTCACAAATCACCTGAAATAGCTAGTTAGTATAAGCAGCTACAGCTTGTGCTGGATAATACTTCTAGCTGGTTAACCAAATGGCGCGTAAGAGCAAGTGCTCATAAGTCAAACCATATCACCTTTAGCCTAAGAAGAGGAGATTGCCCTCCTGTAAAACTTGGAAATGATATCCTGCCACACTGCGAGTGTATCAAGTATCTAGGTTTTCATCTGGATAGGCGCCTTACGTGGAAAACCCACATAAAACATAAACGCAACGAAATGACTCTAAAATACAAAAATCTTTACTGGCTAATGGGACGCAACTCTACCCTCTCAGTGGACAATAAATTACTCCTATATAACGCAATCATTAAACCCACCTGGACCTATGGGATCCAACTATGGGGAACTGCTAGCGACAGTAACATAATGTGTCTTTAAAGAGCACAGAACGCCATCCTTGGTGTGATTGCCAATGCACCCTGGTTCACTCGTAACGATGAAGTACACGACTACCTCAATATGCCCACCATAAAGGAAGAGATCAAAAAATTCACTAAGAATTACATTGAGCGCTTAGCAAAGCATCCTAATCCACTGGCTTCAAAATTACTGGACAAGACTGAAACAGTGCAAAGACTAAAAAGGAAGCACATTGTGCAATATGAAAGTAGTGGTTAAGTGAGACGTTGGTCTCCAAAACCATTATAAAACTGATTATAGTCGATACCGACTGATGGCAGTTCAAAACAGAAAAAAAAAACTATCAAAAACTAGTCCTTTAGGTTTATAATCGCCCAAATCTAAAAGAAAACCGAAATTTTCGCGGGTTTTTCGATATTTGACAAAGTTGCGTTCGGCGCCCGAAGTCACAAACTTGTAACATTCATTGGGCCAACATCATAAACACGTCTGCAAAAAATCAGAACTACCGGATTTACTGTATTATCAACTTTTAAGTAGATTTTTTATTTTATTTCATATCATCATTCTCTTGCCTTTGCCTTGTCCCATTTATTTGGAGTACCTAAGCGCAGTAATGCTCTTCTCTTCTATATCTGTCTATCCTTCATCTCATTAAGTAAGCAGATACTTGGGTCAAAAACTTTTCAGTATGAGTTAAAGGTTGCGTCTGCCTCTTTCCTGTAGACATCATGTTCCCAAATCGTTGTTATTGTACCCGAAAGATTTTGGCTCATTTCCTTCCTACCTATAATAGTCTCTCACACAGTTCTGCAAGCGTATTATGAAGCCGTCACTTTTTAACACCTGGCGATCGAAACTGCTGGACACTATATACCTACATGCAGTGTTGGCCGAACGTTAATGCAATTGACCATTAAAAATTAACCATTGAAAAGGTTAATTGCCATTAACCATTAACCATTGAAGGAAAATTAATTATCAATTGCATTGAACATCAATTTGCATTAATATTAATTTATTTCGAACCACTAACAATTAAAAAGAATTAATGGTTATTGCTTTACAAACCATTAAAAATTAAATCAATTTTGAATGAAAATTAAAAATGTGATTGATAATTAACAATTAACAAGAATAAATATCGTAATTTTATAAAGGCGTCCAAGGGATCAAAGGTCTAGTGGAGCTCAGGTTTGGTGCAACATATGAACATAGGCAAATGCTGTTTTGGTCATCTGACTCGTCTTGATGAGCACTTGGGACAGCAGTACCCAAGATAGAGCTGATCTTGAACAATCGACAAATCCACTTCCACGGACAATCTTTCCCATTTGTCCCCACTTCATTGGAGCGTGGACAAATGGGAACACACCAATAACGGGTGTATTCTTATTCTTCCCCGCCGGGAACAGATGGGAATAGGCGCTGCATATAAAACATTTCCATTCGTCCCTTCTCATGTATGGCGTAGGACACGTGGATAGGGGACAAATGGAAATACACCAATAATGCACCCATTATAACCAATAATGGGTTTATTCCCATTTGTCCCCGCGGGGAACATATAGGAAAAGACTGCATATAAATATTTCCCATTTGTCCTCACCTTATTGGTGGGGAGACAAATGGGAATCATACATAATTTTCCGATGTTTTCCCATTTGTTCCCACTTGGAACAGATGGAATAGGCGCTGCATATAAATACCATTTGTCCCCGTTTCCCGTTTGTCTCCACACCAATAAGGTGGGGACAAATGGGAACACATCTTTTTCCGATGTTTCCCATTTGTTCCCACCTGGAACAGATGGAATAGGCGCTGCATATAAATTCTATTTGTCCCCGTATCCCATTTGACTCCACACCAATATGGTGGGGACAAATGGGAACACATCATTCTCCGATGTTTTCCCATTTGTTCCCACCTGGAACAGATGGAATAGGCTCTGCATATAAATCCCATTTGTCCCCGTTTCCCATTTGTCGCCAACTCACATATGGCAGGGACAAATAGGAATACACCTATAATGAGTGTATTCCCATTTGTCCCCGCGAGAAAAATATAGGAAAAGACGTTGCATAGAAATATTTTCCATTTTTCCCCATCTTATTGGAGCGGGGACAAATGGGAACACTAATATCGGGTGTATCCCTATTGTTCTCCGCCGTTCATATTCTTTCATATAAACTATTCCCATTTGTCCCAGCTTCATGCATGGCGTAGGTCACGCGAATCGGGGACAAATGGGAATACACCAATAATGCACCCATTATTACCAATAATTACCAATAATGGGTGAATTCCCATTTGTCTTCGCGGGGAACATATGGGAAGACCCTGCATAAAAATATTGTCCATTTGTCCCCACCTTATTGGGATGGGTACAAATGGGAACACCAATATCTGGCGTATTCCCACTTGTCCGCACCGGGAACAGATGGGAATAGGCGCTGCATAATTATAAATAATTCCCATTTGTCCCCACCTCATGAATGGCGACGGTCAGTTGGGGCCTTTCCCTAAATTTTCCAACCAAAACGGAGTGTGTCTATGTTGCTCCAAACTGGAGTTCCACTAGGTACCTACTGCCAGGGTTCAGGGTCATTTTGTTGAGTCTCATGTTAAAATATGTATCACGATCTGATAATTCACTGAAGCTTGTATTAATATGGTTATTTTAATAGTTCCAAGCAAAAGTAACATTAATTATTAGTTTATGAAAAAAAAATATTTAATCCCATTAAACGTTAATGCAATTGAGAGTAATTCTAATTAATTTTTTGAAACTTTAATGCCATTAAATAGGTATATTAAATAGATTGACAATCAATGTAATTAAATGTCTCAAAATTCAATTCTAACAAATTTTAATTATATTGATGCGTAATGCAATTGATTAATTGTGGAATTAATGGTTAATGCAATTGATTAATTGTTAATTAGAATTAACCATTACGGCCAACACTGCCTACATGACGGTGTCGCGTAGATAACAACGACCATCATATAATATGATTCATATTCGTACTTATCTCTTACTTTCATCAACGTTTATACCATTCTTGTCACATGCCCGTAAGGCGATTTACCCTTAAAAGTCTGCCATTTATAATGCGAATTAAAAATGGCATAGCCTTAAAATAATCATACATCGGACTTAACAGAGTTTTCCTGCCAAGCTTAGGTACGCTCATATTATATAAATCCTTCCTATGTCTAATTATTTCATAAATATCAGGTTATCTATTACCTACTCGATATTGTTTGGGATGATACAAATGATACAATTTCGCACGGTTATTATCTGACTAATGGGATTGTCAGAAACAATATTGAACTGCCTATCAATCCATCTTCGGTTCCGAATTAATTTATACAATCAGCGTCGACAACACACGACCAAATGTTTTGCTGGGTGGGAGAATATTAGTACAGTCAGAACTGACATTATGTAACATGTCTCGTAACTTAGAAACACATACACGGCGTTGAGACTGTTAACCAAACCTGAACTATGCTACCATTGCGCCTCAGCCACGAAATAACGCTACAAGCGGAAGCACTACCTACTCTATGTCTGTATCTTTAGGTATTTAAATAAAAGTAAACAAAATCTACCCTCAAATGGCTCCTTAAGCCAGTTGAGGGTAGATGAAAACATTACATGATCAACTAATGTAGGTTAAAGTCCGGTCGTTCAGTGACGGATCGAGGCGGTTTTGTATTTGGTCGGTTAACCAATAACTGTTATTTAAGACGAAACAGGAGCTGAGTTTTAAATATTTTAGGTAAATATACCCGTCTCGCTAACGGAAGCGGCACCTAAAAGTAGTGCGATAAGGGCAAGGCGAAAAATCTTGCGTAAAA
Organism: Cydia splendana; assembly: GCF_910591565.1. NCBI lineage: Eukaryota > Metazoa > Arthropoda > Insecta > Lepidoptera > Tortricidae > Cydia > Cydia splendana. The sequence goes on along the minus strand of NC_085987.1, from coordinate 7,264,794 downwards.
ATCTCAAAAATCGAGGTTTCGTACTCCTCTGTTTCCTCCTCCAAAACTTAACCAATCGTAACCAAATTTGGAAATCTAAATGATTATGAAATTGTCTGTGTCGGACCGTTTTGCTTTTTTGGCTAATTGATATCAGTTTTGAATGCCACGGCTCTCATGCGGCATAGTCAATTAGGCCATTTTGGCCATTTTTGAAGGGCTCTAGCGCCTTACAAAACAAAAATATCGAAAAAGCAAAACGGTCCGACACAGATATTGACAATATTAATCTGTGTTGAAAAAATCATTGCTCTAGCTTCAAAAACCACGGAGGAAAACGAGGAGTACGTTTGTATGGAGAAATGACCACTCCCGTTGGCTCTTAACTACCCAAAAATGTACAAATTGTTTGTTTACTTTTATTTAACCCTTAAGAGCGCTCTTACAAGAAAAGTCGAAATAACGCAAAATTGATGATACTAGTCGACGAAATTCAGGACTTTGTGCTCATTATTAGAAACAATGAGTACTTGTTCCAGTAAAAGCGTCTTCTTATCTTTTTAAATATCGTTGTAAATATTAGAAAAAGGACTTATTAAATTAGTAATGATTTTTTTTCTGATGGTCGTTTCCGAAAAACCCCGTGAAGCACTGAATGGCAAGCTCTTATTTGGAAATGTTGAGAAGTTTACTCTGCTAAACCTGGCTATTTTGTATTACTAATACCCTGTACTTTAGGCATATCAAACGATATTTTTCCTACACACCTTTGAGAAAGAGAAAATCAAAGTAAAACGAACTCAATTTTCTCTCCGAAACAAGTGTCAATTCCTACGAAAATCTACTTAATATCGAAGTCATTTTCATACTCAAGCAATCTGCAACGTTTGCTTATACTGTTGGTATACATTAGTGTTTATGAAATTCTACTATAATTTTTTGGCAATTTTTTGAAAACTACTCTATATTACCGATGACGTGCGCTGCGCCAGCTCAGTGCCGCGGCAGAGCTTGTAGAGGCAGGACGTGTGTCGGTCGGCTCCGCACATTTTCAACGGCGACAACGAGATTTTTTATCATTGTGTGCGGCGGGCGCCGTGTAAAACGCTATACTGTGTGCGTGTAAACCGCAACGAGAGACTTTGATCCTAGCACTGTTTTTATAGTATTATAATTTATAATGGTACAGTTTAATAAACTACCGGACAGGATTAAAAATATTTGAAACGACCTGACATTCTATATGTATTAATTTTGACTCAAGATAGCACTCAGGGTCTGATGATGGAGCCGGAAGGTGGTCACCGGTACCAATCAACCATGCAACTAAACCACTTCGTGTTTAGGCTCGTTTTATTCATCTCAACAAGATCTTTGACACAAGATAGTACTCATGGTCTGATGATGGAGCCGGAAGGTGGTCACCGGTACCAATCAACCATGCAACTAAACCACTTCGTGTTTGGGCTCGTTTGATTCGTCTCAATAAGATCTTTGACACAAGATAGTACTCAGGGTCTGATGATGGAGCCGGAAGGTGGTCACCGGTACCAATCAACCATGCAACTAAACTACTTCGTGTTTAGGCTCGTTTTATTCATCTCAACAAGATCTTTGACACAAGATAGTACTCAGGGTCTGATGATGGAGCCGGAAGGTGGTCACCGGTACCAATCAACCATGCAACTAAACCACTTCGTGTTTGGGCTCGTTTGATTCGTCTCAACAAGATCTTTGACACAAGATAGTACTCAAGGTCTAATGATGGAGCCGGAATGTGGTCACCGGTACCAATCAACCATGCAACTAAACCACTTCGTGTTTGGGCTCGTTTGATTCGTCTCAACAAGATCTTTGACACAAGATAGTACTCAGGGTCTGATGATGGAGCCGGAAAGTGGTCACCGGTACCAATCAACCATGCAACTAAACCACTTCGTGCTTGGGCTCGTTCGATTCGTCGCAACAAGATCTTTGACAAAAGTTAGTACTCAGAGTCTGATGATGCAGCTGGACTGTGGCCACGGGTACCAGTCTACCATGTAACTGAACCACTTCGTGTTTGGGCTCGTTTGATTCGTCGCAACAAGATCTTTGACACAAGATACTACTCAGGGTCTGATGATGGAGCTCGAAGGTGGCGACGGGTACCAGTCTATCACGTAACTGAACCACTTCGTGTTTGGGCTACGTGTTTGGGCTTCGTGTTTGGGCATCGTGTTTGGGCTTCGTGTTTGGTGTATCACCTAGTGTCAAAGATCTTGTTGAGACGAATCAAACGAGCCTAAACACGATGTGGTTTAGTTGCATGGTTGATTGGTAATGGTGACCACCTTCCAGCTCCATCATCAGACCCTGAGTACTGTCTTGTGTCAAAGATCTTGTTGAGACGAATCAAACGAGCCCAAACACGAAGTTGTTTAGTTACACGATAGACTGGTACCCGTGGCCACCTTCCAGCTCCATCATCAGACCCTGTGTATCTTCAGTGTCAAAGATCTTGTTGAGACGAATCAAACGAGCCCAAACACGAAGTGGTTTAGTTACATGATAGACTGGTACCCGTGGCCACCTTCCAGCTCCATCATCAGACCCTGTGTATCTTCAGTGTCAAAGATCTTGTTGAGACGAATCAAACGAGCCTAATCATGTTACTACATGGTTGATTGGTATCCGTGGCCACCTTAATCATCATCATTATCATCAGATCCTCAATACTAGTTCGTTTTTAAACCCTCGTTGATACAAACTTTACAACCTATAGGTACCAAATGCTATGACGAAACATGTAAATAAGCGAGTACCTATAATTTATTTCGAGTAATACTTATACCTTCATAAGTACGAGTATGGGGCTATTCATAAATTACGTCGTTTCAAATGGAGGGAGGGGGGGGGGGGGGTCTGGACATCGGATGATGGTAGTATGACGTAGGAGGAAACAGAGTCATCCGAAGCATGATTTTTGGATGATTTGAGGGGTGGGGGGGTCAAAAATCGTCAAAAATAGATGAAAGATTAATTTATGAACACTGCACACACTTACATTTGCACTGCATTTAGTATTTTCGTACTTACCAAATAACAGTTTTAGGACTTTAAAAGTTAAGCACAGTTAGTGTTGTTATGGTTGATTTCAATATGCTTCGCGAAGGATCAAGAATGTTTAATCCATCATTGTAGTGCGAGTGTGGTAGAAGGGATCGGCATACTGAGCTCGCACGGCCTGCCGCAGCGCGTAAAATACCTAAACTCGCTCAACGCCGAAATGTAATAGCGCTCTTAAATGCATGATTTTTTTCTTTTTGCCCGAAATTAATATATGTATGTATCATATAATTGTTTGCCGAATCTAGGAAAAATAGTAAAAAAAAATATAACTTCGATTTTCACTGCGAAATCAATGTTAGAAGTTGAATTGGCTAGATCATATTTATGTAAATATGTAATTTTCAGTAATAGATATATGAAATTTTTACTACCATTAGAAAGGTACACTATTTGTGATATACCTATGATAAAGTTTTTAAATATAAAATAATTACAAACCCCGAAAACACCGTTCAAAATCACATACTAAAAATTATCAACTTCTGGATTTTTCCAAGTTTTCCGACTTTTCGTCTTAAAACGAATGTAACTTTTATAAATTAAAAATATTGCGTAAATTTAACCCTTAAATCATCACCCTACTACTTGACGTTTGGTATAAAGGTGCGTTCAAGAACATAAGCCTTTTTTTTTAATCTGTGAGCTGTCTAATGCTTTGTAGACATTTGGCAACACCATGCATTTAAGGGTTAAATACCTACCTAAAGATACAGAGTGTAAGGTTAGTCGCGACGATTGTCGTACACATTTGAAAACAAATGTAAAGAAAAGCTGCTGGCGTCATCAGACTCAGGAATATCTAATAAACATTATTTATTTATATCATAATTTAGGTTTCTGGTTCGTCTGGGCAAGGTCCGAAGTCACAGTGACACTCGTCCGACTAGATTAGACTAATTGCTTTCATTCCGCGAACATGCACTCCGCAATAATATATTTCCGAGGAAATATCAAGATCCAATGTGACTGCGACGCTATATCATTGCAATAAAGTGGTATTTCGCATTCCAAATCTAGGAATAGCAGTGTTTACTTTTTCAATCTCATACTGAATTGTGTTATTGTAAAATCAGCTTTAGCTACGTGTTATAAGGTTCCGAATTGCTGCTCGAGATGTAGAAACTTAGAAAGTTGACGTATCCCGTTGCAGCATCTTCTTTAATATTTCATCTGGCGGCTCTGAAAATAAGTAGTTGTATATTTGGCCAATTTGGAGGAATGCGATGCATGTACTTTACCTTATTAGGGCGAGCGAAGCGAGCCCTATCACTAATCGACGAACTATGCATTCTTGTGGTACACTTTACGGAAAAACTACTGCACTGTTAGGTTTGAAATTTAACATAGTAATTTAAATTCATGTCTAGATGTGTTATCAAACATAAAAATATCATTTTATAAACCTAAAAAAATAAAATAAAGTAATAACACTTTGTATTACTACTAGCGCCATCTGTTGGCAAAATGATGAATTAACATTCGTGCTAATGTTAATTATTTCTTTCTCTAACAGATGGCGTTAGTAATAAATAAATATTGGACATTCTTATACAAATTGACTAAATTAAATTAAATTAAATAATTATTTATTTCAGAAATTAAATTTCCATAATATATTAGTAGCTTATTTGTATGTCTTTCCCATCACGGAACAATGGTGTTCCGGACCTTTGGGAGGCGTGCGTGGAGCCGAAGCCAACACGTAGAGGCCCTTTTGACACTTTAATGAAATGTAAGGGGTACACCGAGCGGAGGCTGCCCTTGCCAGTGTCATGGGACGCACGCAGAGGCAGCACCCGCCAGGGTGTAAGGACTATTGAGAGTTGATGGAATCTAAAATGAACTAGGTTATTGGGTGAAAGCGATGGACTAAGAACTGAGCTATGGGGTAAAAAACCGGACGCCTGCCTAATAAAACGGTATGCAATTTTATTTCCGGCAGACGGTGACTCGCCCTCACAAGATGGGCCCCCACAAAAAGCGACATCTAGGATGGCTCAAGGGCAACACCGGTGTGAGCGGCTCAGGGGTGTCGAGAGGTGTGCGCCGCTTTCTACCCAGTGGCTGTTAACAGCCACTGTGCCAACTCGCGTCTTATGCATATTTCACTTCCACCCCTGGAGCTTATAGCTCTAACGACTCCACTCTGGCCGGCCGGCTAAGGCAAGCCAGAGGCAGAGAATCCTGTCCCACCCACCCTCCTTGCGGGTAACAAAACTCTCCAGGAGCACTCGGGTACGTGAGGTCGCTAATCCCCAACAGCTCGCCACAAGCTGCCCTGCGTTGACTGATTGCACTGGTAAAACCAGCGGGCGATGGGGTCGTCACATCCCTACGCCTTAGGTCGTCACATCCCTACGCCTTATTATTACTCTTAACCTATGTTAGTGACTATCTATGTTATGTGCTTTATTTAACTTCTATAAACATGTACGCTACTCCAGTACTCCCAGAAAGCGCCATCTATCCTGTCTGCTACAGTGGCTAGGAGACTGTTGGCGCTGCCGCGTACGCGCCGCATCAGCGACGCCACCCGCTTGCGCATGATGGCGTGGAAGCCGTCGGTGCGCGCCTCCGCGAACATACCGCTAGCGCTGCAATAGCGCGGCAGCCCCAACACCATCCTAAAAGCGTTATTATATTGGACTCGTAGGGCGCTGTAAGCTTTTTGAGTAAAGTTGATCCATAGGCTGCAGGTGTAAAATGACTGGCAGTACGCCTTAAAAAGGGTGATTTTAACGTTGCTAGTACACCTTGCGAACCTACGAATCAACATATTACTTCTTACTGCCAGCGCCCTACGCTCCCTTTCCACGTCTACGTCATCTTTTAGCGATGCGGTTACCCAGTGTCCCAAGTACTTAAATTCTCTTACTACTTTAAGAGGAGTGCCATTCAGTCTCACTGGAGGTAAGTAAGAAGGCTTGTGTTGTGGGTAATCAGACAATACGATACCTATGTGGTGTTTTCAAGTTCAATAATGTCGATGGCGCTTACGCCATTAACAACGATGAATACCAAAGTGGGTACAATTTTGGATTCAACCCACCTCGCTTCACTTGGTTTGATTCCCATTTTAGCAATTAAGGCGTGCTTTTCCCGTACGAGCTAAACGAACCAGTTTTTTGAATCCATCGGAAATATAAGAAACAATGTTTTAAAATTGTGAAAAAAATATATCTTATACTTAAGGATCTGGCAGATATGTTTTGGATCTCAAAAACATGATTAGATAAACTTTGCTCGATAGAAAAAAATTCCAAAGTTACGCCTTTTTTTAACAATAAATCAATCTCAGAGCTACAATACAAACTTTTTTGACTTGTTTTTTACATAAATGTATAGGTAATAAGATAATCTAGATGATTTGGATCACTTTGTCTCGGTAACATCATTAAAATAATTTCTGTTTCAATACCTACTAAATCCGCAACCGCCATCACTCGCGAACGCACTTACGCCCTCTTCAGTCGCGCGGCAGCGCTTGTAGAGGACGGACCTGCGTCAGTATGTTCCGCGCGGTCACGTGATTTTACCATTTACAAACAATGGGAAACAAAGCATATGAAACGTAAGAAAAAGTCACTAAGTGCTATAAAAACACTTTCTGATAACAGAAGCATCTAATACTTTACGAGGTGCTTGAAAGCGCCTAGCTTTCCTACATCAACAGTTAAAATACTTCAGTATTTTCACTAGGTCAGCAACCAATTTTAATGTAGGTAAATAATATTATATTCCTAGATAATATAATTGTGAGTATGTAAGTATGATATATTTACAGTATTTCACCTTTACTGATATACCTACGTCCGATCTGCAAAATGATTATATTCCTTCGTGCTCTTTGAGTCCTTTGAAATTCAGAAATTATTTATTTGGATTGATACAGTATGGGGATGTTACAATATATGTATAGTGTTACGCTTTTAGTATGAGGGTGCCGAAGGCGCCCGGCTTTGGATCGCATGCAACGCGCCACGCCCGTCAAGCGTGCAAATTCATCATCATAATCATAAATTTAAATAAATATAAAATGTCAAACTGAAATAATTGAAAAAATTACCCTAATAGGCATATCGCAATACAATTATTTAAGAACTAAATACATATCACTAATTTTAATATTTGACCACGGTCGACATGAATTAAATATAATTGAGAGTTCAAGGTGCCTACAGGCAGTTCATCTTGCGCTTGGTTGTATTAGTCTTGTTCGAGAAACTGAATACGGTGAAAAATAGAGATAATACTCCTAAAAATACGTGTGATACCTCATTAGATTCGTCATAATGCCTAGAAAAATGCATTCGAAGCGTGTAGTAGCACACACAAAATATCAAAAGTTATAAGCAAAAAAAGGGGGAAAAAGTAGAGATCTTTAATTTCCCCAATATCTCAAAAAGTATTCATATTACGGTGCGAGATGGGTGGGAGGTGCTCGACCAAATGTCATAGAGGGCCCCAAGACAAAACAAACTGCATTTAAAAATTTTCAAAATGGCCGACTTAATTTTTTATTTTTTTCAAGTTGGTCCGAGCGCGCTAAGATTTGGCATGGCGAAAGATAGAAGCCTCTAGATTCCTATGAAAAAAAATTTTTTGGAAAATATCTAAGATGGCGGAAATAATGGTCATTTTAATTTTGTATGGCAACTTTTAAACGGTGCGAGATGGGTGGGGGGTGCTCGACCAAATGTCATAGAGGGCCCCAAGACAAAACAAACTGCATTTAAAAATTTTCAAACAGGCCGACTTTATTTTTTATTTTTTTCAAGTTGGTCCGAGCGCGCTGAGATTTGACATGCGGTGAGCTTGGGGGCCCAAAATTACCATGTGAAAAATTTTTTTGGAAAAATCCAAAATGGCGGCGGACACGGGCCAAATTCAAATTTCCAAGTAGGTTAGGCGAGCCCGAAGGGCGAGCTTCAGGCTGGGAGGCCGAAGGTCGACCCCGCGGAGGGCCGTCAGGCCCGGAGCTTTATCTCGAATGTCCAAGCATCCTCCCCCCCCCAGTAATTTTGGGCGAGGCCGAAGGCCGAGCTGCGGGAATGACGAACAAAGCAAAATCCTATACAAAAAGTGTGTTAAGCGAGCCCGAAGGGCGAGCTTCAGGCAGGGAGGCCAAAGGCCGACCCCAGTGGATGGCCGAAGGCCCGGAGCCACCACCCCGACTCCCAAAACGCGAGGCCGAAGGCCGAGCTGCGTGAATGCAGTTCCTCCAAACGTCCTACAAAGTCAACTTTCTTGATAAGCGGAGCCGGCGGGCCGAAAGCCCGACGGCGAAGCGTCAAGGCTCGCGAAGACCGAAGGCCGAGCTCCGCGTTGGGCCGAAGGCCCGAAGCGTCACACGTGGGGAGGAAGTTGGAGCTGAAACACGACCCAATAGGAAAAGTTACGATTTCCCAAGCACGCGAGGCCGAAGGCCGAGCTGCGGGAATGAAGTTCTCGCATGCGGATCTTTTCTTTCTATCAAAAGTACAACTTTATTTATTTCTCCCTTTGGAAAACAAACTACTACACAACAATAACAACAGCAGGAATGGACTGCTACCAACAATGTGGGTTAGGTTAGGTTAGAACTGCGACCCTCACAGGAACAGACTGCTACCAGAAAAGTGGGTTAAGTTAGGTTAGAAATGCGACCCTCACAGAAACGGACTGCTACCAGAAAAGTGGGTTAGGTTAGGTTAGAACTGCGACCCTCACAGGAACGGACTGCTACCAGAAAAGTGGATTAGGTTAGGTTAGAACTGAGAACCCTACAGAAACGGACTGCAACCAGAAAAATGGGTTAGGTTAATAGCTACAACAGCACAAACAACAGCAACAACAACACGTCAACAACAGCACCAACAGCAAACAACACGCGTACCGCGGGGCCCTCGGGCCCCGCGCACAGGACAAAATCTAGTTAATATTATTAAAGAGGAGGATATTTCCATTACAACATTATATACTTGCAGGACTGTATCTCCATTATTTATACTTTTTATTCAACGCTGAACACAGTCCTCCACGCCTCATTTTCGGCGTGAAAAAGCGATTACGTAACATTCAATATAATTTTAAAGGTATTAAATATTCATTGAAAATTAAAAAAAAAATATGGTGTATTTAAAACATGTCAACAAATGTACTACTTGTAGAAATTTATCTTAAAGTTATTTAGGCAATTGTTAATTAACAAAATTTTCTCAAACTTCCTTCTTTATTGAAAACGAAAAAAAAATTATAAATAACTATCGTAAAATTTTGTCGCTCTTCTTATATAAATGCTTAATAAGATCACATTATAAAAAATTTAATACGTTTTAAGACGCTATTTTGGGTTTAACACATTATTACGCGATCAAGATCATAAAAAAAAACATTTAGTAAACTTTACTAAATCAGATTATTTGTGAAGGGTGCGGAATACAGGGTGTGATTACAGGGAGTTCAAAATAAGGCGGGTATAAGACAATTTTTTTAAATATTTTGTGTTATTCAGTCAGTTACGTGGTCTTTCACTATCGGCCTCATCTGAGAATTCAAAGTCGCTCAACGAGCTATGGAGAGGGCTATGCTCGGAGTTTCTCTGCGTGATCAAATCAGAAATAAGGAGATCCGTAGACGAACTAAAGTCACCGACATATACTGTGTGCATATTTATTTGCGTTATTTGACATCTGTCACTCACAACAGCAATACAACGTAAAATGTCTCGCACATCGAAATCACAAAGGAAAACAACTGCACTACGAACGTTTACGTTCTACGTCTTTTTTTTAATTTTAGGGCTAGCCGGACACCACCTTTATGAATCGGTAGTTGTCTAAGTAAATCGATATGAATTTTTCATTTTTCTTTTAATAAAAATAAGGAAAAGGTGGATAATCAACTGTAAATATGGATATATTTATCGTCACCTAACAGACAACAAATTTGACACAGAAATAAGATAAATAAACTTTAAAATAGATCCCCAGTTAGTTTAGATTTTGACGATGGGTGCGACCTACTCGGTCGGTGTATTAAATGCCTTGCGCGAAAACCATATAATTCTAGCTTTATTTAAATCGCAAATAAAAATTCATTATACGTCACAATTCGATACCTCAGTCTACGTGCCATCCAATCGTAATCGCTTGCTGTGAATATCGATTTGGGTTAGTTACATCTCTATACAGAATGTCCAGTAATTAATGGACAACCTTCTAACCATCGACAGGGCAGCTTAGGCTGGTCCAGAAAATGCACTTATAGGTCTAGTAAAAGTTTCGTGGTTTTCGAGATAATCGCACTTTTGTCTTTTTTACTAGTTAGCAGTTAGCACCATACTTCACTTTAAACACCATCTAGGCCATATCTTTATTTGTAGAAATGTAAATAGCATGTGTGATACCATTTTAGAATCAGTATTAGATAAACTATTTTTAAGAAAGTTGGCCACTCTGTTCTCCATACATTTTTTTTTCACCACAAGCGACCAGACTTCTTGAAAATGTTATATATATATATATATATATATGGGCAGGCCACATTGCGCGCAGAGAAGATGGCCGATGGTGTCGAAAAGTGCTCGAGTGGAGACCACGGACTAGCAAGCGCAGCGTAGGACGTCCACCCACAAGATGGACAGACGACCTTGTTAAGGCCGTCGGAAGACGCTGGATGCGGGTCGCTTCCGACCGGAATGGAGGTCCAAGGGGAAGGCCTATGTTCAGCAGTGGACGTCTTATGGCTGAGATGATGATGATGAGTCAGTTACAACTTAATTAAAAAAATATATATATAATGTACTTAATAAAATGTAGGTACCATCGGTGCGCGAGTTTGACTCGCACTTAATTGAATTATTTTCTTGAAAACATTGTTTCGTTAAAATTGTGTGATCATTAAAATAGGTATAAAGTCGATAGGTATTGTAAACAATAATTTATTAAGTTAGGCAACAAAAGTATTGGAAATTGTGATAATGAGACCCACCAAAAACATTTTCATGTAAAATGTTGCCATGAAGAAACCATAAGGCTTGCACTGACAAAAAGTTATCAGAAATTTACTTTGAAACTGTTTTTTTTTTGTTTTTAGAGCTTATAAATAAGTACTACTGATCAGTAACAACGTTTTAATTTCACGGCAGCGTTATTGAGTTAAAGGAATCTGTAAAGTAAAATTATTGATTAAGGTTAATAACCTTTATAAATAGAACCCTTAATTGACCGTCTCCTTTAAAATTGTTACTTTCCTTTAGGTACTTTAACTCGAACACGCTGCCATGAAATTAAAACGTTCTTTACTGATCAATAATAAGTAAACATGTCTATATAAAAATAATAATTCTACATGAAATGATCAGAAATACGTAATGCAAAAAATACATAGGTACATATACAATAAAAACTCTAAAACGTGACCATTTCCCGGTCTAGTTAAAATACTGCCATCATAAGATCATTATACTGTGACCCGTCTGCTATGTTTACCGTGCGCGACGCGCGCTCACGATCTCGGCGAGCGGGTCGCGGGACGCGCGGGCGGGGCTTCACGGTTTGCCGCGCACCTCACCCCCTCAGATTCGTTGATGAGTCGAATCATATCGCCTTAGTTTTTGTGAATACCTACTAGAACAATCAATCTTGCTGTACTGCGGAGGTCAATTTTATGTTTTGTGACGCTGACGATGTGATGATCAGTCATGTTGTGTTAGCAAACTTAAATCGGGTATTTTCAGTTCGAGATACAGTTTTGGCGCCATTAATTTATTACGTAAGTTCTTAAGTAAGATGCGATATTTTTTTTAATTTCTATGAAATTATGTCGTTTAAAATAATACTTCCACACTATGCTATCAAACACGGTGCAGAGTTAGCTTAAACGAGCTCAAGTACCTTTGTACAGGTACAAATAAACATTTATAAAAATATTTTTTTGAAAATAAATTATATTGGTGGGAGGGGGACGGGGTCAGCCTATTCTTATTATTTCTTACATAGGGGAGGGAGGGGGTCAAAAGCTGGCAAAAATTGTCTTACGTAATTAATGAATGGCGCCTTTAGTGTTACTATTGCTTGGAACTGCTAAAATTATTAGGGCGAGCGAAGCGAGCCCTATCACTAATCGACGAACTATGCATTCTTGTGGTACACTTTACGGAAAAACTACTGCACTGTTAGGTTTGAAATTTAACATAGTAATTTAAATTCATGTCTAGATGTGTTATCGAACATAAAAATATCATTTTATAAACCTAAAAAAATTAAATAAAGTAATAACACTTTGTATTACTACTAGCGCCATCTGTTGGCATATGATGAATTAACATTCGTGCTAATGTTAATTATTTCTTTCTCTAACAGATGGCGTTAGTAATAAATAAATAAATAAATATTGGACATTCTTATACAAATTGACTACTTAAGAAGGCTTGTGTTGTGGGTATTCAGACAATACGATACCTATGTGGTGTTTTCAAGTTCAATAATGTCGATGGCGCTTACGCCATTAACAACGATGAATACCAATGTGGGTACAATTTTGGATTCAACCCACCTCGCTTCACTTGGTTTGATTCCCATTTTAGCAATTAAGTTTTTGTGAATACCTACTAGAACAATCAATCTTGCTGTACTGCGGAGGTCAATTTTATGTTTTGTGACACTGACGATGTGATGATCAGTCATGTTGTGTTAGCAAACTTAAATCGGGTATTTTCAGTTCGAGATACAGTTTTGGCGCCATTAATTTATTACGTAAGTTCTTAAGTAAGATCACAAAGATGCGATATTTTTTTTAATTTCTATGAAATTATGACGTTTAAAATAATACTTCCACACTATGCTATCAAACACGGTGCAGAGTTAGCTTAAACGAGCTCAAGTACCTTTGTACAGGTACAAATAAACATTCATAAAAATATTTTTTTGAAAATAAATTATATTGGTGGGAGGGGGACGGGGTCAGCCTATTCTTATTATTTCTTACATAGGGGAGGGAGGGGGTCAAAAGCTGGCAAAAATTGTCTTACGTAATTAATGAATGGCGCCTTTAGTGTTACTATTGCTTGGAACTGCTAAAATTATAAATCAAGATAAGCATAATTAATACAAACTTCAGTGACTTAAGGCCGATACAGACGGACTACAACCCGACTGCAACTTGTATGGGAACTGCACGCCAATCGAAACGTCGGCGTGCAGTTCAGCAAAATGACCCAGTGGCAGTACCTAGTGGAACTCAGGTTTGGTGTAACAAAGGCACATTATGGTTTGTTCATCCGACTCATCTTGATGAGCACTTAGGAGAGTAGTACCCAAGATAGATTCGATGCCGAACCCTGGCAGTACCTAGTGGAGCTCGGGTTTGATGCAACATACATAGACACACGCTGTTTTGGATATCCGACTCGTCATGATGATCACTGGGTAGATCAGTACTTTCAGTACCCAAGATAGCTGATGCTGAACCCTGACAGTGCCTAATGGAGCTCGGGTTTTATACAACATAGGCACACGCTGTTTTGGTCATGCAACTCGTCTTGATGAAAACTTAGGAAAGTAGTACCCAAGATAGAGCTGATGCTGAACCCTGGCTGTACCTAGTGGAACTCGATCAGGTTTGATGCAACATAGACACACGCTATTTTGGACATCCGACTCGTCATGATGAGCACTTGGGAGAACAGTACCCAAGATAGAACTCATGCTGAACCCTGGCAGTACCTAGTGGAACTCAGGTTTGTTGCAACATAGGCACACGCTGTTTTGGCCATCCGACTCGTCTTGATGAGCACTTAAGAGATTAGTACCCAAGATAGAGCTGATTCTAAACCCTGCCTGTACCTAGTGGAACTCAGGTTTGGTGCAACATAGGCCCACGCTGTTTTGGTCATCTGACACGTCTTAATGAGAACTTGGAAGAGCAGTACCCAAGATAGAGCTGATGCTGGACCCTGGCTGTACCTAGTGGAACTGTGTGTGTTAGTTTATGTGCGGAGCAGCGTGATTACCGCCAGTAGGTGTCCAGACGGGATAGTTTTTCGATCAATTGTGTGGAGTGGACGCAAAAATAAATTCAAGAACATTGGCTCGCTGACCCAACATTATATAGGAAAGCCAGTTGGGTTCCTTACAAAAAGTACTGAGCGGCCGTGTAGGATGTAATAAGCACTTATGAAATTGTATAATTATTACGTGTGGATGATATTGGCAATTTGATTTTGTCGTCTGGACACGTTTTTAAAGGACAAAGTAAAAGCTGTAACAGACAGGCGTACCGGACAGCAACCGGTTCGGTACGTTAAGGTAGAAAACCTCCGCGAGCCCTTACAAAGCTCTGCTTTTTGCTAGTTTATATACTGTATAATTACTATATTGTTTACAAAATGCCATTAAACACATATTTATGTAACTAACATTCCATTGCGTCGCGCAGTCGGTTATAGTGATCTCATTCATAGGTCGGGTAACAGGAATAGGTTGGAGATAAAGTCGACGTCAAAGATATGTTTTACATTTTTCGCCTCATTACAAATGAGTAAGGTACAGTCGAGTTCTCAAACATCTTTACAAGCCAACACTCCAAAAATATATTTGACGTTGACTGTACAACGATATAGTTGTAATTTATACAGGAAAGTACATATTCTCAAGCTGCAAAGTTTAGACGATGATATCACGACCTAAGTGGACACGAAATGGCATACAAATATTTATTTTCCGTAGTGTTTTTAATGTTTTTATTAGTGTCCGACCGAAGGTTCGGTTTCGGTTTCGGCCAGTTTCGGCCAAAAAATTTGTTTCGGTTGTAGTTTCGGTTTCGGCCAAAAAACGGCCGAACCTTTCGGCCTGGCCGAGACTTACGAAATGGTACTTCATACTATGAAACTAAACTATGTGACAAAGACCAAAAGTTGGGGAATAAGTAGGACAAAATATTAATACCTACATATACTGATCCATGTACTTATAGGTACAGAAATTAATTGGTTTATTATAAAAGACAATTCCACTAATGAGGGCGCCACTGGACGGTCGACGCAGTCTTAAGATGCTGTCAATACCTATAACGCGCACACTGTCTAATTGTATCGGAGTGGATGGCCTGCGGTCTCGCTTTTTAATACAATGGACATTGGTGATATGTATATACGTAATGAGTTATGGACCTACCGCCAGTCTCATAATAAATCGCCTACTAAACGGACGTGTGACTTTCCTTTATGCACCCTGCACATATATTACATTGGCGATCGACGATTAAGAGCGCTCTTACAAGAAAAGTCGAAATAACGCAAAATTGATGATACTAGTCGACGAAATTCAGGACTTTGTGCTCATTATTAGAAACAATGAGTACTTGTTCCAGTAAAAGCGTCTTCTTATCTTTTTAAATATCGTTGTAAATATTAGAAAAAGGACTTATTAAATTAGTAATGATTTTTTTTCTGATGGTCGTTTCCGAAAAACCCCGTGAAGCACTGAATGGCAAGCTCTTATTTGGAAATGTTGAGAAGTTTACTCTGCTAAACCTGGCTATTTTGTATTACTAATACCCTGTACTTTAGGCATATCAAACGATATTTTTCCTACACACCTTTGAGAAAGAGAAAATCAAAGTAAAACGAACTCAATTTTCTCTCCGAAACAAGTGTCAATTCCTACGAAAATCTACTTAATATCGAAGTCATTTTCATACTCAAGCAATCTGCAACGTTTGCTTATACTGTTGGTATACATTAGTGTTTATGAAATTCTACTATAATTTTTTGGCAATTTTTTGAAAACTACTCTATATTACCGATGACGTGCGCTGCGCCAGCTCAGTGCCGCGGCAGAGCTTGTAGAGGCAGGACGTGTGTCGGTCGGCTCCGCACATTTTCAACGGCGACAACGAGATTTTTTATCATTGTGTGCGGCGGGCGCCGTGTAAAACGCTATACTGTGTGCGTGTAAACCGCAACGAGAGACTTTGATCCTAGCACTGTTTTTATAGTATTATAATTTATAATGGTACAGTTTAATAAACTACCGGACAGGATTAAAAATATTTGAAACGACCTGACATTCTATATGTATTAATTTTGACTCAAGATAGCACTCAGGGTCTGATGATGGAGCCGGAAGGTGGTCACCGGTACCAATCAACCATGCAACTAAACCACTTCGTGTTTAGGCTCGTTTTATTCATCTCAACAAGATCTTTGACACAAGATAGTACTCATGGTCTGATGATGGAGCCGGAAGGTGGTCACCGGTACCAATCAACCATGCAACTAAACCACTTCGTGTTTGGGCTCGTTTGATTCGTCTCAATAAGATCTTTGACACAAGATAGTACTCAGGGTCTGATGATGGAGCCGGAAGGTGGTCACCGGTACCAATCAACCATGCAACTAAACTACTTCGTGTTTAGGCTCGTTTTATTCATCTCAACAAGATCTTTGACACAAGATAGTACTCAGGGTCTGATGATGGAGCCGGAAGGTGGTCACCGGTACCAATCAACCATGCAACTAAACCACTTCGTGTTTGGGCTCGTTTGATTCGTCTCAACAAGATCTTTGACACAAGATAGTACTCAAGGTCTAATGATGGAGCCGGAATGTGGTCACCGGTACCAATCAACCATGCAACTAAACCACTTCGTGTTTGGGCTCGTTTGATTCGTCTCAACAAGATCTTTGACACAAGATAGTACTCAGGGTCTGATGATGGAGCCGGAAAGTGGTCACCGGTACCAATCAACCATGCAACTAAACCACTTCGTGCTTGGGCTCGTTCGATTCGTCGCAACAAGATCTTTGACAAAAGTTAGTACTCAGAGTCTGATGATGCAGCTGGACTGTGGCCACGGGTACCAGTCTACCATGTAACTGAACCACTTCGTGTTTGGGCTCGTTTGATTCGTCGCAACAAGATCTTTGACACAAGATACTACTCAGGGTCTGATGATGGAGCTCGAAGGTGGCGACGGGTACCAGTCTATCACGTAACTGAACCACTTCGTGTTTGGGCTACGTGTTTGGGCTTCGTGTTTGGGCATCGTGTTTGGGCTTCGTGTTTGGTGTATCACCTAGTGTCAAAGATCTTGTTGAGACGAATCAAACGAGCCTAAACACGATGTGGTTTAGTTGCATGGTTGATTGGTAATGGTGACCACCTTCCAGCTCCATCATCAGACCCTGAGTACTGTCTTGTGTCAAAGATCTTGTTGAGACGAATCAAACGAGCCCAAACACGAAGTTGTTTAGTTACACGATAGACTGGTACCCGTGGCCACCTTCCAGCTCCATCATCAGACCCTGTGTATCTTCAGTGTCAAAGATCTTGTTGAGACGAATCAAACGAGCCCAAACACGAAGTGGTTTATTTACATGATAGACTGGTACCCGTGGCCACCTTCCAGCTCCATCATCAGACCCTGTGTATCTTCAGTGTCAAAGATCTTGTTGAGACGAATCAAACGAGCCTAATCATGTTACTACATGGTTGATTGGTATCCGTGGCCACCTTAATCATCATCATTATCATCAGATCCTCAATACTAGTTCGTTTTTAAACCCTCGTTGATACAAACTTTACAACCTATAGGTACCAAATGCTATGACGAAACATGTAAATAAGCGAGTACCTATAATTTATTTCGAGTAATACTTATACCTTCATAAGTACGAGTATGGGGCTATTCATAAATTACGTCGTTTCAAATGGAGGGAGGGGGGGGGGGGGTCTGGACATCGGATGATGGTAGTATGACGTAGGAGGAAACAGAGTCATCCGAAGCATGATTTTTGGATGATTTGAGGGGTGGGGGGGTCAAAAATCGTCAAAAATAGATGAAAGATTAATTTATGAACACTGCACACACTTACATTTGCACTGCATTTAGTATTTTCGTACTTACCAAATAACAGTTTTAGGACTTTAAAAGTTAAGCACAGTTAGTGTTGTTATGGTTGATTTCAATATGCTTCGCGAAGGATCAAGAATGTTTAATCCATCATTGTAGTGCGAGTGTGGTAGAAGGGATCGGCATACTGAGCTCGCACGGCCTGCCGCAGCGCGTAAAATACCTAAACTCGCTCAACGCCGAAATGTAATAGCGCTCTTAAGGTGTAGAGTAAAGCAAGTGTCCTTGGATGTCTGTATCGATTGGTTTTGATTTGCGCGCCATCTCTGTATTTATTCAAGAGTTAAGATCCATAGCGCTATTGCGACTATTGTTGAACAGTCGCGCGGCTCAATGAACAGATGGCGCTTATACAGGTAAGATAATATAAATAAATGTGAAATAAAATAAAATGTTTCTGTTCCACATCGACTGCTGATCTAACAACTAGAGTCAGACCAAGATAAGTCTGCATCGATTGTTATAGCATACGCAGTGCAAGTGTTATTTTAAATGTCAAACTTTTATGAAATAAATTATGACGTATAAAATAACACTTGCTCTGCATGCTATCGAAATCGTTGCAGACTTCCCTAGGTCAACTCTATACATGGTATAAAAAATCTATGGGCCCTGGAAGTACCTTTTAAATCTTTATAATATAACTTATTTTACGTAAAGGAAACATTCTTTTATTTAATTTTGCTGTCGGTATTAGTAAAACTGTATTCAGTTTTTTTTTTATGTTAAAAAGGTACTAATTGTACCTAAATTGAGCTATCTCAACATTTCAAGGTAGATTCCCTTCGGAGCCCATATTTTTTTCGGCTCTGTATGTATAAGCGACCGATGAGAATAATACTATTCCCATTTGTCCCCTATATCAGGCATGGTCAGTGGCGGATTTGCCCTAAAGCCCGGGCCTAGGGTGGCCAGATATTAGAGACGGCAGTTTATAATAATATGATAGGTGCTGAGAAAGGGGCGGCTAGTATAGTCACGCTCCGTGATTGTTGATCCATTTAGGGATCTAGCTAAATTGGACATGTACGTATTGAATAAGCAATTTAGTTATAGTAGGAGATCCCACATATGGTCGACCTTCACCAATCTGTCTGACGGATGAAACTATGAAAATATGAAAGAAAATCTGTTCCAGAACATAAATAAATAGGGTTGCCTAAAGAAATATGGTCAAGGCAATTTTTAATAAATTTTTGAAAAAAAAATTTTTTCGGCAAATTTCACCGATTTGTCTGACGAACGAAATAAGTTTCAATGGAAAGTATACAACTTGTACAACATAAATCATCTAGGTTGCCTATCTTTTTCCGGTCACTATTATGTGGTTGCCGTGTTTAAGGAGGTGATTTTATATCGATAATTGCACTCATCTGTCTGATGCTTGAATTATACATCAAAATGATGGTAATTTTATTGCAAATACAATGGTATAGTAACAGCACCAGTCATGGGACATTTAAGAGGAAATTTGGAGTATTTATGATATTTCCCTTGTACATGTAAATGGTCTTCCGCTTAGCGTGTTAAAAGATGAAAGTCCTATCCGCCTTTCATGTTTTAGGCGTGTTGTATCAAAGATACTGCAATGAGTTTCCACATAATTAACAAATTAAAACTATGCTTTTTTTCTCAAGTCATGGACACCAAAGCTCCAGTAATGGGCCCCCGGTAATGGACGTGGATCCAGTAATGGGCCCCCTATAATGGACATTGCTCTATCAGTATACAATTTTGAAATGGGGAATAAGTTATGGCAAAAAAATAAATTTTTGGTATAAGCTTTTATCGCTGAATGTATTTTTCTTTCCACAGCCAATTATTATTGTATTAGATTCATCGAGACAATTGTAATATACCCAAACACAATTAGTTAGGGTTTATTGCGATAAAGTTCCCATGGCCACCTCTTGTCTCCATCATCAGATCAAGTCCATGTTATCATAATATTGCATTATCATCCGATTTGCATACTAATTACGTACTTACACAAAATTTCAACTGAATCGGAAATCGATAAGTAGCTCAATTCAGCTACCAAGATTTGACCCACACTAACTAACAAGGCAAGTTAAATAAAAGTTTGGAAAAACGATATTAATTTATCCTAAGTCCGAGAATACCCCCTGGTTGACATATTTCGTAACTACATTTTACTTCTGTATTGTTTAAAACATGAAATTATGGCATGGCAAGCATCATTATGTCAATTGTCCCATCATAGGAGGTATGCAGTTTTACAGCTCCTATAATGGGATTGGGCCAAATACCACTATTTTTTTTACATCTGTGGAGTCACAACATAGTGTGTTGTATACCTTATCTCATGGTAAATGCAATTAACAAAACACATTCTAGTTTTCATCAAGTATTCATTAATTAAAATTTAATAAATTAACTCACCTCTCTTAGCGAAGTTGTTAAGAATTTTTAGTGATATTTTTTTTCAGTGGCACGACAACTTTTGGGTTGACGCACATTTCTTAAAAAATAACCGAATTTAATAAAAATTCAAATATAATCAGCTCTAGGACTCTTATTTATGATAAAAATATATCCAGTGTTTATAAACTACTTTTATATACTTATTTTAGAGGAATTGTGTTTTTTTGTCCCATTACTGGTTCCGTGTCCATTATAGGGTATACTACTATATAGGGTTGCTTGCGAAAATCCGGTCACAAATAAACAAGGGTTGCCAGGCTTTTAATTAAAATAAGAAGGGAAGACTTTTAGCGATAACTCATAAACGGCTTAGCTGACCAAGTTTGTTTTAATTTTATTTGATTGAGTTTTAAGCACTATTTTCATGATTTTTTCCATATTTTTTGGACAGATGGTTCAAAAGTTAGAAGGAAAAACCTTTTTTTTTCTTTCTAAACGATTATTTTCGAAATGATTCACTTTATCAAGAAACGTTGTTTAAAGACCCCTATTTATTTTGAAAGGCCTATCCAACGACACCCCACACTATGAGGTTGAAACGGTAAAAAATTTGTCACACACATTTTGTTTCTTTCAAAGCGATTATTTCCGAAAATATTCACTTTATCAAAAAATGTTCTACTAAAACCCGTATTCATTTTGAAAGACCTTTCTAAGAATATCCCACACTATAGGGTTACCACGAAAAAAAAATCCTCACGTACATTTTATTTCTTTCGAGGCGATTATTTCCTAAAATATTCACTTTATCAAAAAATGTTCTTAAAAAACCGTATTTATTTCAAAAGAACTATCCAACGACATGTCACATTACAGGGTTGAAGCGAAAAAAATGGTCACATACATTTTTTTCTTTTTTTTCGATTGATACCTACGTTGTAAGATGTCATTTGATATGAATTTTAAAATAAATAGACATTTTTTGATAAAGTGAATATTTTAGGAAATAATCGCCTCGAAAGAAACAAAATAATGTAAGAATTTATTTTTTCGTATCAACCCTATGGTGTGGGATGTTGTTGGAAAGGTATTTCAAAATTAATAGGGGTCTCAAAAGATCATTTTTTGATAAAGTGAATATTTTCGGATATAATCGCTTTGAAAGAAACAAAATGTGTGTGACAATTTTTTTATTGATTCAACCTCACAGTGTGGGATGTCGTTGGATAGGCCTTTCAAAATAAATAGGGGTCTTTAAACAACATTTCTTGATAAAGTGAATCATTTCGGAAATAATAGTTTAGAAAGAAAAAAAAAGGTTTTTCCTTCTAGCTTTTGAACCACCTGTCCAAAAAATATGAAAAAAATCTTGAAAATAGTGCTTAAAAAACTCAATCAAATAAAATTAAAACAAACTTGATCAGTTAAGCCGTTTATGAGTTATCGCTAAAAGTCTTCCCTTCTTATTTTAATTAAAAGCCTGGCAACCCTATACCATTGTATTTGCAATAAAATTACCATCATTTTGATGTATAATTCAAGCGTCAGACAGATGAGTGCAATTATAGATATAAAATCACCTCTTTAAACACGGCAACCACATAATAGTGACCGGAAAAAGATAGGCAACGTAGATGATTTATGTTGTACAAGTTGTATACTTTCCATTGAAACTTATTTCGTTCGTCAGACAAATCGCTGAAATTTGCCTAAAAAATTTTTTTTCAAAAATTTATTAAAAATTGCCTTGACCATATTTCTTTAGGCAACCCTATTTATTTATGTTCTGGAACATATTTTCTTTCATATTTTCATAGTTTCATCCGCCAGACAGATTAGTGAAGGTCGACCATATATGTGGGATCTTAGACCATTAGGAGCCTAAATGGCTCAACAATCACAAAGCGTGACTGTACTTACTTCAGGGCCTGGGGCCTAGGGCGATCAAGACTGCAAATTCGCCACTGGGCATGGAAAGGCAATTAATAAAATAAAAAACCGGGCAAGTGCGAGTCGGACTCGCGCACGAAGGGTTCCGTACCATAATGCAAAAAAAAAACGAAAAAAAAAGCAAAAAAAAACGGTCACCCATCCAAGTACTGACCACTCCCGACGTTGCTTAACTTTGGTCAAAAATCACGTTTGTTGTATGGAAGCCCCATTTAAATCTTTATTTTATTCTGTTTTTAGTATTTGTTGTTATAGCGGCAACAGAAATACATCATCTGTGAAAATTTCAACTGTCTAGCTATCACGGTTCGTGAGATACAGCCTGGTGACAGACAGACGGACGGACAGACGGACGGACGGACGGACGGAAGGACGGACGGACGGACGGACAGCGAAGTCTTAGTAATAGATAGGGTCCCGTTTTACCCTTTGGGTACGGAACCCTAAAAAGTTCCTAGTGTTCAGAATTACACATAATAAAAGCAGTTTGAAAAAATATTTAATAATGTCATTTTTGCATTACCTAGCAGAACCATTAAAATAAAAACCAACATCTCGGTTTTCTTTGTGTAATTTTGAATTTTGAACACTATTATGTTATATTTGGAATAATACAAATAAACCAGTTTTCATCGTTTATTTATTTCGACGACGACGGCGGGGGGGCGTATGTTTTCACTGTTTTCAGCGGCTAGTTTTCTTTTTCTTGGTGGCGCAGATGTTTTCTTCCTCTCTTTCTCATGAATGGCTTCTTTTATGTAGGCTGGGTCTCTAATATGATATGATCTGAACTTGATTTTAATCCGCAATTGAGAGGGCCATGAGATGATATTTCTTGCAACTTGTCAAAGAACTGGTCCACATTTGCAATCCTCCTGCCATATTTTGGTTCATGGCCACTGAAATTATAGAAAATTATTAATAAAAAAGCAACACATTAATTAAACCTACCTTTTAGAAATAAACTTATAGAAATATTTCATACAAATACAGTTTCACATGTATATCGCTTCACTGGGAGAAGGGAGTCAAGGCACATCTTAAGCCCCGTCTCCATATCGTGATATGGAGAGGAGGCTTTAGAGATCACAAAAACTTAAAGGTTCTCACCGGCCATATTCTATACAGAGTGAGGAAGAAAAATGTACTAAGTAGTTTGTAAGTAATAGGTTCCCTTTTTTCAGAGAAGGTTACAAAATCAAAGCCAAGTCAAATCCTTTATAATTTCAGGATTTTCTACACAGCACAGAACTTGGCACCCATATAGATCTCAATTATTTTGTCGGCGAGTTAAAAACGACAGTCATATTTTTAATATTGGACTTGGCTCTCATTTCACACTTATGTTATTGTTGGGATACAATTATTCACTTATTTTGAACCATTTAAATATATCTAAAGACCCATACGGGCATTACACTAAGAATGGTGCTGTTCAGCGGTGTCACTCACAAATTATCGCCCGTGTAAGGCCAGTCTTTAGATATATGTCAATGTTTTGAACCCATGTAATAAATATAAAATAAAATCTTTACTTACTGTTCAGGGCCAGTAGGTATATTTTCATGTGTTATATTAAAATCATTTCCTTCAGTGTCTTCACTCAAATAGTCTACATAAGCAGAAAAAGATCTGTAACAATGAAAAATATAAACAAGCCGTAATCAAACAAGTAACCATCATGCTCCATTATGTGTCCGACTCCATGTATGACAAACCAAAACATGTTTGTAATTTGACTTATTTACAATTTCCTGCTTAAAACAAGTCAACTCAATTAAATTACAGATAGATATTGGGACTGAAGGTATTTACATAGCCACCAGACACGGACCTATTTCACAAAATCATTTACTTGTATTACTTAAAACAAACTGCTTAGGGCCGGTACAGACTGACTGCAACACAACTGCAACTTGTATGGAAACTGCATGCTGACATTGCATTTGGCGTGCAGTTCATACACAAATTGCAGTTAGGTTGCAGTCCATCTGTATCTGCCTTACAGAAATTTTTAACTGCTGACCGACTTATTGACTACAGACACTATGGTACCTAATGCAATTTATTATCATTTGTAAGTAACAACAGAAGAAACGCACTGAAAACTTCAAATATGAACATATTACGGTTCATGACATACTGCTTTCATTCACATGGACAGATGGACAGACAAAA
This sequence comes from Cydia splendana, assembly GCF_910591565.1. Lineage (NCBI taxonomy): Eukaryota > Metazoa > Arthropoda > Insecta > Lepidoptera > Tortricidae > Cydia > Cydia splendana. The sequence continues at coordinate 7,240,296 of NC_085987.1, read as the reverse complement.
TAGACAGCGGAGGCTTACTAGTATGGTTCCAATTGTATCCATGCTGTAAGGAATTTGTTAAATATTGACATGTGGGTAAGGTATGATGATCTGCGGGTACCACCAGTTTGGTTCTAGCTAGCAAGCCAGCATAAAAGCAGGCTAAGCTGGCTGTGAGGTAAAATTAAACATAAGTACCTACTTAATATTATTACTCATCCAAATAAAACTTACGGTTCAGGTTGATTTGTGGTTTCTTTAGCAGATTGACACACTTCACTGTCAATTTGGTCATGTGGATCAGGTGGCCTGGAAGAAGAATAAAGTGTAGTTGAGCTATACTATAAAGATTCCATGCAATTAACGAGATCATTAGATTCTTATTTCGTTAGGCAAGACATAAGGATGACAAGGAAATTCTTCTTTTGTACCTTGTTATTGATCAGTAAACGTCAAACTTCTATGAAAATATGACGTAATTATAAATAGCACTTGCACTAGTTGCACTGCGTTGGCTATGAAAATCGCTGCAGACTTTTTTTGGTCTAATTCTATGAAACGTGGCCTGCTAGACTAAACCCCTAGTATGCGGCCTGTTAAAACTGATCATTGAAAGTAACCTTGATAATCAAAACAATACTCTCACGCACGGATCCATGTCACGAGAGGTAAAAGTATGTTATTGTAGGTAGGTACTTACTGTGCAGCAGCTTTGTAACGACATTCCGGAGCATGTTTGCTTTCGTTTTCGCTTCAATCTCACTGATGCACTAGATTTTCGTCCCTTCTTGTTCCCCATTCTAAGGGATTTTCAAACATAAAGTACGTACGCACACGTGCGTTAGTACGAAACGACTTGCATCACACAAAACACTAAGTTCAATAACAAATAACAACAAGTAACAGGAATAAAACAATAAGGAATACACGCTAACTCATACGGAATCGTGGAACGATAGACAACACAATGTCAAGCAAGATTGACAAGTTTTTTTTTTTTTTTTTTTTTTTTTTTTAATATGGCGTTTATTACAGTAGCCAGTGTCATGTCGATATGTATATAAATCGAAAATTTAGAAATTATAATGAGATAATGAATAATAGTTGCTGATTTCAAAAATGGTATATATCAAAGTTTCAATTTATTAAGTTCACAGAAAGAAGCTAGAGCTAAAAATATAAATTTGTCTTTGGATTTAATCAATTGTATAATAGAAGTAGGTAAGGAAACTTTAAGGTGAAAAAGATCCGTATAAAGATAATCATGATTATATAAAGGGCATGCAAGAAAAATGTGATTTAAGTCACCTTCCTCCTGCCCACATTCGCACAGCGAGGAGTCTCGACTATGGATTTTTTTCAGATGGACAGGAGAACAGCAATGGCCCAGTCTCATTCGAATAATTATGGAACAGAACTGTTTTGGGATAAAAATCCTTGAGAACCAAGGTTTTCTTGGTACATCAGGTTGTACAAGGTAATAAGATTTGGTTCGGGATCGATTAGCGGCAGTCCACTTGGCCGACCAGGCTTGGAAAAGCCAACTAGAGGCCAGAGGGACTAAATCATAACAATAGTTCCTGAAAGGCGTTTTGTCACCGCAAACCACGGCTTCCTTAGCTACCCGATCAGCTCGTTCATTCCCTGAGACCCCTGAGTGGCCCGGAACCCAGATCAAGGCAACCTCAAACCCCCTTTTTTTACAAATTAGAAGATTCTCTTTAATTTGGAGGATAATTGGGTTGTGGAATTTGGACGAAAACGGGTTAGATAGTAGTGCTTGTAGACAACTACGGGAATCTGAAAAGATGATAGCTTTCTTAAGTTTGAAAAGAATAATAAACTTCACACTCTCCAAAATGCCAATACATTCTCCAGTATATACAGACGTTTCAGGAGGGCATTTAATTTTTTGTACTATGTTATATTGAGAGTGGAAAACTCCTACTCCCACACAGCCAGTTGGTGATAATTTAGACGCATCACAGAATATAGTGTTCCAGTCATGCCATTCGCGCGTAAGGATCTGGCGGAGGTACTCATCTGCATGAGGATCATTATGACAAATGTCGAAGTTTAGAATAACGCGGGGCTGGTAAATGATAATCGCGTAGTTAAATTCATACAAAGGTAGTCGGCGGGTATGGTAAACTGGATCTTTGAGAGTTTGAAACTTTCTTAGGCTATTCACAAGACAGGGTAGGTCAAGACGATTAAGGGCAGACACTGCTTTAAGGTCATATAAACGGTGAATGATAGGATGATACGAGAATTGTAGCGATCGGAAAAAATAACTATCCGCTAAGAATTGACGGCGCAAAGCGAGGGGAGGCTCAACACACTCTACCTGCATAGCCTTGATTGGGCTAGACCTCATTGCACCCAAAATAATTCTTAGGGCTTTCGATTGGATTAGATCAAGTTTTTTCAATCCAGCTTTATTCCCTGGTACCAAGAGATGGGAGCCATAATCTAATATGCTTCGAACAGTAGCATTATAAATTAGTTTCAGGGAAGTAGGATGGGAACCCCACCAAACTCCCGCTAGGCATCTGAGAGTGTTAAGTCCACGTTCACATTTTTTAACTAAATATTCAAAGTGTAGGTCCCCGGTTAGTTTAGAATCTAAATTAATTCCTAAAAATTTGTAGGAGGGACGGAAGGGAATATTAGAATCGTTGATCGAAACATTCAAATTAGGCAGGGCTCTTTTACGAGTATAAACGACTGCACAGCATTTAGAAGGAGACAGGGACAGACCATTATTAGAGAGCCAGTTATTTAAAGACTGAAGTGACATGTTGATAGACTCACTGGCAGAAACTAGGTTTTTATTTGAGGAGTAAATTAAAAGATCATCTGCATATTGGAGTACTTGGCAGTCAGAAATAGACCGCTCCAGGTCATGAGTGTAAAAATTGTACAGTAGGGGGCTCAGGACAGATCCCTGTGGTAATCCGCGCCAAACCAGTCTAGAAGGGTTGATGTGAGGGTCTTTGCCCCGGAATGTAACTTGCCTTTCGGAAAGTAGGTTACCCACAAGACAGGCCAATCTCGCAGGTATTCTCAAATTACGGAGTTTTTCTCGGAGAATGGAAAGTTGAACATTGTCGTAAGCAGCCTCGACGTCCAAGAATACTGCAAGAACCGAAGCTTGTTTTGAAAAAGCTAGTCTTATATCCGTTGTGAAAATAGCCAAGCTATCAATTGTACTTTTACCTTTTCTAAACCCATATTGAGATTTTCCTAACAATTCGTGGTTTTCAAGAAACCATTCCAATCTGTTCTTGATAAGATGCTCTAAAATCTTAGTTAGAACGGACGATAAGGCTATAGGTCGGTATGATTGTGGGTCATTTGGGTCCTTACCTGGTTTGAGAATGGGCATTATCAGTTGAGATTTCCAGGACCGAGGGGGCCGGCCCGAAAGCAAAATAGAGTTAATTAGGCCAAGGAAGTAATTAAGGAATCGGTCACCAGCTTTAGCAATAAACGAATAGGGAATACCATCATGTCCTGGGGCGGAGTCTTTTACCGCTCCCAACACATTCCTGAGCTCCACAAGTGAGAACAACTGATCTAGGGGGTCAGATGAATGGTTATTCAGCAAACCTATAGTGGAGTCAAGAACCCCAGGAACATATGGAGGAGCTATTTTGGTTAGAAAAGATTCAGCCCATTGTAAAGAATTTGGGTAAGGACATTTACAAGGGTTATATGATCTTCTAAATTTTCTGATATTGTTCCAAACAATTGTATCCGGAGTAGAGGGACTTAAAGAGGAACAGAATGATTTCCACCCTTCAGACTTCTTATTCTTAAGCAAGATTTTGGTATCCGTCATGGTTTTTTTCAGTGAATCAAAATTCTCATTTGACATATTTACAGCATACTCCCGCTCTGCTCTTTTTCTAGCCCTGATAGCCTTAGAGCAGTCACTGTCCCACCACGGGGGAGAAGCCAGTTTGCCAACAACTGTGTTTTTAAGGGGAAAGACCTTATCCGCAGACGTCTTAATGGCTGCAATTAAGGCGTCGGAACAAAGCTCTATAGAGTGTGGAGTGATGGGAGGAAGATGTAACGTCTCATACTCTAGACGTTTTTTGTAACTATCCCAGTCTGCGTTGTTGATATTATATATTAGAAGGGGATAGGTTATTGAAGGTCTTTTAGAGGAACCAAAAGGAAGACACAGTAAAATAGGGAAATGATCGCTTCCATAAGTGCTGTCCAGGACTTCCCAGGAAATTCGAGATGCAAGAGAAGGAGAGCAAAGGGATAAGTCAACTGCACTAGCTGATTGATTAGGGAGAGAGCGTCGGGTGGGCGAACCCGAGTTTAGTAGGCATAAGTTGCATTTGTCCAATATATCTAGTAGAAACTGTTCTCCTAGAGCGTCATCTTTTTTCTCACAACCCCATAAAGCATGGTGGATATTAAAATCCCCAAGAACAATAATAGGTTGGGGGAGGGGTTCTATTAACTTCCTAAGAGACTTTAGGATGTTAGAAGAAGGATCAGGAATATAAAGGGATAAAAATGTAATGCCTTCCACACGAGCACAAGCTGCGTGGAAATTAGGACTATTATTAGGCAGTGAAATAGGTAAGTAGGAAATATGGTCTCTAATGAAAAGGGCACTTCCAGCACAGCCATCAGCCCGGCAATCCATTAGAGAACAGTAACTGGGGATTTTGAAATTGGAGTTTTGCTTTAGCCATATTTCTGATATGGCCAAGATAGCTGGATTGTATTTATTGATAAGGTAAAGTATCTCTTGTTTTTTATTGTTGATACTGCGACTGTTCCACTGAAGTATTACTTGATCCATTATGATTTAACAGAGATGAAATAAAAGGCGCTACGTGGGAAATCAAAGAAGGGTTAGCCAAAGGGCTGGCGGGAGAAAAAATTTTTACGAAGGAAGAAATCAACTTTATAATTTCTGAAACTATGAATTGTTCCTTAGGGGGTGGTTGATTAGGGAAGACCGGTCTGGATTCGACAACCGGGGCCCTTGTCAAAGCATCATGAGCTCTTTTATCATACCCTTTTTCGAGGTGAGGAGGCGTGCGGGGTTGACGGAAAATAGTTTTTCTATAAGACTGCGGTTGGGGAGAAGAAGAGCAAGAGGCCGCAACATTGGCGTAAGATTTGTGAGAGACTTTAGCATGACGATTTGAGGCTTCAATGTAGGAGATATTCTCATCCCCCATAGTTTTTTTAATGTTTGATTGTCTAACAAATTCGGGGCAAGATTTGCTGTTGGCTGTGTGACCTGCCCCCAACCCCTGAGGGCAGATACAACAGAATGGTTGAGGTTCACCATCGCCGTTACAATTGTCCCCCTGATGAGCACCTCCGCAGCGGAAGCATCTAGGGAGAGACCTACATTTATCTTTCGAATGACCATACCGGCAGCATTTGTAACATTGGATAGTAGGGAGTTGATATTGTTCGACCACTAGAGAGTTCAGACATAAAAATACCCTCTTAGGGAGAGTTTGGCCGTCAAAAGTGACAATAACAGTTTCGGATGGAAGCCACGAGTAAGTGCCGTCTTGTTTGGTTTTTTTAAAATTGAGGCGTCTAATTTTAATGGGGACGGGGCCTCCCGAGTTTAAGGGGACCTTAAGATTTTCGAGCACCTCCTCAGGGGACCAGTCAGCAGGAATTCCTCGCACCAGTCCCAGTCTTGAGACATTAAAAGATGGCACAAAAGCCTTGTAGTGACTGTGTGTTAAAGTGGAAGATTCTAGGAAGTGGTTGGCATCTTCAGCGGAGTGGAAGCAGATTGATACCCGATTTCGCCCAATTCTTTTAACCGACCCCTCAACAATATTGGGAAATTCCCTTTTTCGCGTTTGCAGGAAACGCCCAAAGGTCACTGGGTGTAGAGTTGTTCCCGAATCTAAAGCCGCTTCTATTTTTTGAACGTATACCAAAAAAGGACCTTGATCATTGGTTGTGTATTTAGTGCGTCCAATTGGGGTAAGAGGGGAGGAAGGGGACTGAGAGGGAGTTTTATTTTCTTGCGAGTCTATTAAATGAGCCGGCGGAGTAAACACTGAAGACTGCGCCATCGATAGTTGTCCTGGCGGGATTTGACTCTCCTCTGAGCTGCAGTGGGGCTGATTAAAATCCATACTCGAAACATCCGACCATCTATCAGGGGGGCTGCCGGACCTGGAGCGGGCCCCCTTATCTTTATTTGACATTTTGTCGTTACGATCCTTTTCATGAAGCTCCTTACGCTTCTCCCTTTCGTGCCTATGAATTCGTTCCAAAACGGGAGTAGAAGACTCAGACAGATGTGAATTCTCGAAATTCTCATGATGAGCTAAGCTAAAAGATAAAGAACGATTGGGTTCTCCATCTCTCGGACGGTTTAAAGTAACGTCCTCGTTCATGAGGTGTTACTATGGTTGCCATGGGCAACCACCCTACAAGATAAAAAAGAAAATTATATCGCTTTTTATGCACTAACTAATACGTCTTACCACAAGAATTGGAATAGCAACATATAATTAGTTAAATTTAGCACTTATTTCACCAGCTGGGTATAAAGATAACGCCAGAGATTTAAAATATTTTAAAATTCAAATCAACCGCGATCGACACTCAACTGACAACCTTATAATTTCAGGATTTTCTACACAGCACAGAACTTGGCACCCATATAGATCTCAATTATTTTGTCGGCGAGTTAAAAACGACAGTCATATTTTTAATATTGGACTTGGCTCTCATTTCACACTTATGTTATTGTTGGGATACAATTATTCACTTATTTTGAACCATTTAAATATATCTAAAGACCCATACGGGCATTACACTAAGAATGGTGCTGTTCAGCGGTGTCACTCACAAATTATCGCCCGTGTAAGGCCAGTCTTTAGATATATGTCAATGTTTTGAACCCATGTAATAAATATAAAATAAAATCTTTACTTACTGTTCAGGGCCAGTAGGTATATTTTCATGTGTTATATTAAAATCATTTCCTTCAGTGTCTTCACTCAAATAGTCTACATAAGCAGAAAAAGATCTGTAACAATGAAAAATATAAACAAGCCGTAATCAAACAAGTAACCATCATGCTCCATTATGTGTCCGACTCCATGTATGACAAACCAAAACATGTTTGTAATTTGACTTATTTACAATTTCCTGCTTAAAACAAGTCAACTCAATTAAATTACAGATAGATATTGGGACTGAAGGTATTTACATAGCCACCAGACACGGACCTATTTCACAAAATCATTTACTTGTATTACTTAAAACAAACTGCTTAGGGCCGGTACAGACTGACTGCAACACAACTGCAACTTGTATGGAAACTGCATGCTGACATTGCATTTGGCGTGCAGTTCATACACAAATTGCAGTTAGGTTGCAGTCCATCTGTATCTGCCTTACAGAAATTTTTAACTGCTGACCGACTTATTGACTACAGACACTATGGTACCTAATGCAATTTATTATCATTTGTAAGTAACAACAGAAGAAACGCACTGAAAACTTCAAATATGAACATATTACGGTTCATGACATACTGCTTTCATTCACATGGACAGATGGACAGACAAAATAGACAGCGGAGGCTTACTAGTATGGTTCCAATTGTATCCATGCTGTAAGGAATTTGTTAAATATTGACATGTGGGTAAGGTATGATGATCTGCGGGTACCACCAGTTTGGTTCTAGCTAGCAAGCCAGCATAAAAGCAGGCTAAGCTGGCTGTGAGGTAAAATTAAACATAAGTACCTACTTAATATTATTACTCATCCAAATAAAACTTACGGTTCAGGTTGATTTGTGGTTTCTTTAGCAGATTGACACACTTCACTGTCAATTTGGTCATGTGGATCAGGTGGCCTGGAAGAAGAATAAAGTGTAGTTGAGCTATACTATAAAGATTCCATGCAATTAACGAGATCATTAGATTCTTATTTCGTTAGGCAAGACATAAGGATGACAAGGAAATTCTTCTTTTGTACCTTGTTATTGATCAGTAAACGTCAAACTTCTATGAAAATATGACGTAATTATAAATAGCACTTGCACTAGTTGCACTGCGTTGGCTATGAAAATCGCTGCAGACTTTTTTTGGTCTAATTCTATGAAACGTGGCCTGCTAGACTAAACCCCTAGTATGCGGCCTGTTAAAACTGATCATTGAAAGTAACCTTGATAATCAAAACAATACTCTCACGCACGGATCCATGTCACGAGAGGTAAAAGTATGTTATTGTAGGTAGGTACTTACTGTGCAGCAGCTTTGTAACGACATTCCGGAGCATGTTTGCTTTCGTTTTCGCTTCAATCTCACTGATGCACTAGATTTTCGTCCCTTCTTGTTCCCCATTCTAAGGGATTTTCAAACATAAAGTACGTACGCACACGTGCGTTAGTACGAAACGACTTGCATCACACAAAACACTAAGTTCAATAACAAATAACAACAAGTAACAGGAATAAAACAATAAGGAATACACGCTAACTCATACGGAATCGTGGAACGATAGACAACACAATGTCAAGCAAGATTGACAAGTTTTCTCAATATCCAAACAACAAACAACGAACCAGTCTGGCAACAGTGCAAAGCGCTCGTGGCGATTTCGAACAATGCACGAACTTGCAACGTCGCTTTCTTTGCTACAAAATGCTTTATCTAGAATCTAAAACTTTTTAAAATCAAAGTATGTTCAAATCCAAGTAATTTACTAAATTAATTTAGATCATTTTTTATTTTATTTTTGAATAATTTAAGCATTATATTAGATTTTTCTTTAAAAGAGTACACTCTATTCTATGTCATGGTATAGATTCGTGTAATAATTTTATCCTTACGCTACAAAAGCGCCTGCGCAATATGACAGAGCAATCGTAGTCCGACGAATAATCGTAGGCACTAGGTGGTTTTGGGTCTACAACCCCTATTACAACTATTTGGAAGAAAACTGTTATACTAGAAAATAGACAAAGGTCTTACAAGTAAGTTAAAAAAAAATGCTGTCGTAAAATTCTGTCCGGATGGAATAAAATGCATATAAGTATTTATTAAAACTAGTTATGAAATGTACTTTCTAGACTTCATTATAACAGACAGACACATAACGATTACAATATCCAATACTTGAGTGTATTTTCGACAGGAATAATCACTTTCCAGGCCTCCATATGCCATAATATGACCAAACTATTTCGACAAAGACACCTCTTTTTTACGGTTTTGCCCACCCCTTCACCTATAGATGCGTGCAAATATAATATAAACATTTTTTTTTTGCTGTGATAGTGGTGTGTAAAAAATTGAATTGGCTTGAAAGCGGTTATTTTGTTGTGGTGCATTGGCGTGGTACAAAAATGTCGGTTGGGAAGATCAAGGCTTTCGAAGTAGCTTCTGGCAACTGGACTCAGTACATCGAGCGTTTGGAGATGTATTTTAAAGCAAACGATATTAAAGCTGAGGTGCAATTACCAACGTTAATAGCTGTCATGGGCGCGGACGCGTACGAGTTGTTGAGAAATTTAACTAGCCCTAAGAAGCCCGGGGACTTGAAATACTCTGATGTCGTTAAGATTATGCAAGATCATGTGGAACCCAAGCCTTCGTTTATGGCCGAGAGGTACCGTTTCCGGCTGCGGCGTCAGGGCGAGGAGGAATCCGTGGCACAATACCTCACGGAGCTCAAGAAATTGTCGAAACATTGTGAGTTTGATACGTCATTAGAGGACAATCTCCGTGATCAGTTTACGTGTGGATTAAAAAACGACACGATCAAACAACGTCTTTTTGCCGAGAAGAGTTTAACCTATTCAAAAGCGGTAAGCCTTGCGCTATCGTTAGAAGCGGCGGAGAGGGACGCAGCGACTGTAGAACGCCCGGGTGCGAGCGAGAGCAACGTTGCCAGATCAAACATGGCGTCCGTAAATTCGATCACACCGGGACCACGTGGCGGAAATAAAGGCAATAATCCAAATAACCGACAGAATAACGGTGCCAGCATCAGCAATAGGTCGAACAATGGCTCCAAATGTGCAGTTTGTGGACGGGAAGGCCACCGTGAAGCGGATTGCCGCTATAGAAATTTCACGTGTAGCAAGTGTGGGTGCGTGGGGCATCTAAGGCGAGTGTGCCCGTCTTCGGGCGCAGCTGGCGGCCAGGGTGCTGCCAGGGGGCGCAGCTCGGGCGCCGGCAGACGCGGCGCGGGCGCGGGTGGTCGCGGGCCTCGGCGCGCTTTTCACCACGTCCAGGCGGCACAATATGAGACTCCAGGGGCCGACGAGGACAATTCGTCGGACACTGAATTTGAAGAAAATTTGCATCATCTCTGTTTGAGCGACTACAGAGCGGTAAGCATGTCTATGCACGTAGACAACATAATGTTAGACATGGAAATAGACACGGGCTCCCCAATATCCTGCATTAGTAAAGAAAACTATTATAAATATTTTAGGCATAGGCCGATTAAGCCATTCAATTTGTCATTTAAATTTCTTGATGGGAGTAAATTTAAACCGTTAGGAGTTATAAGACCAGATGTTCTTTACGAAGGGAAATTAAAAACTTTAGAACTGTTTGTTGTAGAAGGGGCCACAACATCTTTGTTAGGCCGGCAATGGCTAACGGAGCTAGGGATTCAGATCCCAGTATTTAACTGTCAAACTGTGAGTAATGATGAACTGTGTAAATTACTCGACAGGTATAAGGAGCTATTCAGCGGCGGGTTGGGGCGGTTTACGGGCGGCAAGGCGACTCTTCGCGTGAAGGAGGGCGCGGCACCGGTGTACTGTCGCGCGCGGCCGCTGCCGTACGCGCTGCGCGACCGGGTGGACCACGAGCTGGACGAGATGCTGCGCAGCGGAGTCATCGAGCCCGTCGACACTTCCGAGTGGGCCACGCCCCTAGTGCCGGTACGTAAAGCTGATGGCGGATTAAGGATTTGTGCCGATTACAAAATAACCCTTAACCCGAATTTGCTGATCGATAGGTACCCGCTTCCAAAAATTGATGATTTATTAGTAAGGCTGAACGGGGCTCGCGTTTTCTCGAAAATTGATTTAACTCAAGCGTATAATCAGGCAGAACTAGACGATTCAAAGCAATATACGGTTATTAACACGCATAGGGGATTGTTTAAGTACAATAGGTTAGTCTACGGCCTATCTTCTAGTCCGGGTATTTTTCAGAGAATCATGGCTAGTTTACTAAAGGATATTCCACACGTAGAAGTATTTTTAGACGACATTTTAATTGGCACACCAGACGTGGCATCCCATCTAGTGACATTGGACAAAGTCTTACAGAAATTGCATAGTCATGGCATGAAACTAAAAAAAAGTAAATGTTTCTTTTTTACTGAAGAAGTGAAGTACTTAGGTTTTATTATTTCTAAAGACGGCATTAAAGCCGACCCGGCAAAAATTGAGGCTATTGTTAAAATTCCACGACCACAAAACATAACAGAGTTAAAATCATTTTTAGGCGTCGTCAATTTCTATGCTAGGTTCGTGGCAAACTTAAGCACCATATTGTCGCCTTTATATGACTTGCTTAGGAAGGGCGTAGCGTGGAAATGGGGTAAACAATGTGAAAAGTCATTTAAAACAATTAAGCAGGTATTAGTTAGCGCAGAAGTGTTGATGCATTACGATCAAAACAAACCCTTGATTCTTACGACAGATGCGAGTTCGCGCGGCATTTCCGGCGTGTTGACCCAACCCTGTGCCGGCGCCGGCGCCGGCGCGCGGCCGGGCGCGGGGGCGGAGCGGCCGGTCGCCTATGTCTCGCGCTCGCTTAACGACGCGGAGCGTAATTATTCGCAAATTGACAAGGAAGCCTTAGCGATTGTGTTTAGTTTTGAAAAGTTGCATCAATTTCTGTATGGTAGGCGTTTCGTGTTAAGGACTGATCATAAACCCCTTGTTAGTATATTCGGTCCAAAACAAGGGATCCCAGCAATGGTAGCGAGTAGATTGCAAAGGTGGGCGATCAAGCTGTCGGCATATACCTACGACATAGAATACGTGCGCACAGACGCGAATGGCGCCGATGGGTTATCGCGCTTGCCGGTGCCAGTTAAAAATGCGACGTCTATGGATGGCCCACCTCCAGAGCAAACTTATTTGCATTTTGTACAAAATGAAATGTTGTTAGACTATCACGAAATCAAAACACAAACGCGACGAGATCCAATTTTAGGTCGGGTTTTAAGTTATTTACGATCAAGTTGGCCATCTGAGATAGAAATAGATAATTTACGCCCTTATCATAACAGGAAAGGTGAACTTTATGAGGAATTAGGATGTGTTATGTGGGGCCATCGCGTTGTGATACCACAGAGCTGTCAGAAAAAAGTGTTGGATCTATTGCATGAAAGTCATATGGGGATTGTGAAAACTAAAGCATTTACAAGGAGTTACGTATGGTGGCCGGGCGTCGATGAGGCCGTGGAGGCCATGTGTCGCGCGTGCACGGTGTGCGCGGCCGAGGCCGACGCTCCGCCCCGGCACGGGCCCGCCGCGTGGCCGTTCCCAGCGAGAGCGTGGTCCAGGGTGCACACGGATTTTTTAGGCCCTATAGGTGGGGAAACTTATCTCATTTTGGTGGATGCACGATCGAAATGGTTGGAGGTCTTCCCACGATGTAGCACCTCCGCGGTTAATACAATTGAAAAACTCAGTGAAGCTTTCGCTCGTTGGGGTCTGCCAAGACAATTGGTATCCGATAATGGACCGCCATTTACTAGTAGGGAATTTGCGGCATATTTGACTACTAATGGTATAGAACATTTGTTTTCCGCCCCATATCACCCGGCATCGAACGGAGCAGCGGAAAATGCCGTGCGCACGATCAAAAAGGTTATTAAAAAAGCTGTTAGGCAAAAGCAAAATATAAATATTGCAATCAATACATTTTTATTACATTATCGTAACACCGAACACTGCACAACGGGTGAGAGTCCGGCGGCATTAATGTTAGGTAGGCAAATACGTACCAAATTGGACGCGATTAGACCGGATTGTGAGAAAAAGGCGCGCGAGTCCCAAAAGAAACAGATGTCTAATACTGCAGGTATAAAACGTGTATTTCAACCGGGTGAACTCGTTTGGGCACGCCAATACCAGGGCAACACCAAATGGACACCGGGGCAGATATTACGGAGAGAGGGAACAACCGACTATACAGTGTTAGATAGCTTAGGCAGGGGGTCCCATAGGCACGTCGATCAGCTAAAGCGGCGTTCAGGTGTTTTAGTATGTCCACCAGATCCATCAGCTTTACTCTTACCACAGGGCAGACCATCGGAACAAGGGAGCACGGCTAGAGAGGCTGCACCCACTCCAGGGACACCGCCAGACACCCCGGCGCGCGAGGTCATTACACCCGGAAGCGCGCGACACAGTACACCGCCATCACCTACCGCTGGCCCCAGCAGTGACCTCCAAACGTCGCCCTTGCCGCCTCAGGAACCGCCTCAACCCCGCCATGTTAGGGAGTGCCGGATTTTAAATCCCCCGAAATACAAATTTTAGTTAGGTAATGTTAGTTTTTTATTTTTTTTGGTGTAACGTAATCACTGTGCCATAACAGATAATAAATAAATTTAACTTAACTTACCATTGATATACCTTACCTCGTTGGACTAGGGTTCACAAAAGTTAAGTAATTGTGTTGACAATAATAAACTTACCATGTATAAACAGTAGTGAATAATTAGTCATTTAGGTTAGCCTGTTGCTACGTTGTTGATTATAGATCATAAAATAAAGGTTTATTTGTTAAAACTTTTTCTTTTGTTTCCATGTGAGTAGACGAATACTGACCTATATTTAATTAGTTTTAGTTATAAGTACTACCTACTGTTTAGAATCAATACAAAACTTAAATATTAATAAACATACCTTAATGTAAGTACATTACTACCTATCTATTTTTGATCTACAGTAAGGTCAGTAACCCTAAACAATTTTAAATTACATGTTATACTTACCTATGTACGTTCCTATACCTACAGCTCATCAGCTGATCTGCGATGTTCCGATTTACGATGACCTTGTTTAGTTACCGGGTCATTAAGTAAGATGGGTAACTATTTACATTTTGCATTGCACTCCAGTTTAGCTTTGTGATGTGTAGGTATGGATTTTTTTTTTTATATGTAGCATTAAGAAGAGAGTAAGAAATAGTTAATTGTTAAAATGTATAACAGTGATATTTAACGATAAGAGTTTTGTTAGCCGACTGGGATTTGAAGTTTTTCTTTTTTTTAAAGACTATTTATGTTTAAGTTTAAGAAGAGAGTAATGATATGTATATACGTAATGAGTTATGGACCTACCGCCAGTCTCATAATAAATCGCCTACTAAACGGACGTGTGACTTTCCTTTATGCACCCTGCACATATATTACAATTGGTTGGAGTCTGATGCACGGCTTTGACTTCGCATGAATGTTCGCCTCAATGGGGCACTTCGGACTTTTAGGCCCCAGGTGCACATCGGTACCCGGCCTTGCGATATTGTCAACAAAAAATTTCGGGCTCGCTGCGCTCGCGTTTTTGGTTGACCCTGTATCTACATGTTAGCTTGACTGGTGAATGAATAGAGTAAGACCAAGAAAATTCTGCAATGATTTTGATAACATACGCAGTGCAACTAGTGCAAGTGTTATTTATATGTCATAATTTCATAGAAGTTTTGACGTTTAAAATAACTCTTGCACTGCGTGTGTTATCAAAATCGTTGCAGAATTCATCATCATCATCATCATCTCACCCATAAAACGTCCACTGCTGAACATAGGCCTCCCCCTTGGACCTCCATACGTAACGGTTGGAAGCGACCCGCATCCAGCGTCTTCCGGCGACCTTAACAAGGTCGTCTGTCCATCTTGTGGGTCGACGTCCTACGCTGCGCTTGCTAGTCCGTGGTCTCCACTCGAGCACTTTTCGACCCCATCGGCCATCTTCTCTGCGTGCAATGTGGCCTGCCCATTGCCACTTCAGCTTGCTAATCCGGTGGGCTATGTCGGTGACTTTAGTTCGTCTACGGATCTCCTCATTTCTGATTCGATCACGTAGAGAAACTCCGAGCATAGCCCTCTCCATAGCTCGTTGAGCGACTTTGAGTTTTGAGATGAGGCCGATAGTGAAAGACCACGTTTCGTTGCAGAATTATCTTGGTCTAACTAACACTAGTATTTTTTTTTAAACTGCTTAAGTAACATCAATTTCAAGGGCATTGGGTGTTGACAGCCATGTGTGTAAAAGCGGTTTTCTTACATTTTTTCAACGATTTTAACAAGTCTACAAAAGTTTCGGTTTCGGTTTCGGTTTCGGCCGAAACTAGAGCCAAAGCCGAACATTCGGTTTCGGTTTCGGCAAAAAAACATGTTTCGGTCGGACACTAGTTATTATCCAGGGAAGGAAAAGAGAATTTTGTATGTGAAAATAGTCGTAAACCTCTTAAGAAATGAGCGTTCAATGTTTAAGTTTGAATATTTTATACTCAGCACTGTCTTGAATGCTTTTATCTTTTCAATGTTGACCCACCCATTACCAGGATGATCTAATATCTAAAATCCTTTGATCCTCCTTGAAATTTCTGATATTTTAACATGGTTAAGCCATTATTGGCTTAATGGGAAACCGCGAACTTTATGCAGAAGCAGCACTCAGCTCATGGTTTGATAGGTATTTAGGTATTGTACCTATCATCGAGCCCACAAACGTTTTTACTAGCCAACGTTCCTTTTACCATTACATTACCTAATTACTTACTTATTTCTGTTATTTACTAGTTCGTTTTTTTAAGCATTAGAAATAAGGTAAACAATCTTGATGATGTGTCTTTTAATTGAATAACACGTTTTAAAAATAAGTCACGGCAAATATGTACATATTATAGGTATGTTATGAATCTAATACGATCATTTATATCCTTCTGCTTTCATAAGTAATAGTTACTGACATTAACAAGCGTTTTTTAATTAAAAGACATGTCAAGATCACAGATCACTTATAGTCAGTCCATGAAAAGTCTGCAGCGGATGTGGTAGCCCACGCAGTGCACGTGTTATTTTATATGTCAAACTTCTATGAAATTATGACGTATAAATGACACTTCCACTGCGTGGGCTATCAAATCCGCTGCAGACTTTTCTTGGTCCGACTTTACCTTCTTTCTAATGCTAAAACAAGTATGCCTAAATAATCTACTTTTGTTTTTAGACGATTTTGTATTTTGTATTCGGTATATGAACATTTTACATATGTGTTTATGGTTTATGTTTCGTAAAGAGGTGAAATTAATAATGAACAGCTATCTGTAATTAAGTGGATATATTCAATAGGAAAGTTGAACGCCCGCCCCCGGTCAATTGCCGCGATCAAATTCAAATGTATTTATGTCATACTAGCTGTGCCCGCGGCTCCGCCCGCGTGGAATTCGGTCTGTGTCAGTAAGCGGCTAATTTCTAATCCTAATTTCTCTCCCTCTCCCCTGGAGGCGGAACTTGAAGTAGGTAAAGTTGACAGATGGATATGCTAGAGGACTGTAGTCCAGATAAAATATTCACCACTAAATAAAACTACACTCCAAAGTCAATAGTTTTTTCGCACTTATTCAAATTTTACACGTGATTTAAACGACAGAGTAGGTAGTAGGTATATGTCGGACGATACAGTAAGCCGTAAGGTATACGCGCGCGAGCGAAAGCGAAGCGGCCTGCCTGTGGCTAGACCGCCACTCACCGTGGTCTTCTTCAGACTCCTGAGGAAGACACGTGCCCCTTGTAACCTCAATGCGTTGCGAGACTTTCGGGAATGATTCGATTGTTTTCGGGAATGCATGGTAATGCGTATAAAATGCGAGTCCCAAATCATTTGACTCCGCAAACGACCAGTGCCGGATTAAGATATTTTGATGCCCTAAGCATTTCTAGACCATGGTGCCCCCTCTCCCTAGGGTCATCAAGATTACATTGAATTTTTTTGGTAAATTGAGTGACGTTCATTGCCGCATTACAGCTGAGAATGGAAATTAATCACATCATTTATCACGACAATTGACAGTGCCGCAGCAGTAACGTTGTAACAGAGTAATGCTGCTGTAGTCGCTATATATTAGAAATTTATTAAAAACGCGAGCGAAGCGAGCGCGAAAATTTTTCGATATAAAAACGCAATTTGATAGACAGTTGTACATTTTTACTTTTAGTATGGAAATCAGTCACATCATTTTATCACGAAAATTGACAGTACTACAGCAATAACGTTGCAACAGAGTAATGCTGCTGCAGTCGCCATATCTTAGAAAGTTATTGAAAAAGCGAGCGAAGCGATCGCGAAAAATTTTAGATATAAAAACGCAATTTGATAGACAGTTGTACATTTTTACTTTTAGTATGGAAATCAGTCACATCATTTTATCCGGAAATTGACAGTGCTGCAGCAGTAACGTTGCAACAGAGTAATGCTGCTGCAGTCGCCATACATTAGAAAGTGATAAAAAACGCGAGCGAAGCGAGCGCGAAAATTTTTCGATATAAAAACGCAATTTGATAGACAGTTGTACATTTTTACTTTTAGTATGGAAATCAGTCACATCATTTTATCACGAAAATTGACAGTGCTACAGCAGTAACGTTGCAACAGAGTAATGGTGCTGCAGTCGCCATATCTTAGAAAGTAATAGAAAACGCGAGCGAAGCGAGCGCGAAAATTTTTCGATATAAAAACCCAATTTGATAGACAGTTAGACAGTTGTACATTTTTACTCTTAGTATGGAAGTCAGTCACATCATTTTATCACGAAAATTGACAGTACTACAGCAATAACGTTGCAACAGAGTAATGCTGCTGCAGTCGCCATATCTTAGAAAGTTGTTGAAAAAGCGAGCGGAGCGAGCGCGAAAATTTTTAGATATAAAAACGCAAATTGATAGACAGTTGTAAATTTTTACTTTTAGTATGGAAATCAGTCACATCATTTTATCCGGAAATTGACAGTGCTGCAGCAGTAACGTTGCAACAGAGTAATGCTGCTGCAGTCGCCATATATTAGAAAGTGATTAAAAACGCGAGCGAAGCGAGCGCGAAAATTTTTCGATATAAAAACGCAATTTGATAGACAGTTGTACATTTTTACTTTTAGTATGGAAATCAGTCACATCATTTTATCACGAAAATTGACAGTGGTACAGCAGTAACGTTGCAACAGAGTAATGCTGTTGCAGTCGCCATATCTTAGAAAGTAATAGAAAACGCGAGCGAAGCGAGCGCGAAAATTTTTCGATATAAAAACCCAATTTGATAGACAGTTAGACAGTTGTACATTTTTACTCTTAGTATGGAAGTCAGTCACATCATTTTATCACGAAAATAGACAGTGCTGCAGCAGCAACGTTGCAGTCGCCATATCTTAGAAAGTTATTGAAAACGCGAGCGAAGCGAGCGCGAACATTTTTCGATATATTATTAATTTATTAAATCAACATAATTATTCAATTATTTTTGTTGATATCCGTGTCTTCTAAACTTAGAGTTAATTTGGCAAAATCTTTCATCGGTAGCTTGTTCATGTCACAACGTATTAAATTCAGCTCCATCTGTTAGTTTACCAGGGTACTCAATAGTGGTAGCACATATTTGAAAAAAGTTTGCCCCTCCTTCCTAAGTAGCGCCATAAGATTCAGGGGCAAACTTAAGTCAATCGAGTGTTGTGGCTACCCCCCCTTTTAGGGGTTGAATTTTTATAGCCTATAACCTGGCCGGGGATTTTCTCGACAGATTAGTAAAGTTTTCATCAAAATCCGTTCAGCCGTTTTCACGTGATGCGCGTTCAAATAAACAGATAAACAGACAAACAGACAAAAAATCTAAAAACTTTTGGAACGTGTTCTGTTATCGATTCTAAGTATCCCCAGTCAACTTTTTTTCAAATATCTTCCATGTACAGACTTTCGACCGTCTTCAGCTTTATTATATGTATAGATTTATTCATTTCACTCGCTCATAGAGGTAAAGACCAAAGTTAACTTTATTATTTAATTTATAAGGTCAAAGTAGTGAAAACCGTTTATCAGGTACGACCGTCTACAAACTCTTTCGTCGCTTCTAACTCTTGTGTTTGTACACATACTCCACTTACAGAAGGTAGGTAGAGCAGAAGAAGCGAAGCTCTTCCTTTCTTACTCATCTTACTGTGTCTGAGCAAAGTACGTATATACTCGTACAAATACGAGAGTTCTTGCTTAACTTAGACTTAATGAAGGACTCGACCCGGGGCTTAAAAGACTTAGAATATTAAAAACGAGTATATAGTTCGGATCTTCATGTTAAGATGGCAAAAGAAGTCAAGGACGACAAAAAATGCGCTGGGAGGATGAGCTGAAGCTCACTGCGGAACCAAAATGGAGAAGAGTTGCCCAAGACCGGAAACAATGGAAGCTATTGGAGGAGGCCTTTGCCAACAGGCACACTGAGTTGAGAGATTTCTTATAGAAATAGAAGCCAGCAACCAACATCGATTAAATTCTGTCACCCAGTCTCCGGGGCTATATAAATAAATAATAGTTCTTCATATTTAAGTAGACTCAAAGGACTCGGGATTCTATCAACACTTAGAAGTAAGTGAAATATACCTACCAACCAAATGTTTATTTTCGAGTACTTAATAGCTTAATTCCATCTGGACGCACAATGGCATATAAATATTTTTCGCAGTGTTAACCAGCTAGGGAGAAAGGGAAATTTGTATGTAAAGATGAAGGTACATACATACCGGTCTAAATCATAACCCTCCTATTGGTGTGCAGTAATCGTGTAAAAATAGTCGTTAACTGTCCTCTTAAGAAATGAGGGTTTAAACAAAGTTTAAATTTTAATATGTATATAATTCAGCACAGCACTATCTTGAAAACGTAGGTATTTAAGCCTGACCAGGAATATATGATCACGCGCCATATTGCGGAATTTCACTGGAACTATTTTTTTCATACTAAACAGTAATGTCACCCTATACACGAGAGTAACAGCGCCCTCTTGACAACGATCATATATTACTGATCAGGCTTTAATCCTTTCAATGTTGACTTACCCAATACCAGGATTATTTAATAACTAAAATCCTTTGGTCCTCCTTAGAATTCCCGATATTTTAACTCGATTAAGCCAATATTGACTTATCGAGAAACCGCGAACTTTATGCAGCACGCTGCTCATGGTTTGATAGGTACCTACAGATGTGTGCATTAATCTTTGACCATCGTAAGTATTTTGACAGAAACGCACGAACGTGTTATGCTATTTCATTTACTTTCTCGGAAACGTTCGTATTCGTCATGCTACTTCAGTCAACGGTTTTGCACAGATATGGAAACGTAAGAACTCCTAAGAAGCTAAATATATAAATTTTCATGCAATTAAACAGGTTTTCATTTATTTTGGCTTATTCAATAGATCTGCCCACAAGAAACGCCCATGTTCGTTCGGGATTCCGGAGTTAGTCCCATAGTAGCATTTTTGCTGTCGAATTTACCTATCATAATATGGATAGTTAAGGGTTGAACAAACATCCAATAGGTAAGTACCTGAGATTTGGGCTGTGGACAATGACTTCATCGTAGGCACTTGACTCATCTGACTACGCTTTAGGTAAGGCTCTAGAGAGCACTGAGCAAGCAGACTCAAGATGCCCGTAAACAGGGCAGGCCAATAACTTGACCGCGTTTCTGAGACACTGCAGCTTAGTAGGTATTAAAAATTCGGCCAAGTACGAGATAAAGTCGCGCATTGCGAGGTCCGCACAACTACATAAATTATAACTTAGTTTTAATTTATTTTTCATTGAGACCAACTTACGCTGCAACAGTTGTTATTATTTTTTATTAGTTGATATAGTACGCCATAGTTCGTGTTTTTTATATGTTTTACGAGACCAAAGTTCTCGCTGCGCTCAAGCGTCTAAATGATAATATCTATCATAGAATCTTTTAACAAAAACATTACTTTTTTATTTGATAAATAGCTATTACTCGTACATACCTTTGCTTGTTGCTAACCTCCATCACATCCCTTTCATCAGGTGCCAAAGAAATTATAATGTTTATAATAAGTTTTTACCTTTAGTGTCCAATAGTCTGGTTTAATTAAAAACTTTTCATTTTACTTCACTTCTACCAAGAATTCTTGCTGAAATTGCTATCAGTCTGCAATATTACGCCAGCGTGTCAAAGTCGTTATATTGCTTTTATAATAGTTAAGTTTGCAATATAGGTTCATGCAGAATATTAAACTTCACCTTCGGAATGGCTTTTATAAATGCGTAAGTATATTGCTGAGCATACGGCCATACGTACGTGCTTTTATTTAGATTTTTATTCTTGTTTCATGCTTTTTGGAAAGCAATTTTCAGTAGTTAGTCATTACACAATTTTTAACAATGTATTTTTTTATGTGAAACGTGAGTGAAATGTCTTTAAAAAACCCATAGGGGTCGGATCAAAAACTTAAGTAGGTAATTAAGTTCATTTCACGCTTGACTGTACAATTCTAAAGACCAATTTTGTGTATTTTTTTTTTCAAAATTTTAGACCCAGTAGTTTCGGAGAAAAGTGTGCATGGGGGAATGGTCCTTTATTGGCTATCTTCTTAAATAACTTCTAAACTATTAGGTCATTACCTATGAAATTGGCGTTTTGTTCGGAGAATTTCAACGAAACACGAATTTCCATACAATTAATTTTGCGGATATTTTTTTGATGGCTAATTCAAACCAAACAAAATTTTTCCAGTAATTTTTGACACCTTTAAGGTATGTTTTCAATATCTCCATTTCTTGAAAATTGGTACCATTAGAAAAATATAAGTAATTTTAATACTCGAACCGACAGCACATGAAAAGACCTATTTTCAAGGCTTAATTCTGAACACTTAACAATAAAAAATAACAATTAATTGTATGTAAAATCGTTGTTTATTGAGTGCACTGTAGTTTTATTGTAATTGTGTATGTACTTTTGTAAAAAAAAAACTAGGATCAGACTTATATCTATGAACAAAAACGCCAATTTCATAGGTAAGGACCTAATATTTATGTAACACGATGTAGTTTGAAAACTTTATTTTTAATTTTCTCATTTACCCCACAAAAGTGGCCCCCATTTTTAAAATTAATTTGCTTACGTTACATGTCCGTCTTTGGGTCACAAACTTACATATGTGTACCAAATTTCAACTCCAGTAGTTTTGGAGAAAATGGACTGTGACAGACGGACAGACAGACAGACAGACGCACGAGTGATCCTATAAGTGCTCCGATTTTTTCCTTTTGAGATACGGAACCCTAAAAAATGGTAGCAGCCCGATTTATATGACAATTCGCCAAATGGTAAAACCATCAAAAGCAAGTCAACACCAGTAATCAATCACTTACTTAGCAGATACTTTGCCCAATGAGCTTTGTTTACTCACTTTCAGAGCACTTAGACTACAGATGGATACTCGTATTATTTAATTAAGGTTTCCTAATGAGTTCCACGGTCCTCGAACGTTAATGGAAGCTTGAAATGGAATTCATTTATTTGAAACCTAAACCATAATGTAAATAATTGAAGTACGTTTAGACTGCTTAGATGTTTAATTAGGTTTGCTTGACATGTTGAGATGGGTATGAAATTAAACTGTAGGTACTTAGTTGAAAATCTTAGAACGAATTGGGATATTTATCAAATCAACTTTATGATCGACTGATGGTTATATCAGTTATATCCAACAGAACGGAAACAGTAAATACGAGTATACGTACCTAAGATGATGCGCTTGGTTTGTAATTGGACACGCAAAAAAAAATCAAATGAGGTATGCAGCGCATTATAAATTTCGTATCGGCAGTAAGTTGCGGTTTTCTGAAACGGATTTTAGGAAAAAAAAATTCTTAGAGCTAGTATATAAGTAAAATTAATACATACTTAATACCTACATAATATATCACAGTCATAACAATACTTCAGATTCCCGTATCTCCTATGAATAATATCACCCTAAAAGATTATAAAGCCTAACTTTGTTATAGAACCGTCACCTGCTATGTACCTACTGACTACTGATATGTGATAAAATCATTACTTTTGCACATAAGTTTTTAATTTTTGTCATCTCCTGAGGACACATGTGACACAGTGGTGGCATTTATTTTAAAATATTTTTTATCTTCCCTAGATAAAAAGACTAGCAACCATGCCAGATTGGATCTGGCTGCTGGCGGCGGCGCTGTTCGGGGCGGTGTCGGCGCTGGCCATCCCCGTCGCCATCCTAGTGTACTTCCTGAGGCCGTTCGACAAGACTCCGCCGGCCGATGACCTCTCCAGGGAGCCGGTTACTTTACCAGCAGTAAGTTTTTTTTAACTTCTTTACCTGGCTTAAAAGAGCATAAAAAGTATAAAAAAGCACGTATAGGACTTTCTCCCAAGTCAACACTTCCCAAAGCAATTTTTATTAGTTTTGTCATGTTCATTTGCTTTTTCATATCGTATAAAAGTACGGAACCCTCCATTATGCGTTGCACGCACTTGGTTGTTTTTAAATTTTTCACAAAATACTATTTTGCATATTAACCGAACCTATTTTGGCTACCAATGGTTTTCAGAAAGTTTGGCGAAAAAAATTCACAGTATCGGCAGCTCACTCTTTGTAAAAGCTTCATTACGAGGAGTCTGAAAAAGATGGTCCATCCATGGGAAACATTCGCCCATTGTTTTTGTGTGCACCGATACAGAATATTTCAGCATATGTAACGTAACGAACCTGATGGGGCTTCCCTCGCGGGCGCCGATGTATTGTTTTAGTGAGGTTTTAGTCGAGGATTCTGTGTCATTCCGAGTGGAAATCAAATTTTCATGCTCTCATTCATTTGCGTAGTATGTAAATGTCAAAAGCGAGTCATACCGAAGCCAACAGAGGGAAAAATCGGGTAATTATTCTAAAACATAATGTTGGTAAATATCATTCGGCTTGAAAATGTGTTGTCTACGCTGAATGTTTTTTGAGGAGTTCCCTCGATTCTTCATGGATTCCATCATAAGAACTGAATTTTTGACAAAAATGGGACCAATCTGTAATCTGTATGTTCATAATTTCACCCACCCACACATTTGCAATACACACACTCACACACAGAACCCATTTTACATTCAAATTAATTGGAATGAAACGGGCGATGTGGATATGATGATGAACATTGATGTAAACTTTAACGTTTGATATTTATTGGAAAAAAATACTATACTTTTTAGGCCAGAGCACATCGGCTGAGTGTACATAGATGTGCACGAGCACGTGCGCTAAAACGTTGGAGCCGCGAGCACGCACACGTCACGCCAGCGGCGTGCACAGGCCTTTAATATTGCCTGTAAAGCTTGTTTACATTTTTATTTCATGGTATGAATTTGCAGTCGTATATACGTATGCGTACGTTACGTATCATACTGCCTGCATACAGATACGTGAGGATTGACAACGTTGACGTGTCCGTTTTAATTAGCGCAGGTTCGTTATTCAAGGGAATATACAGCGAATTTAATTACGCTAAATACGCATCGCCGACGATGTAGTTTACTGGCCACTGCGCTGAAAGTTGTTTTAATGTTCGTTATTTTACACTCGATCAGCTAAATTAATTAGTTTTTTGAAGTAATTATTTTAAGTGATTAGGTATTTAGGTGGGTTACACACATATGAACATAGAAAACAACCATAACTCTGGAACAAAAATTATAGCACACAAATAAATGCCCTTCCAGGGATTCGAACCCACCAGCCTCAAACCGGGTCACTACCAACTATTAGACTATTAGGGAACTAGGCAAATTCCCTAATAGTCAAATCGTATATGACATGATATTGCAGTTACTTTGATACAGTTCGTTAGCTCTCAGAATGACCTTCGGATTTTAGAAAGATACATCGGGTATCGGCGGTAACACGCGAAGGTGATACTGCTGTTCTGCTTTCTTATTAACTCACAAAAAGTTTTAAAATTACCGCAAATGTTAAGGATACCTATTGTCCCAATGTAAAATAAGCCCCAATTTATTCGGTGGATGACTATATTGCGATATAACTTTTTGTCATAATCTAAATAAAATAGAATCAGAATTTGGAATTCGTCCGGAGGTAATTTGAATATAAACTGATTGATTTTAAAACAACCTACTTAATTGACAATTTTATTCATACAGCTATTTACTTTCACTACTTTCAGTTCAAGGGAAAACTGTCTCTTTCAAGGTTCAAACAGTCCACAGACAGAAAGCTGCATGGTCGTGGATAATGGTATGGTTACATTTAAAGCAACCAAACTGCTCTAGTTAGTTTTCACCGCACCAGCTCGGAAAGGCTTACTTTGCACTTCAAAAACTGATAGCAAAGTTGCATTTTATTCACATGTGAGGCAAAGTAATCAAATGCAAATTTTGAGTTGTTTTCTTATGTTTGCTGGTAGAATTGATTTTTAAATGATGATTTTGGATGATAAATATTTAATAACATTCATTTGGATTTGATTTTGTTTGATATTTTACATTTAATATTTGCTTCGGGTTGGTGTGGTGAAAAATGTTGTTTCACTCGGGGTCAAATTTTGTTTAATCCTCATGCTTTGAAACCCTCGAAACGCTCAAGATTCCATTTTTCGAACCACTCGCTACGCTCGTGGTTCAATATTAGCACGAGCGGTTAAACAAATAACTATTTCCATACAGTTGTTATTACTTGATTCGGGAATCTGACAGCTGTTCATAAGTGAACGCCAGATTAAGAAATATTTTCTTTGTTTTTTTTTTATATAATGCGATCGCTCATACGGGTCGTTTCCAGGTTGTATCATAACGGTATAAATATTTTAACAAATTGCTAATCTCAATACCATTAGGCTCCTATTAGGCTCTTTTAGGCTGTCTTTACTGACTATAGTCAGACCGTGAAAAGTCTGCAGCGATTTTGATAGCCCACGCAGTGCAAGTGTGTCATTTTAAACGTCAAACTTCTATGAAATTATGACGTATAAATAACACTTACACTGCGTGGGCTATCAAATCCGCTGCAGACTTTTCTTGGTGCGACTTTACTATAAAATCGACCCGTATGCTACGCCATAGCCATTTCTATTCATTTCGTAGCTTTCTCGAGTGTGCATCTCATCGTATCGAAATTATCGAAATGTCAGCGGTTTCGAGTACGCATAGGTAGATGCGCGATGCGCGATTAGAAGATTGAAAATGTGTTATTGATTTAATGTACTAGCTGTTACTATTTGTAGCCCATCTCGTAGGCATTCGATGTACTTATATAAATGTGAGCTAGATAGCCTAGACGTAAGGGCGAATAATATTGAATTGTCATTAATCTACGAGTATGAGTTCGAATAAAAGCCACACGTGTTTGTGACTACGATACAAGAATCGCAACTTATCATTATCAAACAGGTCTTTAGTTAGTTCTTTTTAAGCGTACCTATTGGTTAAGTTCGCAGTTCACACCTGTATATTTTGTAAGTAATATATTATTTGGCGAGGTCACAACCACCCGCGGGACTTATACAAATACTACCCCGAGCCCGAGCCTTATAGTTAATAAATTTGATTATTTTGGGTTGCTTTCATACGAACAGTTTTATGCCTTATAATTCCTTATAATTTTATATAATTCCTTTGCGTTTTTCTTAATGGTCTTTTAGTTTTGGATCTAGGGCAATCTGACAATTAAAACTTAAAATTTTGATATATTTAGCTAACTTGTTTCCGTAACTTTGTCCATACTTATAGCACATATTATTAATTTGCCTTTTCTGACGACGATGGCTCCGTAGGAAGTTTTAGCTATTTTTACAATCCATAACTCCCGCTGGAACGATATAGGCATTATTTCCCTTTAGTTCACCTGCATGAAATAAGTTCTTTTTTCTACTAGTCGACTGTAATTCTTGAATTAAGATTTCTTATACCAAACTGCAATTGGGTATTTTTAATGTATGGGCTCCCAACTCAACTATAATATTCATATCGATACAGTTTAGTCAACTATAATGAAATTGACCAATCACAGCTCGCCGCGATCAAAAGGACGAAACAAAACCATAGCTCAAATTAATTATTTTAGGTTGTATAGTAGAAACAATTGGTTCATAAGTCAGAAACGCGCATGTGACACCCTTAATATAGCAACATCCATAGACTACGAAAACCACTTAGTGTTGCTTGTTTAGTCTCCATAGGCTACGGTGGCCAAAATCGAGAAAACAACTGTCTAAAAATTGAATTTAGCGCGGAGCAAGTACCAGGGCCTCATGAGTTACGAGAAGGTGTCGTTGACCAGCCCGCCGTAGGGCGAGGGGCGCGGCGGCCGGGTCGCGTACCAGTATGAAGGTATCGGCTGTTCGCGAATCTTAGCTGTATACTTTTGGTTTGGTTTATTTGTATGATTCTACTAGTTTAAAGTATTATTTTTGTTGACTAGTAGAAAAAGTATTGTATACAATAGTGATATAATCAAGCTTTTCAATCTCGTACCTTACTTAGGCAACTCAGCAAGCTTCGTTGCCTAAACACGGTACTCGACTGAAAAACTCTCTATCACGATTATATCACGATTGTATAAAATACTATTTCGAGCAAGTGTGATGAAAAACTTATTTCTGTCGTTCATACATGACTAGCGGTTAGTTCCTATTGCATTAGTACGATTTACGGCACTAGATTTTATTAGTTATATCTTTATAACTTGAGTACCAAAAAAATTAAATTATTTGTTTTAAACAAAGTCAAGATCCCTATTATTGATCTATTTAAACTAAAAATACCGTATACGTACCTACAGTCAGCTCATGTGGTTAAATCCCACTGGTTTATTAGGACATACCTACGGTGTCAGAGGGGCTACCGCGAAACACGTTCAACCTATGTTGCCTCTCTGTCGCACTTGTAAATTCGTACGTAAGTGTAACAGGGAGGCAACACGTCGAACGTGGTTCGCGGTAGGCCCCCAGTAACGCAGGTTTACTCGTGTTACAATTAAATTGGATCGGGATTTCGTGTTCATCATCTTTATATCGGGCACAGAGTCGGCGAACCGTGAGTGACTAATATGCACCGGAACCTATTCAGGCGGCATTCCGACTGTAACGGATCTTATTTTGAATGATCTTATATTCAATATTATATCACGACGGGATTGCAGGTTTCCGAAGCTTTTTACCTCACGTACCCGTAATAAATTTCCCAGATGACTGAGACCCCACACAACGGAAAAAACTTCCATTTTAAGCTTAGAAACATACTTGTCATGCGTTACGTTGCGTATGACGTTTCTAATCAGACAAATTTCAGGGTCCAGATTTCATAATGCATTGCATACGTTGCGTACGTGGGTTCAGTTTGTCCCTACCTTTCGTATGTGTGTGTCATCCCCATACATTATTTATTTATGTTAAGTATTTGTCGATATACGATTGACATCTTGGCTAGCCCCCCAGGCAAAAACGGTCCTGAAAAAGCTCACCAGTACTACTACATACATACTAAACAGTATTTTAGTTAGTCACTAACACATAAAATATTTACGATTATAAAACGTTATCAAGTTGGTTTTCAAGGTGGTTTTATTGCCGTGCCTATAATTATTATGACGGCTCAATATTACATTACTAGGTACTACAATTGTAACACAGGTAATGATCAATTCATTAATCACATCATTAAGTCATCACTGAACGTGCCGTTTTCAATAGGGCTTTACTGCCATAGTTTTACCCTTGAAATCGCCATTATGGACACCGATTTGGATCATGCAAACGTTCATACCTACTGTTATGTTCACATCCATAAAGAGTAGCTAGGTATTTTATTTATTAGACGTAGAGCTATAATTTCGACGTAACGAAATGATAATTTAAACGTATTAGCTGCAACATATTAGTTGTAAACTCTTGCTTGGTCTCGTGTTCAGAAATATATAATATAATTGTATAAATAGTATATGATTTTATAGGTTTTAAAATATAATTTACAGATACGGCCCGCGGCAGTGACATGAATTATATTTACGAGTAGGTCAGCGGCGTGAAAATGCAAGTTTATGGCGAATAAACAAAATATTTTGCCCGCTCCGCATATGAAAATTATGTCGGATATATTTCGGTAAAAGGTTTTAAGGCTTTTAAGAGCTTCCCAAGTAGGTAATGTAACATCAATTGGAAAATTAGATAGATATCGATTCGGTACGCGAGTGTTTACTCGTTTTATTTTCAGACCGTGATCAACAAAATTATAGAGTCTAACTTTCAAACCGTAATTACCACTTAACTCTAGAGTGTTTGTTATACAGCTATGGTTTTCACGTTTTCAGTTTAGAAAGGTCATCAACATAGGTAAAGGTAACTTGTAGGAAAACCTATTTAATAGTACCATTTTGTACCATTTGGAGTTGAAACTCTAGGTCCATGGGGTCCCAGCGCGCATAAGTTGTTTGCAGAAATCGCGAAGCGTCTGGTTGACGTAACTGGTGACCGAAGAGCTGGCGGCTACCTCGCACAACGTATCAGCATTGCGATACAGCGAGGAAATGCCGCCAGCATCCTTGGTACAATGCCTCAAGGGCCTATTTTAGATTTAAGCTAGTTATTAATTTCGTTTAGTAGTACCACTGTATATATATTGTATGTAGCTAGTTATTAATGTAGTTTAGTATAGTACCATTGTAGGGGTGATATGCCCTAATTTTAAATTTAACTTTCAGACTACATCTGATGAGTAACAATTTAATACTTCACTAACAAGCAAAAAATCTAAGTTATTGTAATATGTATCTAGGAAGTGAAAAAAAACGTCGCCGAGTTTCCTAGTTAACTTTGAATATATTTTACTCACTAGACTCTTGACTGATCCGCTGGTGGTCTAGAATATGCTTACCCTTAGGTAAATTTTATGGAATATAAATACAAAATGAATGTAGGTTTAGTCTGGAAGCGCTGTATCGACGTCAGGGGAAAAATAATTGGAATTCAGCGACAGAAGCTCAACATAAATCGCCTTTTAATATAAAATTGCATCGGCATTCGCTTTTCTCAATGCAAAATCGTTAAAATCGCAATATGCAAAGTGCTGAAGCGATTTACTTAATCCAGCATTTATATCAATTGCTCTGCTCTCATTCTGCTCTAAAAAAACCGGCCAAGTGCGAGTCGGACTCGCGTTCCAATGCGTGTCATCTATAGGCAAAGAACTATTTTGTATATTTTTTTTTCAAAATTTTAGACCGTAGATTTAGGAGATAAAGGGGGGAGGGAATGATCATTTTTTGGCTATTTTTTTAAATAACTTCTAAACTATTTATTTTAAAAATTACAAAAAAATATATTTGAGATTCTCAAAATGAGCTCTTTCATTTGATATGTAACACGATATAGTTATAAAACATTTTTTTTTATTTTCTCATTTACCCCTCAAAAGTGGCCTCCATGTTTAAAATTCATTTGTTTACGTAAGATGTTCGTCTTTGGGTCACATATTTACATATGTGCACCAAATTTCAACTTAATTGATCCAGTACTTTTGAAAAAAATGGGCTGTGACCGACGGACAGACAGACGCACGAGTGATCCTATAACGGTTCCGTTTTTTTCCTTTTGAGGTACGGAACCCTAAAAAAATAACATTATTGGAATGTACTTAAATGCTTTATAATTTAACTAAATAAATAAAAAATGCTAACTAGATATAGGTACATATAACAATATACATATTTCCGTTCCTTGGCAATAATATACTACCTATACACTAATCAATTAATTTGTTTGTCATAACACATCCCATATCTATCTACTGAGGTCATGCGTAAAATAAATATTCACTTAACTATTACTTGTGTAAGAGCATTTTGTTCTTATATAACTATCAGGACTAAGTATACATACTCAGCGATAAACTCAATAACTACTGAACGGATTTTCATGCGGTTTTCACGTTTTTTTTATGATATAGGAGGCAAACGAGCAAACGGATCACCTGATGGTAAGCGATTACCGCCGCCCATGGACACCCGCAACACCAGAAGGGTTGCAAGTGCGTTGCCGGCCTTTAAGATGGGAGTACGCTCCTTTCTTGAAGTATTGAAGGATACCTATCAATTGAGTGATTCTTGAGGAAGGTTTAGGTGTATAATTTGTTTTAGTTTTGTGTAACCCGTGCGAAGCCGGGGCGTGTATCTAGAATTCCCTATTGCTAATGCCAACACCCAATATGAATTACGTATTACGTAAGTGGCATTACATATACTATGTTGTATGTGATTTTACTGTAGAAAGGGCGTCCCAAGCGGCGCCTAAGTATATTACCTTGTCTCGATCCACGAGCTGCAAACATGTATGGTTCTATTCTTCCCACCTAATTGGGTTCAACGTACTAGCAAAGAAATGTTATAACATCGAGGCTGATTGATCAAACTCGACAAGGAATAATAAGCATGTTTTTTAATAATAGACCGCAATGTTCTATTAGAAGTATTAGAACAAATTAAATTATTTCCAGAAAATTTTTTAATTTGTTTTTTATTTCAAGTAGAAATACTAATATATAACCAGTCAGTTTATGACCGCAATGTTTTTAAGCTATTTCCGCATAATACCAGAATTTTAAAACGGAAATACGAGAAGTCGCTTCATAGATAGGTAGGTACCTAACATTTAGGGTGGTATTCTACCTATCCAATTTCTGGGATCAATGTGCATTTCTTGCGTCTCCCTGTGAGGCGCAAATACATATGGGAATTGGTTTTCCACCTGCCCAATTTGTTAAGGGTGGTCCCTTATGAAATAACTTTTGGAAGTGCCAGAATGTACATTTAATTTTGAGTCAAATACTCGAGATCCTACCAACTCTATTTGGGACTAGTGACTAATTTTCCGCCCGAATAAGCTTGTTTACATTGCTGTTACTATTTATATGTAATATACTAAGAATGTCCCTATAATATAATATATAATATATACTAGACGGGCCCGCAGCTCCGCTCGCGTAAATGAAATAAAGAGTTTGTCTTATGTTAAGTTAAATACCGATATTATTATGTATTGAACCCTGCCAGAGTTTATAACTGTGATAGGGACTTCTTATTTGTAACCGATATTTGGATAACTTAATTCGAAAATTTCTCAAAAAATGATGTGATTTGATAAAAGGCAAGAATGTATTTTTTCATCTACGTAGGTATTTATTTAAAACTTGTTTCAACATAAAATTATGGGTTTGCATTTGAATTACGCATTATAGGGAGGGGGAAGGGAGTAGGAACCCCCCCGAACCCATCCCCAAAGTTAGGAAATCAATAGTTACCACGAAAATATTTTTTTTTATTTTTTGAGGTTATGTTCAATAAAACAACCAAAGCGTACGAAAGGGTAACCAATTTGGACTTAGAAAATTTCGTATACATATTTTTGAGTACTTTGTCCGTATACATGTTTTTGAGCACTTTGTCCGTATACATGTTTTTGACCACTGTATTTCTTTTTTGACAGCGAGCCGGGTGTGTTGTGAACGCAAGATACCTAACACTCCTCCTTGCTTCGCTCGTCGTCGTACCTAACGGTGACTCTGGCACAGTATTTCGTTCCGTCACTTCCGTCACACGTAATTTCAAACACTTATAAAAAAAAAAACTACGCGTCTCCTAGACACAAATCGGGTGTCGTTTGAAAGGGGTGACCAACCCCTATAAAATGCCACCCTTCCCCCCGCCCCTCCCTATAATGCGTGATTCAAATGCTAACCCAAAGTTATTATTTATTTTTATAAGCCCAATTGCAAAAACGTTCATTAGATTAATTTCCGCCTTAAGACGAATATGTACGACCACCGCCCATAAATCGCATTTTCATACAAACGTAAATAGTCCCCATTTCCCTGTCTGGATATTGATATTACTTACGACGGCTACGGTGACGCAACGACCGAAAATGAGTCCTGGCTTGCGACACCAGATCACGCCATGTTTCCCGGTCTTGCGATAGCTCTCGCCAGTCACCATGGCCGAGGTTGAGCAGATCTTGAGCAACCCTTGAGCTCCAAAATATCTGAGCATGCACTTTAACTACATTATAATTTACATTGTTTAGATATTTGTGAATACCTCGGCCGTTCCGATATATCTGATGGGGACTGTTCAGCAAGAAGAAAAAATCCTACCTGGTCGAGTCGTGTCGTATTACGCGAGAAAACAGTTCCCGAATTGGTTATATCTGTAAAGTCATTAAAGTATAATTATCACACACACACATTATTACGGGCACCATCCCTTGAACTGATATTTTTGGCCCATCTCGGCAGCCCGTTCCCCGGACGAATGACAATGTTTGCCGAAGCCGTGAAAGTCAATCTGAATAATATAACTCAAAAAGAAATTTAAAACAATAAAATACAAATTATTAACACGATAATCATACGATAATACTAATTTGATTGAGAAGTCATTTATGGCATTTAAGTCACTCGTATGGTTATAGACTAAGGTTGAGGTTGACAGCACTTTTTATTTTACTTCGTGTAATAAAACGCCGCAATAACTGTATACCAACATGACAAACATAAACATTGGGTATGTCTGTAGCACCACATCAAATAATTTTGTCTGTACCACCACCGAAACGAAACTAACCGAGAGTTGCCGAAAATGGTCGATCATCGTAAAATGAAGATTGTTATGAAATTTTCTTTTGCTTATTGTAAATTAAATACGCATCGAAAGCGATAGTTTTTATGCTCTAGTTCTATTCTTATATTTAGATAATAGATTTAAACAGTTTTTTCTTATCATACGTGCATCGTATTCGAGATACGTGTCATAAACTTTTTTAGAAATTTGTAAGGCGCCATCTCGCTTCTTCGCTCGTTTTTTATCCCGTTCTGGTTTTTCGATTTTATATATATGATGATGATACATAATACTTGACGACCTGTTTGGCCTAGTGGGTAGTGACCCTGCCTATGGGCCCGATTCGGATTTTGAAATAGACATCTATTAGATATCTTTTAGACATCTCCAAGATACGATAACGATATGTTTAAGATCTAACCTGTCAAATATGACATTTGCGCGATTCTGGAGATACTCTTGAACGATTTCCTCAGGATATGACTTAGAGATCCAATTCACATCTAATAGATATCTTACGCTATCTATCGTAAAAGTGACATTGGTTGCCCGAATTGCGCTGCAAAATAGAACTAGTTGATATCTAAACTATAACGTATCTAGAATGGATCTAGTACGTGTCGTCTCTTGTGAATATCTAGAAGTTCGAATACGGCAGTATGAAGCCGATGGTTCCGGGTTCGAATCCCGGTAAGAGCATGTTATTGTGTGATGACACAGATATTTGTTCCTGAGTCATGGGGGCCGATTTTTGAATTTCGATCGCTCGATTTCGTCACTCGAAAATCGGTGGAAAACGGAGAAATGCTAATTTTTTAAATACGAGCGATCGAAATTTGGAAGCTATTGGTATTGACCACTCTATTTCAATTCTATTAGTAGAATTTAAATGCCTAGTAGTGGAGATATTATTTAACGAAATACACGAAATCGAGTGGTCGAAATTCAAAAATCGGCCCCCTGGTTGTTTTCTAAGTATATAAGCCTTCATGGGCTTACCGTGGGGCTTAGTCAATTCGTGTAAAAAGTATAGTCCTATAATATTTATTTATTTATTTATACTTCTTTCTATAGATAGGTATGTAGTTCCTTTCCAAGCCAAATCTTAGTTTCAGACAATAAAGCCCGTCATCATAAACGGACATCGTAATTATGTACGAACGGCATTCAGTGAACCCCGTCCTCTGCAAATGTTTATTTTCGCTCGACGCCAACAATCGTAGGCGGCCTTTTAATTACGTCGATATTTTACGCGAAAGTAAATGGTTAAACTGCTAATTAATTTCTTCGTGCGTAAAACATCGTTAATCCCTTAACAAGATCATGCGGTACCAGCCTGATATAAGTACATGATAAGTTACGTCACTTTTTTATAAAAAATGTCTGTAAATATTGTATCTAAATTAGACAATGACAAAAAACCAGAAACGCCCGCAGGTTCGTTTAAAATTAGTCACAAATTAACATTCATTATGAAATCGAAAATGTTTCGATTTGTGTGAAATGACAAAATCGCATTTTTGTAACGACTCGCTATTATTCGTCTTATAAATTATACCTTTCATAACAAAGCGTCGTGTCCGTAGGTTGATGTCACTTTGGAGTTATATCAGTTATACAATTCCTCAGCATTCAGAGCAGCGGTGGTCGCTATGTCGCCCTGCTGTGACGTACACTAGTCAATAATTAAGCGGGGGTATTTGGCAGGTTAGGTTATTAAGCAATTCAATGTTCGACACAATAATTATTGTTCAGAATAAAGATATAAATAAGTAAAGAAATAATAAAAAAATAGGTGGAGCGTAAATATTGCACTGACTGAGACAGTGAGGCTTCTATTTAGTAGGTAACTACAGTCGATATTACAATTACAAACGGTTTTTTAACCGACGAAGACGGAAGGGTAATGTTTTTTTGTGGTTGAGTACCTAGGATTGTCTTGTCTGTTTTTTCACGTAGGCAATGTGGGTGGGTGTTTACATATGGCTACCTATACCTATACTTATGGGCAATATGGGCGGGCTCATTATATGGCACTACCTAACTTAGGACCTTACTTCCTGGTTTTTGGTTCACGAAAGTATTAAGTATAGGGATTAACTACTGCAGCATTATGCAATTAGGTTCTAAACGGAGGTCACGACCTCTTTATTAAAAATGGGTTAAAAGTGCTTCAAACTATCTTTTTCACATTTAACAACTAAATAAGTTGTAAACTTAGTTGTTCGGTTAAACCAAAATATCTGGGAGACCGAGCTTTGCTCGGAAAATATATAACAACTCAAAAATGCGCGTTTTCACAAGGTGTCCAGCAATTAACGAGACAGTTTCACAGGTCAAGTGTCTTGTTATAACTTTACAATATTTTAAGACGTTAAGAAAGTTTCCATCGAAGTTTGCAACACGAGTGCATAATTTAGTTCCGTCAACCCGTACTGGAGTTGGCTGCATCTCCAGCAGCTTTATTACTAACTTTTGCACCTCGAGTGTGCTATGGTTATCGTGAGCAATTGAGCATCGCATCTTCTTGCTTGCTTTTATGAAAATAAAACTTTGGTGATATTGCACACCAAATTGCCTATATTACCTGGCAGGGTCGCTATGTGCTGTGAGGGGCAGGCGGGAACGGAATATCAGTGAAAACAACGTGTTAGGACTACGTCTCTTTCCATGGAGTCGTCTATATGCTTAAATTATATCTACACTTAACTTACTAGCTACATACCACTACAGTGACTTTAGGTACTAGTGGGTTTGCTTTCTGTACTAAATATTTTCACAAATGCCTACAAATCTGTTAGTTTTTCGTATTTAAAAAATCGTATGTCATTCGGTATGAAAGTTGTGGGATAAGGTATGTAAAGTACCTACAAAGTAGGTATACTCGTAAGTACCTACTTTATTCAGCCAGTTGCAATATTATAAAATTTCTCTATTATTTTTGTACCTAATGTTGAAAAAAAACAAGGTAGGCATATCTAAGAAAGAAGATGTTCCTAATACTTAGGTACATAATTCAGCATATTACGGCTACGTACTTACATAGCTTGGATTTTAAAGTACAGTGTTTAGGGTTTTGAATATCAAGATAAAAAATCGACTGTGCTCCTCTGCGACTGTGCGAACTATGGACACTTAATTAAATAGGAGGAGGAGGACGTATCTGGATTGATTCGCTAGAATTTAATGATGGAATTAATGGATTACTGTCCATGCCTATCTGTCATTTTTAGTGATGTACCGACTATTGATTTGGCCGACTAGCCGACTAATCGGCGCTCGAATGGCCGATTAGTCGGCCAACTAGTCGGCTAGTCGGCCAGATCATTAATTTCGTATAAGTTCAGGTGAAAAACAATAGTTTTGCTCCTTTGGTTGCGCCATTCATCATATTAGCTTGGCTAAAAGGTGTTCTCTACAGGTTCAAAGACCTATCACAAGAATCCTCGTTCAATTTCTGTCTTTAGTTATTTTATTTTACGATCCTGAGCAGACCGTCAGTACAGCTTGTAGGAGGTATTTCCAAGGCTCTATTTCCCGTACGTAGTCGCCAGTTAAGAACCTACACCCTGTGGTCGGCGTCTTTACGAGCAACGTGCCCTGTCTAAGTCTCTAAATTTTGCAATAACATTAATAGTTCCTCATCATGGCTCCACCATTAAAAAAAAAACAAAAACTGAATAATAATTATAAACATTAACTATCGAACTTGCACATGAAATTACACGAGAATCAGTTGAGATCGACCTGTAGAGGAAAACACCAGCCCACCAACATATGATAACGATCAAACGGTCAATTATTTATATGAACAAAAGTTTTCGTATGCATCCAGAATACGTATTTTAGTAAAATAAACATAAAACATATGGTATTCTTTCACTAATAAAGTGCCGACTAATCGGCCATTTTTGCCGACTAGTCGCCGACTAATCGCCGACTACAAATGTGGCCGGATAGTCGGCTTTCCCGACTAGTCGGCGACTAGTCGGTACATCCCTAGACATTTTATATTTTTAATAAGTAAAATGTTATATCACAAACGAACTATAAAAGTGTCAAATACAGTGGCGTAGTTAGGCGTGGGCGAAGTGGGCCGTCGCCCACGGCCTCACGCCCTAAGAGGGGCCTCACGCGAGGCCCTTTCGGGCACAGTGAAAGAAAAGGGCCTCGCAGATGCGATTTCGCCCACGGCGGCTAAATTAGTTCACGCTACGCCACTGGTCAAATATCTTGGCTCATTCTTGGCTGTAATAAGAAAAGTTGTATGTAAGTATATATAAGTTACTAAATAAGCAAAGTTTTGGTATATTTACTCCATCGTAATAAATATGATTGGCAAAGTCACTAAGCATTAAAAGTTCAAAACAACTTCGGCATTGCCATAAATAGGTAAATTCCGAAAATACGGACAGGACATAGCAAACTCTTGATACTTACCTTTTAATCTCGTCCTCATCGACATGTCATTTCAACTACCTATTAATCTAGAGCATGAGAACTAAATCTGCTACTATACTTAGAACCGTCTCGGCTTTTAGAAAACTTTACAGAGTATAGGTTCAAAAGTTAAATATATGTAATATGCTAATATGATTAAAAAGATGGAATACCGCTCCAGAGCTCCGCTATTAGAGTAGGTGTAAGGTCAGCAAAATCACTGTCTACTCGTTGATTGGAACAGTGATTACGACCCTGGCCCACCGTAACACCCCGCAGCCTGCTTGTGTCCCACGAAACTCGGTCACCGGTGGTTCGAACCTACGAGTAGATAATGCCTATTTTTATATTTTGTTTTTCAACCGACAATGAAAATTATTGTTGTTTATTTTTCGATGTACTTATTGCCTTCAGTTATGTTTTATTTTAAAGTGAGTCCCATATACTACCCCAAAAACTATGAAAATGCGTACCTATTCTGAGAATTACTCTAAAGTTCATTCTTACTAGTACTGCCCTTACTAAGTTTAAATGAATGCATGGCGAATGGCAATGCAGCTCGGCGATATTTTTCATGTAGCCTAAGCAAATTAGAAAAAACTGTGGAAATAATTCGTGTAGTTTTGAAAATTGGTACAGGTATACCTTGTGGTGTCCAGATAAACATACTAAAAGTCCTCGAGGGTAGGGGGTGTGCTGAGAGTGTAGGGGTTGAAGGTACCTTTTTCCATATTTTTGCATATCTCCAATATCTGTACAAATAGCATTATAATTACTTCGGACAAAAGTTTTAACATAAAATTTACTACAAATTTGGTTATTTTTATTTTTACTCTACAATCAATACTTTAGGAGCTACAGGCTGTTAAAGTAAAATAAGAGATAAAAAATAGACGATTTAAGAAAACGTCGTTTTTTTTGTAATTGTTCATCATAAATAAAAATTTTAGTTTAGAGTATGCAAGCTAAGCGACCTGCTGATAAAATATAAAAAAAACAGGCCATGAGCATGTCGGGCCATGCTCAGTGTAGGGTTCCGTAGTTACCCGTCCGTCAAAATAAACTATTTGCAAAAACTCAAAAACAGCTATACCGATTAGCTTCCGTATATTTTTCCTTGAAAGTCTTTTACTAAGCTATGTTTTCACGATTTTTTTCAAATTTTTTGGACCCATGGTTCAAAAGTTAGGGGATCTAAAGGGTAAAACACAACTTTTTTCCTTTCAGGTCGATTATTTCCGAAAATATTAAGTTGATAAAAAAATGATTCTTGAAGACCCTTATTCGTTTTAAAAGACCTATCCAACGATACCCCACACTATAGGGTGGAAGCGAAAAAAAAACTTCATCCCCACTTTAATGTAGGGCAGCCACCATAAAAAAATATTTTTACTAGTTTTTATGATTAAATTTGACACAAATATATAAATCAGTTACGCTGACAAAGTCGTAAAATATAAACTAGAAAAAATATTTATTTAGGGTAGCTCCCCTACATTAAAGTGGGGATGATTTTTTTTTTCGCGTCAACCCTATAGTGTGGGGTGTCGTTGAATAGGTCTTTTAAAATGAATAAGGGTCTTTAAGGACTATTTTTTGATCAACTTAATATTTTCGGAAATAATCGATCTGAAAGAAATAATGTTGTGTTTTTCACTTTAGTTCCCCTAACATTTGAACCATGGGTCCAAAAAATATGAAAAAAATCGTGAAAGTAAAGCTTAGTAATGACTTTCAAGAAAAAATATAGCGAACCTAATCGGTCTAGCAGTTTTTGAGTTTTTGCAAATAGTCTATTTTGACGGACGGGTAACTACGGAACCCTACACTGAGCATGGCCCGACATGCTCTTGGCCGGTTTTTTTTATATTTTATCAGCAGGTTGCTTAGCTTGCTTATTCTAAACTAATTTTTTTATTTATGATGAACAATTACGAAAAAACAACGTTTTCTTAAACCGTCTATTTTTATCACTTATTTAACTTTAATAGCCTGTAGCTCCTAAAGTATTGATCGCAGAGTAAAAATAAACTAACCAAATTTGTAGGAAATTTAATGTTAAAACTTTTGTCCGAAGTAATTATAATGCTATTCGTACAGATATTCGAGATATGAGCAAAAATATGAAAAAAGGTACCTTCAACCCCCCTACACCCTCAGCACACCCCCTACCCTCGAGGACTTTTAGTATGTTTATCTGGGCACCACAAGGTATACCTGTACCAATTTTCAAAACTACACGAATTATTTCCGTAGATTGCCCAAATTCGGCTTAATTTGACGTGGCTAATGCGCATGCTCGCATTTCATTCGGTACGTTTGGTAAATCGGCAACGTGACGTAGATACAATGCATTCCAATGACATACATAATAATATGCAACCTATTTTGATAGGGGCACCAATTTGCAAGCTATGTGTAATCTTTGAGGGTGCGGCCACACATATCGGGATTCTGCGAATATTCGTGATGGCGTCTCTCGCTTTCCAAGAGAAATTTCAAGGGAAAAGACGCCACGAATATTCGCCGAATCCCGATATGTGTGGCCGCAACAATCGTATTCACAATAACATACTTACGTTTAGCAGGTCTCTGTGTTATTTGTTATTTAATTTGAAATTATTCGTGCTCTGTGCACGCCGCACATCACCACCATATAAAAGCGGCGCTGTGGTAGGGATGGAGCAGTTTCATATTAACTTGGATTTGAATATAGAAACAACAGCTTTACTAGCCAATGGCTAATGCATTTTCAACATCTACATAGTCTTTAACAGCATTTTTAATTTTCCCAGGAGGTACTCAGCGAACTGACGAGAGGCGCGGGCGGCACGCCGGAGGGAGCGCTCAACGCCATGCTGCAGTTCATCTTCCAGCAGAGCACGGCGGACACGCGCTGGCTGCGCCGGCGCATGGCCACCGAGCTCGCCGAGCTGCTCGCCAAGACCTCGTCGGGGAAGATCTTTGAGTCGCTCACGGTGAGTGTGGGAGGTGCTCAGGACATTTAGACGTCCATCAACAACATGCTACTTTTTGTGACGTTTAGCGAAGGACTTCCTTGGGTTAGGCTACATTTTATTAGTTTTAAATATTATTTTACACAGGCACCTTTTACTCTACTAAATACATTAAAATTAAAAGAAGCGTAATAGTGGGTAATAATAGGTTTGATTTATGTAGACATACATGTGTTATATGTTCACATGTACTTCGAGTCGATGTTGATGACTAGGTGTAGGTAATTTGTAACCATGACAGTTTATTTTAAGTCATAATAAGTTAATCCTTAATTTGCGGACATGCTTCCTCGCTGTATTACAATTTAAGTGGCAAAGTTTAACCCTACCATAATACACATTCTTCATTCTTTATTCAGCCAAACACTAAGTATAAGTAAATGTAAAATGTTCCCATTTTGATTGTTTTGAGAGTAAGTACTAGTAAACTACGTCCCCCTAGTGGAGACAAGTAAGGTGGAATACAAATCTCTTGTGTAAACACAACGTACGTTTACCGAGTGTGGGCGGGACGCGGCTTGACGTGTCGTTACCCTCGTCGTTAACTATATTTGTTCAACTCTGTGCTGACTAATCGATTCTTATTGAATGTTTTATTCGTATAAGTAACGAGGGGATAGGGAGACGTGGGTCAAACTCAAAACCATGTTATGGTATTTCCTGTGGACATACCCAAAAGTTACTTAAACTCCTTTTGTTTCTATAAGTCATCATCATCATCATCATCTCAGCCATAAGACGTCCACTGCTGAACATAGGCCTCCCCCTTGGACCTCCATTCGTACCGGTTGGAAGCGGCCCGCATCCAGCGTCCTCCGGCGACCTTAACAAGGTCGTCTGTCCATCTTGTGGGTGGACGTCCTACGCTGCGCTTGCTAGTCCGTGGTCTCCACTCGAGTACTTTTCGACCCCATCGGCCATCTTCTCTGCGTGCAATGTGGCCCGCCCATTGCCACTTCAGCTTGCTAATCCGGTGGGCTATGTCGGTGACTTTAGTTCGTCTACGGATCTCCTCATTTCTGATTCGATCACGCAGAGAAACTCCGAGCATAGCCCTCTCCATAGCTCGTTGAGCGACTTTGAGTTTTGAGATGAGGCCGATAGTGAAAGACCACGTTTCGGAGCCGAAAGTCATCACTGGTAACACACATTGATTAAAGACTTTCGTCTTGAGGCACTGAGGTATGTCGGACGAAAAGACATTACGTAGTTTCCCGAACGCTGCCCAACCGAGTTGGATTCGGCGGTTGACCTCTGTCTCCAAGTTGGACCTACCTAATTGGACTACTTGTCCTAGGTAGATGTACGAGTCAACAACTTCGAGTACCGAGTTCCCAACAGAGACTGGGATGGGCACAACATTGGCATTTGACATAAGTTTCGTCTTGTCCATGTTCATTTTCAAGCCCACCCGTTGTGAAACTCGGTTGAGGTCATCGAACATCATGCTGAGTTCCTCCATCGACTAAATAAATAAATAAATCATTACCTCTATTGGACACAGTTATAAGATATCAAGGTGTAGGTCGTGTAAACAAGGGGAAGTTGTTCATATATCTTTGCTTTCCTGGA
The DNA here is from genome assembly GCF_910591565.1 of Cydia splendana. Lineage (NCBI taxonomy): Eukaryota > Metazoa > Arthropoda > Insecta > Lepidoptera > Tortricidae > Cydia > Cydia splendana. The sequence goes on along the minus strand of NC_085987.1, from coordinate 7,197,570 downwards.
ATAATGTAGAACAAAAAAAAAGTGGCTCACCAAGACAGAGGTATCATGTCATCTAGCGTAGGTATCTGGCGTAAAACCCCCCGAATACATAAATAATTAACCAAGTTTCGTATCGTACTTATTTAGCGATAGACAAAACTTCGCGGTCGGCGCCATCAGCGCTAGTGTGAAAATAGTCATTGGAATAGTTTTCTTCTTGGCTTTCGGATCTGGTCCCGTAGACAACATGCCAATCGCTCACGCTCCGTAGCGAACGAAACGCAACTGTCCCTGTCACACTAATAAGGAAGAGTGATTGAGAGACACAAAGCGATTCGATGGGGAAGCGATTGTCACCTTGGCTAGTCCGCCTGCATTTAGCCAGTCATCTGGCGGACGTACTTACAGCCTCTATGCATCATAGGCGGAGTTAAAGCAAGCGAAAAACCTTCAACGCTGAGAATGCGAATTACCGAGACTGGTTTTGCAGCACGGTTTTTGTTTTGACTACTCACCTCTTTAAGTTCTATAAGTAATGTTAACGATTTGCCCGTAGCTCCGCTCCTTAGAAGTGGGCACCGAGTTCCCAAGCATCACGGCGTTGCGCGTGCTGAACGGGTCTCTTGAGGAGGATGGCGCACGTCTGCGCTCTCTCGACCTGGCCTGCAACCTGGCCTACGACGGCAACTTCAGGATTGACGTCGATGCTGTGATGCTGCTCGGGAAGATCGCCAACATCTCCATCACAGGTAGTTGGAGACTTTAAGTGAATTCACTTGACGCTGACGTTTTAGCAGTGCCTCTGCCATACGGCACAGACATAAGATCTGCACCTCAGTTGCGAGCAGCGAGTTACTATGCATGGAATAATACGACCCGATCTAATCTCTAGTTCCCACTCATAGCGACATAGGTACTGCTCACCGCTGATGCGGGTTATTCCCACTAGTTACCACCAAGTTCTTACCAGTGGTAACTACTGGGATTTTTTTTCGGTTTTTTCCCACCTTTTACCACTGGTAACTACTGGGAAAAAAAAATCCCAGTAGTTACCACTGGTAAAAGGTGGTTTTCTTTTTCCCAGTAGTAATATAGAGTGCTTTAATAAATACTTAAAAGTCGATTAGTGTTTCAGTAAACTGCCCTAAAAGTGATCAAAAATAAACAGTTTAACCGGTACAAGTGAAAAAACTAAATAATATAATCATTCATTTAGATTATTTTTCATAATAATATAATCAACCATTTAGATAAATATAATCATCCATTTAGATTATCAAGTGATTTTATTAGGTAAGTAATTAAACAGTTTATGCTTTAGTATTTTTGATAATTTTCAAGGCATTTTACTGAAATGAAACAAAGTTGTTCAGTATGACCTACAGTCCTACATATTCATTCCGTAATTATTGCAGGTGACTATAAAAAACAACCTGTATTTATACTGTTTTTATTAGTATTGAACTGTAACAAAATTTTGGTGGTAACTACTGGGGAACAAAATCCCACCTTTTACCAGTGGTAACTACTGGGAAAAAATATTCCCAGTAGTTACCAGTGGTAAAATGTGGGAAAAAATTCCCAGTAGTTACCACTGGTAAGAACTTGGTGGTAACTAGTGGGAATAACACGCTGATGCTAGTCACCGCCGCGTGATATCGTAGCCGGGCCGGTAGGGCGGTACTTTTGTTTTTTAGCAATATAGCGCGATCCGCTTTGCTCTGCTGCTCTGCCTCAGCGTCAAGCGAATCCATACTGAGCGTTTTTACGGCCACTACATTTTAAAATTTATAATCCAAATTGCCAATTTCCTTACAGTTGAGAGCCTAAGCGGAACCATTCGAGTAATGTTTCGCCGCAACCCGTACACCCACTGGGCGCTGGCGTTCGAGTCGCCACCCAAGCTTGAGCTCCGCGTCCGAGGCCGTTTCCAGGGGAGACAGCTCAAACCCAGACTGGCATCGCTGGTCGCTGCACATATCAGGCGGGCAGTGGCCCAGAGGCATACGTTGCCTAATTATAAGATACGGTATGTTATTTTCTCCTCATCTACAACGTTTGGTGACCCGAATACCCTGAACCCTGAACTTGTCAGAAATCTGTCTCTTTGTATTCAAAAATGACATTTAAGTGCCTGAAAACGGCTTTTAATACGTGCCAATATCCCGAAACCTTGTGGGTTTTGAATGACGAACGAACGAGCGAACGACCGACGACTTCATACGAACTAGAAATTTATTGATTTCACAATATTTTTTGTCCGTTAGTTACAAACCATTCTTCCCGAAGTCTGAGCCAGGCGGGGCGGAGGGCGAGGAAGGGCCGACGCCGCACGGCCGGCTGACCGTCCGGCTGGTTGAGGTCACCAGGCTGCAGTGGAGTGGAGGTGCGGGCACTGTCCGTGCCGCTTTAGCCGTCGACTCGCACGGTTGGGTAAGTCATCGCTATTTACATATAAGTTACGGGAAGTTCTTACTACTACTACTACCACTACTACTTTACTATTGCTATATATTAGCAATAGGCACACCCGATTCATTCATCTTAAATTCGTTTATCTCAAAAAATAATACACTATTGCTTCCTCACGAATCTTTCGATTAAGCTGTAAATTTCGATAATTAAACTTCGTATGCCTCTACAGGTATCCCTCCGGCGCGGAGTGCTGACGCTGGACGTGCTGCTACCGGCCATGACGGGCGCACTCGGCCTCGTGTGCTGCCAGGGCGTGGGCGCCGTGCTTGTGGACACCGTAGTGCCCATGTCACCCGCGTACCGGGCTGACCTGCGGCGGGACGACGTTGTACTAGCTGTCGACAATAAACCAGTCTGCAATGTGGCACAGGTTAGCGACGCTGTAGTCATGCTGGAAGTACTATCAGCGATGATCGTCGTGGTCGTGGCCGTGCTTGTGTGCCCATAACACCCGGATGCCGCACCAACCTCGACCTCGACGGCTTGATATTTATATAATTAGTGCTAAAATCTACTACTTTAAGCGCCACTTGCACTATCCCACTAACCTGGGGTTAACCGGTTAAACCGTTATCCCAATGTCAAATTGTACTGGTAACCAGGTTTAACCGGTTAATCCCGGGTTACTGAATGGTAGCCCTAAGCATCTTAGCGAATAACCCTGTTTGAATAAAAGTAGAACTTTTTACATAACAATAAAGCATAGGTACCTCAGTAGTACCTTACTTCATTTTTGCTGCGTGCACTTTGTGACCAAAACCGAAGCCATCTCATATGCCTAGTAGATTAATTAGACAGAATATCTAATCTAGGTGACATAACGTTGCCATTTGTTCGAGGTAGGCGTTGAAGTAGGTGAACATATATGTACGCTCTGTATTCCACTATTCAAGGGTATCTTGAACTAATACTTAATTATTAAATTAGCACTTACCTACAGGTATTTTAACATAGACCTTACTTAAATAATTAATTACTTTTTTGATCAATAACAGCTCGTACTCAGTTTGTCTTGGAAGTATTTTTCCGTGAACTACATGCTTAATTTGGATTATGAAAGTATGGTTTAAACTTTGAAGTGCGTTAGGTACGTAGGAGCTAGTATAACCAGTCTTTCATACACAAACATACACAAAGCTGGAAAAGCACGCTTCTTAACGTTAAAAATGCAATTTTTCTACCATGTTATGTTTTACTTAGCAACCCATCATTATGACAATTAAGTATTTTGCTTAGGTGGGCAAGCTCCTACGGCTGATCGAGCGGCGAGCGGTGACGATCCGGCTCCGGCGCGGCGGCACCACGCCGGCGGTGCGGCGCGAGGACTCGGCGGACGGGCGCCGCGCGCGCACCAACTTCAGCTTCCGGCGCGTCTCCGAGGTCATGGAGGGCGTGCGCCTGCAGGGCATGCGCGCGGCCGCCTCCAAGACCAGCTTGCACTCGGTACTAACTAAATAAAAGATACAGCACAGCGCGTAGGTTATTGGAGTAATCAACTACGAAATCTTCTGTGAACCGCCGCAACCATACAATAAGGAGTAACTCATAGCGACATGGCGAGTTGGAATATATGAGTGCACTTACGACTGTTCCATTAGTCCATAACGACTGTTAAAACATTAGCTTACAGGCAGGTTTGTGACCCATTCTCAAAAATATAAGATTTTATTTTTACAAAATTATTTTTGCCAAGTAGGTACATAATAAAGCAAAGTTAATAAAAAAATTATGAAGTATTTTTGTCATCAGGAAGATACAACAAAAGCGCCGGAAGCTGCTGAGACGGAGGCTAAAAAGGAGCCCGTGCGTCAACTGTCAAAGTCCGACACCCCCTCGCCTTCCAACTTCGGCCTGCGCAAGCGACGGTGCTCCGTGGAGAACAAGTCTTCCGACAGCTCGGCCGGCTCCACCCCTCCCGCCTCCGGCGCCAGCACCCCCCTCAAGCAGTCCACCAAGCCCAAACACGAGATACCCATCATACGAACCGACTCCTCCGAGTGCAGGCCGGAGAAAACCGAGGGCGAAGAAGAAGACCAGATCTTCGAAACTGGAGGCCCCCGCCTCACGGAACACGTCGAGATATGCCAAATGTTCTGGACTAAGAGCGTGCCTCTCAAACCTATCATACCGTTCGACGAAGAGACGGAGTTCAAGTTAAACGAGAACCACAAGTATCTCAATATAAACGTTTGGGCGACCATGGCGGGAGAAAAGGACGAGGTTCTGCTGGGTTATTTGAATATTCCTTTAGCAGCGCTATTGTCAGAGTGTCAGGACTCTACTGTTCCGCATCATATGAAGCGGTACCAGTTTCTTCCGCCTGACGTCGATATAAAGTTTAGGTAAGAGTACGCTCATATTAAACAACACTATAAAGATTCATACTGGTGGTTGAGTTACACAACGGAGGCCGCAATAATATCTGACACGATCTTATTTGTAGAGCCATAAGAGCGTGTCACATATTTTTGCGGCCGCCAAAGACTAACATATTAGGTATTGCAGGTGACTGTAAAAACGCAAAAGAAAAATATCTAGTTATCTACTTGATAAATGCGACGACGTTTGTTTTTTTTTAAACTAGACCTTCAAAACCGATCAAAAATGTAGAGTGATTGTTCAAATTAATAATACGTGAAGATGTTTGCCTTGTTTGCAGATATACTTAAACCCCTTTCAGAGTAGCGCGAATACTTCCGCGTAGGTAAGGTCAGCCAAGAAAGTGGTCTACCACTTTTCAACTCTATCAATCAGATGATAGAGTCGAAAAGTGGTAGACCACTTTCTTGGCTGACCGTACCATAAATAACATGATCTCGTTTCGTTACCTGGCTAAGTGACATATGCGACATTTAAAACCGTAATTTACCATAAGCATTATTTAAATCAGGCTGTATACCTAATACTCAGTTAACACAATTGTATCCACCAGCAAAAGCCACAAGTTGTCATCTCACGCCGGCTTCGAGCCGTGCCTGTGCTTCGGCGACGCGCTGGTCTGGTGGGAGTGGGAAGGCGCGGGCAGCATGCGCCACGCACCGCGCGCGCCGCCTCGCGACGTGCCGCGACCGCCCAGGCCTGTGCGTGCGGCGCACGACTTTGTGCGCACGCACTTCCATCGCTCGACGCAGTGCGATTTCTGCAATAAAAAGGTGTGAGACAAACGTTAGGTATAACAACCGTCAGAAAAAAAACACGACTTGTTCGGAAATGTCTAAATCTTGAGTAGAAAGTAGGGCTTAGTTGTACACCTAAACTAAACCACAATTTGTACTAGATTGTACACCACTTTTACTTTCCACTTACTGTTTGGTTGATTCAACCAATCTCAGCGCATCAAGTTCATTAGGTTATTTATGGTAGTGCTTTTTATCTTTTTAAAATAAGAAAGGCGATTTATAGGTCCATAAACTCATCGTGTAAGGTGTTTTTAAGAGTTAATGAAAATCGTCTATACTTACCTAGCTATATTTATTAATTAAAAAAATACAAATAGGCGATGTAACGATGATGGTTGATTTTTTGTAATTTGTTGAGTCTATACTATGATGAGATTAGTTGATGACTTTGATGAGTAAAAATTGTGTTAATAAAATAACCGAAATATAAAAGTGAGCCTCTTCAAAAATATATACTGTACTAGTTATACAATTACCTACTTAGGGTAGAATTATTTATAGAATCATTATTGATAACTACCTAAGCCTTTGCCCTACCAAAGGGCACTCCAAAGTTGTACGAGTATTATGTATATCCTACCCCGTAACATCTTACAAAAGTTTAACCTTCGCCTACACTCAAGGCTCAAACAAGCTTTAAGTGTTAAATTTTCACGGTACTCAAATTTTAATAATATAATCAAAAATTGAGAGCAAAAAAATCGCAGGTACTGGTCCTTAGAAGTCGAACCAGATGATGAATTTTCACCTTTTGCAGATATGGCTCAAAGACGCAATGCAATGCCGCAACTGCGGTCTGTGCTGCCACAAGAAGTGTGTCACCAAGTGCCAGGAGTCTTCGCCGTGCGTTCCGAAGCAAGGGCATGGTGAGTTCACAGATGTAGTATGACAATTAAAGATTATCGAAGTTTGCTAAAGGGAGTGCGAGAGAGGCAGACTACAAATAAAAAAGGTGATCACTTATAAGCTTCATAGCGGCCGCTAGCGGCCCTTTGAATGTAACAAAACGTGAGATTAGCTAACATGTTCTTTATACTTATATATATATGCCGGATTGTGGATCCACGCTAGTAGGTAGCTATTGAACTCTGAACGGGTGCGCGTTTCAGCGTACGAGAGGTAAAGTCAATGAACCACAATTATTATTAATACTGGAAAAATCGTCCCAAAAACAGGAAACATAACTAATCTCAAGAATGAGATGAGTCGCTCAAATTTACCGTCGATCACTGTCAACGCTCTTCCGACGAATTTACCAAAAATCGCGATGACACAATTTCTTTGTTATTCACTTGGCAAAAATACATGTTCCACAAGCGAGGCGACAAAAATGCATTTCGAACAATAATTTTCCAAAACTGACAGAAAAACTTTTGGTTTACTTGAAAGTCGATCTTAATCTAAAGTGATTAAGACTATTTCTTCCATGATGCTTCTGGGTATAATGTGAGTATGTGAAGGTTATGCGTAGATTTCCTGAAAATACGATTTATCATGCTCCCGCCTGGCGTGTGTAACCTCTGAATGAGGTCATGAATAAGCTCGGTTCCTGATAGGTTTAACCACGTTACAAAGTTATCTATTTCAAACAGACTTGTGTAGTCTATTTTGGTACTTTATTATCCCAGACCTTTATAATAAACAGAAACAATCTCTCAACTATACGATCTCTTACGATCTCTCAACTATATATGTAGTACAAAAACTGTGTTGGAGTATTATTGGTTCTAATTTCTTTTTTAGGGTAAATTCAACGGTATGTTTGGGATAAGTGCGAATCTGGGATCGCTGCGGATTGTTGAAAAATAGTTCGCACTTATCCCTTACAATTACATTCAAATAAAAACTTTCGTAACGTTGCCACGAGCAGCAGTGTGCATCTTCTTTCAAGATTCAGTGTCTGCCTAGCTGCCTACTGGAACAATGACACCTGTCTGTAGTACCATTTTATGGGCGACGATGAAATTATAACACTTTCATCAATGTCGTTAACTGCAGCAGAAATATCATTTTATTTTCACCTAAGTACGGTAATTTACGAGCATAAAATATTTTATGTTTAAATGAACGGCCGTAGGTACACAAATGCGGAGTGCGGACACTCACCCCACCCTCTAAAGTATATGTACTTTCTTGTTACCTAGGTATAATAAACTTTACCAAAAGATACAGCAGATATTTTAAAGCAACAAGGTGCTTGGTACATGTTTAGTTCCGAGTATGACCTAAAGAATTTCATCGGAATATCTTGTTTGAAATCGGGCCACCCGCCAAATATACCTAACGATGTAAACGGTAAAACGGACGAAGAACTTCGGATTTTTTTCTAGATTACTTATTAAAATTTATATAAGCATTTGTGTTATACAATATATTTTAACAAACTTTTAGGTGATATTGTTGATGTATTAGGGTTTTAGGTGATGAATTAGGGTAACGAAGGTATATAAAATATAGTCGTTACCCTTATTCATATCGGGTGGTTACTTTTACTATATACTTACTAAATGCCAGAATGCAATTTTTGATAAAAACAATATTTTTACGCAGCGATTACACCTTTCAGAAATACCTAAAGATTATCTTTTATCAAACTTCGTAGCATATCATATTTTTTAAATCTTTTATGCAACATTAAACGAATAGTTTTCACTCGGTAGCAAGGTTTGTTTAACTCTCTCACCTAAAAACACTCGCAATGCTCAAGATTCCACTTTTCTGAGCACTCGCTACGCTCGTGGTTTAATTTTGGTTAAATTTTGCTTGTTTGCCTATTTAATACAGTAACTTTGTCGAATATTGTAACCTGGCTCTTTTGCGTCAAATCCGGTACTTCTGCAGACTTATTTATGATGTTGGCCCAATGAATAATACAATTTTGTGACTTCGGGCGCCGAATGCAACTTTGACAAATATCGAGAAACCCGCAAAAATTTCGGTTTAGGCTTAGGGCTTTAGGGTAGGCACGGTACGATCTCAAGCTACCTGGCCAAATCAGCTTTGTTTGACCGTAGGAACAATCGTGATAAGCTACATCGCCTGAGACAAAAGTATATACTCACTTACCCTACGAATACAATTTCAAAAAAATATATATTTTGAAAGGTTTTATTTCGGAAACTACTAAATGTACAGAGACAATTCTAGTCTCGTATTGTAGCAAATTTAGTCCACTTTAAAAACGTCCTGAGAAGGCACTATCAAAAACTAGTCCTTTAGGGTTATAATCGCCCAAATTTAAAAGAAAACCGAAATTTTCGCGGGTTTTTCTATATTTGACAAAGTTGCGTTCGGCGCTCGAAGTCACAAACTTGTATTATTCATTGGGCCAACATCATAAACACGTCTGCAAAAAATCAGAACTACCGGATTTAACGCAAACGCGAAATGTATAAAATTACTGTATTAATTAGCACAAGCGGTTCAACAACAACTGTGCCTGTAAAACAAATAACTATGTACCGTACCTACATAATTCGCTATTATTAAAATAAATAGTTTATTTCCTGCTCGTAGAAAATTCACTATTTCCTGCTAACTAAAACCACACACTCGAAACGTATTGCGTTGTTGGAGATTTATTACATTTTGAGTACAACGCAATCTATTCTCAAGTGCATAATAATAAAGAACGCATTACATTTTATAATGACGGCGAACGCTCCTACGAAATATGGACACGTGAAAGGCGCAGATTAGTACAGCGCGGTCGGTGGAAATAATACCTACTGCCGCAACAGCGCAAGTTCACTGCTGCGTGAAGTCGTAATATCCCTAGGTGTATAATATTTAAAACTTTCGCGTTTTGAACACATATTAACTCACATTTATAGACGGGTCTAACGCGAAATTTATTCAATTACCTTTATTTACCGACGTTTCGACACAGGTTTCACTGGTCGTGGTCGCGCGGCTAACTGATGACTGAATAAGAATAAGTGTAAGATAAGAGTTAGGTATTTGTTTTACAAGGGGGCAAAGTTGTTGTTTAACCGCTCGTGCTATTGATAGCAAGCGAATGATTCTAAAATTGAATCACGGGCGTAATAAGTGGTTCGAAAAGTGGAATCTTGAGTGATGCGAGGGTTTCAAGACACGAGGGTTAAATAAATTTTGACACCGAGTGAAACACAAAAAATTTCACCACACCAACGCGAGGAAAATACTAACTGTAAAATATCAAACAAAATCATACCAAAACAAATCCAAATGAACGTTATTATTATTAATTATTTATTAATCAAAATCATCTATTAAAAGCCAATTCAACCAGCCAACATAAAGAAACAACTCAAAATTGGCATCGGATTACTTTGCCACGCATGATTGTGGGTATACAATGCAACTTTCTCATCAGTTTTTGAGCAAACAAAAGAGCCTTTATGAGCTGGTGTGGTGAAAAAAGATTTTGTGGGTAGTGAAACAACTAGCTATATTATACACGTATCGTGTGTAATGTTAATGTGTAGGTAAATCACATAGGTGCTTGCGTTTAATCTCCGAAATGTCACCGCTGACTCTTTCAACGCTGTCACCAGATATTGCGTGAAAATTGCGAATGTGATTCGACGCGCGGAAGCTAGTCATACGTTCCAGTTTACAATTTTTACGAGGTGATAATACTTTTGCTAGCTAATGTGATTTACGATCCACTATAACTATATGTGTTGGGAGAATTTCCTGAAATCCATATTTATTTTAGGAGAATTGTCTATTTATTTAGGGCATACAGGTTTTGCAAGTTCTGATAGACAGATTACCAAAACTATATTGACACTGCCTCATTTTGTCTAGATTCATTGACAGGCGGAACGATGGCGCCGCCGGAGCTCGTCATGACGGAACCGGATTCCAACGTGGACCTGGACTCTGATGACGAACCGGAGAGAAAAGACTCGCTCGACGTTCATGAAGAAGGTCAGTAGCCACAAGTAGTAGAACGCTGAGGGCACATCTTCCATGCAGTTGTTCCAAAAACCTGCTAGCTGAGGAATATAGGCATAACACCAAATTTTTGGACGGTCCCATTCCAAAACAAGAGTGCCAATTAAATAGGAGCCGTATTCAAACATGCGACTTAAACGAGTTACATGATCACTTCGTCGTGCACTCGGCATACAATTAATTGTAAATGCAACGTGTAGTTCCAACCTACCGCAAGCTTTGAAAATGGAAATTCGTGTATCATCAATTCTGTCACTCTACAAATTTTCTAGGTGCGTGGAAGCTTAGTTACTGTAACAAAGAGCCTGATAAACAACCCTCCCATTCGACAGCCTTTTGGTTTTATGGAAGAGGTGCCCTTAAAGTGAGCATATGGTAGGTTTGACTCTCATTCACAATAAGAATGCGATTTATTTTTAATTTGTTTTGTGCACAGACGAATTATTCGAATGCTGACGAACGGGACACATATTATAACAGATCCGGACTCTTCCAACACTTACGAACACACATACAGGTTTCTATACATATTATGTGTCCGACGTGTTTGTGAGCGGCGTCCTATTCCGAAACCCCTTTGTTCGTGCCGTTTGATTTGTCGTGTGACTGCTACCTAACACCTTTTAGTACACGAGTACCCTACCTTATCTATTGTGGAGTGTCCTTACAATACCAGTGTTATAATATCGCTGTTAAAATAAAATACAATGGTTACTTCATGTATTGGTATTCACATTTAGTGCGATATGTTTGTGGTGTATAGAGCATTTGTCTTTAGGGAATTGGCAGAATGTCACACCCTCATACCACACGTTTGCTTCGCGCCTCGCATTCAATGACTGACGAAAGTGTTACAACTCAAATCTGTGTCCCTCTTGCTCAAATATGCAATTGATAGAGGGCCAGATAACAAATGTTTTGATTTATGATTTTCGGGTTTGGCTATGGTATATATCGCGCTAATTGTAACTTCCAAAACCTACGTGAGTTAACAGCTGCATTTTCATTTCATATCAGTATGACTCACGATTTTTGATATATTCAGTGTTCCATTTGTTTTTTCAGTACCTGTTATACTAATTCCACTCCCAGTGACCATATTATAATGATATACAACTTTATTCTTGTGTGTATTGACTTGAGAAATCCTTGCATTTTACCGTCCCAAATTAACGCTCTGGTTAACATTGTTTCCAAGGATTGCAATTCTTATTTATGTGCATACAGTCATTTCATAAACTATACACATCTCTGACTATTTAATAATTAGCCTACATTTCTCTTACTCACTTATTGAAAATCTACTAATTAACTGTTATATAACATGCGAAACTCATATTTTGATTTGTATCAAGTTATGCAAGTCATTAAGTTCAAACGTTCATTGATTTCAATTGAAATGTTTATTTTCACCACACCAGCTCGGAAAGGCTTACTCTGCACTTCAAAAACGAATAGCAAAGTTGCACTTTGCTATCAGTAATTCACATGTGAGGCAAAGTAATCAAATGTAAATTTTGAGTTGTTTCCTTATGTTTGCTGGTAGAATTAACTTTTAAATGATGATTTTGGATGATAAATATTTAATAACATTCATTTGAATTTGATTTGGTTTGATTTTGTTTGATATTTTACATTTAATATTTGCTTCGGGTTGGTGTGGTGAAAATTTTTGTGTTTCACTCGGGGGCAAATTTTGTTTAACCCTCGTGCTTTGAAACCCTCGCAACGCTCAAGGTTCCATTTTTCGAACCACTCGCTACGCTCGTGGTTCAATTTTGGAATCTTTCGCTTGCTCGGGTATCAATATTAGCACGAGCAGTTAAACAACAACTTTGCCCCCTTGTAAAACAAATAACTATTGTTTACTTTTTGTTTATGTATTAAGATTGTAGGTATTACGTGGTGAAATATTTATGTATTTGTTTACTTTTTGTTTATGTGTCAAGATTGTAGGTATTACGTGGTGAAATACTTATTTGTTTACTTTTTGTTTATGTGTCAAGATTGTAGGTATTACGTGGTGAAATATTTATTTGTTTACTTTTTGTTTATGTGTCAAGATTGTAGGTATTACGTGGTGAAATATTTATTTGTTTACTTTTTGTTTATGTGTCAAGATTGTAGGTATTACGTGGTGAAATATTTATTTGTTTACTTTTTGTTTATGTGTCAAGATTGTAGGTATTACGTGGTGAAATATTTATTTGTTTACTTTTTCTTTATGTGTCAAGATTGTAGGCTTGATTCTATTTTAAACTACCTACATATGTATTAATCATTTAGGTTAATATTCAAATAGGTATATTCAACCAACAAATGGCTACAACTTATCGATGAAAGATCTAATGATACCTTGAAATCTGGCTTAAGAGGGATTCTCCATTGATTGAGAGGCCCGACTAGCTTAGCTCCACTGCAACTAATTAGCAACAGAGAGCCACGTAGACGTTAGGACCCTGTCACACTAAGTGATCTAGCTGGGGCCTATACCACGAAACTTTACAAGTGTACAATTCGACAATATTGTTAAATTGTAAACAAAAATATGTATCACAATAATTTTACACATGTCACATGTACAAGTCTACAATTTACAAATATTTTGCATTTGAGGACCCGTAACTCAAAACATAGAGGGTATGTCAAGATAGCATCATCATATATATAAAATTGAAAAACCAGAACGGGATAAAAAACGAGGGAAGAAGCGAGATGGCGCCTTACAAATTTCTAAAAAAGTTTTTGACACGTTTCTCGAATACGACGCATGTATGATAAGAAAAACCTGTTCAAATCTATTATCTACATATGGGAATAGAACTAGAGCATAAAAACTATCGCTTTCGATGCGTATTTAATTCACAATAAGGAAAAGAAATTTTCATAACAATCTTCATTTTACGACATCGGCCATTTCTCGGCAACTCTCGGTTGCTTTCGTTTGGCGGTGCTACAGATTCGACCAAATAATCCGTAAGTTAAAGTAAACTAAATTATGTTTGTCATGTTGGTATACAGGTATTTCTGAGTTTTTTTACACGAAGTAAAATAAAAAGTGCTGTCAACCTCAACCTTAGTCTATAGAGCCCATACGAGTGATTTATGTCATATATGACTTATCATGCTTATCAATCAAAGTAATTACTATATTATTATTATCAATTTGTATTTTGTTGTTTTAAATTTATTTTTGAGTTATATTATTCAGATTGACTTTCACGGCTTCGGCAAACATTGCCATTCGTCCGGGGAAAGGGGTAAGAATGCTGAGATGGGCCAAAAATACAAAGTTGATAGTAAGTTATGTAGGTAGATTAAAGTGCATGTTCAGATATTATTGAGCGACCTGATAAAAATAAGCAAATGTACAGTCAGCAGTCAGCCAAATATCGTAATATAATTTTGTTGCCATAGAAATAAGGATGTGGTCCGATATAGTGGCGAAATATTGAGAGACAAAAGCGGCTAAATTCAGTGGTGGCTCGGACACTTAGAGAGAATGGGAGAGGATCGTGCCGTAAAGAGAGCGCAGGTACTTGGGACAACAAAATGGGAGACGCCCGAGTGGACGTCCTAGGTACCGCTGAAACGACGTAGTTGCTCAAGACCTGCTCAACCTCGGCCATGGCGACTGGCGAGAGCTATCGCAAGACCGAGAGGACTAGACTACCTATGTTTGTATGAAAAGGCGATTTAAGGGCGGTGGTCGTCCATATTCGTCTTAATGCGAAAATTAATCTAATGAACGTTTTTGCAACTAGGCTTGAACAAGTAATAATTTTATCTTGAAACAAGTTTTAAATAAATACGTTTAGATGAAAAAATACAATCTTGCCTTTTATCAAATCACATAATTTTTTGACAAATTTGCGAATTGAGTTAACCAAATAACGGCTACAAATAAGAAATCCCTATCACAGTTTTAAACCATGGCAGGGTTGAATACATAATAATGTCGGTATTTAACTAAACATAAGACGAACTCTTTATTTCGGTGCCCTATTGATATTCCGAAAAAAAATACGCCGATTTTTGTTTCGCCGACAACGATTCGCAGACGGGTTGTTTGGCAGAGTAACGATTCGCCGAATCTCGTTACGCATAATAGTCGTTTGCGAGAGTAGTCAATAAGCAGAACATTGATACGCATATTTACTATTCGTAGAATAATCATTTAGTAACTGTCATAATTACCCGAGAAACCATTGGTCGAAACACAATAGATCGAATGTTCATTTGGCATTAATATTGAATGTTCGTTTTTTTATTTAGCATTAGAAAAAAGGTAAACAATCTAGACGTGTCTTTTACTCTTTTTAAAAATAAGTCATGGCAAACATGTAACATTCACGAATCTAATACGATCATTTATATTCTTCTGCTTTCATAAGTAATACTTAGTTACTGATTTTTAAAAAGCGTTTTTCAATTAAAAGACATGTCAACGTCGCTTACCTTCTCTCTAATGCTAAAAATAATTATAAAATAAGGTGAGATTTCAATTATTGATGAAGTGCACCTGATGATGATGATTGTTCATGATAATGATGATGATTTTTTTAAAGTAGTATGTTTAGCGATTACTCCAGCACCCATGGTCCGATTTGAGTTATTCTTTTTTTGTTTGAAAAAAGTTTACCTGCGAGGTATTCCCATAATAATTTTGGTTCTGATCTGATGTTGTAATCCATGAGGAATTGACGGAACCCCTAAATTTTTAAAGGCATTATTATGATTTCGGTATTTTCTAAAGTAACTCAAGCATTTCCTCCTGAAATCCACCAATTTCATGAAGTGCAACTGTAGCCTTACCACGAGTTTGACACTACATATTCGCTAACTTCTTCGTAACTTTATATACATATACTTAACGCATTTACTTAAAAAATGATAATATTTTATTTCATTCTTTTGTTTCGAAAATAACGACTTATATGTAAAATGTGAAACGTTTTTCGACTAAACATTGCTTAAACGAAACGATTACTCTGCCAAATGGAAATCGTCCAATAATAGTTCTGCGAATTTACACAGAAGCAAACTGAACGGTATGTGAACCAAGAGTCTACGTAACGTTAGTTGACCAGTACGGTTACCATCAGTTTGTCAGTGACATAAACGCCGTCGAGAACGTAATTTACTTTCTATACATCTCGCTCGCACTCGCATATTAGTGCAAACGGGACGTATAGAAAGTAAATTACGTTCTCGACGGCGTTTATGTCACTGACAAACTGATGGTAACCGTACAGAAGTTACATTGACAAATAAATGACTCTGCGAAACGATGTTCGGCGAATCGTTGTCGGCGAATCGATGATCTGCTAAAAGTTTATCGGAGAATCATTAGGTACCCCTTTATTTCATTTACGCGAGCGGAGCTGCGGGCCCGTCTAGTACCTACATAACCGTGACCAATGTAAAATTGTATTTATTACAATTTAGTTTTTTGACAGATATGTAATAATATAGTGACATACGTAGAATTGTATTTATTACAATTTGACAAATATGTAAGTATTAATATTCCTCACTTGGTTTATGTTGAGGGTATTTCAATTAAGTATATCGTTAAATAAATACCTTATGAGCATAAATATCTTTTTGCATTGTTATTAAAATTGGTTGAAAATGTAAATGCAAGACAAACATACAATTTTAAATTTAAATTTGGAACGCAAGGAAATATTTATCGGGAAGTTTAGTAGTAAATTGACTCACGATGATAAAATAAAGAATTGGAAAGAAATAGCAAGACAATTGAAAAGTTTAGATATATTGGATAAGGATTGGAAGTATTATTTATTACTTGGTCGACTCGGCCAGTCAAATTGACACCGATTGATGTATCTATTGTTGATCATTCGATTAGTTTAGTACCTTTTGCTCATCATCTTTTGCCACATAAGTATACAAGTTATTGAGCCTTACTCTCGATATTGTAAAATAATAATACACGACTCGAACTTAAGACTATGGAAAGCTCTTTATAACAATTCTGACCGAGATAGGGTAAGACCTCCAGTGAATGAACACTTAAGCAATTATCCAAGTTTGAAAAATCATTTCTCAGCATTCATTAATAATTGGAATAATTAACTGCAATTTAATCAATCCTCATTTAATAAATAAGAAAGTAATTTCTGCGATTTTTTATTCCTTTCATAGTTTTTGAGTTATAGCAGTATTTATCAAAAAGTACCCAAAAACCTAATAAATGAACATAAAAACTAGTGAATGAACACCGCAAAACCCAGTGAATGAACATTATTTACATCATTTTAATCAGCATAAAAAAAACATTTTAACACAAAAACCGTTTTAGCTCTATTTAAGTAGGTAGGTACCTATAGCGAAAGCGTTCATATCTTTTTATCCGTCCATATTGATTTCAATTTAATAAAATGATGGTTATTCACCAATAACACAGAAACCTGTTACATATTAATAAGAAAAAGACAATCAATTTTTAAAACAAGAAATTACGTGCATATTTTGATGAAAATAGGTCAGGCTTAGCAAATAATGCTTAAAATAATAAACTTTTCATTGCGTTGTTCGTAGTTACATTGTTCATACATAGAATTAGTAGAAATCTAATAAATGAACAAGCCAAATTTTGTATTGTTCATAGATAGGCATGAAAAATCTAGTAAATGGACTATAGAAATTTGGTTTGTTCCAATACTGGCTGAATGAATCAGAATCGTTTTCTATGCAGAATCACAAAAAACAAGCTCAATATCATTTCGTTTACATATAAATTTAGAAAAAAATGTAAATCTAGACTACACCAGTAAATGAACACACCGTTCATTTACTGGTTTCAGAACATTTGATAAGCCAGTAATGGAACTATAAAAAAATAAAGACTTAAAAGCATAGGTAATACGCAGACAAAGTGTACATTTATAGAAGGTTTAACTCTTAATCTAACCAAATAACTCAACTTTGTACAGGTAAACATTAAATAATCACTTCATATGTTGCTCCAAACGTACAATGTTCTTACCTGGTATCTAATTTTTCCCTACAAAACTTCAAAACCAGAAACCTGTAAACTTCAAATGGCAGTCACATTCAAACTGATCGAAAATAAATTTATCACGGGTTGCAATTGCATAGAAAATAGAGTTGTTAATAAGAAAAAAAATACGAAAAGTGGTGGAAATTGCTGTATTTCTTATTTTAGACAAAAAAACGTGATTTTGTTCATTCACTGGGGGGTGATCATTCACTGGAGGGTTTACCCTAGTTTATTTAATCTGGCTTAGAGTGCATGCAGTTGACGCAGAACTAACAATGCCTTTGCGGGTTTCATTATGTCCATGTGCCGTAACAAAGCTATGTGAACAGACTGTACAGTCAACTTTGAATTAAAGCAGAGGGAATTGTCAGCAGATAAGTACTTACTCTACTCAGGAACACAAATTAAATCCTCAAATGTTCTACTTTTTAGTTCTTTGAGATGTTGAATTCTAAGTCTTACCACATAGTAGCTCACATTTCTACATAAGTACTCCAAAATTATATTGTAGGGTTAATAAAATCTAGGGACGATGTATCCTTTATATCGTTCATCCCGGTTGTATCCGCAGCTGTTGTCTTCTGCGATCGTCCGCTGGGTATGGTATTTATAAAATACAGCATAATTAACAACATGCGATATAAAAATAATCTTGCTGCCTAAATGTTGGCTTGAATAATATTTTTATCATTTTTAGGGTTTCGTAGTCACCTAGAAACCCTTATAGTTTCGCCACGTCTGTCTGTCTGTCTGTCTGTTTGTCCGAGGCTTTGCTCCGTGATCGTTAGTGCTAGAAAGCTGCAATTTGGCATGGGTACATAAATCATGCATTGCGACAGAACGGTAAAATAAAAAGTTAAAACAAAAGTTTTTAGGGTAGGTACCTCCCATATAAAAAGTATTTTTTGAAATATTTTTTTTGCTTTGTCCCAATAGTGTGGGGTATGGTTGGATAGGTCTTTCAAAACGAATAAGGGTCTCCTAAAACCATTTTTGATACAGTTAATATTTTCGGAAATATGCGCTCCGAAAGAAAAAAATATGTGTCCTCCCCCCTCTAACTTTTGAACCACGGGTCCAAAAAATATGAAATAAATCATGAAACAAGAGCTTAATAAATACTTTCAATAAAAACTCAAGCGAACATGATCGGTCTAGTAGTTATTGAGTTGCAAAAAATCTTCTTTTCCGAGTAAAAAAACGTAAGTACAAAGCGCTGCAGCTCCCTTATGATACTTACTAATAGCCCCCGTTTGGCCTCTATTTTGACAGAATAGTAACTACGAAACCCTTCACTGAGCATGGCCCGACATGCTCTTGGCAGATTATTTTTTATCAATCTGTTGGATATTCAAATATTTGCGGTTTAACTTTATATTAGGTTTACACGTACGTATACTCGTACACAATACACCCAATAATCTTAACATAGGTACACGGTGCTTTACGTTATATAGGCCTCGATATTGAACCTAAATGTTTGTAGCAGGAGTTATCACCGGTGCATTTCTGTAGGTGGCGGGGCCATGAGTGCGCTGGTAGCAGGGCTCCGCCGCGCGGGCTCGGCGCACTCGCTCTCCGCGCCGAAGCCCTCTGCCTCGTCGCGCTCCCTGCCGCCCTCGCCCAGCCACACTCCCAGGTGACAACGCTTAATGATGGGCTCATGTTAATTTAGATTAGGGGTCAATTGCACCAAATATTTGAAAAGAGTTTGACAGTTATTCATGGGATGATGAACTGTCGCAGGCATATTTGACAGAATAAAATTAGTTTTCAATACAGATAGCTTAGCGCAGTAGATTAAAGAAAAGTAGCTGTTAGTTTTTAGTGTGGGTAGAATACCTACCCACGTAGCAATCGCCAATTATAATTGTTATTACATTACATTATGTCGATATTTATAGCCAACTCATAACATTAAATTATTCAACAAATACTTATTTTTTGTCGTCGATAAACCATAGAAAGTTGGACGGCAGATAGTGAAGAAATCTTTACATTATACCGATTACATTTCTCTTAGTAAAAATGTCTTCTAGCCTTCGTCCTGCCCAAGCATTTAAAAAGATCTTCCGGTTTCTGCCCAATGTACTCAATTAAGGACACTTATGTTACGTTTGTAGAATTCCTGGACAGGAACCGTGAAAATATAAATGTCCTTAATTGAGCAAGTACTTAATGTTTGTGTAATGTTATGTCCAATTAACGCTACGAAATTAAGTCAATCTGAAGTTTTCCGATCAGCCTGTATTATTCAATATGTAGAAACAAGCAGGCAGTTTATTTATTGCTCAACAAAGTTCTGCCTTCCGCGAAACTAGAACAGGAACTTGCTAAAGTCGAGTTCTGAACTGGGCCAGATCCAAACAAAAGAATGTGCGCGTAGGTATTGATAATAACGCAGTCTCTGGTCTGGACTAGTCTGGAGACAAATGGCGTAGGTGTAAGGCACAAAAGGGTAGTGTCCCAGTGAGTCAAATCAACTACCAGACCTGCTTTTTATAAAAGATTTATCTAATTTCATTATGATTTTTAAATAAATAAATTTTGTTCAAGATATTAACTTTGGTACTGACTAATTTTGTCTCTCCTTCGTGGTCGTAAGGTTCCGAAATTGTGTTAAGTAGTAGTTGCCGACAATTTAGGGAAAACTTATTTTGGGTGGGCATATTTAGGGCATTGTATAACCAGATTTAGTAACTTGATTCCTGTAAGAGGGTTGATTTTTCGCCAGGAGCATGAGCAAACTCTAAGCTAATCCAATATGAAACCCATTTTGTTTTTAACAACATGAGAAATTACAATTATTGTGTTAGTATTGCTTGTCGTTATCTTTCTTTGATTTAGCCGGCATTTTACGTAGGTATCTACAAACCTACATATTAGTAAATGCGATGGATATTTTTTTTTTTTCATCTCGTGCATTTTTAGAGTTTTGATATCCAGTTGTACATATACCACAATCTCTAAATTAGCTGTTTCAGCAATGCGGGATAGCTTAGTTCTAATATTTTTTGTTGTATATGTGACGCTTGACTACAAGGATTGATGCTTAACATAATATAATGCAGCCTGTTTTGTTTAATTATCCTCATTTTTCATGTGCCGCTACAATGCACAATAAGAATGTTTAAAACTACAAATAAACCTGTCTGCTAATTGTAATGCATATTGTACATTTTCACGCTTTTCATTTCTCTCATACAGCCATTTACACCCGTAGCGGTGTAAGTTCCAGAGTTCAGAATTTCACGCTTTCCCAACTTGATTCCTTTATAATGCGATTTCCTTGATATGCCCATAACATAACACATATTTAAGATTTTTTTTTTTGGGAACCGGAAGAGGATACCGCCATTTAACGATATTCTAATGGGAGTTTAGCATATCACGCTTTTCGCAGCTTAATGTTTCATCCAACCATGACATGCAAGAAGCAATTATTCGGAAGCGACGGGAGATCTGTTTGCAGTCGCAATGGCACAACATGTTGTAATAGTGTTTTTATATTTTAATCATGCTATACGCTTTTGCAACTTTATTCCTTTAGAAGGGTCATTTCCAATTGTTCTATGATTTAAGAAACAGTAAGGTGACTAAATAAAATAAAACGGTAATAAAAAAATCACATCTAAAACAAATGGGATGGTCCTTTAAAAAGATTTAATTTTCACAGCTATGGTGATCCGGAGCGTCAAGCAACTACGAGGAAGGTGCAGGCCACTAAAGTTTACGTGTTATATTTTCTTTCTGTCACGCTTAACGCTTTCGCAGCTTGAATTCTTTAAGCGGCCTCATTTTTCACGTACAGCCATGACGCGCAGGAAGCAGTCTCTGGAAGCGATGGTGAACCCGTTCAGCGGGTGCGGCGCGGCGTGGCTGGCGCGCGGCGGGGTGGACGCGATGCTGGCGCCGGCGATGCGGAGCTCGCTGCCGCCGGACGCGCTGCTCGCGGCGGCAAGGGAGTCGGCGCCTGAGCTGGCCGCTAGGCTGTCGCCACCGCAGATCCACGAGATGGTGGGTACCAGCCTTGTAGCTCTCTAGGGGTGATGCTGAGGGTACTCGATCCGATTGATGCTTGAACGCTAGGCGCGCTCAACCTACACGGTGGTGAGTAGGTAGGTGGGGTTGGTAGGTTGTAGCCGTGTCTGATGAAGGCATTATCTTTGCCAATAAAAAAACCTTACTATAGGAAGCAGTGTTGGCCGAAACGTTAATGCAATTGAAAATTCTTGACCATTAACCAGTACAAGTTGAACCGTCAACTGTAACCGTCCGTTACCGTTTTCGGTTCAATTTGTAATGGTTAATGGTCAATTGCAATTAACGTTCGGCCAACACTTATAGGAAGGTTGGAAAGCTGGACTGGATGCAAAAAAAATACTAACCCTGTTTTATTCCAAGAAAATTATTTCAGTTTCGATATTTATTATCCGATCATTAAACATCGAAAATTAAATAATTTTCTTGAAATAAAACAGGTTTCGTAAAAATTTTAATAACAGTAACCTATAAAAGTATGATCGAAGGTCATATCATATCAGATTGTTCCAATCGAGTTTCAGCATTATTTTATCCCAGATAATTTACTTGTTGCAGTTGAGCGCGGTCCGCGCCGAGCTGACGGCGGGCGGCGACGGCGGCGGAGACGCGCGCGCCTGCACGCTCACGGCGCTCATGCTGCACTGCTGCGCCGCCGCGCAGCTGGCGCAGCACGACCAGGCTGCGCCTACCACCTAATCAAATATATATCATTACATGGCATTAGGCGCTTTTATTAAACACTCCCAACTCCCAAATAACATGCCTTTAAATAACTAGGAGAAGTACAACATATGAAACAAGCGAAACGTATAAAAAAACTAACCTGACTATGATTTTCCACCACAATCATTTCTGTGGTATAAACGCTACACTGGAACACACGACATAATCATAATATAATATACATTAAGTCCCTCCACGCTAAGTTTTAGGTAAGTAAACTCTAAATCATAATTAGATTCCAAAAAATGTTGCCACTGCAATAATTTGTTTGTAAAATAGTAAATTCCTTTTTATAGATAAATACGCTAAGATAATTTATTTATTGGTAATTTTACGCCTGCGATTTAAAAAAGTACTTTCATTTACTTATTTTTACATAAATACAAGACGCGCTAGTAAAAACTGGCAACATTGTCTTACTTTTTTTGGAATCTAATTATGATTTAGAGTTATAGGTGGTACCTACACGAAGTATGGCACCGGCCATACCTTACCTTATTATTACTGCCAAGAGTGCCAAGTTTGTGCAAACTTAGCGTGGTTGGAGTCTACACCTATAGGTACTCATAATGCTAAAATCATAACCCGTATTAGGGGAAAAAACTAGCAAAAATTAACTACCGTACATACTGCTAAGCTTAAGTACTGTATCTAGTCTAAACACACGACACGTGCCAGTAGTTCGGCCACGTTTCAAGATTAGCGATTTTAACAATTTTAACAAGCAATTGTAGGTAGGTACAGGTATATCTAAAGAAAGGCTCTAACTACGGAATTACCAAAATTATATTTAATATTAGAATATTTTGAGGGCCTTGACGACCGCTCCGAAATGTCTCATAGTACAATCAACAAAGTCAGGTTAACATTAGCTTGACACCTCTGCATACACATTTATACGCAGGGATGCTAAGCTAATCTTTTTGCTGACTGTACATACAGCCGCACTGAACTGGATAAGAGAACATAATTAAACTATTTCGTTTTAATTAGAAATCGAATTCTCCACAGTAGGTAGGTACTGTCAGCAAACCATGGAGTCAAAAATACATCCCATACTGTTCGAATCGGCTCCAAGGTCGGACTAGTTCCTGCCGTTTCGGTCACCTGCGTCAAACAGATCTCCTAATTCTCCTGATGTCAGCTTTACTTTTTATTATGTATAAAATACTCCCTTGATGCTTTAAAGATAAGGTTCACATTTAAAAATATGAAAATAGAGATACGATGTTGAAAGAGTAACCGGAAGATAAATGCGTGACGGTTACGAATGTAATGGAGGACTATTATTAGATACACAACAACGCCAAGCGACGGAATAGTAAACAGCTGTGAACCAAATTAAATGCGGAAAATGGAATAATCAAAACAAAAACATTATAGAGCGCAAATTGCCCAATATATTCCCTCGGTCTAAAATTCCACGTTTTAAAGTATGTACTTTTTCTACTCAGAGATTCCCCTTGCTTGCTTGCTTTAAACAGGCAGAAATTTTTGGAACTAAATTTTTCTTAGTGATTTCTTCTAAAAATTTGACGTAATATTAAGGTATTTTTTCCAGACTACAGATGTTAAGGTTCCAATCTTCTTAGAGGAGCAATAATAACAGAACTAAATCTGGTTAAAGGTAAGTATGATGTACACCTAGCCTAGGTACACAAATACATTATGTAAAAATATTTATTGCTAAAACTATAAACCTTTGCCTACTTACTCCTGGCTTTGACGTAGTCGGGTAAAAACTATCGTGCTATGCCAATACAGAAATATTGCCTTCAATGTTCTAAGCAAGAGTCGCTAACCTTGCTGACTCCGTACAAGAGGATACATGTTATAGAAAGATCACTGACAGCAATACAATACCATATACAGTGCAAACTACACAGAGGCCGTCCGGTCGTAACCTCAGCATTGAAAAATCTCATATCTCACCGAAATCACCAGTTGGACCTGGATAATATCAAAACAAAGGAAGCACAAAATACAAATACGGCTGTACAATTAAACCGCAAGACATTTTAAAACTTCTTGATATATACATAAAGATGTAATTAGTGTAAAAACTCCCGGGATCAAAGAACCAAAGCTACTTACTGCGTCGGACGTGCTGGCTCGAGTCCAGGATGTCCTGAAATAGCACAAAGGATCGACCTCAAGTTTCACGACGGTGAAAAACTCCGCCGAATGTCAGTGGTCGCGTTGGACGGAAAATTTGGCGCGTCAATGACCTCGCTGGCCCGAAAGCTCTCGCAAAACGGTGGCTGGTTAAAACTATGCAAATGTAAAAGTATATTAACACCGTTACCACAGAGTGGTTTCAAATAACATGGTTACCATATGGTAGCCACGTAGCCTATATGTTGGCATCTTCTGTTACGTTACGTTCTCGAGTTTAATTGACCGGTCAGAATGGTTATCTACTAGGACTATGTTAGAATGAATTTCGCTTTAGATACTCTTTTGCGGTACCTACGATAGACTACTTATTTACTAGGCTTAAAAATTAATTGAAATACCGAAAAACGCACTGTTTTTTCTGCATTCATCAATTAGCAGCGACCTTAATTAAAAATAAGTTCACAGCCCAAACAATTACAGGAGTGAATAAGATATAAATATTACAAAGAATAAAATATGTTACTTGAATCTTTTTCATACTTACTACTTACTGTGACATGGCAATGACATTCTTAGTCCAGGTACCTACTCGCCAGGGTTACACCTCGTGCTAGTTTTAATTACACCTATGACGTGTTGTCCACTTCCGCTTTGTTTTGTAAAATTAAACAACGATAAGACACGTTAGACCTAGTAAGACTTCTACGTGTACATGATCAATTGATCACATACTTATAAAACGTATTCATGAATGACAAAGGCTTGGTACAGTCGACCTCAAAGATATGTTTACACTTTTGCACCTTACTCCTTTGTAATAAGGCGAAAAACGTAAACATATTTTTGACGTCGACTATAGAAAATTACGGTGCTTAAATCCGTACTATCCGTAATTTCAAATGATACCGTTATAAAATGTCAAAATTAGCATACGTATTCTCTTTAAATAGGTACCACTGCAACAACATACCTTCGTATCAATTGAAAACAGATCTTGCTCAATGTACGTACACACTCATAGTATTAATCGGAAGACTGCAGCAGTTTTGGCAATCGGCCAAAAGTGATCAGGATCAGGATCGCTGACCGGGATTGCCAATATCATCGTTAGAAACTACAGTTTGTGTATTAGACGTGCCTCAGTATAAGCACTGGTAGAGTGGAGCGGTGAGGAGTTTGGGTTCTAAAGTGCTTCAAGTTGTCACACAGTTGTATTGTTGGGATCTTCCAGATGTAGAGTTAGACCAAGGTAAGTTGGCAGCGATTTTTATAGCCCAGACGGTGCAAATAATCTCAAGTGTAAAATTCGGGAGCGCAGTCATGTAGTCTGGCGCGTTATCTCTGCGCTACTCCACTTGCCTACTTCATGGCACACTCATTAGGTATGACGTGCTCACGGTCCGTTTATAACTATGATACAAAATTCACTCAAAATCTTTCGGTGAATCATTAACGATTTCACAAGAAAACACTCGCCTTAAACAAGAGAAGTTATTTAGTGAAAACAAAGAAATGCCTGTTAAGCGACGCAATTTCCTCGAGTGTGCTACTGTGTAGGTGTAGATACCTACTTAGAGAGTAGATTTTTACATAATACACTAAAGAAACTAACACTAAAGACTGAAAATCTTTCAATTCAAAGCATATGTCCTTAAGAGGGGGCCTTAAGGACATATGCTTTGATTTGAAAGATTTGATTAAAAAGATCCCGCAAATTTTAACTTATTACACTTTTGTTGAAGGGCTAAATGCAATTAAAAAAAATACGGAAACTAAGACTATATTTTTGAGAGCAGACTCCAAGTAAAATCTTTACTGGTTAAAGTTGGCTTGATAGAAAAAATCACGAAAACATGTCTAATTTTCATTTATTTTAAACTGTCGTTACCCTATTTATTACCCTGCCGCAGAATAAGTAGGTACCTACCTAGTACTATCGTACAGAAAGGAAACTTCCTACCAAACCGAAGTTTGACAGCGGTTCAGGGACGAATCATGCTGCCCCTTTCTAATGTATGGCATTATCCCTTTCGGCTAATTAGGGTTGTCAAAATTCAAGTAATTACTTATCTGTCGGTCGTACACGCAAAGTGACGTCAAGTTGTGCCAACTCTAATATTTAATTGCTCGGAGCAATGCAGAGCCGAACGGAGCCGAGAATGCCCGAACGCTCTAGTTTTCTACCCGTGACCCTGCAATCCATAGCAGTTTCTGTGGTCCCTAAATTTTCGCAAGTAGGTTATGTACCTACATCAACGAGGAGAAATAATCCCAGTATAGAGGTCGCATGTGTTAAATTTAGCAACGGGAGCGGATGAGCACGGGAAAAGTGGTAAACTTCTTCGATCGTAAATAGAGTGTTAAAATTTATAAGGTTGTTTATGACTTTTATGAGTCTGTGAATTTTTCAATGTTTCTGCGCAATTTGTAGTGGAAAAGTAGGTGTTATATGTAGTTCAATGGATTAACAGTGGCGATGTCCGTGACGCAGTTATGGTGTTATTTATTAGGTACTTATATAAATAACGCCGTTATGTTGATGTATCACACAGTGTATTTTTTTTTAAGCAGAGCGACAAACGAATAAATATTACGTACACCTAAGTCACACAGGGTGTAATGGCAATAGCGAATTTATGTTTTAATAAACTAAGCCAATTTTGATTGGAAGTGATGGGCGAGTTGATTTTTGAATTCTTCCTAAATTGCAGGTTATGCGTGTGTGCTTTAGCAGCTCAACAAATATGTTCGCAGCCGACTGTATTCTACATTCCACTTGCATTCTTTTTGTTTCTCGTGTGAGGGATCAAATGATTTTTACTGCATTACGTAACTACCTATGAAGTATTGTATGTCTGCCAAATTATTAGCCACATGTAATCACAGACAAAAACTACGAAATTAACCTACAGGTCATTGACTGTACTGAAATCGCAATCAAGGTCCTTTTCTTTTGCTCTCAATGAGACGTTAGATATGTAGGTATATATATAGGTAACTAAATTAGGTACTTATATTAATGGATATGTTTCAAAACAGACAAGATACATACGAAATACACCCACGGCTTGCTCAAAACTATCATAAAATTTTAACTTGCTGTATTTAAATATAACCAAATAACAGCTAATATACTAGGCACGAAAAATGCGAAAGTAAGGTAAATATAATTTGAATTTATTGTCGGACAGTATATATTGTACCTACGACGTGAGTCTCGATCTCGACCCAAATACAAATCAATTCCGGACCGCGTTCTGTTTTTACTCTCACTTGTTTTGACGCGGTCAATTTAGAACCAACCGGGAAACATTTAAACATTTATAATTATACTGTTTTAGTAAACACTTGCCTAACGTAAATACGGATGGAACACGGGACTCGGGAATATCATCTGGCAAATTTTCAAGGTTCGGCGTATGAAAATTTGCGTCTCTCTTTGGCAAATGGCGGTCGGTGCGTTCAACGGACGACACGTAGACGTCAAGGTTAGTGATTGACGCAATTTAGCTATGAGAGATTTGCGTTCGTCCCATCTCATTATTAGTTGAGTATTATGAAATGGAATTTCTAAAGGAAATGCTTATGTCTGCCAATATATAGGCAACGACATGCTGGCAGCTTGACTCGTCGGCTGTCGCTGCCGGCACACACTTATTGTTTTGAAGAAAAGAACGTTCTT
The DNA here is from genome assembly GCF_910591565.1 of Cydia splendana. Taxonomy (NCBI): domain Eukaryota; kingdom Metazoa; phylum Arthropoda; class Insecta; order Lepidoptera; family Tortricidae; genus Cydia; species Cydia splendana. The sequence goes on along the minus strand of NC_085987.1, from coordinate 7,169,396 downwards.
CTTTCCAGTCGTATCCTCATTGCTGAGGGTCGTGATTACCAACGCTTAATACCACTTTCTTCCAGGCACTCCTATCCTGCGCCATTTGCAGGCAGGTCTGGGCCTTGGGTCCTGCATATGCCTTTACTGTGTCTATCCACCGGGTAGGCGCTCTTCCTCTACTTCTCTTCCTTTCAATTATCAATACCTCTAGACTATCTTCGCGTCTAGCCACGTGTCCGAAGAATCGAAGTATGCGCTGTGTGCAAATAGTGGAGAGTCGTGTTCGAATTTTCAGCTGGCTAAGGATTGATTCGTTTGTACGGCGGTCCGTCCACTTGATCCTATTTTCCGCCAGCACCACATTTCGAACGCATCAATCCTTCCTTTTCTTCTTGCCTTCAGGGTCCACGTTTCTGACGCATATAGAAAGATGGAGAAGATTAGGGTCCGCATTAAATTCACTTTTGTTTTCACGCGTATTCCGCGGTTCTTCCATATCTTCTCCAATCTTTTTACCGCGGCTTTTGCCATCTGACCTCTGCGCACCACCTCTTTGTCGCAGTCGCCATTGGATCGTATTAAAGAGCCCAGATATATGAAATCCTCAACAGTATCCAGATCTTGGAGTTCGTACGTGCGTGGCGCAGTGTTGTTCCTGTCTACGAACATCAGCTTGGTCTTGCCTCTATTGATTCTCAAGCCGTACTCCAAGCTGACTGTTTCCAGGGTCCTCAACATTTCCGCTAACTCCTCGTTCGATCCCACCAGAGTCGTATCGTCGGCGAAGCGTAGATTACTTATGCGATTTCCTCCTATCTAAAAGAACGTTAGGTATACTAATTGTTCATAAAAAAACTGATAGGTATTTGGTGTTTTTCACATCGTGATCTACAATAATTTCACAAAGCCAAACGGTTGACATTTTGGCAATTTATAACCCCCAGGGATGTAGCTACTAAGCAATCTAATAGCATATGGCGTACACATACCTACTTTCCTTTAACAAAAGTAAAGGTGTCCATCTATCCAATGGTTATTGCCGTTATTGGTGTTAACGATATCATTAACTGTAATTAATTAGATGGTGAAGTAAATTGCATGACATTTCGCATATTAGTACGGAAAGTAGTGTCATAAGGTGCAAATTTTGGTATCGGATGAATTTACTTAGCACAGATGTAATATACGTAAAGCTAAGCTAACTGAGCCCGGTAGACATCCGCCACCCCCTGGCAGGTAGGCAGGGGGGGCAGTCAAAGTAATTTATAATGGATTCAAGCTTTCAACTCCTTTTTAACCCCGTTAGAGGATGAAGTTTCAAAAACGCTGAAATTAGTTTTCTTGTATTTCAATAATATATCTTTTAACGAAGTTTGAAATTCCTAGCTTAAAATAAAACATGAACCCCATACAAACTTTCATCCCCTTTTTAACCCCCTTAGGGGTTGAATTTTTCAAAATCGTTTCTTATCTCTTGTACACATTATAAATGTAACCTGGTGTGCAAATTTCAACTTTCTAGCATTTGTAGTTTCGGCTGATAATAGTAATAGTTGAATAAAAAAAATAGCAAACTGATTTTGATTTGAGCGTCAATATTTTTAATTTTTTCTATTAAACTGTACATTAAATGTCTCAAATATGAATTCCTCATGCCCGATTTATCTGGAAATGATACCAAACTCGAGGTGGTAGGTAAATAGAAGCCGATAGAAGGCGTGTAACTTTGGATGCCCCCCTGCCTACCCACCAGGGGGTGGCGGATGGCTACCGGGCTGGATTGGCTTAGCTTTACGTATACTTCATCTGTGCCAAGTGAATTCATCCGATACCAAAATTTGCACGTCCCATACATTGGATGACACTACTTCCGTCACTATATTGGATTCTATTTAGGTTTGTAATTAATATTTTTCTACTCCTGATCGCCGATTAAATTTTACCGTGTATTTTCCGCACAAAAAGGCAAAATAGCAGGACGCCCCAATTAGGTACTACGGAAGATAAATATTGATTTGGACCAGTTAATCTGACGCAGTGGCAGGGCCTTGATCTAATGAGGCTTTCATCAAGACCCCGGTTTCTCGGATCATGAACTCTGACTCCTAATTTGAATAATTGAAGGCCGATAATATTGGTTAATACGCACTGTGTAGTAAAATTAAGAAGAACCTTTTCCTGCTTAGCACCACACCTGGTTAACTCAACCTACCAAAAATTGGGTATGTTCTCTAAAAATTCTGGAAATTTTGAAACAAACTAGGTACCTACTCAAATTTTCAAACTTTCCGTTAGGATATCAGAAATCCTGGCAAGATATCCATAAGTACATTATTTTTCAAGATTAGTTTTTAATGTTTCAAGTTAAAAGTAGGTGAAGCAAAATCTTAGTGAAGCAAAGTTTGAGGACGTAAAAACACACAATTTTATTATCTCTATCTATTAATCTACTTGAACTTCATGTGTGGCAACGTTAACTGCATTCAATTACAGCCTAACCGTAATAAATAACAATTAAATCCTCCTACTAACTGCGTTGTAAAAAGAGAACACAACCAATTCCTAGTTTCATCATTTCGTCCCTCAGAGAGTCCCTTCTAGAATTACGGGAACAGCCCAGGAAACACGCTTCATCGAGTTCAAAGAGAATACGCAACACGAAGCAATTAGGGTCCACGGGCAGAGCCAGTGCGCTACAACCTAGTACTCACGGTCCTCCTTCAAAAGCATGTAGAGTTAGACCAAGAAAAGACTGCAGCGATTTTGATAGCCCACGCAGTGCAAGTGTTATTTACTTATACATCATAATTTCATAGAAGTTTGACGTTTAAAATAACACTTGCACTGCGTGGGCTATCAATCAAAATCGCTGCAGACTTTTCTTGGTATAACTCTATAAGGTCCGACTAAGTAAAAACCCAAGGGAAATAGTTTATTATTATTGCCGGTAATGTGAATAAAGATATCAGAATAGAGCTTTTACTTCCTTAACTTCTATACTTTTATAACATAAATAATAATATTTTATTAAGGAACTTAAAAAGCCTATGGGCTTCCATGGCATAAGTGTTGCGGCGTTGCGTTCTTTATTATGTCCGTTAAAAGGTTTAAATATCAGCAAGGAACATGACCTGTATCTATAGTACTTATGTAGTAATTATAATACATTATTTTTTCATTGAAGATGTAGGCTACATCCTGATCTAGAGTCAGACCAAGGTAAGATGGCAGCGATTTTGATTTAGTGTTAGCGGTACAGCCTGAAATTCGGGAATTAGCTGCAAAAGGTATGAAAATCAGTACGACTTATCTTTAGACCATTTGAATCAATTTGACCCGTAGCACCAAAAGAAAAAAAAGGAGAGGAGTTAATATACAAGTGACTGAAATGTAATAATGTGATATATTTCTAGAACCGGCTCCGAATGCCCTTTCATTTAATATCACACACGATTGGTTTCTGAACAAAAAATTTTTTTTTTTCCATAGAAAAAAAGATGACGTCATAACTCCTTTCCGTTTATTTTTTTATTTTTTGGTGCTACGGGTCAAATTGATTCAAATGGCCTAAAGATTAATTGTGCCGATTTTCATACCTTTAACACCATTTGCAGCTGATTTAGGCCAGCCGCTAGCACTAATTGCACTGGCTAGGGTTAAGAAAACATCCCGCCCGCACCCGGTGTGCACAGGCCTTAAGTACGACACAATCTGCCTTGCAAAGTGTAGACTAGTCAAAGGAAAATAGCTTAAGCTTTCCGCTTCGCTCGTCTTTGAACTATTGGATGTATTTGACAATGGTACAATTTTAAGGCGGTAAATTTGTTTTTGCGGTTATGGGACAATGATATTGATAAGAATAGACGTTGAATATTGATACGCAAACAAAGCAAACGAGATTATAGTCGGTTCGTCGAGTTTATTTATTTGAGTGAATTCTATGAAATGCGTATTTTGGGAGTTTGTTTGTGTTGTTGTAATGTAACACAGATACAGTCGCCATCAGATATATCGGAGCGGCCAAGGTGCTCACAAATATCTGAACAGGCCTCTATTGTCAAGGCGCTAGAGTGCGTGTTCAGATATTTTTGAGCACCTCAGCCGCTCCGATATATCTGACGGCGACTGTACAATGTATTTCGTTTAACGTCTACCTAAGATTAAATACACAATTGACTGACATTTAACTCTATTAGTTTTTATTAACATTAATTAAAGTTAATTAGTTTGTAATTAATAATTATGTAATAGAATTAATAAAAACCGGACAAGTGCGAGTCGGACTCGCCCACCGAGGGTTCCGTACTTTTTAGTATTTGTTGTTATAGCGGCAACAGAAATACATCATGTGTGAAAATTTCAACTGCCTAGCTATCACGGTTCATGAGATACAGCCTGGTGACAGACGGACGGACGGACGGACGGACGGACGGACGGACGGACGGACAGCGGAGTCTTAGTAATAGGGTCCCGTTTTTACCCTTTGGGTACGGAACCCTAAAAACTAGTGGCTCCGTGAGCTGTAGGCCTGTAGACCTCGCGATAAGCTTAAAAATTTTAAAATAATAAATATTTTCTTAGTTGAGCCATTATAATAGAGAACTAATAATAGTCTTAAGGGCAAAGACCCTAATACTGGCGTTTAAGTCATATATAATATATGCCCGTTTCCGTCATTTTGAACATTTTCTAAAAAAAACGAAACGACAGATAAGTTCTATCTAACTGAACCTGCTCACAAAATTTCTCTGGAATCGGTTGAGAAATTGCGACCCGTAGAGGAGAAAATCCGCACTATACAAAAGTATTATTGCTCAAGTTGAGACGGAGACTTTCGCTAACGCTCCAGAGCCTCTACCATCAGTTTTAACATTGACATAACGCTCACGTCTACGTAATTTACTTTCTGTACATCTCGCTTGCACTATTGCTCGCATATGCGAGTACGAGCGAGATGCATAGAAAGTAAGTTACGTAAACGTGAGCGTTATGTCAATGTCAAAACTGGTGGTAGCCGTACAGTTAATTAGGTAGGGACATTTAGGTAATCTTAAAGCACAGTCAGAATCAATAGTAGCGAATAACTAAGGGTCCTCTCCGTCCTCTAATAACTTTACAAAAAGAGATGTCACTACAATTATGAAATAGGTAACATATGTAGGTACTGTATATCGTGCTAATTTACCGCCCTAGTGCGGTAACTAGCACTAAACGTGCGTATGTCGAAAATTAAAAGGCCCATAATGTACTGTAAAACGTTGTACAATACACATGCGAAAAGGTAATTCGCACTTGTATCATAATGTACTATTAACCACAAATTTTACCTAGAGTTATAATTGTAGCTCTATGTGTACAAGTGTTAGGGGAAGACAAATAGTTGATCTATCCGCTACTATTGATGCTAACTGTACTTAGACGTCTTTCCACGTCCTTAACTCTTCCTTAGTTACTTCCTGTAAACAAAGCTACGAAAATATTTTCATCATCTTTGTTACCCAAAAGCCAAAGCCGACATTGAAATATTACGAGTACAACTACTTTTCGCGAAAATATCCTCAAATTTTCTTCCGCGCGTGCGTCCTCTACGCAGCAGACAGAGCGAGAGCGCTTTGTTGTTTCGCGTTCCCGCTCGCACACCACGCTTCTTTGTTTTGGCGATGATATAAAGGCTCAGCGCGAACACGCCGCTCGAATATTAGGTACAGAGTGCAGCCGAGTAAGAGGCGTTTCGCGTTTCGAAGCGGCAGCAGTTGAACTATTAAAACTCTTTTAAAAAAATCTAAGTGTTTTCGGCCAGTGACTTTTGTGAAGTGATCAGTGATGAGGCCGCCTACGGAATATGACGGGGGAGCGCGGGTGCCGACGGAAGCCGAGGAGGTGGACCCGCGGGCGCCAGCGATGATGATCTGCGCCCGGCTCGCAGGCCGCGCTATCATTCGCGTCGTCGGACGCTGCGAGGATGCCCAGGAAAACAGCCAGCTCGGTCAGTACCCTCGTTGACTAGCCTAGTTACGTAACTGAACCTTACTGCGACGAGATAAGGTCCACCAATGCTCAAGTGTTGCTCTAAGCATAAACTCTGTTATCATGTGCTGTGAAAGCCTGAGTATATGAACCGATTTAAACCCGAACCCTAGTGTAAACATTCCATACGAACTTGAAAGTTGGCCGACTGTCCTATTTCTGATACTGTTCGGCGATAGAAATAGAATTCGTATGTCAATATCTGGCAATGCATCATGTATCACAATAGTCAATAAAACTGCGATGTACTTAAACTGCATTTGCGCTAGGCGTACCAAAACAAACAATATGTAGGTACATATTGTACCTATGTACCTTCTATGTTACCTATTTCATTAGGTAGGTACCTATGTTCATTAATGATCTGTGATCGGTCAGTGTGTGGTAGGTACTTACTATAGTATAAACAAAATTATTTGCGGTATTTGACGTCTGTCACTCACAACAGCAATACTACGTAAAATGTCTTGCACATCGTAATCACAAAGGAAAACAACTGCACTGCGAACGTTTACGTTCTACGTCTTTTTGTTTTTTAATTTTAGGGTTGGCCGGACACCACCGTTATGAATCGGTAGTCGTCTAAGTAAATCGATATGAATTTTTCATTTTTCTTTTAATAAAAATAAGGAAAAGGTGGATAATTAACTGTAAATATGGATATATTTATCGTCACTTAACAGACAACCAATTTGACACAGAAATAACATAAAAAACTTTAAAATAGATCCCCAGTTAGTTTCAATTTTGACGATGGGTGCGACCTACTCGGTCGGTGTATTAAATACATTTAGCTTGCGGGAAAAACATATAATTCTAGCTTTATTTAAATCTCAAATAAAAATTCATTATACGTCACAATTCGATACCTCAGTCTACGTGCCATCCAATCGTAATCGCTTGCTGTGACAATCGATTTGCGTTAGTTACATCTCTATATACGTCAGTCATAATGTGTCAAATACCGCAAATAATGTTGTTTATACTATAAGATCAGCCTTTCATATTTTATATTCACTACTTCTTTACTGTGTAGTACGTGCCTATCTACCTATAGTCTGCATAACCAATGGTTAGTCGGCAGAAAATGGCGCGACATCAAAATTTCTACATCTCTCATATAGAAGCAAATCTAAACAAATATACCTACTCGCTAAATAAAATCTTAGGCTGGACAGACACACAAATAGACAATGTTTAAAGCTGGTCTAGAGGAAAATAAAAATAGAATCGGATACTTGAAATTGTGCTACAATAATTAGAGTGATTATCAGATTATCACGCATTAATACCCTGTCGAGCAGTAATTATTAACCTAGATACATCAATTAATAAGTTTCATTTTTTTGTAATTGTCATTATCCTGAGTCTAAGATTCAAGTCGCATCTACCCAAAATGGAAACGTCTTCAAATGTTAATTAGGTACCTACAATAAAAACAAAACTTAGTATTATCGTCGATATAATCAAGTTAGCTAATAATCTCTGCAATAACAATAACAATGACTGAAGGGAATAATACACTATCTATATACTAGAATATGATCGTATACGACTACGTTTATGTAAATAGATGTGAACTGAAAATTTTTCTAATCTCAAATCCGCGTTAAGCAGTACTGTTAGAAAAACCAGACAGGTCAAGAAACTCGCGACATACCTACTAAATAAACTTGTGTACAGTAATCGTTAAAGATGTACTGCAGGTACCTACATTTTTCGCCGTATTACAATGGCATGGAGAAACATCAACTACCTACATACAGAAAACACTTGTAAGGTCCGCTTTCAGCCAAAATGAAATATAACATTATGACATTTATGACGGTACTGCGAGGGCACAATAAGGTAACTCTGCGCTGACTTTGCAGTAACAGTATAGTGTGAAATTGCCATCATCAACGTCAAATTAGGTAGAAAGAACATCTAAAAGGAATTCCGAAATTGTTCGTATATTATACTCTACTAGAAGACAAAAGACGAGCTATAATTATTTAAATTGCGTAGACATGTAATCTTATCAGCAAATTGCGTTGTCGGAACACATAATTGAATCTATTTATTGTTATGAATGTCAAGAATTGAGGCCGAAAATAGCTAGTAGGTGTATAAGTAATAGGGCAATTATTCGTTACAAAATTTCGTTCATAGACTCTCTGATATGCAAAGATATGAAATCTAAACTAGATTACCATGATACCTAAATAAATAAAAACGGTAGGTAAATTATTGCTTTAAATAGCGAGAAACATTACGTAGGTACAGTACACCTGCAATAATATATAACAGAACAAAGGCCGCAAAAATATCTGACACGATCTTATTTATAGAGCCATAAGAGTGAGTCACATATTTTTACGGCCTTCGAAGAGTAACATATTATTGCAGGTGACTGTACCTAGCTAAATATATAAGTAGGTAAAAGTTACCTATTTTTAAATATTATTTTTAAGCGCCACTTGCACCATTCCACTAACCCCGGGATAACCGGTTAATACTGGAGCTACCATGGTTACCAGTACAATTTGACACTAAGTTAACGGTTTAACCGCTTAACCTCGGGTTAATGGGATGGTGCAAGTGGCCCTAAATAAACTAGCACCTAGGTCTAGCCTAGATATGATTTCTCATCGCTACAGATGTGCAAGTTGCGGGAAGTTTCAAATAAGTTGGAATAGTTCGCGGAAATTTCAGAGAAAATTACACAAGAAACAGATGAAACTTTCATTTTCAAATTTGGATTCCCTTCAAAAAATACGAGACCTTTCCGAATTTTTTAGGACCACCTACTAAATAAATTTAGGGCTTATAAATCGTCTGCAATAGACGAAAATGCCTATGATGATGATGATGATTTTAACAAAATATTTTAAGTCTTTGTGTTCTCCAGGTCTTCGAAATATTAAGAATTTGGGAAATTATAGTGTCGAATATACAAAACCGACTATTTACTAATAAATTAAACACGTGTCATCAAAATAAACAAAAGTTGAAAAAAAAAAATTCAAACAATTACATTGACTAACCATAAAAACAATTACAATCATTGTTATCTATATCATAACATATGTTTACCATAATTGCGTATATCAACTTCATAAATATTATAATCTGAATGATCTCTAACAACATATACATGTGCCGTTTTCAAGCAAAAGGTCAGTAGTAACTACGGCGCTACAGCTATAAAAAATATATTACAAATCGACCTTGTCAACAATACCTTTTGCCTGAAAACGTCACACGTTTATGATGCCAGTCGGTCGCTAGTTGCATCGGCTGCCAAGCGTCTGTAGCGAATGTCTTTCCCATGTTTATTACCTAATTAATCAAGTAACAAATATAAGAGCCTCGGTAGAGAGTACCATTTTGTACCATTTGGTGTTGAAACTCTAGGTCCATGGGGTCCCAGCGCGCATAAGTTGTTCGCAGAAATCGCGAAGCGTCTGGTTGACGTAACTGGTGACCGAAGAGCTGGCGGCTACCTCGCACAACGTATCAGCATTGCGATACAGCGAGGAAATGCCGCCAGCATCCTTGGTACAATGCCTTAAGGGCCTATTTTAGATTTAAGCTAGTTATTAATTTCGTTTAGTAGTACCACTGTATATATATTGTATGTAAATAAATGTTTTATCAAGTAAGGTGTATTTAAATGACAGGAGATTGAAGGCACATCAAAATTTTCAGTCAGCATGAGAAGTAGCTAAGCGGGCGAGGTAGGGTATTCAGCCGGCGTATTATATGGATGGCTTTATCCATCTTTATCCACGGGATAAAATAACTGTCACTTTTTAACTCCATGGCACAGAATGTGCCGGACACCGTTTTATCACGCTGTCACGTAAAGAATGACCTAAAGATCAGAACACATCGTATTCGCCGCTCATAGCCAGTAGCTAGGCTATAGATAGTACCTACAGATTACAGGACTTATTTAATGGATAAACTTAACCGCTCCTCGCCTCGTCCGTTTAGGCACTTCGTAAATAAGTTCTCGTACTCATTTTGTTTGCAAACTGCACTATTTCTTATGCTTACCCTATCCTATGCTTAAGACATTATATTTTCTTACATTTTTTATGAGTTATGTTAATCTAGTACCTAGTGATATGGACTAAATTTAAGTACCTAATGCTTAGCGAAAATTTAAATTTATAAATATCATGTTTTGTAACTACATACTTACCTAACACTTGCCTGCAGTGAAATTACGAATTAGAAAACCCAAATTGACGTTCTATTTGTAGATTTACAAGTACTCTTTAAAGCACTTAGCACTGAAAGTCGGCATCAATGTTAACAAGGCATGTCATAGCAATATCCAAATGATAATTATGCATGGTTGCTGATCAAGTGTAACTAAGCATATAATTGTAACCACTGGGTATAGTCGTCAAGGGTAAGGAGTCACAAAGATAGTGGCTACCACTTTTCTAATTGTTTAATTGTTAGGTAATTAGGTGTCCACAATGATCATCGTGACCGCACTTAAACTCCTCCTTCTCAGGATTTAGAGCCAGATACACCAGACAGGACACAGATGTTCAAATTTGTTTTCTTTAGCCAAAAGTTAAGAACATTAGCGATAATGGTGTTACTCATGAAAACTACATACATCGGGAGTAGTTTAGGTGATGTATGATAAACCAAACGTTCCAGTATCCTTAATTTTCATTGTTCTTTTCTCTATGTATGACTTATATTACCTTTTCATTTAGTGACACGTTTTATCTACTAGCGTGAAATTAAAGTCAACAGTTTCATATATTTATACGTCTCTACCTCGTCGTTGCATGTATGTAGAGGTACTATTACTGATCTTTGTAGTAAAAGTGTGTGTCCTTCCATTGTTTGATGACCTTACATGCTCCGTTGGTGAAGAAAAAGAATTGAGGAGATACCTAATTACGCAAAATTCTCGCAAACCACTATTATTGCCGTAGGTACATTAAACATGTTAGCACTAATTAACGACTCACACATTCCGTTGTCGGTTTTAGTTAGCTACTTAGGTACTGTTTAATTGATATGCCTACTTATATTATAAAATGGCTATTTTGGGTTTAAAGTGTAAATTCGTTGAAAAAGTAAGTTCATTAAATGTAGAGATCTCGTAGAGCTAATCGACACAAAGATGAATAAAAAAGAAAATTAAACTAAAACTCATCATTACGAGTACTTATCAATGAAAGTGATTTAGAGTAAGACCGTTTTTTTAGAGTTTAATAGAGATTTGAATGCTCTCAGAAAGTTTTTTAGAGACAGTATGGTCAGATAATCATATTGTACAAATAGAACATAGAACTTTGTTTTCATGTTAGCAACGATTTCAAGTTCAATTTTATTTAATTACATTGTGTCGGTAAAGCAACAAAAAATGTATGTATGTACATACCTATATACTTACAAAAGTACATTGACAAAGATCTCCAATTATTTAATCGATATTAGTCACACAAATAAATTTTAAGTTAATTATTGACATGTATCATACTCGTAGGTATACGATACGAGTATTGTGGAGATTGTACGGTAACACAAGAGACTATTCGAAGATGTTCAACCTTGGCAGGCACGTATCGAAACGCGCTACTCGAGTTTCCCAATTATTTCTCTAGCCTAGCGGTTACCGCACTGCCCAATTTCCAGTTCACGGCTGTTTATTTATTGGAACATATTATGAATACTGTTACAAATTGCGACCCGTCGAGTATTACGTGAATTATGGTTATAGATACGATTTCGTGTGGTTTCTGATTCGACGGATTACGTGTCTCGTTCAATGATTAGTCTAGAGACCTTGTTGGGGCATTGCGAATCTTCTTAAAGAGAGTCGGGTCAGGCGGGGCACACTCCGCGATTTCGTCGCTTTGCTACAGGTAGCTAAAAGTACATCGTAACAGAGGCGTTTTGTTAGAGAGTGAGTCTTCTGTACCTAGTACTATTATTTATTCTGTGGTCGGGTGCAGTCGGGTGACTAATTGCCCACTCTAGGCATTTATTAAAATTACGTAGGCGTTGACTTACATTATTATTAATTGTCGATTTATGTAAGGTAAATCCATATTTTTTTACAAAGGTAAATGTTGTTGTAAAAAACCTGTATTAATTAGACCGGGGTCTATCAAGAAATGGTTAACTATTTCTATTTAACATTTAACCTAGTTAAATTGTGTTCCATTTATCTCGATGGAGTAAAACCCGACTGCAACTTGTATGGGAACTGCACGCCGACGTTGTAGTTGGGCGTGCAGTCGGCGTGCAGTTCCATACAAATTGCAGTCTGGTTGCAGTCTGTCTGTATCGGCCCCTACCTATCTAAGTACCTTACAATGTTTATTTTATCATCGTTACTGGAATTAACTTAATTACATCATTAACATTATAGGCATTTTACTATTTAAAAATACGGAATATTTAATTGTGAGAGAAATATATATGTAGGTACTCATATCTACAATAGAAATGAGAGAAAATCTTAACAGATCACTGATTAACTACTACACTTTCAATCGCATAACAATAATATTGACGTAACTGTCGTTTTTGTTCGCAGCATACTACTTAGTAACTATTCCACCTGAACCGCCGTAAGAACCGCAAGAATCTTGGCTGGAATCCGCACATTTTTCCTTTGTCGTTAAAACCGGGATGGAACGAATAATAATCCTACTTCGCTGATACAGAGTTTATAATCGCTTGATAGTTAATAATTACGCGGAACATAACTTTGTTTACGCAACGCAAAGTTAACTGTTCTAAGGTGTTGGTATTGCAGGCTTTCGTAAACCTAACGAAGATATCGTGTAAAAATTGTGAAATTGTCCAAGGCCGGGTCGAGACCGTCGCTTCGCTCGTAGCGGTGATTAATTTCTTAATATCATAATTAATTCACTTATCAAAGTAAATCTGTGAGCTTGTGTTCTTACGAAATTAAATATTTATTTAAATAAAGGGTTTATTTATCATGTAATACCTACGAAGCAAACGAGCAGACGAATCGCCTGACGGTAAGCGATTACCGTCCCCCCTGGACACCCGCAATACCAGAGGAGTTGTAAGTGCGTTGCCGGCATATGGATGAGATTTATTGCCTATTATAGATATTTAGTAACACCATTTCTGATATCAGGTCATATCAGGTATTGTCCCAGTGACGTAATTTGTGGATGAGTTAATCGGGTCCAACCTCGGTCCAACACTATGTAAAGCACAATTTAATGTTTAAATTATTTATATGTATATATTTTACCTATAGGTTGTGGTTACTCGTTATAGATTAATACCTATAACTACCTGCTGTGATACTATTAATTGCAATGTATCACGCTATAAATTATTTAACTTAATTTTTTGTGTCAATGTGGGGCTGTATTTGTTTTCCAATAGGTAGTAAAGAAACAAACGGAGTGTGATTCTAGCCGTAGCTGTTAGTCGCAATTCCTAATATTAGAATGTTATTTTGGAAAAGGAAACGTTCTGCGCAGTTGTACTTCGCTACTCAACTAACTAATAGGTACCTAGCCTGTGTTTGTGTGTATTTAATTTTCCAATCGGTGTAGTAAGAACTTTATAGAATACCTACCAAAAAAATACAACAAGTAGGTCCATAATAATCACTACACATTACGAAATAAAGCTAGCTACAGGCAATTAATATCTACACTAAACCCGGTATAGGTACTTATAGTTATTAGTCAAGAGATCAAAAGCTCAGAATATTATGTGGAGTAGTTAGTTTAAATTATATACATACTTAATTGAATATAATAATTACAACGAACTACTAATTTATATCTATTTAATAAATTAATACCTACAGTAATTTCATTTCGAATAAACGTCTTAAACCTACCTAGTGCGGAAGTCAATACTAAACAGACGGCAAAATCGAAGTGATTTTACTGTTTTCCTCGTTCTTAACTACATCCATATAGGCTTGCGGAAGACAACAATAAGTATACAATGAATTCGCTAACATGCGGAAGACATGCACGTTAGACTGACTGCGCGCTGTCGATGCCGGTCGCTGACATGGCTCGCTCACGATCGATTTAGAACATCTTACACAGTGATTTACAAACATGACTCTCCAACACATGTTGGCCTTAGCAGAACAATTTATTCCATAAAGGTAAACCGGGCGAGAAAAGGTCACTGTTCGTTGTACTTCCTTGCTATAGATGTGAATGTGCCGCGTATGACTCACTGCCAATAATTAGGCTGTGTCGTAATTAACGAACATATTTGAATCGTTATAGAAATTTAGTAGACCTTGTAATCAAACAAAGCAGTACTTTTCCTCATTTTCACTACCTGACTATGTATGAAGCCCCCTCCACACTCGTGCGTGAATCGCGGCGCGAAGCCGCGATTCACGCACATAGTTTGGAGTGGGCTTTAGGTACATATCTCACATTCAATATTCTTTGAAGTCACAAAATTGCGTAGTAAAAATATACTTGGTCAAGCAGATCTTGTCAGTACAAAAAGGCGGCAAATTTGAAAAATGTAGGCGCAAAGGGATAATTTCTCATAGAAAATTTGAATTTCGCGGCTTTTTCTACTGACAAGATTTGCTTGACCATCTACATATGAATATGTCTCGGTTAGACCAAGAAAAGTCTGCAGCGATTTTGATAGCCCACGCAGTGAAAGTGTTACTTTAAACGTGAATCTTCAATGAAATTATGACGTACAAATAGCACTTGCACTGCGTGGGCTATCAAAATCGCTGCAGACTTTTCTTGGTCTAACGGCATTATCCCGCTACGAAATTATGAACGCATCCTGTTTCAGCTGTTCCGGCTGTTTGGTTTCTGTCTTAATAAAAAAAAAAAAAATTGGTTTCTGTCATTCGAATGTCAATGTCAAAAATGAAACTCTTGAAATATCAACATTGCGCTATTACCAAGAACCCTAAATTTTAAATGAAACACTAGCCCAAAACGTTATTTCAAAACTAAATTGTATAGAATCTAGTTTTAGTTCCAACTCAGCGCAATTTCCGGAGTATACCTAAAGCGAGTGATGTGCGCACTCATAAAACTTATAAATAGGTCAGCCAACTAGAACTATTTCTCTAACGCTGCTCTTGTAGTGTTAAATTTATCTGGAGCTCGCTGGACATTCGTGGCGTATTCTATAGACTTAGATAAGTGTGAAACATGGCCCTAGCGGTGACTCGTGTTGTTCTGAGGTGTGAAGATGCTCAGGAATCCCAAGCCCTAGGTAACGTGGTTAGTTTGATCTAATTATAGGTACAGATCAATTACACGTGATGTAACGTCTTTGTACTTGGGTATTTTACAGCTATTGTTTTTAACTTGTCATGTTACAAACCTTGAATTATAATAAACATACCTACATAAAAATATGCTATAGGTGCATTGTATTAAAGAAAAGTCAATATTTATCTTGCAAACAAATGTTTTGTAATATATTAATTGCTAACCAGTAATGTATGGTTAATTTAATAATTTTATATATTCTATGATATAATGAAACACATTTTTCTTCAACCTTAGGAGAATTTGCAATTATTATTCCAAGGCTTAAGCAAGGTTACCAAAGCAACTCTTTCAAGGATTAATCCTAATAACATAAGATGTGATTTTATATGGAGAGAACCATGAATTTATGGTCGCAGTCCTATTACCATATTATATTATACATTATAGTATGAAAAACCAACACCTGCCTTATTAATTAAATGATTTTGGCCCTTACAGTCAATAGACGCTATATTTCTTTAAATGTCTAACACAATTTATTCCAATCTTTGCAGACCTGTCAGAATGCCAGCTGATGCAAGTCCCAGATGCAGTATACCACCTCATGCGACACACGGAGCTTAAGAGCTGCGATCTCAGTGGCAATGTCATCACCAAGATACCTCCCAAGTTTGCCGTCAAGTTCAGCTTGATTACAGGTCTGTATTTTCATTTTGTTTTATATTTTCCTAATCCCTACTAAAATTATAAATGTAATGTCTGTTGTACAATTAACAGACCTTGGGTGTCATTAGTGATCTAATGTGTTAATGTGAATATTGCTAGTATGGTTCAATGTTATATTGTTCATTACTCACCCGACCAATCAGGTGTAGCCTTGACATTGACACCTTTTCTGAAAATAAGTTTTATGAATTAAATACGACTTATCTAGCAAATATTGGCAAGGTCAGTATCTTGATTAAAAATAAACAAATAAATTTGCTAATTGTCTTGAGTTATGAACAGAGATCGGACAAATTTGCGTCATTGCTCGCAAGAATGTGGACTCCAAAATTGATTAAATAATTAATCATTCAATTAATTTCTTACCTGGGAGGTTTAATTTTGATTTCTAATCAATAAATAGCACAAAGATTTCTTATAATGTAAATTTATTAAAGAAAATATTCAGTATGTTTTCCAATTTTTCTGTGGGTACTCATTTTTTATATCAAAAATATATTTAAGTGCTATTTATTGACTAGGGAACAAAATTAAATCTCAGGTAAAAAAATAATTAAATGATTAATTATTTAATCAAATTTGGAGTCATGTCCACATTATTGCGAGCAATGACGCCAATCTGTCCGATCTCTGGACTTATGAAAGAAATACCCTTTAACATACTGAGGAACATACTGATAGAAATAAACATAAGGTCAATTTGGGGATGACCGTCATATGAAATGTTTGGTTGGGAAGACCGTCATGGGGCAAGAACTCTCAGACACTGGCAGTATGGTAGAGCTTTGCTCCTTCTGCTTTACCGACCTTCTGTCAGTGGAGTTTGTGCACAAACACAAGAGTTAGAAGATACGAAAGAGCTTGTAGACAATCTTATGTGATAGACGGTCTTCCCCACAAAAGTTATAGTTAATGTAACCCCACCATTGTGGTAATACCTGAATGGGATCCCACCAAACGCCATGGATTTTTTAACTAATTAACAATTGTTTTATAATCATTTCAGATTTGAACCTGTCAAACAACCAGATGGCCAGATTGCCAGATGAGCTGTGCACACTGGCTTGCCTGGAGCGGCTGGACATCTCCCATAACAGCTTTGTGGCCCTCCCGGCCATCGCCTGCCAGTGTCCCAGTCTCCACACATTACATGCACACCACAATCAGATCATTGGTAAGTTACACTATTTGCTTTGCAATCACTTCATGATTAGAATACCAGTATCATATTTGTCTGATCAATTATATAATATTGTTTAAATAACAGCACTTAATGTATAAATATCCTTATTTATTTATTGGAGAAGTGGCAGCCTCATGGGCCCTTGCCAAATATAATCCCAATATAATCCTTTGCACTTGATGTATATGTCGTAGTCAGATCGTATAATCCGCCGTATTACATTACGGCTAGCCGTTATCAAAAACAGGGGCGTTTTGAAATGTGGCGGTTCGACGATTAGCCGGATTGTCATTGCGATACGTTCTTCAATAAGGCGGCCAACGTTTAGCCGCATCGTACTACTATTTTAGATTGTAGAGTGACCAGTTCTTTCGGTCGCCTACGTAACCGGAGTTTGACAATGTTTGCAATTTAATTTATTTTTACCATGGTCCCACCGCACTACATGTGTTTATTTTCCAAAACATTTCCTTCGCAACTTAAATAGACGGAGCCCCGCTTCGCGGGGCTCCTATTTCTGGGCGGTTTGCCCTTCGGGCATCTGAAGCTACCTAACGAACCTAACCTACTTACCTACCTACGCTTTTTTCCCCAAAGTGTAATGTTTTCACGGACGTCTCACTAAATCAATAGGTAGGTAGGTTAGGTTCGTCAGGTAGCTTCAGATGCCCGAAGGGCAAACCGCTCAGAAATAGGAGCCCCGCGAAGCGGGGCTCCGTCTAGTTAAGTTGCGAAAGAAATGTTTTTTGAAAAGAAACAGTCCGACGAACTCCAGATTTGATGGACACCCCAGCGTTTGTCAGGCAGCGCCACGGGTGTTAAAAATGGGAACTAAAAACTGTCAAAGCGGCGGCTAATGACTCGCTGTATTACATTACGGCTAGCCGTGTTGAAGAACGTATGGCGCCGAATACATTCCGGCGGATTCTCATTCAGCCGCATTCAATCCGGCTAATCGTTAAACCGCCGCATTTCAAAACGCCCCTGTTTTTGAAAACGGCTAGCCGTAATGTAATACGGCGGATTATACGATCCGACTGCGACATATACAACACATTGACAAAGCAATCACTGTCAATTTAGGCAGGTTTATTTTTAATTCGATTGACGTCACGTGGCAATACCAAAGAGTACTTAGTATTGTATACTTACATTGGATAAAATACCTAGATCAATTGATCAACTTGTCATTTGTTAGAGTATGCTTATAACGGATCACTCTTAAATCATATTTTATAACTTTTAATACACTAAACCTTAATGACTCATTAAGGTTTGGTATAAGCATGCTAATAAAATATGTTTCAGCATTTGCAAATAGAGATGGGTAACTCAGGAGTGATAGATAAAAAAGATATATATCTTTCTCGTTTCATGAATCACTCTTCTTGTCTTTACGAATCCGAATGTATCAGTATATCCGTACCGCTCAGAATCCGCCTGAACGACCGCTGTCGTTCGTTCGTGTTACTTCGGTCGACGCGCGACCGAGTCATCGCTTTCGCTTTAGTAAATCGTTGCCGAGGGAGTGAGCGGCGCTCACTCCCTCGGCAATTCGGACGCGTCATTCGCTATTCCGCGGGAACGAGAAATAGATAGTATAGTATTTCTCGCTCGCGCAGGATGCAATGCAAATTGCAATGATGAGTTATTAATTCGGTTAATGAGTTAAATTGCATTGCATTTAATAAAATGTAAACAAAAAGCAATAAGGTATTTTATTAGGCGAATATATTCTTGCGCATGACAATACGAACCAAATCAAGCTTCCTTGTGAATGTACCAATCTATATCCATCATGTTACAAAATGAAAATGAAAATGTCGCCACGTTATAATAACAATTATGTCTCTCTCTCATTCATAAGATGACGCAAAGTCAGTAAGTGTCGATACAGTTACGAGCGGGACAACTGATACACACGGATATAAAGATATAAAAGAGTGATACATATCCCAGTGGTAAAAAGATATATATCAATCTTTTCCCTCTACTGACACATTCCGCCCATCTCTATTTGCAAATAGACAACAAACTGTCTCTTGGCTGACGATACAAAATAATAGCAAGAAATAGCTGATTCACCTAATCCAAATAGTTGAACCAGTAGAGCCAGAGTCTTTTCACTTATGTCTGAACATTCATTTATGTTTTCCAGAAGTAGACGTGGACCGATTGGAGCGGTCGCGCGCCCTCGAGTACGTGGACCTGAGCGACAACCCCCTCCCGCCGCGCGTGTACGACGAGCTCAAGCAGCTCTCGCGGCCCTCCGTGGCCGTGTCCGAGCGCGTCAAGGAGGACTGGGAAGAGGACCTCATCCTCTAGGAGGCTAACTCGCGTTTGGGGCCAGAGCTGACATTCAAACGAGCTTGTGATACTCGATTTATAGTCATTGTAGTTATGAACGTCCGTCTTTTATTATAAGTACAAGTGACTTCAATCTGAGTTTTTTAACAAATATATATTTAGGTCGATTACCAACTAAAGGCTCACGCTCAACTATAGTCACGCTGCTAATTGTATGTAACAAAGCCTATAAACCAAATCAAATACTGAATAAAAATGTAATTTATACTCTGTTGAGATTGATGCAGTATTTTTCATAAAAAAGCGCAGTATTTCGGTGACTAGCATGTACTTATTATTTGTAAAGCTCGTAACTACGCTGTGATACTGGCCCTAACTTACCTGTGATCTGTCTATGAGAATATGACAATATATTATATTATGTATTGTTAGTTCGTGCATTGCATATTGTTTTATGTAAAATTACTAAAATTATGTACCTAAGAGTAAATGTGGATTCCGTTAACTGCAACGCCCGTGTCGAAATCATGGTTTGCACAGATGTAGTTATTTTATTATTAAAAATCCAATAAAATTTATTCTGGTCCTAATTAATACTAGCGTTGTTTCAAAGAATAAACTATTTTGATTCAACCAAAGATGAATGATAGGACCTAGAGACGGTATGTAGTATTTTTAAAGATATGGGTTTGTGCAATATGTTTCCAGTGAGTTCTCAGGGGTTGAGTGCTGTAACGGATTTTAATAAATAATGTATTACTTTATTGTGCTCAAAGAGATGTGTACTTAAGTATAACACATAGTGGTAAGCCAGGGTGAAGTTTATAATTTTTTTGAATCTATAATGATAAGTTTTGTTCAAACGATACTGAACTGAAGGTACCGTTACCGTAAAATATGCCTACTTTGCTCCAAAATTTGCTCCAGAATTTGGAATTTAAAAACATTTATAAAATTGTAATATTTTTTAGAGATTGAGATCTTTATTTATTTATTTAGAAATTTAACTCAGGCAACAAGGCCCATATTACAAATACCTTCAGACTAACATACATATGTATACACATGTGTGTGTGTATGTATGTATTGTGCTAGGTATGTTGATATTTGAATATGCCGATTTAAAGCAGACATTAGACCATCAGTACTATGATGTTTTAACACTTAAATGAGACAGTGATATATTTTTCACAACTGTTGGAGCACAATTACCCAGTGGGGAGCAATGTAGGCATATTTTAAGATAAATATATGACTTATATGAGTTAAGCGTTGTGTATAACACCAGTGATACTGATAATTTTTCTACAAAGAGATAACATACGATAGTAATGTTAATAAGAATAATAAGGATATGCGATCACTCTCTCTGAATTATAGTACATACACTACAGACAGGTACAAACAGCAAAACTCCTAATTGTGTACTTCGGTGGACCTTAT
This sequence comes from Cydia splendana, assembly GCF_910591565.1. Classification (NCBI taxonomy): domain Eukaryota; kingdom Metazoa; phylum Arthropoda; class Insecta; order Lepidoptera; family Tortricidae; genus Cydia; species Cydia splendana. The sequence continues at coordinate 7,148,492 of NC_085987.1, read as the reverse complement.
TACCAAAGACATAAGGTCCACCGATGTACAGTTAGGAGTGCGGGCGATGGTATTTGCAATTGATATATATAATATGCCTGCTGACTGGCTTAATTATAATAAGTTTTTATATTGAATACTAGTCCATTCATTTAGATAAGAATGTGCTTTATGAATAAGAAAATATAGAGAATACTCTATTTTGGTGCTTAAGGCATCCTTATATTTAAGATGAAGTGACAGTTTATTATTTTTAACATATTTTATTAAGAATTATTGTGCTTCTTAACGGTTTTTGTTTGTTTTACGCATTTTAATCGATTTGTAAAATATCAATAAAGATTGTCCAAAGATTCTTTTGACTGAAGATGATGATTTCATTGAATATAGATATGATATGTATAAGTATATATTATATTATATAAGAAAACAACGTAATTTTCTAAAATTGTATTTTCTGAAATTTAATATAAGATTTATAGGGTTTTATAAAAGTATTGGTACTATGATGTAAATTGTAATACCTACTCGTAATATATATAAAACTAATTGAGTGTTTTATTTAATTCTTTGCCTGTTATCTAAAATATCCACGAAAAACGAAAATCATTTTATTTATTTATCTGCCTTCTTCACTTGAATTTGCATGAGCGATACAGAGGCAGGTAATGAAATTTTGAATTTCGGTTTCTCGGTAGATCCTCGGGAGGTCCTCCGGTAACAGGTGCATTATAACTGAGTCGCATGCGCAACGAAACGGTGCGGGCTATTAATATACCTACACTCATAACATTTTTGTATGCACATACGTTTATCATTCATTATAGATTGTACAATTGTACAATGAATGATTAAGTAGTAGGAAGTAACAAAAACTTCTATTGTTAAGGCGATATGATTCGACTCATCAACGAATCTGAGGGGGTGAGGTGCGCGGCAAACCGTGAAGCCCCGCCCGCGCGTCCCGCGACCCGCTCGCCGAGATCGTGAGCGCGCGCCGCGCACGGTAAACATAGCAGACGGGTCACAGTATAATGATCTTATGATGGCAGTATTTTAACTAGACCGGGAAATGGTCACGTTTTAGAGTTTTTATTGTATATGTACGTATGTATTTCTTGCATTACGTATTTCTGATCATTTCATGTAGTATTATTATTTTTATATAGACATGTGTACTTATTATTGATCAGTAAAGAACGTTTTAATTTCATGGCAGCGTGTTCGAGTTAAAGTACCTAAAGGAAAGTAACAATTTTAAAGGAGACGGTCAATTAAGGGTTCTATTTATAAAGGTTATTAACCTTAATCAATAATTTTACTTTACAGATTCCTTTAACTCAATAACGCTGCCGTGAAATTAAAACGTTGTTACTGATCAGTAGTACTTATTTATAAGCTCTAAAAACAAAAAAAAACAGTTTCAAAGTAAATTTCTGATAACTTTTTGTCATTGCAAGCGTTATGGTTTCTTCTTGGCAACATTTTACATGAAAATGTTTTTGGTGGGTCTCATTATCACAATTTCCAATACTTTTGTTGCCTAACTTAATAAATTATTGTTTACAATACCTATCGACTTTATACCTACTTTAATGATCACACAATTTTAACGAAACAATGTTATCAAGAAAATAATTCAATTAAGTGCGAGTCAAACTCGCGCACCGATGGTACCTACATTTTATTAAGTACATTATATATATTTTTTTTAATTAAGTTGTAACTGACTCATTATCATCATCTCAGCCATAAGACGTCCACTGCTGAACATAGCATAGGCCTTCCCCTTGGACCTCCATTCCGGTCGGAAGCGACCCGCATCCAGCGTCTTCCGACGGCCTTAACAAGGTCGTCTGTCCATCTTGTGGGTGGACGTCCTACGCTGCGCTTGCTAGTCCGTGGTCTCCACTCGAGCACTTTTCGACACCATCGGCCATCTTCTCTGCGCGCAATGTGGCCTGCCCATATATATAACATTTTCAAGAAGTCTGGTCGCTTGTGGTGAAAAAAAAATGTATGGAGAACAGAGTGGCCAACTTTCTTAAAAATAGTTTATCTAATACTGATTCTAAAATGGTATCACACATGCTATTTACATTTCTACAAATAAAGATATGGCCTAGATGGTGTTTAAAGTGAAGTATGGTGCTAACTAGTAAAAAAGACAAAAGTGCGATTATCTCGAAAACCACGAAACTTTTACTAGACCTATAAGTGCATTTTCTGGACCAGCCTAAGCTGCCCTGTCGATGGTTAGAAGGTTGTCCATTAATTACTGGACATCCTGTATAGAGATGTAACTAACCCAAATCGATAGTCACAGCAAGCGATTACGATTGGATGGCACGTAGACTGAGGTATCGAATTGTGACGTATAATGAATTTTTATTTACGATTTAAATAAAGCTAGAATTATATGGTTTTCGCGCAAGGTATTTAATACACCGACCGAGTAGGTCGCACCCATCGTCAAAATCTAAACTAACTGGGGATCTATTTTAAAGTTTATTTATGTTATTTCTGTGTCAAATTTGTTGTCTGTTAGGTGACGATAAATATATCCATATTTACAGTTGATTATCCACCTTTTCCTTATTTTTATTAAAAGAAAAATGAAAAATTCATATCGATTTACTTAGACGACTACCGATTCATAAAGGTGGTGTCCGGCTAGCCCTAAAATTAAAAAAAAGACGTAGAACGTAAACGTTCGTAGTGCAATTGTTTTCCTTTGTGATTTCGATGTGCGAGACATTTTACGTTGTATTGCTGTTGTGAGTGACAGATGTCAAATAACGCAAATAAATATGCACACAGTATATGTCGGTGACTTTAGTTTTTAGTTTCGTCTACGGATCTCCTCATTTCTGATTTGATCACGCAGAGAAACTCCGAGCATAGCCCTCTCCATAGCTCGTTGAGCGACTTTGAATTCTCAGATGAGGCCGATAGTGAAAGACCACGTAACTGACTGAATAACACAAAATATTTAAAAAAAATTGTCTTATACCCGCCTTATTTTGAACTCCCTGTAATCACACCCCGTATTCCGCACCCTTCACAAATAATCTGATTTAGTAAAGTTTACTAAATGTTTTTTTTTATGATCTTGATCGCGTAATAATGTGTAAAACCCAAAATAGCGTCTTAAAACGTATTAAATTTTTTATAATGTGATCTTATTAAGCATTTATATGAGAAGAGCGACAAAATTTTACGCTAGTTATTTATAATTTTTTTTTCGTTTTCAATAAAGAAGGAAGTTTGAGAAAATTTTGTTAATTAACAATTGCCTAAATAACTTTAAGATAAATTTCTACAAGTAGTACATTTGTTGACATGTTTTAAATACACCATAATTTTTTTTTAATTTTTAATGAATATTTAATACCTTTAAAATTATATTGAATGTTACGTAATCGCTTTTTCACGCCGAAAATAAGGCGTGGAGGACTGTGTTCAGCGTTGAATAAAAAGTATAAATAATGGAGATACAGTCCTGCAAGTATATAATGTTGTATTGGAAATATCCTCCTCTTTAATAATATTAACTAGATTTTGCCCTATGCGCGGGGCCCGAGGGCCCCGCGGTACGCGTGTTGTTTGCTGTTGGTGCTGTTGTTGACGTGTTGTTGTTGCTGTTGTTTGTGCTGTTGTAACTATTAATCTAACCCACTTTTCTGGTAGCAGTCCGTTTCTGTAGGGTTCGCAGTTCTAGCCTAACCTAACCCACTTTTCTGGTAGCAGTCTGTTCCTGTGAGGATCGCAGTTCTAACCTAACCTAACCCACTTTTCTGGTAGCAGTCCGTTTCTGTGAGGGTCGCATTTCTAACCTAACCTAACCCACTTTTCTGGTAGCAGTCTGTTCCTGTGAGGGTCGCAGTTCTAACCTAACCTAACCCACATTGTTGGTAGCAGTCCATTCCTGCTGTTGTTATTGTTGTGTAGTAGTTTGTTTTCCAAAGGGAGAAATAAATAAAGTTGTACTTTTGATAGAAAGAAAAGATCTGCATGCGAGAACTTCATTCCCGCAGCTCGGCCTTCGGCCTCGCGTGCTTGGGAAATCGTAACTTTTCCTATCGGGTCGTGTTTCAGCTCCAACTTCCTCCTCACGTGTGACGCTTCGGGCCTTCGGCCCAACGCGGAACTCGGCCTTCGGCCTTCGCGAGCCTTGACGCTTCGCCGTCGGGCCTTCGGGCCTTAAATTTTTTTTTCATAGGAATCTAGAGGCCTATATCTTTCGCCATGCCAAATCGCAGCGCGCTCGGACCAACTTGAAAAAAATAAAAAATAAAGTCGGCCATTTTGAAAAAATTTAAATGCAGTTTGTTTTGTCTTGGGGCCCTCTATGACATTTGGTCGAGCACCCCCCCCACCCATCTCGCACCGTAATATGAATACTTTTTGAGATATTGGGGAAATTAAAGATCTCTACTTTTTCCCGCTTTTTTTGCTTATAACTTTTGATATTTTGTGTGTGCTACTACACGCTTCGAATGCATTTTTCTAGGCATTATGACGAATCTAATGAGGTAACACACGTATTTTTAGGAGTATTATCTCTATTTTTCACCGTGTTCAGTTTCTCGAACAAGACTAATACAACCAAGCGCAAGATGAACTGCCTGTAGGCACCTTGAACTCTCAATTATATTTAATTCATGTCGACCGTGGTCAAATATTAAAATTAGTGATATGTATTTAGTTCTTAAATAATTGTATTGCGATATGCCTATTAGGGTAATTTTTTCAATTATTTCAGTTTGACATTTTATATTTATTTAAATTTATGATTATGATGATGAATTTGCACGCTTGACGGGCGTGGCGCGTTGCATGCGATCCAAAGCCGGGCGCCTTCGGCAACCTCATACTAAAAGCGTAACACTATACATATATTGTAACATCCCCATACTGTATCAATCCAAATAAATAATTTCTGATTTTCAAAGGACTCAAAGAGCACGAAGGAATATAATCATTTTACAGATCGGACGTAGGTATATCAGTAAAGGTGAAATACTGTAAATATATCATACTTACATACTCACAATTATATTATCTAGGAATATAATATTATTTACCTACATTGAAATTGGTTGCTGACCTAGTGAAAATACTGAAATATTTTAACTGTTGATGTAGGAAAGCTAGGCGCTTTCAAGCACCTCGTAAAGTATTAGATGCTTCTGTTATCAGAAAGTGTGTTTTTATAGCACTTAGTGACTTTTTCTTACGTTTCATATGCTTTGTTTCCCATTGTTTGTAAATGGTAAAATCACGTGACCGCGCGGAACATACTGACGCAGGTCCGTCCTCTACAAGCGCTGCCGCGCGACTGAAGAGGGCGTAAGTGCGTTCGCGAGTGATGGCGGTTGCGGATTTAGTAGGTATTGAAACATAGAAATTATTTTAATGATGTTACCGAGACAAAGAGATCCAAATCATCTAGATTATCTTATTACCTATACATTTATGTAAAAAACAAGTCAAAAAAGTTTGTATTGTAGCTCTGAGATTGATTTATTGTTAAAAAAAGGCGTTACTTTGGGATTTTTTTCTATCGAGCAAAGTTTATCTAATCATGTTTTTGAGATCCAAAACATATCTGCCAGATCCTTAAGTATAAGATATATTTTTTTCACAATTTTAAAACATTGTTTCTTATATTTCCGATGGATTCAAAAAACTGGTTCGCTTAGCTCGTACGGGAAAAGCACGCCTTAAGGCCCCTGTACACAATGGGCCAGCGCCGGCCAGTCCAAGGGACGCAGCCATGCGGTAGAATGAGATAGCAATATCACTTGCTCCCTCTAACGCATAAATGCGTCCCCCAGACTGGCCCATTCTGTACAGGGGCCTTTAGCCTATGCCAGAGCATTTAATAACTGGAGTCGACTTTAAGAGCTTATTACTAACGGATAGTTGTTTGGCCGGATACCGGATATCCGGCCAGACAATCGCCCGAATATTCGGTATCCGGCCGCCGAATATTCGGCCAACGGAACTATACCTACATTTCGGTTCTTCAGGTGAGCATTATGCAGGTTTTGACCTGTTTCGTAGTTAACGTTCGCGCGGACTCATTTCTGGGTTCGAAATGAGTGCGCACCGTGCAAGTGAGTGGAATGTTTAAATTGTTTTAAAATAATAAACGGATACAATTATGACCGTGACTGTTTCTTAGTTCCAATTTGTTTACTCCGAAATCAAGCAATTTTACTATCCGGTATCCAGCCGGATAGTAGGTCACTACCCGGTATCCGGCCGGATATTAAAGTATTGGCCGGATAGGCCGGATACCGGATAGTAACCGAATATCCGGTGCATCTCTACTTATTACCCCTCTGCCGAAAAACTTGCACAATTATGTAAACTTTTGTATGGACTGACATAGCTATTTGTACGTTACGTACAAATCATGTAGAAATAGCAATACATTTGACGTTCCCTCCCCTGCAAAAATCGGCAGACTGTTTCGTACAGAAAATGACAGCCATGACGTCTCCAGTTACTAAATGCTCTAAGGCCTATGCGCAAGATCCTAACTCTATGGTAAGTCGGATTTTACCCAAAGAGTATAATAATATTTGTATAGTAAATTTTACCTCCTTTTCGAGTGTCAAGGTAAGGCAAAAAAGGCAAGGTAGGTAAGGCAAAAAAAAAGACTAAATTATAAATGACAGCTTTTCACCATTAATATTATACCTACGTAAATAAATCATTATAATTGAAATTTTCTAACGATATGGCAGGCCACGATGTTCAAGATGATCCAAAGCTGAAGGGTCTTTCTCGTTACTTTAACAACTCTACGATAAGAGGGAGAGCTAATGTAAGTGTACAGAATTTAAGGTGAAATGGCTTATGGATCGGTATCGGTTAGTAGGCAGAACATTTTACTCAATACATAGGTGTTAAAACATGGGCATGGTCCCATGAACTAATAGCATACTTGTTGATTATTAGCATGGTGCTCACTCCTAAATAGGCCTGCCATTTGTCTGGGTATCCTCAAACTTGTTGCTGTGTCAAAACATCTAGGCGACTTGAATATGCAGGGTATTAGAACACTCTCCGGCACCAGCAAATAGGGCGATGATAGCTCTACTCATAGAGACATCTACTGCTTACGGCATTGATAATGTATATAAGAGATATGTGTTTATTCTTATATCTGGTTCTTGTCAAGCTGTCTTTCAACATGTTTGCTTACAATGATTAGAATTTCATGATTACCTAGCAGTGTAGTCAACCAAATAAAGAATAAACAGTTAATTTAGTGATTATGTTAAATTGACAGATTATCCCTTTTTTACAAGTTTTTGTAAGTACATAGCTTGTCAAGAACAAAAGTAGTGTTGGATCAAATATTAGGCTATGAAATATCATTGTGTGCCACAAGTGTGTGGCTTGTGACAATATCAAAAATAAGTATACTACATTAGTAGACTCACTAAGGTTTTATCAATTGTTGTAACTGCATAATATTTTGCTTTTTATTCTTACCATCTGTGATGTTTACGCCCAAACTGAACTGTGGAATGAGCTGGACTAATAAAACCTCCAAAAAAAGAACATACCTACTCCATTTTAAAAGTCAGCAACGCACTTGCTATCGCTCCGGTGTTGCAGGTGTCCATGGCCAACGGTAATTGCTTACCATCAGGCAATTTAACTGCTTACTTGCTTCCTATCATAAAATAAACAAGGTAGCATTTCATATGGCTGGTACTAAGAACATTAAAAGATTAAACAAGCAGATGGTGTAATTTAAGAACAGAACTGAGAGCATGCTATGACAAAGACATGATATATATAATATACTTACCTTTTTTTTCAGGTGGCCAAGGCAACATATGCATTCTTCGGCGTAGTGATCCTTTACAACATGCTTAAACCTAAGTCAAAGTAAATACACACTTCATAATTCTTTAATTTTATGGTAACTATCCATGGTTTTTGTTAAGTAAAATACACATTCATTTAGTGAGAAGTAATTGAAAATGCTTTTCTTTACCTAACCTATTACTACGTATTACCTTGGTAGGCCTTGTACCCTCGTTACTGGAATACGCCCCTGCAAGCCAGGTTCTGCTGAGGAGGGAGTTCTTATGACATTTAACATGTAGAAATAGCAATACATTTGACGTCCCCTCCCCCGCAAAAATCGGCAGACTGTTTCGTACGGAAAATGACAGCCATGACGTCTCCAGTTACTAAATGCTCTAAGGCCTATGCGCAAGATCCTAACTCTATGGTAAGTCGGATTTTACCTCCTTTTCGAGTGTCAAGGTGAAGTTAAAGAAAAAGACTAAATCATAAATATATATAATAGCTTTTCACTATACATATATGTGTCGCTTAACTTCAAACTCGGGTAAATCCATTCGACCCTCAAAGCAAATATCTACCCTATTACCTTTTCTTAATACCAAAATCGCATGATCTGACAGATGGATTTACCCGAGTTTGAAGTTAAGCGACTCATATATTATTATACTCTTTGAGATTTTCATCATATTATACTGATTATACCTACGTAAATCATTATAATTGAAATTTTCTAACGATATGGCAGGCTACGATGTTCACAATGATCCAAAGCTGAAGGGTCTTTCTCGTTACTTTATAACTCTACAATGATCCAAAGCTGAAGGGTCTTTCTAGTTACTTTATAACTCTACGATAATAAGAGGGAGAGCTAATGTAAGTGTACAGAATTTAAGGTGGAATGGCTTATGGATCGGTATCGTACATTATAATAGCTATAGTACATTGTGCAACGAGGGGGGTAAGTGAGATTTTGTAAACGAGGTCTATAACTCCCGACAGCCGCAGGCTGGAGGGAGTTAAAGACTCGAGTTTACAATATGCTTACCCCCGGAGTTACATACAATGTTTTTCATCACACTTGCGAAGAAAAAACTAAATTTTAAGCGAAATCATTCTTTTTTTTTTTTTCGTCCATCGACAGGCTAAAGCTCTAAGCCATACTGCCTAGTCATAAGTAGATTTTTTGTCTTTTCAGTAAGTTCAATCCGGTAAACGTCTTCAGTCAATACTATTCATATTAGGTCAATTCCGATAGTAATGTCTTCAGTAGTCTTGGTCATATCCATTAATCATCCATTCTCATTGGTGATTTAGCTCTTGTAAAGCGATAGCGAACTTTACAAGGAACACTTGGACAACCGGCCGTTGACCCCAAAATGATGGTTAAACGTGCTTCAAGATTAATTCTCCATTCACTGCACACTACCACATTAGTTTACTGTATAATAGGCTATCGATATTACACTTTGAGCAAAACACAAAGCAATTGATCCCGACGCATGACAGTCAAGATGGCGCTCGAACCGTCCGAAATCATTCTTAAATACGTGACATTTCAAACATTCGTCCGCCATATTGTCTTGTTTTGGCAGGTTTGGATTCGAAGGCACAGACCTTCGAGCAACACCGGCTTCCGACACATCGGAAGGGAGGGGCCCAAGCGATATCTCACCGTACAAATCTTTCTGCCATTTTTCGCGGGGGGAAAGGTGCACACAGTCGCACTTCTCACACACTTACATACAGAATCCAATCTGTAATGACGACACAAATACATAGAAAATGACACACGTCAAAGGCAAATCTTGCAAACCCACTGAAATATGAAACCTATGGAAGTGAAACGTCAACGAATAATGCGTGCCACTGTGACGTCATCTTAGAACTAAACATGGCGGTTTTAGTGCTGCCCAGAAGATTTTTACTGTTACTAGGTTTTATCGATACATCGATACCTTTTTAACGTTCTCGGCTCATTTTATTTAAAATACTAAGTATGTATTATTTGTGGAGTTTATGTTTTAATAGGAAGTAAGTAAATAAATAAAAATTCTTTATTAGTATATTGTTATGTGAAAAGATACTTTGATTTAGTAAGATGTGTGGAGTCTAGGACAATTTCGTGCTTCAAATTTGACAGGTAAACGAGATGACGCTGTACTACTCAATACATATTGCGATTTTTGCGGTAACACTGATTTTCAAAAGTTGACGTTTGACAACTTAGTGACCGCAAAACACATGGCGCAGTACAGCGCCATCTGTTTTGGATGTCAGAATAAGTGTACGTGTTTTTCTTGGACTTTACCTCTCTATTACAATCAATTTTGTTGTGTTGCTAACCCTGAAGTCTGTAACACACTACCGCACTGCACCTCGACCTTGGTGCGCCGTATCTATAAGTGAGAGCGATACAAAATTCAAGCTTATTAAGCGACGGGTGAAAAAAAACAAAACACCTTCAGAACATTTTTTTATTACAAAAATAAGGAATGACTTCCGCTCTTCAACTTCTTCAACATTTATTCAGCAAATAGGCCACAATGGCATTTTTATACGTCAAAATAATAACAATACATTAACCATTTTATAAATTACAACTATATGTATATGGTCTCTTAATGTCGAATTATATAAAAAAAACTATAATAATGATATAAAAAAGCCCGCAGGGCAGCTTGTGGAGTAACGACCCCACGGACCCGAGTGCTCCCGAGAGTCGGTGAGGGTCTCCATCTCCAGCTCTTTCTTTTTATGTTCATTTCTTGGTAAGCTATAAAAATGATTTAATTATTAAATTAAGATAATTTAGTTGGTTTGAAGCGGGGTAGCATGATAAAATAAGAAAATATAAATAGGCAATCATAATATATCGATATCAAAGTCGATAAATAAAGTACAACCCTAGCTGAAATGTTTACATTATTTAAGCGTAAAAATATAGTTAAATAAATCCAATCACTTCATGATCTATAACTGCACAGAAGAACCTTGCTATTTATAATGTGAAACATCCTTAAATTTCCCAGGAACATTAACAATAACCAATATTTTTCATGTAAATTATAGCGTACCTGTGTATGGTTAAAGATGGCTGATTTGGTGGTTTTCTTATGCCGCACCCTAATACACTACACACTGGCATATTCGCGACGTAATTATTCACATTTGGCTTCAATTATTTTCAATCACAAGCAAAATATTGAAAGATAATTAATAATTTTAATTTTCACCACGACTTTTTGACAGGACAAGTACCTGCTGAACTGACAGACAATGACATTTGCGTGACTAAACATGGCGGATTTTCGGCCGCATTAAGTATTTACGTATTTTCATGGAACACTTTATGTCCGTACTGAAATACTGTCACCTTTTTTTGCTATGGGTTACAGTGCTGAGTAAAAACGAGATAGATATATATTTATGTGTGTGCCGTCAAAATGGGTGCTATTTCTATAAGCAATTGTACGTATAGAACAATATGTCTTGTCCCTATTATATAGGTCTATGTGCAAACCTCGATCTCTTTTTGTGTACGGACGAGTGACAAGTGTCACAACACGCACACTAACACATTTTCGTTGAAGTATGTTATTGTATTCTGAGAGATGAGAAGTCGGATTTGTCGCTCGACCGATCCGCAATTTGTACTGAGCGAGCAAAATCGATAAATCCAACAATTACATGAGACTAAAATATAATAATTGTGTTTGAATGTAATTAAACGTATGATATGTAAAAAAAAATATTACATGTGAAATGTAACACTTGTCTTTTTGTAAATTTGATGTCCCCGACCTCTTTTTATAACAAAAAACCGAGCAACCAGGCATTTTTGTGCAGCAGTGTTCACGCGCGCGTCTGGACTCGGTCTAGTGAAAAATCCAAGTGCAACTAGTTTTATTACCCGCGCTAGATTAGATTGACGCGCTAATCTTGTACCTCGGCAGAGGGGAAATAGTGCGAATGCCGCCTCCCTTCCGTGTTGCTCGAAGGCACAGACCCACTCGGATTCAGCCATAATCGAAAATTGTGTAAAAATTAATTTAAACGGCTATTAAATTTATCAAATTAAATATTTTTAAACATACACTAAAAAAATAATTTATAAACGTCAGTATTTCTAATGTCAAACTCATTTAAAACTACTTTTTTCGTATGAATTATAGTATTATAGTAACATAATTTAAAAAAAGTCATAACTCACTCCTGAGTTATAGCTTTTTTTTCAGAATCTATGTCACTTTTGAAAAATTTACCCAACTTCGCAAGTAAAAGAAGGCTATATTTGTACACTAAAGTAAGTTTATAAATATATACTGTATTTGATTGGTCTTATTATCCTTTATTTAGATGGGTTATCCCTTTAATTTAACGGATGAAAAATACAGCAAAACTCATATTTAAGGCCATTAAACTATTGTAACAGGTTTTCTCTAAAGTGACAACCCTAGCCTTTGTAAAATGCTTAGGTGAGTCTTGTATGGAAATGGCCAAAAACGAGTAGACAACATTGCCCACCCAATTTATTCAAAAGTTTTTACACTTATCGCCAAGTTATTAACAGGGAACGGTAGGATTGCCCAAAACCTTTAAATGATCCTTAGACATCATCATCATACGAGCTGTATTTGAACACCAAATTGACGTGGGCAATGTTGGCTCAACCCCGGATATCTTTGCCGGCCCTCTAAAACGCCAAAAAAGTGGGTAAAAACATGATTTAAATTTTTTCTTCAATTAAACTGATGCGTTTGATCACTACTACGGACGAGCTGAGCAAAAAAAAATTAATTAATGTGATATATTTTTTTTGAGAAATTCGTGTTTTTTCAAAAAAGCGGGCAAAGATGGCTATAATGACGGTATTTGTTAATTATGCCATTCGTTAATTTGTCATTAGAAATATTCTTATTTAGTACTTTCAATTTTTTTTCAGGTAACGAAAGTGACTTATACGTTGCTTACCGCATATTACGTGTACAATCATAATGGAATTATAAATAATTTAAATAAAATGTAACAAACGTAAACGGTTATACATTTGGCCAGACCTAATCAAACTCCGGAAGAATGTCAGTTTTCCAGTTTCCTTGTAAAAATGACTACCACCATAAAACTAATTGATTGTTGGAGGTATGTAATTTATTTATTTAATCGTATGGCGCATAATAGGGATGTACCGACTAGTCGCCGACTAGTCGGGAAAGCCGACTATCCGGCCACATTTGTAGTCGGCGATTAGTCGGCGACTAGTCGGCAAAAATGGCCGATTAGTCGGCACTTTATTTGTGAAAGAACAACAGAAAAAAAAGAAATCAACAGTCAATATTTACCATAATTGTTTTATGTTTATTTTACTAAAATACCTATTCAGGGTGCATACGAAAACTTTTGTTCATAATATAATTGACCGTTTGATCGTTATCATATGTTGGTGGGCTGGTGTTTTCCTCTACAGGTCGATCTCAACTGATTCTCGTGTAATTTCATGGGCAAGTTCGATATATTTTTTTTATATTATTATTCAGTTTTGTTTTTTTTAATGGTGAAGCCATGAGGAACTATTAATGTTATTGCAAAATTTAGAGACAGTCAGGGCACGTTGCTCGTAAAGACGCTGACCACAGGGGATAGGTTCTTAACTGGCGACTACGTACGGGAAAAAGATCCTTGGAAATACCTCCTACAAGCTGTACTGACGGTCTGCTCAGGATCGCAAAATAAAAGAACTAAAGACAGAAATTGAACGAGGATTCTTGTGATAGGTCTTTGAGCCTGTAGAGAACACGTTTTAGCCAAGCTAAATTATGATGAATAGCGCAACCAAAGGAGCAAAACTATTGTTTTTCACCTGAACTTATACGAAACTAATGATCTGGCCGACTAGCCGACTAGTCGGCCGACTAATCGGCCATTCGAGCGCCGATTAGTCGGCTAGTCGGCTAGTCGGCCAAATCAATAGTCGGTACATCACTAGCGCATATACATAAACATTTTTACAATTGATAGCTACATAACTATAATTATAAGTCCACATTCAGGGACCCGATCCACGAGATTGCGTCGGATGTTAAGTTAAACAGATCTTCAGGAGAGCCTGAGAAAGAGTGTAGAGGGCAACGCCGAATAATGTGTTCTACAGTTTGAGCTTCCTAACCGCAGTCACAGAGAGCAGAGTCTCGCCATCCCCACTTGTGCCGAAAGTAATAGCAGCGTCCCTGGCCTGTCCTAAGTCTGTTTAGGCGACACCAGAGTTTTCGTAGGAGACTGAAACCGTCAGGTTTGGCTATAGGATCTATGGCTTGCAGGACGGTGCCAGCAGTTAGTGTGTTCCACTCATCCTTCCAACACTGATTGACCTCAAATTGAGACAGTGTTTGGGCCGCAACGCATGCGGGGCGGCGAGACTTGAGACGTTGGGGTGGGGGATTGCAGAAGGACTGGTGACAAGGTAGATACTGTTGCGATTTTATCTTCACTGCTTCTCTCCTCAGCGCTTGCAGTCTGCGCAGGTGTGGTGGAGCAATATTACTAAGGACTGGGAGCCAGTGAAGCTGGCGTTGACCTAATAGTGCCCGACACACATCTCATTGCTTCATGCAACTTAGTGTCCACTTTTTGAGTGTGTGCGCTACCTAGCCACACTGGGGCACAGTATTCGGCCGCCGAGAAAACCAATGAGGTATGTAATTGCTATTTAATTATCAAAGTAAGACTTTTATTTTTAAGATTAAATAAATAAAAGGGACTTAAGATACAATTTGTTTACAAAGCAACCTCTTAAAAATCAAGACTGAACTCGGACTAGGCGATCGCTCCCGAATGAATGGTCCTCACCAACAAATTTTATACCAAGTGTTTTCGTATTTCTTACGGTATGCTATCCTTCTCTAACTCCCTACCTAATTTTGGGTGCCAGAAGAGCGTAACTATACTTAAATGCGTTCAATTTCATCTCCAAATACGGCAACACCTCATTAACCACTCACTGGTGGCCGACAGTTTACTGGTTTTCGCGTCGACCCGTGAGTAGTGAGTAGTGGGCCGCCAGTTTACTGCTTTTCGATCCGACCATTCACGGGTCGACCGCCACTTGGATCAATTATTCTGTGACATTCTGTGACAGTACTAGGCAAAGAATATGTACTAGGCACAGACAGAATCCGCGCTCGCGCTTGACAGACAGCTTAAGTGTGCGAAAGGGAAGCCATCACGTATATGAACATCCCATGCGTGCGAAAGAGTCAGACTACCAATGAGAAAACGTAACCACTTTTGAATTTGACGACGGCCGCGGACGGCCAAGAAGAGCGTATCACGGTAATTTTCAAATTGAAAAATATACACGGATTAGGACGAAAAGTATTAAATAAAGTAATTCAGTGAAGATGGTGTCTTGTATTGTAGTGTTCCGGATTGCAGTGTCACAGGGCCATAATCCAAGCAAATACTCATTTCAGAGGATTTATGATATTCCGAGCGGAATTTTCTTACCGATATTTTGTAAAATTAACAGCGTAAAAAGTGTAAGAAGCCGGTTTATATAGTTCATTATAAGTAATTTTTTTTCCTTTGAGTGCTAATATTTTATCATATTAGTCTATAATTTAATAGTTATTTGTTTTACAAGGGGGCAAAGTTGTTGTTTAATCGCTCGTGTTAATATGGATACCCAAGCAAGCGAAAGATTCCAAAATTGAACCACGAGCGTAGCGAGTGGTTCGAAAATGGAATCTTGAGCGTTGCGAGGGATTCAAAGCACGAGGGTTAAACAAAATTTGCCCCCGAGTGAAACACGACATTTTTCACCACACCAACCCGAAGCAAATATTAAATGTAAAATATCAAACAAAATCAAATCCAAATGAATGTTTTTAAATATTAATCATCCAAAATCATCATTTAAAAGTCAATTCTACCAGCAAACATAAGAAAACAACTCAACATTTGCATTTGATTACTTTGCCTCACATGTGAATAAAATGCAACTTTGCTATCAGTTTTTGAAGTGCAAAGTAAGCCTTTCCGAGCTGGTGTGGTGAAAAATATTTTGTGTAAAAACATAACCTGTTACTTTACGCTAGGGCTTGACAAAATGTTCATTGTGATAGTCGGTTTAGACTCTCGCGCGAGCCACGAGACGAGCCGCGAGCCGCGCCACGAGACGCGAGTGTGAACGGTGACTCGTCTCGTGGCTCGGCTCGCGCTCGCCTGGCTCGCGTGGAGGAGCAGTTTTTTGAGCACGAGTCAAAGGGGCTCGCGCGGGACGCGCGCTTGCGTTCACACTCGCGTTCGACTTGTCATTCGATTATAAACCTTATGCCGTGCCGTTAGTGTTTAAAATATATTAGCTCGACGAGCTTACGAGCCATGAGACGAGCCTCGAGCCGAGCCACGCGGCGAGAGTGTAATCATTAGCTCGACGAGCTCATGCGCTCAAGGCCACTCGAGGCGAGCCACGAGACGCGCCGCGAGACGAGCCGCGAGCCGAGAGTCTAAACCGGCTATGACATTATCGATAACTTGTCGGTATATTAATAGCTATATTAGCTATGTAATTATTTCTTCACAAGACATCATTAAGATAACCGAGTTCAAATAACAACGATTCTTGTACCTTTTTGAAGGTGCTCATGTTTAGCGGTAAATTTAAACTTCACTTTCCAACACAGTAAGAGTTACATTAAGATGCAGTAAGAGCTACCTCAATGCAGTTCCTCTATGCAGATAATTGCTATACATCAAAAAAAGAGGTACGCCGAGCTCTGCAGAATCTTGACGTGAATAAGGCCAATGGACCAGACGGTATACCTGAACGTGTACTAAAGCAGTGTGCGCCTGAGTTGCCTCCTGTACTGACACGCCTGTACCGCCTCTCTCTCCAAACTAGAACGGTGCCGAAATCCTGGAAGCTTGCAAACGTGCAGCCAGTACCCAAGAAGGGTAGTCGTTCTGATCCCTGCAATTACCGACCAATCGCCATTACCTCCATGCTCTGTAAAGTCATGGAAAGGGTACTTAACGGCAAGCTGCTGACATACCTCGAAGCAAAAGATCTGCTCAGTGACCGTCAATATGGCTTTCGCCGAGGTCGGTCTACTGGGGATCTTTTAGCGTATGTCACGCACTAGCTGCTGCGGCGAGGCCATCGAGAGGAACGGTGAAGCGCTTGCTGTTTCACTGGACATCTCGAAGGCCTTTGACAGGGTTTGGCACGCAAGTCTCCTTAGCAAGCTTCCTGCATACGGCATCCCTGCTGACTTTTGTAGCTGGCTATCTGATTTCTTGAGTGAACGGTCGATCAGAGTAGTTATTGATGGCTGCTCTTCGGACCTCATGGCCATTGACGCCGGTGTTCCTCAGGGGTCTGTTCTCTCCGCAACCCTTTTCCTGCTCCACATTAACGACATGCTGCAACCCAGCATTGTAGGTTATGCAGATGACAGTACGGTTGTTGAGAGCTATTTGGCTAGTGCAAGGGACTGCAGGGAGGATATACGTTCACAGAGAGATGCCATGGTTGAGCGGATGAACTTGACCCTTAGTCTCGTTTCCCAGTGGGGTGATGACAATCTGGTCACGTTCAATGCTTCCAAAACGCAGGCGTGTTTATTTTCCGCAAAACGAAGTCCATTTGACCTGACTCCTTCTTTCCGAGGTGCATCTGTACCTATTACCGACAGCCTGGAACTCCTCGGCATGGAGCTGAGTTCAGTCCTCAGCTTCGGCAGCTTCATTGAGTCTAAAGCACAAACTGCGGCCAGAAAGCTGGGCGTCCTAAATAAGGTGAAGCGATACTTCACACCTGGACAGCTTCTAACACTTTACAAAGCTCAAGTCCGGTCGTGTATGCAGTATGCAGCCACCTGTGGGATGGCTCAGCTAAATACCAGCTCGCCGCTTTGGACTCAGTGGAGCGCAGAGCCAGGATGATTGGCGACAAGAAGCTAACGGCTAAGCTTCAGTCTTTGGCCCATCGGTGGAAAGTCGCCAGCCTGTCGGTATTCTACAGGTTGCACTTCGGGGAGTGTGCCCAAGAGCTACACGAGCTTATTCCACCGTCCCCGTTCTACCATCGGACTTTTAGACGCACGGCCGGTTTCCATCCTTACTTGGTAGATATTCCACCAATTCGCACGAAGCGCTTTGCTTCTATACTGGGTCAAGCAGATCTTGTCAGTAGAAAAAGGCGGCATATTTGAAAAATGTAGGCGCGAAGGGATATCGTCTCATAGAAAATATGAATTTCGCGCCTTTTTCTACTGACAAGATTTGCTTGACCATCTATACTTTCCTTATGCGCACTGCCAAGGAATGGAATTCCTTGCCGGCGTCTATATTTCCGTGTTCTTATAACCCGGCAACCTACAAATCAAGAGTGAACAGGCACCTTCTGGGCGAGCTCGCTCCATCGTAGGCCACGTCTACGCCTCGGCTAGTCTGTGGCCATGAGTAAGCCCATTCATAATAAAAAAAATAAAGATAAGTCTGCAACGATTTTGATAGCACACGCAGTGCAAGTGTTATTTATACGTCATAATGTCGTAGAATTTTAACGTTTAGAATAACACATTTGAAAAAGTAGTCGATAAAGCAATCAAACATCGACAGATTATTACTATGTTGTAACATGACATCACTATTTTTGATCTTGACAATTTACGCACACACTTGCATTTAATTTTTGGTCACACCAGGGGTGCGAAACTCCTGACTTCGGTCAAACTCGGCTCCGCTCGGCTCAGCATAGCTCCGAGCAATTATTAGGGTTGGCACCACTTGACCTCCTTTTGCGTGCACGACCACAGATAAGATAATCACTTGATTTTTGACAACCCTAAATAGCCGAAAGGGATAGTGCCATATATTAGAAAGGGACAGCATGATTCGACCCTGAACCGCTGTCAAACTTCGGTTTTGTAGGAAGTTTCCTTTCTGTACGGTAGCACTATTAATTATTCTGTGGTCACACTTTTGAAGATTTACAGTTGTTCTTTGTCATTTAATTCTAAGGTACTAGGACTCAATTGAGTATTATAGTTGGTCAAGCAGATCTTGTCAGTAGAAAGAAAATGGCGGCAAATTTGAAAAATGTAGGCGCGAAGGGATATCGTCTCATAGAAAATTTAAATTTCGCGCCTTTTTCTACTGACAAGATTTGCTTGACCATCTATGTATTCTTTGGAGGCCCCAACGTTGTCTGTTCTCTTATAGTGGTAACAGACTATCGCACCGCACCAAGGTCATTGTGCGACGCACCGATAAGTAAGAGCGAGAAAGCGATATCTCTGCGTCGTACAATGAAGGAGTCGTACTCGTATAATAATAACTATAACCATGAGCAAGAAAAGACGGTTATTTGTGTTGTACACACTTATGTTATTTTGTTTCATATCATATCATATTTATTCATCAACAATACAAGATTGTGTTTGAAATGCACATAAAATACAATTACAATAAAATAAACAACATTTGAAAATAATAATAACAATAATAGTAAGCACTAGTAACATATTTTAGCCATTATACACGACATTCACAGTATACATAATGAGATCAAAAAATAAGGCATTTATGAACTACTTAAGTATACAAAGCTTATACACTAACTAAACTAAATCAGTATCAAATAACTCATCCAAGCTATAAAAACAACCTCTTAACAAATATTGCTTCAGTTTTTGCTTAAAGATAATATACTTTGAAATATTTTTCAAATGCTGAGGCAGTTTATTAAATAACTTAACAGCCTGATGTCTCACACAGTGCTCCTCAATTTGTGAAGTAGGGCGAAAATGAATTTTCAAATTTTTAGTGCGTGTGAGAAATCGCAGTTCCTCTTCTTCATGCGTTTCAAATCTTTGCTTGTGTTTGACAAGGTCCGTAAGCAGTATATGTATATATAAGCAGGGCACGGTAAGTATACCAAGCTTAAGGAAAAATTGCCTACAAGAGACCCACGGTGGAATACGAAATATGGTTCTTATTGCCCTTTTTTGAGCGGTTAGAGCTCTGTTCACGTTATATCTAAAACTGTTACCCCAGAACATAATGCTATACCTCAATTTTGATTCAATTAGAGCATGATATACTATTTTTAGTTGATCTACACTAATTTCGTCTCTGAGGCTTCTCAAGGCGTAGCAGGCAGAATTAACTACGTTTTCAATAGCTTCCAGCTCCTGTACCCAGTTTAACTTTGAGTCGAGACGTATGCCAAGGAACTTAACATTTTCAACTATGTCTATAGTGGATCCGTTCATAATGATGTGAAGTCTGTCAGTTTTTTTGGAGTTTTGGTTAAATAACATTATTTGGGTCTTGTCTGTGTTCAAGCAGAGATTATTAATTGTAAACCATTGCTGGAAGGTGTTTAAAGCAAAATTAACTATTTCATTTAGTTCTACTACGTGATCAGCGTGTATAACGGCATTGGTGTCATCAGCGAACATAATTATATTGCAGTTCGGCACCACATTGGAAACATAATTGATGATATCATTTGTGAATATGTTAAATAGCATAGGGCCTAAAATTGACCCTTGCGGTACACCTCTGCCAACCTTCAATAGATCGGACTTAGTTGATCTTTCACAGCCGCCATGTATATCTTTGATCTCTACATATTGATTTCTGTTTTGCAGATAATTGCGTAGTAGACCGTAAGCTTTGCCCCTAACTCCATAGAAGTCCAGTTTTTTCAGGAGTATATCATGGTCCACGGAGTCAAAGGCAGAACTTAGATCAAGGAATAAGCCAACAACTCTCTTTTTACAATGGATTTTCGAAATTACATCATCAATTAAGTAATTAATAGCATCTGTAGTGCCTATATTTTTTTGAAATCCAAATTGTCTGTGGCTTATTATATTATTCTCTTCAAGATGCCTAAGAAGACGAGTTTTAATGATTTTTTCAAAGACTTTTGAAAGTACTGGAAGAAGTGATATGGGTCTGTAGTTAATCGGGTCTGTCTTATTACCTTTCTTATATATAGGCACTACCTTGGCTAGTTTTAGCTGATCCGGAAACATATTACGTTCATAGCATTGGTTAAAAAATTGAGCTAGTGGTTCCGAAAGTAAATCAATAGACTGTTTAAAAATTGTGATAGGCATCTCATCACACCCAGATGACTTTTTATTTTGCATCAATACTACGGTTTTTTCTACTTCAAAGGGTGAGACCGGCCACCAAGTCATATCCTGGTATAGGGTGATGTTTCGTAGTAACTGATAACACTGCTTTATTTATTAATGTCTTTTATTTAATTAAATATGCAGGCACAAAAAGAATCACCGACAGAGAATGTCACTATTCTTTACAGTAGAAATAACCCAATTTAAACTTAAGATAGAAGGCGCTGCACAGGATAGATAAGTCTATGTAGGTATAAACACAACCACCGTATTAGTTAGTAAGTCTTAGGTTTATAGATTAGTTTATAGCACACACTTCTTAGTTCATTAGGTACTTGATAAGCACAATCGCAAGCACAAACATAGTTAGTAACGTTAGTATAAATAATAACAATTACAGTCCACACGTAAATCGAAATATGGCCGCGCGAGCGCAGGCGAGCCGCGTGGTTGCGTCGTGAAGGGCGAGTATAGACTAGTCAAGCTTTCATTCATAAGCGCACGCGACGGCGCGCTATGGATACCTACACTACGCGATGCGTATGTCGAATTTGAGGCGTTAAACGCCGATGCTCGTTTAAAATATTATTTATTGTGGATTTATTTTGTTGATATGTAAATGTTGAGATTTGATTTATGAAATCTATTATTTATAAGATGTTAGGTTGTATAGTGTTAAGTAAGGTAAAATTTGTATAGGCTACGCCACACCACTCCCCTCCAGAGACCGTCCAGGGCGATAATAATCCTTGTAATGATCTGGGAATCTTACCTGACGACCGGAACGTGTGACGTTCTGTTCAGTTGTAGCTGCAGGAGTTATTACAGGCTGATCAGGTTGTTGAGGTGTAGCACTAGGAGTGATCTGTTGACGAGAGTGATGATTTGCTATCGTAGGTGGAACAGTAGCGTGATTATCAGTTCCCATGTCGGGAGACAATGTGAAGGCCGGCTTAAGTCGGTCTATGGACACTGTCTTCTCTGTGTTGTGCAGAACAATCCTGAAAACCTTGTCATCACGAGATATTACCTTATGGGGTCCAGAGTATGCTGGTTGCAGTGGACCTCGCGATGGGTGCTCTCGGAGGAACACGTATTCGCAGGTCGGAAGCTCTTTGTAAACGAATACCTTAGGTTTTGTGTGGCGAGAAGCAGGTGTAGGTCTTAGCTTTTCGGCGAAGTTCCTGAGTCTGGCGGTGAACACAGACATGTCTGTTGTACCAGTCATGGTTGAGTCAAAGAACTCACCAGGAAGCCTTAGAGGTTGTCCGTACACCAGCTCGGCTGAAGATGACTGTAAGTCTTCCTTGAAGGCAGTTCTTATTCCTAGTAGAACCCAGGGTAATGATTCGGTCCACTTCTCGTTCGCGTGACATACTATTGCGGCTTTTAGCTGACGGTGGAATCGCTCCACTAATCCATTGCACGCTGGATGATAGGCTGTTGTCCTTTTGTGTTCGAATCCGGCCAACTTTGACAGACATTGGAACAACTCGGATTCAAACTGGCTTCCGCGGTCGGTTGTAATGTCTGTTGGAGAGCCGAATCGAGCTATCCAGTTTGATAGTAGAGCATTGGCAACAGTTTCCGCAGTAATGTCCTCGATCGGTACTGCTTCCGGCCACCGGGTGAACCGGTCTATGGCTGTCAGACAGTACCGATATCCATGCGAGAGAGGAAGAGGACCGACCAAATCGATATGAACCTGTTTGAAACGGGTGCGCGGTAAGTTGAAGGTACCAAGCGGGGCGGTCACATGTCGATTGACCTTAGCCCGCTGGCACTGGATACACGCGCGAGTCCACTCTCTGCAGTCCTTCTGAACGCCGGGCCACACAAACCTTTCGGCGACTAGCTTAGCCGACGCGTTGGATCCGGGGTGGCTGAGAGAGTGCAAACTATCAAAAACTTGCTTGCGAAAGTACTTACTGACATAAGGCCTGGAGGTCGGGGTACTGACGTCGCAGTACAGCGGGACACGACTACCAGGTACATGTAGCTTTCGCAGTTGCAGCGATGAACCTTCGCTTAGAAGTGTTTGTAACTCAGGATCAGAAATTTGACCTTCGGCTAGCGCCTCGAGACTTACCGGTGCTCCCAGTTCTTCGATACGCGACAGTGTATCGGCGACAACATTATCCTTTCCGGATATATGCCGGATGTCCGTTGTGAACTGGGAGATGAAGTCGAGATGTCTGTACTGACGCGGCGAACAGTTTGTTTTTCGTTCGTGAAATGCGAAACTGATCGGCTTGTGGTCGGTATATACGACAAAATGCCTGGCCTCGAGCATGTGCCGAAAGTATTTTATGGCTTCATAAATGGCAAGCAGCTCCCTGTCATAGGGAGAGTACTTAACTTGTGAAGGTGTAAGCTTCCTCGAGAAGAACGCGAGCGGTTCCCATGTGCCGTCCCTGAACTGCTGTAGCACCGCACCGAGGGCTTTATCTGATGCATCTGTAACCACAGCGAGACTAGCTGAGCAGTCGGGGTGAGCCAGCAGAGCAGCATTGGATAAGCTCTCTTTGCAGGCTTCGAAGGCTGCTAGAGTCTCTCCTTCGAGAGTGATGGGCTGGGAACCTTTTACCGAACCTGTCAGTAAAGCGTGAAGAGGAGCCTGGATCTGGGCTGCTCGCGGAAGAAATCTCCTGTAAAAATTGAGCATACCCAGAAAACCTCTAATTTGCCGGACGTTTGTAGGAGGCGGGAATTCCTTAACTGCCTGTACTTTGGAGTCAAGCGGTTTGCAGCCTCTCTCTGAGATCCGGTATCCTAAAAATGTTACCTCTTTTTCACCAAACACGCACTTGGCTGCGTTCACCATGAGGCCGTAGTCCTTGAGCTTCTGGAAAACTTTGCGGAGATGTTCCTAATGCTCAGCTTCACTGCGTGAGTAAATGAGGAAATCGTCCAAGTACGCATAGACAAAATCGAGGCCTCTGGTCACCTCGTCAACAAACCGTTGAAAAGTTTGCCCCGCGTTTCTGAAGCCAAACCCCATGTAGGGAAACTCATATAGACCGAAAGGGGTTGTAATAGCGGTCTTTGGTATATCCTCGGGGCTGACAGGTATCTGATTATACGCTTTTTCGAGGTCAATTGTGCTAAATACGCTACAACCTGCAACACTGTGCGTACAGTCGTGAATATGTTTAATCGGATACATGTCAGGCACAGTGCGGGCATTTAACTTACGGTAATCGCCGCAGGGACGCCACCCGTTGTTTTTCTTCGGCGCCAGGTGAAGTGGTGATGACCACGGGCTTTCCGAAGGTCTAGCTGTACCATTGGCCAGCATAGACTGGAATTCCTGACGCGCGATCTTGAGCTTGTCGGGGGCTAAACGGCGGGGTGGGGAGGAGACTGGAGGGCCTGGTGTTGTTCTGATGTGGTGTACGGTGTTATGCTTAACAGTGTGATGTGTACCGGCTGGACGAGTGATTTCGGGGTAGTCGTCAAGTATTTTATGATAACGAGACTCGCCAGTCATTACTTTCACAGATGAAATATTACAACCATGGGCTGAGGTAGCGGCAGCTGAGAGCAACGTGAGATTATCTATTAATCGTTTACGGCGACAATCAACCAAGAGATCATAAAAGTTTAAAAAATCTACGCCAATTATTGGTTTTGTCACATCTGCCACTACAAAGCGCCATGGAAATGTTCTACGTAAACTAAGGTCTAAATCAAAATGGACATACCCATATGTACTTATACTAGAACTATTAGCTGCGCATAAACTATAGTCCGTTTTTGAACGACGTTCGCGAAATGATGACCTTGGGTAGACACAGAGGTCGCTACCAGTGTCGACCAGGAACTGCGTCTTCGAAGATCGATCGGTCACGAACAGGCGGCCTCTTGAAGTTGGAGGGCAATCGTCAGCCGCCATTATCGACCGCCCTTCGCGTTTTCCGAAGAGTAGTCACATGGGCGGGTGCACCTGCTGGCTTTCTCTCCGAATTTGCTATGATACCAGCATGTTGGGTATTTTCTATAATTCGATTCGGAGCGTTGCCTGGAGCTGCTGCGGCTGCCTCGCGCGGATGAGGTGCGGGATCTGGAGGTTCGACCAGGTCCAGTCTTCAACTCCCGAAGCTCCCGCCGAAGTTCCGCCAGTTCTTTGGCGAGGTCGCTGATCACTGAGCCGGGTACTGCGTTGCCGACGGCTGCCACGCGTGGCGTCGCTGAAGCTAGGTCGTTGACCCTATCCGCCAGGTCAGCCAGGGCTTCTAGCGTCGCTGTGCTGGGTTGCCCGGCCAACACAGTTTGGATTCCGTGCGGCAGGCGGCCGATCCACATGGTCTTCATAAAATCTTCGTCCACGCTGACGCCCGCTAGGCCCTGGAGGTGGCGCAGGAACTCCGACGGCTTCCACTCGCCCAGCTCCTCGTGCATCATCAGCTACTTGATGCGCTTTTCTTTCGAGTCGCTCAATCTTCTGATCAGCTCACCTTTGAGTTTTTCATACTTGCCGCTTGGGGGAGGTTTAATAATAATGTCTTTGACCGCCCGTGAGTGGTGATTGTCTAGGTGGCTAATGACGTAATTAAATTTGGTTGTATCGCTTGTTATCCTTTGGAGGTCAAATTGTCCCTCGATCTGCGCGAACCAGATGTCTGGCTCTTCTGGCCAGAAGGGAGGCACTTTTATCCCCACTCTAAATACGTCGTGACTATTTACCGACACCGACACGTTCCCATCACTAGTGCCGGGTAGCAGATTTCTGGATGTTTCGCTCGCGGGCACTGTCTCCTCACTAGCGGCGTTTCCAGGAATCACTGGTGGTTGAGCGGTCGACGGCGGCTGGTTATCCCGTGTTCCCATGGCTCCTGTCGTGGTCACCAGTATAGGGTGATGTTTCGTAGTAACTGATAACACTGCTTTATTTATTAATGTCTTTTATTTAATTAAATATGCAGGCACAAAAAGAATCACCGACAGAGAATGTCACTATTCTTTACAGTAGAAATAACCCAATTTAAACTTAAGATAGAAGGCGCTGCACAGGATAGATAAGTCTATGTAGGTATAAACACAACCACCGTATTAGTTAGTAAGTCTTAGGTTTATAGATTAGTTTATAGCACACACTTCTTAGTTCATTAGGTACTTGATAAGCACAATCGCAAGCACAAACATAGTTAGTAACGTTAATATAAATAATAACAATTACAGTCCACACGTAAATCGAAATATGGCCGCGCGAGCGCAGGCGAGCCGCGTGGTTGCGTCGTGAAGGGCGAGTATCGACTAGTCAAGCTTTCATTCATAAGCGCACGCGACGGCGCGCTATGGATACCTATACTACGCGATGCGTATGTCGAATTTGAGGCGTTAAACGCCGATGCTCGTTTAAAATATTATTTATTGTGGATTTATTTTGTTGATATGTAAATGTTGAGATTTGATTTATGAAATCTATTATTTATAAGATGTTAGGTTGTATAGTGTTAAGTAAGGTAAAATTTGTATAGGCTACGCCACACTGGTAATGAATATTATTGTACAGCTCTAGACAGTGTCTTGCCGCAGACAAATCACCCGTAGCCATAGTATTATTTTGATCAAAACGATTGGATAATATGTTAGCAACGTCTTGAGGTGCTTCTATAATTTTATTGTTAACCTTCAATACAATTTTTTTGCGGTTTATGCCATTCGATTTATTCCTATGCCTATTTACAACATCCCATATGCCTTTAGAAGATCCCTTAGCTTTAGTTATTTCAGCCTGAACTGCCAGTCTTTTTGCGTGCCGAACTATTTTCCTGAACAAATTAATATATTTATCTCGGTAAACTAAAATAGAATTATCACAAAATGATTTATTAACGTTACATAAGACTCTTTTCATTTTACTTGCTGTCTTTATACCTTGTGTAATCCAATTGAGTTTTTGTTCGTTTTTTATTTTAAATTTCTTTCTTTTTTTAATAAAACTCAGTTGGAACACTTCATACAGTTTGTTCAGAAATCCACTTATACTAAAATCCCCCCAATAGATGTCGGCCAACCTACTTCTGAATAACTGAATACATTTCTCAGTTATATATCTCTTCTCTACTACTAACTCATTATTACTATTACTAAATATTTCAGTTTCTAATGACAGTTTGCAGAATATAGCAGCATGTCCATCTGCTAGACCATTATGGTCAACGTCTGTTGCAATATCTATATTGGTAGGCATATTAGTTATAAAATTATCAACACAAGACTGCGAATTGTTACGTTTAAAAGTTATGTCATTAATAAGGTGTCGGAAATTGTAACATTTTAGGAGACTTAAGAAATCAGACCGTTGCTTTTTATCAATTAATAAATTAACATTAAAGTCACCACAAACAATTGCTTTTTTGTCAAAAAGGTGATCCAACAAGAGTTCCAATTGTTTAAGAAAAATTTCAAAATTACTATCTTTAGGACATCTATAACAACAAAATATATGAATGTTAGTTCTAATATCCCTGATACCACAAATTTCAAATCCATCTGGCACATATAATTTCTTGCAAATTGCTAATTCTTCTGAATCTCTATTTACTGAGGCTGCAATAAGAGTTCCACCTCTTTTAATGGTGGGTCTTGTGTTAAAAGAAACTAGGTTATAGTTATGTAATTTAAAAGAAGTAGCAGCGTTTTTATTCAGAAAGTGCTCGCTAATACATACATAATCCATCGGTTTAGTCTGCTCGTCAAGGTAAAGTTCAAGCTCATTTATTTTATTGGATATGCCACACACATTTTGGTGAAATATATTTAACATATCAATTTGCACTACATTATTAGACACGAAAAAAATCTGTAGTACTAGTGTCGCCCAGGCCCCAAAGGTGGTTATTTGTTAGTACCCAATCAATGTTGTTGTAGAGATTTTTTAATACATTATTCATACCAGTGTTATTTAACTTACCAGTGTTGGATGAGAACATATCAAGTGATACGTTTGCGTTAGAGTCGTATACAAAGCAGTGTTGCCAGATGGTCACAAAAGTCACATTTTTCGTGACTTTTCGCCTTCTCGTGTGACCTGTGCGTGACTTACGATCTTGAGGCAATTTTTGTGACTTTTTAAGCTAGACGAATTTTGGACCCATGGTTAAAATGCTAGGGGAACTAAAGTGGAAAACACAACTTTTTTTCTTTCAGATCGATTATTTCCGAAAATATTAAGTTGATCAAAAATAGTCCTTAAAGACCCTTATTCATTTTAAAAGACATATCCAAGACACCCACACTATAGGGTAAAAGCGAAAAAAAAAAAAATCATCCCCACTTAATGTAGGGGAGTCACCCTAAAAAAATATTTTTTCTAGTTTATATTTTATGACTTTGTCAGTGTAGCAAATTTATATATTCATGCCAAATTTAATATTAGAAAGTAGAAAAAAATATTTTTTTATGGTGGCTGCCCTACATTAAAGTGGGGATGAATTTTTTTTTGCTTCCACCCTATAGTGTGGAATGTCGTTAGATAGGTCTTTTAAAACGAATACACTTCAAGAACCATTTTTTGATCAACTTAATATTTTCGGAAATAATCGATCTGAAAGAAAAAAAGTTGTGTTTTCCCCTTTAGTTCCCCTAACTTTTGAACCATGGGTCCAAAAAATATGAAAAAAATCATAAAAACATAGCTTAGTAAAGACTTTCAAGGAAAGATATAGCGAACCTAATCGGTATAGCTGTTTTTGAGTTTTTGCGAATAGTCTATTTTGACAGACGGGTAACTACGGAACCCTACACTGAACATGACCCGACATGCTCTAAACCGGTTTTTTTTATATTTTATCAGCAGGCCCCAATTTCACCACGGTGACAGGTGCGACAATTGTAAAACATCACTGTTGCTGACGTCACATGCATCCATGGGCTACGGTTACCGCTTACCATCGGGCGGGCCGTATTTCTGTTTGCCACCATCATTGTATTATTTAAAAAAACTTTATTATATCGGAAAAACAGATATTTCTCTTGCTAAGTTTATGACAATTGTCACAAGAAACACTACAATTGTCACGAAATTCCGACATATAACTCATTTCCTGTCAAGATTCACCGACAATTCTACAAATATGTCGACTAGAAAAAATAATTCTTGTTTCACAACATAATTGTAATACATACAATTGTAGCAAAATGCCTGTCATGTTTGTAAGTATTTCTATAGAAAATATTTTATAAAATTGTAATATGTCACCTGTCGCTTGACAATTGTCGCTCGACATATGTCACTGACAATTGTAGCCGTGGTGAAATTGGGGCCTGGTCACTTAACTTGCTTACTCCAAACTAAAATTTTTATTTATGATGAACAATTACGAAAAAAACCGGGCAAGTGCGAGTCGGACTCGCGCACGAAGGGTTCCGTACCATAATGCAAAAAAAAAAACGAAAAAAAAGCAAAAAAAAAACGGTCACCCATCCAAGTACTGACCACTTTGCTTAACTTTGGTCAAAAATCACGTTTGTTGTATGGGAGCCCCATTTAAATCTTTATTTTATTCTGTTTTTAGTATTTGTTGTTATAGCGGCAACAGAAATACATCATCGGGGCTATTCATAAATTACGTCATTTCAAATTAGGGGGGGGGGGGTCTGGACATCGGATGACGGTAGCATGAAGTAGGAGGAAATGGGGTCATTTGAAGCATGATTTTTGGATGATTATAGGGGGGGGGGGGGGGGTCAATAATCGTCAAAAATCGATGACGTAATTTATGGACAGCCCCATCTGTGAAAATTTCAATTGTCTAGCTATCACGGTTCGTGAGATACAGCCTGGTGACAGACGGACGGACGGACGGACGGACGGACGGACGGACGGACAGCGAAGTCTTAGTAATAGGGTTCCGTACCCAAAGGGTAAAACGGGACCCTATTACTTAAACCGTCTATTTTTTAACTCTAATTTAACTTTAACAACCTGAAGCTCCTAAAGTATTGATCGTAGAGTAAAATTAAACATAACCAAATTTGTAGGAAATTGTATGATAAAACTTTTGTCCGAAGTAATAGGCTACCTCGCACAACGTATCAGCATTGCGATACAGCGAGGAAATGCCGCCAGCATCCTTGGAACAATGCCTCAAGGGCCTATTTTAGATTTAAGCTAGTTATCAATTTAGTTTAGTAGTACCGAAGTAATTATAATGCTATTTGTACATATATTCGAGATATGAGCAAAAATAAGAAAAAAGGTACCTTTAACCCTCCCTGCACCCTCAGCACACCCCCTACCCTCGAGGACTTTTAGTATGTTTATTTAGACACCACAAGGTATACCTGTACCAATTTTCAAAACTACTCGAATTATTTCCGCAGATTTTTCTAATTTGCTTGGGTTATTTCTTAATTTTTTAACTTTCTCATTGACCCCCCAAAAGTAGCCCCCATGCTTAAAATTCATTTATTTTGTTTACGTTACATGACTTACATGTCCGTCTTTGGGTCACTAATTCCACCAATTTGTACCAAATTTCAACTTAATTGGTCCAGTAGTTTCCGTGAAAATAGGCTGTGACAGACGGACAGACAGACAGACAGACGCACGAGTGATCCTATAAATAAGGGTTCCGTTTTTTCTTTTTGAGGAAAAATCATAAAAGGTTAGTAGATTTTTTGTGAAATATATTATTTTCTGAATTTCTTCTAACAAAATCGATTTACCTACCCATACAATACAATAATATAAAAATGTGACTTGAGCAGCAAAAACGTGACTTTTAGGGAAACGAAACGTAACTTATGACTCCAGAGCCCTGGCAACACTGATACAAAGAAACATTCATTATGATTAGGTAACTCATTGAGTAGCAAGTGATTAAAACATTCGACTCTGCTATTAAATATAGGTTTGCCACATATATAGGTCGGACATGCTATAACAAGATTAGTATACGTTATACATTTCGATTCTTCTGTTAGGTAGTTCACAAGTCCACGAATGTCACACGAATTATGAAAGTCCTCTTCTCCGATTAATACAATACAACAATCATTTCTTGACATACCGCTAAGTAGAGTGTGAATATCCTTTTTTTTTTTTTTTTTTATTATTCATATTTATAGAGGCTTTCGTACACTCGTGGTGACGATGCCAGCCTCATAGGAGAGTTCACGTGTGTAACTAACTCTCAGACCTTAGTGCGCGATATTTTTTATAATATGTAAACATTTTCTCAGCCCCTTCTGATAGCGGTTGAGAAAGCAAAATATTCAAGGATAATATGCTGTCCAAAATATTTCCTAAAATGTTTTTCCGCTCGACTTGCCCTATGGTGCATTCTATAAATATGTGGACTAGGTCTTCTATTCTGTTACAATGATCACATAGGTTTGTATCTCTTTTTTTCATGAGGTGATAAAATTTATTACACGGAATATGTCCCGAACGCAGACGTAGTGCACACGTTACCGTCTCCCTAGTAAGTCTGGCACCGTCAAACCATGGAACCCACCCGGGTCGTCCTTGAACACTGCTATACCATATACCCTTTACAACAGAATCTTCTACGAATTTCTTGTTCCACTTTTCTAGACATAAGTTCCTTATTTTCGGTATTAATTCTGTTGCATAGGGTTTACATGCAAGGTCTATTCCCTTATGAATGGATTCATGTGCAAAACCATCAACAATTTCATTACCCCTAATACCTACGTGTGATGGAATCCACTGAATTTTGACACATACATTTTTATGTTGTAGATCGTTTATCAGTTTCAGTGCTTGGTAGGCAATCGACATTCCTCGGTTGCCCGAGACACATCGAGCCAGGTGTTGTAGTGCACTCCTTGAATCTGATAAAATGACCACATCTTGAGGGTTCAAAAGTTCATTGTAATAAACTAATGCTTTTGTGATTGCCATTAGTTCCGCTCTCATTATGCAAGACTCCTTAGCTAACTTATATTGTCTATTAAAATTCTTTTGTGGATCAAAGAATGCACTACCAACACCAACCGAGGATTTGGACCCATCTGTATACAATTTATAAAAGGAATTATATTTTAAGCCTATTACATCTAATGCTTTATGTCTTAGCAGTACACTATTATTACTCTTTTTTGGTAACTCCATATCTGGCAAGTTGCATTCAATGCATGATTTAATATTTATATATGATACCCATATGCCTAACTCAAACATGTCTAGAATATTATTTCGGGATCCTTGAATATCTTCACGAGCCAGTTGATTATTGACATTCACTAATATTGGTTTGGTTTTATTGTTCCAATATCTATTTTCACATAAAGTACTTAGTTCCTGTAATTTATCTTTTAAATTAATTTCATCTATTGTAGAAATTTTAAGTAAATATCTAAAAGCTAACCATTCTCTTCGGATATTTAATGGAGGTAGGCATAGCTCACTCTCCATCACGTGAATAGGAGTAGTGCGAATGAAACCACCACATATTCTCATAGCTCGATTTTGGAGAACGTCTAGTTTCATTAAATTGCTCCTAGCGCTAGTGCCATATAAGAAGCTCCCGTAATCAACCCTGCTTCTAATCAAAGAAATGTATAATCTACGAAGATGTTTCTGGTGAACTCCCCAAGATGCTTTTCGGTCTGTGTCATGTTTATCAGAGCTTAGGCTTGTCATTGATTCTACATGTTTAGCCACATTTTTGTCAGCTGGCAGCGTTATAGCACTTGGAAGGGCTTGACATTCAGAAATTAAATTTTCCGGCAAAGCAGTTGTTTCAGAAACACAATTTAGGGGAGCTTTGTTAAGTATTTTAGGTTGCAACATTTGTTTTCCCTTTTTCTTTACAGGTGTACTTATAGGTCTAACATCACTTTTTTTACGTGTCTCTGATATTGTGTTTTTCAACTCGAAGTTTTCGTTGAGTAACTTTTGAATTTCGTTGTCCGCGCTTAAGAGTTGATTTTTTAGTTGTCTTATTTGTTTCCTAAGATCCTCCACCACAGCATTCTGCACATGTGAGTCAAGGTTTGGAAAACTGTTTATGCTGGCCTCGCGAGAAGAATCTTCCTGATCTTGTCCAACTGCAATCCTTGAGACATCAGGACGGCTATTGTTTAGTGTAATATGATCATGTTTGATTGAGCACTCGAATGAATCTTCTTGGGAGAGAGAATCAAAAGAGTTTTGCACTGGAATGTTATATTTTCTTACCGTGATCATGTCAGGTGTAGATGTCGTAGCTGGTTTATTTGGAGTTATTGTTGTATCTGCTTGAGAAATAATTGTGTCTCCTAATTCACTGGGTGATGTGCTATTCACGGGTGATCTGGTTAAAGTTGAGTCGTCCTCACTGTTTTGTTTTTTAATGGTTTTTTTATTTGTTGGTGGGTATACTGGGCGGGGTAATTTAGATGTTCCAGGTTTGGGAGTGTGATGTTCACTTAACATCATTAATCTAGTTTACTTTTAGAGGAATTATATTGATTATAGGTAAATAAAACAATTTATTATTCGGTCCATACAGAGCGCCCGTAACACAGCGGCCGCCATCATGCGCACCAGTGTTGCCAGCCATCTGCTTATTTATTGATGAACACCACATCTCTTCCTTTTTAACAAATTTGAAATTGTAGGAGAATACATAAAATGAATCATTGTACAGTACTGTACAACCAAAATTAACTTGCAACACAACACATTTCTAATCAGCATTTAGCTTTAACCAATTGAGTGATAACAATTTGAACAATGCATTTACAGACACTGACATAACTATTAAACTCTTAAATCACGACACACTTTTATAACTCAGTGTTTATATGATGATAAATATGAAGAAGTCGATACTCCAATTACAAATAAGTAAACTTACAGCTTTCCACATAGTCTTAGAAACCTTATTCCTTGTAAATATACCCTTTAGTATACAAAGATAGATAAATAGAGATATTTATTTGCATACCAGGTATTTTACATACATATACATGGACCCTGAAAAGGGTGTAGTAAAATAGGAAGTTTACAATATCACAAGTCCATACATATGACTAAACTACTAATAGTTAATTAATTTTCTAATTGCTGTTATAAGTAATCAAGTAACATATACATTTTAAAGTAACAACTACAATACAGATAGCCTCTTTAATATGTTTACAGTCTGATTACAACTATATATTATCTAGCCAGCCATCATATGTTAAGAACAATGAGTGATGTTAGACCACAATATTAACCACTAGTTTGTAGTATATTTATATATATATATATTTTTACTAGAGTCTAATATAGTCCTTAACATGGTTAAGGTAGACTGCTCACTGACACATCAATAACATGTAACATCTGTAACAATAACTGTTTCTTACTTATTAGTATTTACATACATGACATTTATTATTATTATCTATTTCCTCTCTCTTTCTTTAAAATTAAATTGTATTACAATGTATACTAGCAATTATCCCAATAAGCCTAGTTTCCCCTCTGGTTTGGAAGGTCAGATGCAGTCGCTTCCGTAAAAACTAGTGCCTACGTAAATTCTTGGGATTAGCTGTCAAGCGGACCCCAGGCTCCCATGAGCCGTGGCAAAATGCCGGGATAACGCGAGGAAGAGAGAGTAGGTATACTAGCAATTATCCATACATATAAAATCAGTTGTATATTAACCCTCTACAGTTAAATACATGTAGAATATATTATTTTCATAAAAATTCCATGCAATAATTTAGTAGTTTAAAATATTTATATAGGAGCCAGTTACCTTATCAAATTCCTAACATTCTATTCCATAATTTTAATCAGTAATCAGTCATTAGTTGCTTTCATAGGTACATACATAAGGTGGTACATTTGAATAAGAAACAGTTATGAACCCTGTATGGGCACTGCAAATAACAACTTTTAGTAACTAAAACTCTTAGCTTGCTACATTCTATAAAATAACATTTTATATTATTTAGTTTAGGTAAAAATATTAGTTTAAATGCCACTTTTATTACCCCTATAAGTATTATTAACAACTTGTACCTAAAAGTGTTTAATGCGACCAGATTGTCAAAAGCATCAACAAATAGTGAAATTGTAACGTAGTATAGCTTTCTTGGACAAGCCGGAGCTTTAGAATTTTCCTTTGCACCATAAAAATAGCATATTTCAAAATAAATAATAAATAGTGAAAAACATCTCAACAAGTTTCACATAGTTTTAAATTCCTGTATCATACACAGTTCTACAAGTAAATATAAAGATAAATATGCAAACTTAACGCAAATGCGCTATAATCGTTAAACATATCTTTAGGCTACAGACTTCTGTCACTTATCTAGTGAGAACCACTATAATCTGTGCATAAATTTTACATCATTGTTCATAAATAATTATGTATAGTTACTTACTGAAAATTTAAATATACATAGTTAAATATATCTTACTATGACTTTGCTGTTATCATATTAACAATGACTGCACTTTACAGATGTGTAACACTGAAAAGCTTATGTAGTAAGGAATTAATATGCTGAATATCTGGTCCAAATCCTGTGTTGGTATATCTATTAACAAAACTTGTTTAT
This sequence comes from Cydia splendana, assembly GCF_910591565.1. Classification (NCBI taxonomy): domain Eukaryota; kingdom Metazoa; phylum Arthropoda; class Insecta; order Lepidoptera; family Tortricidae; genus Cydia; species Cydia splendana. The sequence continues at coordinate 7,113,009 of NC_085987.1, read as the reverse complement.
TTACTACTTGCCTTTGTTGCCTAATAGGTACTCGTGTATGAATATGATCTAAACTTGTAAATTTTAATCAGTTGTCTGGTCATATAAATATATACAATGTCGTGTCGTATCGTTATTTACTTAATAAAGAATCCAATACCAAACTTTGGAAACACCAAACAGGACTCCACAGACCTTTCGCCAGAAATCTGAACAAGCGATATACTGTAACGCACATGGTTTTGCATCACATCCCAAATGGACTGTTTAGCACGTAGCCAGTTGTCAGCCGCATATTCCAACATATCTTTGGCATTGTCACCTGTAAGAGAAATACAGAAAATTCATCTGTTACGCTATGGGTGTGTTTATACCTATTTGGGTAGGTATGAGAAATTCAAACAGTTGTCTGTTGTGAACCATTAATCACTAATCAAGTTGATGGACTAATCATTTGATCTTGTCATTCTTGACTAATACAGTAGACTTGTTGACTGGTAGTATAAGCAGTATACAACTATACAGTGGTAGGTAATTATTTTATTCTGATGATCTCATCCAAAAGAGTATTTACTTAGTCTAACTACTTAGACTAAGTAGATAACTTCTTAAAGAAAAAAAAAGGTTTTTTTTTTTTTTGTTTAAATCAGTTTTGCTTGATAACAGCTTTGGTAGGATGGTTTGTCTTGTAAGGGTGTGTTTTGCTAAAATAGCATAACAAGCATAAATGTATGACCATAAAAAATGTATTTTATTGGGGATTCTAATGATGTTTGTTTTGACATCCATTTAAATAATTTTACCACATATATTCATTTCTACTTTGTAATGTACACATTTTCATGAATTATTGAGTTTAATAAGGGTACAACATATAATCCCTTACAAAAGATGATTTAATACCACCGGACCTAATGTATTTATTATTTCATATACAGGCAGGCAGTAAAGCAGTACTTTTACAAATGCAAACGATACAAGTCCAAAATATGAATACCGATATGTCCAATTTGTTTTTGATTTCGACAATGTGACTTGAATCACTGACATTCATGATTTGACAGTTCTGTCATAGTCACTAGTTAGGTTAAATCAAAACTTCATTGAGATTTTCTTTTACTTACACTTACCCTATTTCCAGACATTTAGAGTTGTACAATATACTTTCCAAACATGGCTCGTAACATACCATATGTGATGAGATCCTTATACTTCACGCTGCTAAACCAGTCTCCATTTCTGGTCACTGATATTTCTTCGAAAATGTCGTACAACACCTATATCGACGTCTTGCAAATATAATTATATAGTTAACAACATTGTACTTATTTTAGTTGCTAGTCTGAATGTGTTAAACTATACTTTTTTATATTATATTTAGGACATATTGTGACATATCCATGATTTTAACACTTGCAACAACATCCAATATCTACATTTTGCTCCGTAAGTTTGGAAAATCTGGTGATGGTCAAGAAACCTGAAAACTTACACAACCTGTTAGTCCATGTTTGCCACAAAACTGTAACGAGCACAGTTACACATTCCTGGAGTACATATAAGAATCTAGTAGATTCAATATTGTCTTGAATCTAATCTGGAACATTACTTTTATTTATTAACATTTAACTAAACACACAACATTGTTCTGAAACAATCTCTATCTGTCAAGTGTCAAAAGTGACACATCTGACAGTAGCAATGGACTCTATAGTACTATAGATAGTTTAGCCAGGGACTGTCTCATTTCAACCATAGAGAGACAAAATCATACTGTCTTTTTCTTACGCTAGAACTAGCACCCAAAGAAAGGTTGAGTAGTTTTTCTATTCCATGTTACTAACAAATTTGTGTTTGCCAGCTTCACATTACAGGATTTGTTAAGAACTAATAAAGTACAATACAACTCACATTCACTTCTTTACGTTCCATTTACTCATGGTATTAAGTATATTATTTATTACATCATTAAATGTTGCTATTACTTTGCAAACTCAACCGTATGAGTTCCTTAACATCATAATATATGTAGGTATGGAAATTTCCCATTAACCATCTTGTTGATTCATGATCAACCATTAGTTCCCATCATTTTATGGGGTTGATGATGTTATCCTTTACGACTTGGCGTACAAATCGTTAACATCATCATTTCGGCAACAGCCAGTAGTCATTTTGACATTTTTCGTTTCAAACGATTTTTTCCCATCATTTTATGGGGTTTATGATGTTGTATTACAACTTGGCGTACAAGTTGTTAACATCATACTTTCGGCATCAGCCTAAGCCAATAACTTGTTGGCATTTTATGTACATATATATGTACACACAATCACTGCAATCGCTCATAGATCTTGAATTGAATAGCCTAGATGACAAACATTGTAATTAATTATATCATTTGTGCCAGTATATTTTGAGAATCATTAATGTTTACATGAGATCCATTAAAGGTCAACACAAATGTTCTTAGTTTGACCATCATACTCCAAGCACAAAACAGACTTTACTATGCAGTACCTACAGCAGGTACTTAGACCTTTTGGAAATATGGAAACAAGTAAATTTATATTTTGCTGGTGAATATGTACATCGTTTATAGTTTGCAAGGCAACTACATAGGTACATGTATTCTTGCATAAAATGTAAAAAAGTATTTGAAACAGAAACTGCTACAAAATACAAGTTATTATTTTATAGAACATCTTGTATTTTACCATATGAAATAGATAAGGAATCTAATATTTGATACAATTATCCATTCTTCCCTTTTAAAAAGAAAAATAACTTTTAGTTATAACTTAATCTTGTATTGTATTTCCATATACTTAGGTATTTCTATATTATCAAATTAATTTTGACGAATTGCTCTATTATTTCAACAGACTGTATTATAAAATTCAACATTTGTCATCTACCAATGTACTTTATTTGGTTGAATGTCCAAAAGAACCATACACCATTTCCTAATCCTCAGACGCCTCCGAGTTACACCCATTACAGGCATCTGAAAGTCACTCATATCTTGTATTTCTCACGATTTCATTGTTTTGTACTTTATTTTGTTCTGATATACATGCGTTCGTTTTGCAAATCGTCGGCCCTGCTTACAAACCACCAATATGGCGCCAATATTTCATCAATTTGCAATTTGCGAATTTCATAGGTACTTACTCACGGTTTTACCTCGTCGCCACTTGTGATGTTCACTTAACATCATTAATCTAGTTTACTTTTAGAGGAATTATATTGATTATAGGTAAATAAAACAATTTATTATTCGGTCCATACCATGAAGTTATAAGATGGAGTGAACTGTCACTTTTTTTGCCATACTAAATTTAACCTTATCACCGAGCCAGAAAGACGTTCTTACCAGACTAGAGAAAACGGTCCACTTGAGATAGCAAAGGTGGGTCGCGGTGTCTCACTCGCACATGTTGCCAATGTTAAAAATATACCATTGTGGTAGTATTTATATCAATATACTACTGAAATGAAATACCTTCTTATATTATTTAAGTGCTTTATTTAGAGTAAGGTTCTGATATCTTTTAACAAATTTGTAAATAATTATGATGTCAATATTATTAACTGATTTAACCAAGCATGTGCACAACAAAAAAAACATTAATTTTGATATGGTAGACATTGTAGTAACTTTGAAAATTAATTGGTATCCCTAACATGTGATGACATGTTATCAAAACACGTGAATGAAAAAATTCTTAAAAATTGTGAATTAATGTTGCGTTAAAGGTTGTAGGAGTGAAAGAATTTCTAATTGTGGAATATTGTTTCACAAGGAAGCCACAATTATTACATTTTGCGATAAAAATACAAGTCAACATTGTCAAACTCATTAGGGTGACCATGATGTCGGCACGATGAGAATCAGTGTTACACAATTCTTATTACGTACTTAAAAGTAAATTTATATGAACAGGTATGTATTTATTTCGGCATGTTTAAATTGGTGAAATGAGAGCCAATACAGAATAAATAATTGCCAAAATTGAAATCCAAAGTCCTTAAACATTACAGACACATTTATACATTGTTATAATAATAAAAAAACACATGGATAATAAAAGAAAAAAAATAGAACTTTATGGTAATTTACTGACTTTTGGGACGATACCAGAAACGTTACTGGGAATTTACCCTCTTTGGAAAATTTACTGGGAACGGCACATCACTAGTTTCTTTACATTTCACGACTCTTCTCTTTTCGCATAGATGGTCTACCACCGTGAACACCGAGGTTCGCAAATTGTGGGCATCTTTTACTTTTACTCCTATAAAGGAGTAATTACAGAGACAGAGAAAGATGCTCGTCAAACGATGCAAACTTCGGTGTCTATGCTCCAGTGACAAGCGTCCTAGTTAAAAACTATAGCAAACGGGCGTAGCGGTCCCACGCGACCCTGTGGCAGTGGCGGATTTGCCCTAAGGCCGAGTAGGCCCGGGCCTAGGGTGGCCAGATATTTTAAGCGGCAGTCTATATGATGGGTGCTGAGAAAGGGGCGGCTAGTGCTTGCTATGAAGGGCCTGGGACCTAACGCGGCAAAGACTGTAAAAAGCTCTCAGGACATTGGGGGTGTCCTGAGAGCCTACCCCGAGCCGCTTTCGACGTGTTGCCTCTTTGTAGCACTTTCGTACGTAAGTGTGACAGAGGGGCGACACGTCGAACGCGGTTCGCGGTAGACCCTCTGGTTCTGTCAGCATATCTGTCTCTCTATCTCTCTCACTCATACCCGTATTCTTGACAGACGTTACGGCGGACCACCTTCCTGAGGATCGACCATGTTCGTGGTCCAGCATCTACGCCTATTAATAACAGTTTTTAGAACAACTAAATTAAGTACCTAAGGTTGTGTGAAGCGTTGTACAGAAGAGAAAAAAAAACTATATCCATCCCTTTTTAGGCCATAATACTAGTACAGCGAAAAGACAGTATGATTCTTTATAACTAATATAACTATGCACGAATAAGAAAAGATCCTGGCCAAACTATATATTCAATGTTATCCTAATATCCCACATACATATGACTTATGGTCACCCTAATTAGAAAGAGATGCAACGGCCCACCTTGACTTCTCATGTGGACACACTTTTTGGCTAATGTACACTATCCGGTTTACTCTCTAGGTCCGTGGTCCATACAGAGCGCCCGTAACACAGCGGCCGCCATCATGCGCACCAGTGTTGCCAGCCATCTGCTTATTTATTGATGAACACCACAGGGAGTACTGGATTTTATTGTTTGAAACTGTTCGCAACAACTGCGGCACTTCCAGCCTCGGAGTAAATATCTATGGAGCGGCCATTAACAGGCGTTCCCCTCTGCAAAAAGTCCGCGGCCGCCGGTCAAGGAGGTTATATAAAACTAGTTGCCACACGTCATACGCCATTCAGCAAACGTCAGTCTAAGCGGAATGATAGGAGCCGAAAATGCCGAATTGCAGCGTTTTCTCGTTCAAAATGAGATCGAAAACGTCTAGTCTACAAAAAGAACACGTTTCTTATCATATGTAGGTACTATTACATCTAAATATTATCAAATAGTGCATTAACTTTGCAAATAACTAAAAAACATTGTCAATCTGACAGTGATACCAGTGATATGGTATTAGATCTAATTTAGGGTAATTCTAAAGAAGACTTTCTAAATATTATTTAGGTACGAGTAGAATTTCTAATAGGAAATATTATGCGAAACTCTGCGTAGGGGGCGCGACTACCACAATCCATCACAATCTGGGGGTCCGCCGCGGAACAAGAAATATTAAATTTCGTTATCTAACCTCTCTATCACTATTGCATATTTGAGCGATAGAGAGAAAAGAGAAAATTTACTAGCTAGCTTAGTGCTACTCTCTGGCGGCAGAACATTGCAGTAATACGCCCTATTTGCGTTGCTTTTTGTTATATAATTTATGTAACACATTATTTTTATATAACACCTTAGTTTCATATCAACCTAATCTATTTAATCAAATAAATAGATCTATAAGAATAAAGAAAAGGGGGACGGGGGATCAAAAAGTAGTCGAAAACATCTCGCGTGATTTGTGCACAACCCCTAAGTAACGTAAAATTACCGATAGACTATTTTTTGAAAATTATTTTTTCCTTTAGTTTCTACATATAGCTGGTCAAGCAGATCTTGTCAGTAGAAAAAGGCGGCAAATTTGAAAAATGTAGGCGGGAAGGGATATCGTCCCATAGAAAATTTGAATTTCGCGCCTTTTTTACTGACAAGATTTGCTTGACCAGCTATATATTTTTATTTAACATGTCAAATATTTTATTAATTTAAGGTATTTACGGCTGTCACTTTCCATAAATAGGCACTTTTAATTTATTACTCTGGTATCACCGTACCAATATTAGTGATGGGACACTATAAAAACCAATATCGGTAAAATCGATATAAACATAATGAATAATATACAGATGGTCATGATGCCTAGCGAACACCAGCCATATCGTACAAACCTCAAGGAGTAGGGTTGCCAGATGGTCGGGATTTGGCGGGATTCTCCCGATTTTTAGCACGTGTTCCCGATTCCCGACGAAGTGAAAATTGTCCCGAAAAACAGCTTCACGTTATAAACCAAAAATTTCAAGTTCCGTACTGTCGTCGAGCGAGCGAGCGACCCGCGTCGAGCGCGTAGCTAACGTAGTGCCAATAATGTAAAATATCGTTGTTTTTAATACAATTACTTTAATTTGAATGTTTTTTTTTCCCGACTTAAGTCCCAAAATCCCGAAAAATTTACATTTTTTCCCGATAATAGTGCCTTTCGATCTGGCAACCCTATCAAGGAGTGATATTCCTAGGCAGATTATGATCTGCCTAGTGACCACCAGCCATATCGTGCTAACTTCAAGGTGTGATATTCCTAAGCAGATCGTGAAACGCCGGCATGTCATGTTCTGACTAGTGATCACCAGCCATACCGTGCAAACCTCAACATTTAGGCATATCGAATAAGTAGGATGTCCTACATTTTAGCAAATGATAATCATTGAAATGGCTTGACAGCCTACTTATAGTACGTGTTTGGGTAGCGTATGATTTTAGTACCTACCTAGCACCTACGCATTGTGCTCCAAATGCCACATAGAATGCAGCACTAGCAGTGGCAAAAAATGCAAAAGGCAGATTATTAAATGGCGGAGTTTCATGATATGCCTAGGAATATCTCGATACGCCCGATTGTACGATATATATACTAATTATCCCCTACTCAATATCCCTTAAATGACATCCTATGGCCGCGTTCCATCTCTGTCATCAGATCTGCATGCTTAATAGTATATTGCATTGCTTTCAGAAGTAAACCAACATGTAAAATATTAACTAATGAACTGATAATAAAAAATCATTCTATATCAGCTTGCAAGATTCGCCCTAAACAAATTGACAAACTATTAGAACAACATCTAAAAACAATACAAAAATTGAAAGTTAGTAAAATGCTGGTAGAAAGACTTGATATTGTAATATTATTATAATTGATAAAAGCAGAAATTAAAATTCATTGTCAATAAAATATCGACAATATTATCGGCGCGTCCCTCGCACTATCTAGGTTTACTTAAAACTGACGTCATCTCGTTCACGGACAGGGTTGTCTGTGTTTGTTCTTGTACTTGTGTGAATATAGTTTTTGCTAGTGTTTGATAATTTTGTCGTGTGCGTGTGTAGCGACGCATGCTAAAAATGCATTAGTGTTAACATTATTTGTGTGCGTTACCTCGTCCCCCGCGCCAAAAACGACAGAATTTTTCAGATAGAAATTAGTGCGCGTCTCTACTCCATATATATTTACTCCGAGCTTCCAGCTTTTCTTATTCTCAATTGTCATTAGTGCATATCGTTTACTGCCTACTCCAGTGCGTTACAGGCATTCTATGCAGTATCTAAGACTACAGGTGGCACAATCAAGAGAACGCCTACTCGAGATTCTTGAATCACATTTGTCACATTTTCCAGGATTACCCATTTTGTATCGAATCAAAAATGTTGTATTTATTTCTTATTACTAGCACCCTCTATAGGTGTGACTATATATGGATTTTACCGTTATGAGGTTAGCGCCCTCTAGTATTGAGTAGCTCTCTTGTAATCAGAACGATATTAACGCCCTGCGGGATCGAAGTTGACGCAGCAGCGCCATCTTGGCTTCTCCTAAATGAACTATAAAAATATGTCAATTATACTTAAATTGAAATCAGCGCCCTCTAGTAGCAGGTAGTTTTTAGGATCAGGATTTATCTTGGGGTCATCTGTAGCTAAATCTTGACGTTTGAAATCAGGGCCCTCTATTGGCAAGTAGTCTAATGAAGAATAGCGGGAAATATTGTTTGCGAAAGTTGAGTTGGCATGGGTTCTGGCGGCAGTTGGAAATTCAAATTATTGTTTAGATTCTTCACCAGGTTATTTCATGCAAACTTTCTTTAAAAAAATCCACTTAGGTCCTGTATTGTCACGTCACTTCAAAATACACTGCTTTTAAATTGGGCGTGTGGGTTGTTTATTTATTTACACTTATTCACAAAGTTTTGACTATAGGTCTTTAACCTTAGTAGGTATAACGTCTTTTCGGCGGCAGTTATTATATTTACACTAATTCTGAGTGTAAATTCTCGTTTGTGTAAGTATGTAAACACTGTTTTTGATCGACTTATTACGTAAAGTTTTAAGCGGCAACTTTAAGTTCAATATTTTCAAAATATGTTTGCTAGGTACTTAATTCACTTTATTGATGATGTCAATATTGTCAAAACACAGAAATTATAATTACACTGCACTTATAAACAATCCTGTTCACCTATATGTTATTTATTTACAATATCTACAAAGTTTTGGCTAAAGGTCATTGACCGTACTAGGTAGCGTCCTTTCGGCGGCTGTTATGTAATTTAAATTTTCTCGATATTTACATTAATTGTGAGCAAGAACCTTTGTTTATATACGTATGTAGACACTGTTCTTAATCACTGTAATGAGTATTAGCATTTTATATTTTGTACTAGTTTTATATTATGTATATAGTATTATTCCAAGCTTAACAACGTAACGGCTTAATAAAACAATATGGCTAATACAGTGTACCAACACAAGATGATTGTAATGACAGTTATTGAAAGCCCGCCAAAAGTATACTTTTTAGCGCATAGGGCTGATATATGTTATCTGTGACTCTTAGCTTTGCCTGTCAACTTGTGAAGGATTACTGCTAAAATGAGAAACCAGCTTTGTAAAACTAATATTAATTATAAACCTGTCAAGAAGAACATCGTCTTTATATTTGAAAGCAGTATATGAATCCCCAGAACGAGGCTCACAGGGTGGGCTATCAATTCAGAAGCCGGGATAAGTTGGAGAAGCTTGCTTTGAAACCGACGCCCGTCAGTTGGAAAAGACGCTATTTCTATAAATTGGGAGCCGGAGGTCTGATAATTCCAGTTATTTTCATCTGTTTTCACCGTGTTTTGGCAGTCAGAGAAGTGATTGCTTACTAACAAATCTGGGAGTTGGAGAAAGTGATATCCGTTTAAGGAAAACTAACCTATTTGAACAAACTACGTAATAAAAGAATATGATAACATATCGTGTTTTGTGTGTTTAGCGTTTGTTCGTGTGCGTAATTTCTTTTTTTTTGGTGATTGAAATGCTTACAGTAATTCCAATAGCTGTAATAGTACCAAGTGATTAATAGTATGTGTTAGGCTTCTCGTGAGCGTATTGATTGTGAATGGAAATCAATTTTAAGGAAATTTTAGTTCATATTGTTACTTTCGAATTTCACTCTGAATTACTGGTTGTAACTATTATGTTATGTTATGTGTATGTGGATCTTCATATTGTCAGTTTTAACAGTAAAAGTGAAAATGAGAAGATTCCATGGTAGTAGTAGAAAGTGTGACAGAAGAAGTAAGGAAAAGTCAAGTGCAAGGCAGTACTATATCAAATATCAGTACATATACACCATAATATAGCCAAGTGAGTAGGTCCCTTGATATGGATTGTTGTAATGGTCATTCATACTATTCACATAGATGGTACCGAGGCCTGCCATCAGTTATTTTCACATGGCATAGAAAATTATTATCATGATAAAATGGCATTAGTTAATGAGTGAGATCTCCAGTAAAAAGGCTGGTTCAGGTAACGGGTAGTTAAAAAATAGGTAATAATTTCAAGTTAATTTATATCAGCAGGGTACAATAACTAGGCATATGTTGATTTTGACAGCCTAAGCATCCTGAGAGAGAGAGAGACAGAGAGAGAGAACTGATGCTTGAAATTTACTCATGACCGGGTAAGTCCATGTTACCTTAATAATTTTATTGTGTGGGGCTTTTGCAATTTGTTAGTTAAACATGTAGGTAGGAAAGTAGTGACCGTAGAAGTAGACAATGTCAGAATGATAATTAAATTTTTTAATTATTACTGTAGTGTGTTATAGAATGTTGTTAAAATGATTGATGACTTATGTTTGTATGAAATTAGTAAAAATGTTTTCATGTTCAAGTCCTGTAATGTTTATGCATATAATGCAGCGTTGTACACGGTTACTTCTAATGGATTATGTACAATTCATTGGGCTCACAAGCTATTGCATGCACTTTAGTCGCAGTCAGTTAGCGCCTTATGAAAGTATTAAAAGGCTGACCATTGTGTACTTGTATGTGTACTTTAGGATGATTTAGGAATATATAAACTTTGCTAAACCTTTAAAGCAGTAAATAGTTGTATTACCATTTGCAGCACAGTTAGTAAAAATGATTTCATGAGTTGCGCAATGATATAATCTTGTCCGGTACAAGTTGATGTAGAACTTAATAGAGAGGGTACTAAACTAATAAACAAGGTGTTAAGGTATACAAGAAAATTTATGTGGGAGATTAGTATACATACATGGTGATTCAGAGTGAAAGCAAAGGGTAAATATGTTTCCTATCAAAGCAATTGATATATGTTAAAGATGTTATTAAATATAAAAAAAAATATTGATATATGTGAAAAGTAGGCTTGAGTCAGTCATTAACTATAAAAACTAAAAGACCGAACTAGTTCTTTTGACCAATTGACTGAGAGCGGAGCACTCTCTTTAGTGAACGAGCAGGCACAAGCCTAGTGAAAATTGCGATCAATTTGAGGTTTATTAATCATAATTTAAAATAAAGTAGTATTCATAATCAAACTAATATTTGTGATAATAACTTGGAATTTGGAATTCAAGAGAGTCGAGAGTTTGAAAAACTTAAATTTTGCATTTGACTGTTGAAGATATTAACTATTTATCTTTCTGTTGAAATTGTGATTAGATCACTACAAGAGTAACAGTAATATGAATATGATGAAATTGTGAAAGATATATTCAATACAACTTGTTAAGAAGTGAATCAGAGAAACCTATATTATTAAAGAGATAATTACCTGACCTATGTAAGATGTTCCCTAACATTTATTTATTTTATTTTATATACCTATAGGTACTTATCCATGATCATTTTCTAAAAGTGAGATGGGGAATTTTGTGATCTTAAAGAGAAAAGGTATTGTATAATAATTTGTAACACAGGAGTTATAACAGCGAATTTATAAAGAGTAATATAGCAATTTGGTAATATGTCAGACAATAAAAAGTGATTCAGTATAAAAGACATGCAATTATTAAAATTGAGTGAGCTAATATGGTACATATATTAACAGTGAGGCATTGCAGGTGAAGAGCTGCAATGATGTAGTAAATGAATAACAGTGAGTCCATGTTATGGAAATCCATGTATTTTGTATTAAATGAGTAACAGTGAAGCAATGGAATGTATTATGTATTCTATTGATATAGTAAATGAGCAACAGTGAGTCAATGACATGTAAGTTCATGTATTGATCTATTAAGTGAGTAACAGTGAGTCAGTGACATGTTAGACCATGTATTGATGTAACGAGTGACAGTGAGTCAATGATATATGTGAATCCATGTATTTTTTGTAGTAAATGAGTAACAGTGAGTCAATGACATGTAAGTCCATGTATTGATCTATTAAGTGAGTAACAGTGAGTTAATGACATGTTAGTCCATGTATTGATGTAAGGAGTAACAGTGAGACTATGATATATGTGTATACATATATTTTTGTATTAAATGAGTAATAGTGAGACATGTGAGCCATATAATGAAGCATTGTGATTAACAGTGAGTCAATGACATGTGAATCCATGTATTGATGTATTAAGTATCAGTGAGTCAATGACATGTGAACCCATGTATTGATGTATTAGATGAGTATCAGTGAGTCCATGTAATGATGCATTAAGTGATTAAAAGTGAGCCAATGACATGTGAATCCATGAATTAAGTATCAGTGAGTCAATGACATGTGAACCCATGTATTGATGTATTAAATGAGTAACAGTGAGTCAATGGCATGTGAATCTGAATCCATGTATTGATGTCGTTTATAAGTAACAGTGAGTCAATAACATGTGAATGCGTGTATTGATGTAACAGTGAGTCAATAACATGTGAATGCGTGTATTGATGTAACAGTGAGTCAATGACATGTGAATGCATGCATTGATGTAGTTTGTAAGAAACAGTGAGTCAATAACATGTGAAGGCATGTATTGATGTAGTTTATAAGAGTGAGTCATTGCAGGCATGGGAAGAATGCCTGTAGTGATGTAGTTCATAAGTTGAGTAATGTAGATTTTATTGTTTTATTGTGCATTAAGTTTATGTAATGTGGATTATTTATGTTTAACTCTTTAAAACGCAGAGACGCGTTGTACCCCAGGATTGGCCGAATATTAGCATTTTATATTTTGTACTAGTTTTATATTATGTATATAGTATTATTCCAAGCTTAACAACGTAACGGCTTAATAAAACAATATGGCTAATACAGTGTACCAACACAAGATGATTGTAATGACAGTTATTGAAAGCCCGCCAAAAGTATACTTTTTAGCGCATAGGGCTGATATATGTTATCTGTGACTCTTAGCTTTGCCTGTCAACTTGTGAAGGATTACTGCTAAAATGAGAAACCAGCTTTGTAAAACTAATATTAATTATAAACCTGTCAAGAAGAACATCGTCTTTATATTTGAAAGCAGTATATGAATCCCCAGAACGAGGCTCACAGGGTGGGCTATCATGAGATAGGTGGAATAATATTGTAGTTATTACGTAAAAAGTCACAAATTAAGAGCTTCAAGTACGGGTACACTATTTGAACTCGCAGCGTCGTTGTATCACTATTGTTTTTTAGATAACATTTACTGTTATCAATTACACTTTAGTCTATCATCTAGAACACTTTTTTTCACTTAAATGTAACTTATACTATTTTTAGGAATTAAACAAAAGCGGGGTTAATAACCCGCGGCGACTTTCATTTTCATTTTTGTTGTTTAAAGCGTCTTCGGATGTTATGTACAAAATAGGTGAGTTATCAGTCTTACGAACCATAACAGTGCAGTTTTGAACCCAACACCACTTATATTCCTTTTGATTTTTCCTTTGTTTAGCCTCTTTAAGCAAATATTTATTATAGGCAGATAAATGGTCGTTTATATATATTCGGTTATCGTTATCGGGAAATCCCAGATCGGATGCCTTCAAGTTCTTTAATTTACGTAACTATGAAATTAAATCGTCTTTCTTATATCGAGCTTGTAACTTGACGATGATGGGTTTTGGCGTCTTCCTGTCTCTATCGTTCCTTACGGCAACGCGGGTCACGAAATCAACGTCAGTCGCGACATTTAGGGGATAACCACTCAACCCTGATAAAGTATTTAAAATCTTATATAGATTTTCACCGCTGGTTTCAGGTACTCCATTAATTTGGATATTTGAACGCCTGACCCACTGCTCGTTCCTGCGCATATCCGACATTACTCCGTTCACAACAGTTTTAATCTCATCAATCTCAGCTTTAAACTTTTCCAATCCCGACACTCTAGATTCAATATCATCAAGTCGTCCCGTCATCTCATCCAGTCTCGAATTTAAACTATTCTTCATATCGGTTACATCTGATTTGACTTGGTTGATATCTGCCTGTATTGTTTGGATAGCTGAGAATTGTGTCTGGAGTTGAGATATCTTGAGGAGTATACTGTTAAGCAACTCCGCGTGATCCGTAGCCAGCGTTGAATTGTGATTTCCTGTACTTAAAGCATTAGGAGGAGTACAAAGGGCAGCACTTTTGTCCAGATTACTTGTACCTTGCGCGTCCATAGCAAGCCTGGATTCGTCTAATGTGACATCACATGACATTACGGAGTCATCCAAGTTCACCCCAGACCCTGAGGCTCGCACGGGTGTGAGGTCATTTCTCCGACGACGAGTATTAACAGAGGTACAAAACGAACACATCCATAGGCTAGCAGTATTTGATATATCTTTGGGTATATCCTTGGTCGACAGGCAGTGTAAGTGGTAGCACCCTCCACACCCCATACACTTCAAGCCACGGTCCGTCTCAATGACTCGGTCACATGATACGCACAGCATCTTGTAATATCAGCCGTATGAACAGAGCAATAAGGTGTATTATAGTCCAATCGCAGAGGCAGTGATGCCCGATAGTGATGACAAATTTCGCCTGCATGCTTTCATCCACTCGTGGCTCCGCGGTAAGGCGTCGGACAACGGCGCATCGGGCGCGGGTTCGAATCCCACACACAAAAAAATGCAAAAAGTTGAACACTCAACACTCAACTTCGGTCTCCCCCGTCAGCAGTCACTCGACACCGACACTTCTATTACTTGGTTCCACGGTAGAGTGAGAGGTCCGACACTAAACAATATGGCCGCCAGAGAAAACGGAGGCAGCCCCTTGGTGAGATCATGGTCTAATAAAACATGGTCTTCTATTCCCAGAGTGACACGGGCCTACGTCACAATAACATTGCCACTTTATTGCAACATAACATGTTACATGGGTACATTATACCTATGGTTAATAAGTTAAAATATTTCTTTATAATGTTATCATTTTCATTTATATGTTTTTTATCTTAAATTTTACAATAACACGTCATTTTTAATTATTCGTTAGCAATATCTTCCGATTCACGAAAGAAATTTCAGACGTTCGGGTAATTCTGTTTACATTACTGGCAACACAGGATAGCGCTGTCACATTTGACAATTCGGATCTAGATAACTTCGTGCCCTGACCGTCATCCTTGTCGAACGCGTGTTAATTGTTATTTCCTTCTCGCTCAGTGTCAGCAGTCGCAGTGTTTTCCAAACTTTTCACGTCGTAAGCTTGGTAATTAATGTGTAACTGTGAATTAGTTTTTCAAACGTTTGTCTTGTATAGATAAATAAAGTTTAATTTAATACATTAGATTTGTTTTATTTTACTATGTTTCTACATGAATAACTTAAAATTAATGCCGTTAAAATAATTTTCACCGTTGGTTAAAATTCTCCCACATTTTAAAGTTTGAGAACCTGTAAACAGCATGATGACGTAGGCCCGTGTCAGTTAGGTCATACGCGAATCTCGGAATAGAGTACCAGGCGGAGTATATTATTATACCATGGGTGAGACAAACAAGGAGGTACCGAGTTTACAGAACGTTTTGAATAAAACAGAACATAATTAAAAATAAAATCACAAGAATTAGCGAAACACACGTCCACTCAGAGCAAAAGTACGACGCAGAAAAAGCACGTTTACATATAGACATGTTTCACTTAAATCCCCGTAAATTTGTATCTGCAATGAAAGTAACAAAAAAGCAAACAAATGATAATAATAATAAATAATCATTAAACAATGAGCACTAACTTTTAATGCAGCAAATATGTATAAAATGCTTCTTTTTTCTTCTTCTTCAATGTTGTCATTAATTAACTTCTTCATATTATTATGTCATTAATTGTATAATCTTTAGGTTTAGTTTGTAATTGCCTTGTTAATTTATATAAGTGCATGTTAATTCGCTCAGTTACCCATAAGTGGAAACTGTTCTGGCAATTGTATTAACGTAATTTGTTTAATGTGTAATTATATGCTGTTTGTTTCCCTATGCAAATAAATAAAAATAAAATAAATCTCTTTCTCGCTCTTACTTATCGGTGCGTCGAATAATGACCTTGGTGCGGTGCGATAGTGTATTACGGCCTTTAGACGGCGCAGCAACTACTATCACTTCTCTCTCCTCTCTCTTTTAAAAATCTCTTTTGTCAAAAAAGGACAACCATACTTTTGACAAGATGAACTATAAAAAATATTATTGTATAATACTTAAAGATGAAGTCTAAGCGAGCTGTCACTGTTACCACTTTTGTTTAGTATACGATTAACAATGTGAATCCACCTTGCTGTAGCCATGTCGATAAAGTCATATCGATAAACTATCGACATTTCTTGCAATGGATCGTATTGATTTAATAAGTAATTTCAAAATTTAAGAATAAAACAAAATAATTAAACTAAATATTAAAATAAAAACTAAAATTAAACTCTAACAACTATATACAGATATTTACAAATAAAAAATGGGAGCTAGCTCTGCGCCGGATGGTAGGGTGCCCAGAAGGCTGGTGGCATTGCCGCGCTGAATGGCAATGCCAATTCTCTGGGCAAGGAAGTACCCAGCCCTCTGGTCACCCGTAGCATCATTGAGACGCTTCGCTAGCTCCCTAAATATGGAATGTGCTCCGGGTCCCCAAGGCCCGAGGGTCTCCACCCCAAACGGCTTAAACATGCAACCAGAATCAATGGCTGCATATTTGCGCCGTTTGAGGTGCTCGGCCGTTGCGGCGGCCGTCCCGGCCTTGGTCGAGGTCCCTGGGAGGTGGGACTGCGCCAGAGTGTCGACACACGTGGCGTCCCAGACTAGGGGCCGGCCCAGCCTCCAGGGAACAAGAGTCATGCCGTCGGGCCGTTTGCCGTCGTCCCTGGTCAGACCTGTGGGCTCTAGGACGGCTGGTGCTCCGGCACTGGTAAAGGCCCGGCGCAGAATGTCGTTAATGCTAGCGTGGCGTGTGATGCGGCCCGCGCTTCTGCTGCAAGACAGACCATGCAGGCCCTTACCAGTGACGGTGGAACCACAGTGACATGTGTGCGGGGCAACACAGACCGCTCCGAGTCGCAGTGCCATCGAAAGCCTAAACGTGTCATTGCTGAGAAGAGTGCCTAGATTTTTGGAGGGTAGAAATAGAAATAGAAATAGAAATAATTTATTTGCAGAAAAAGGGTACAAAAAGTATCTTAGGTTAAATGTACATTACATACAATCGTTTCACCTTCTCCAGCTGTTGATAAACAGCATGCAAATTTTTTATACATTGTTAATAATGAAATTACAATACAATTAATAACTATAAGGTACATACAGTTTGCAAGCATACATTATTTAATTTTAATTTAATTTCAAGGCTATAACAGTAAATTGAACATTATGTACTTAATATTAATAAAGTCATTTTTTTACTCTTTATGAGCAATATAATCATTAATGGTGTAAAAGCAGTGATCAAGAAGCCATTTCCTTAGAGTTTTATTAAATTGATGGCCTTCGAGTGATTTTATTTGAACAGGCAAGTTATTGTAAATTTTTATACTCATGTTATAAGCATTTTTTCTGTATATGTCTGTCATACATCGTGGCTGGTGTAAGTTATCTTTGTATTGTGTTCTTGGGTTGAGTGAACACATATCTGTACGCTTTTGGAAATATTTTGGGTGTTTCTTGGAAAAAATACAGATTTTCAGTATATACATACAAGCTAGAGGTAATATGTTCATCTGTTTAAATAGTGGTTTACAACTAGTTACTATATGAGCATTTGCTATAGCACGCATGCATTTCTTTTGGAGTTTGAATACTCTTTCTACATCAACAGAGTTGCCCCATAGAATAAGCCCGTAATTAAGTATGGATGAGACGTAGCCATGATAAGCAGTGAGGGCTGCTTCGCATGAAACAGAAAGTCGTAGTTTTCGCAGTGCAAAAATGAAACGGTCAATTTTTGAACATACAGAGTTAATATGTTCCTTCCAATTTAAATTTGAGTCAATATTTAAACCTAAGAATTTTATGTTACCTGTTTTATGTAATGCGTAGTCAATAATATGAATATTAAGTTGAGGAGGTATTGATCCGTAAGAGTGGAATTGCATATAGTGTGTTTTTCTGAGATTAATCAAGAGATTATTATTTGTTATCCATCTGTTTATGTCTGTTAAAGCATTATTAATATCAGATTCATATGTACTTTGATCATGACCACTAATCATGATAGTTGTGTCATCAGCGAAAAGTATGGATTTGGGTTTGATCGAGGCAGGAAGATCATTAATAAAAATTAAAAATAGAAGAGGGCCTAAATTACTGCCTTGAGGTACTCCAGAAACTATCATACGAAGAGGTGACCTGTAGACTATTTTATGTATTTGGTTTTCGGTTTCAACAAATTTACTAATTTGTGTACATTGTTTTCTATTGGTTAAGTAGGATTTAATCCAATCATTTGCCTGGCCCCTAATTCCATAGGCATCTAATTTATTGAGAAGCTTTGCATGGTCGACTAAGTCAAAAGCTTTTGTCATGTCAAGGAAAATTGACATGATCGGAGATTTATTATTAATATTTTCAGTCACGTATTCAATAAATTCGAAACATGCCAACTCTGTATTTAATCCTTTACGAAATCCAAATTGGTCAGGGTGTAAAATATTATGCTTTGTTAGGAAGTCATCTAATCTATCATAAAAAGCTTTTTCTATTATTTTTGATAATATTGGAACAATAGTTATCGGTCTATAATTATATGGATCATCGCGTTCTCCTTTTTTGAAAATTGGTTTAACAATCGAAATCTTAAGCTGTTCTGGGAAAAAGCCTTGACTGAAGGATAAATTAATTATATGGGCAAGAGGTTTGCTTAAGAATAATCCAGTTAATTTAACTATTTCAGTGGATATATCATCTATTCCAGAAGTTTTACTATTACTTAACGACATGATAAGTTTGTGAATTTCTTTATTATCTGTTGGCATTAAGAACATCGTATCTGGACTATTTCTAACATTTATTTTTGTATTATGGTTGTTAGTTACTTTATTAACATTACCTATTTCTATAAAATGATCATTAAGGATAGTACAGATATCTGACGGATTATTATACATATTATCATTGATTTTTAATTGACTTATATTTGTTGTCTTATCTATATTTGATACCTGTGAGGATATGATATTCCAGGTTGCTTTGCATTTGTTCTTATTTGTAGATATATATTTGTTATTGCAAATTTGCTGTGATTTTTGTATACACTTTCTTAATACCTTACCATAACTTTTAAGGGTTAATTTATTAGAGTTAGTGTTATCCGCATTATTTCTGCTTTGGAAAAGCATTTGCCGTTTAACTTGACAAGACTTTCGTATACCTTTAGATAACCACTTAACTTCTTTTAGTCCACTGTTAATTTTGACTCTAATGATGGGAAAACACAGATCATAAAAAAGCCTTAATAAGTCATAGAGGTGATTAAAAGATTCCTGCGCATTGTTCGAGTTTATAACGTCAAAGAAGGAGAGAGCCCTCATACTATCATGAAACTTACGAATGTTATCCTTGCTATAGTCTCGTTTAAGTTCAAACCAGGTCGTACATGTCTTAATTTTATTAATGTTTAAGGTAATTGATTGAGCTCGATCATGATCAGATAATTCAAGTTGATGAGTGTCAGATATTACATTACTCATATTACTCGCAATTTGGTCAATGCAGGTGTTAATCCTGGTTGGTGTCTTAATATGCATTGTTATGTTAAAACTTCTCAATACACTTGTTAGTTCCTTCGTAACGGAATTTTCTTTTAGAGTGTCTATATTCCAGTCACCACAAACAACAATTTTTTTCTTTTTGTATTTGAGGGTTAAAAACTGAAGCAAATTCTCAAGCTTGTGGAGAAAAACACCATAATGAGACTGAGTATTCTGTGGTATCCGGTAAATTGTTATTATTATTAAGTTAATGCTAGTTATTTCAATACCACAACATTCAAAATAGAAGTTTGAAGCTAATTGTGGCACAAGCTGTATGGACTTAACATCTAACGTCTTTCTAACTAATATAGCTGTACCACCTCTACATTTTTCTCTACAGTATGATGCTACTAATTTGAAGTTTTTTAGTTTTATGTTGTGTTCACAACCTTTTTTTACAAATGTTTCGCTTATACACAGTACATCAATATTTTGATAGTTATTTTGGAACTCATTAATAGTAATTTCTAACATTTCAAGTTTATTCAACAGTCCGCATATATTTTGATGCAATATCATAACCTTATCTACATTTTTATTATTTTCTACACCAGAATGACTTTGTTTTTGAGTTAAAATGTTGTTACATGGAGTAGTGACGAAAAAACTTGTTAGTAGATGACATTTGGTTACCATTTGTATTTGAGATGAGTTCATTTTCAGTGTTTAGAGTTGGAATAGCAGTTTCATTTGGGATGAGTTTAGTTTTTTGAGGAGCTACTTTTGCGGTGCTCAGTAAACCTGCATATGTGTTTTGAGATCCGAGAGCATTGCGCTGAAGCAGTTGCAGCTGGTAAGTATCGGTGTAGAGACTACAGGCTATTTGATGGAAGATTCTTGTTGTTAATTGGTTTAAGAGTGTGTTTTTGTTGTAGTTATTATTATGCATTGGCTTATAATATCTATTTAGAAGTTCACAATGGTTAAATTGTTCGACAATCGATTTAATCATATTGTTCAACGGGCGTTCATTTAAATGCTGATTATACGGCACTTGGGATATGATAATGTTTGTGTGATCTAAATGTTGCACTAAATAATACATATTTGCAAATAGTTTGCTTGGGTTGCTGTCATTGGTTCCGGTAACAATAATCAAGAAGTCATCCTTGCTCAGTGGTGCTCCATCGTTTGAACGCAGTACATTACTTGTGTCTGCTCCGGGATTTGAGTAGCATTTTATTTCAAAATATGATCCGTACATGTTGTTCAGCGATGATCCGAGGTTTTTCCCTTGTTGGTCAGCTACTACAATAATTTTACGCTTTGTTAAACCATGTCTCCTTCTGTTCTCAAAATCATCTTGAAATTGTTTGTTATATATTTTGGAATATATAGTTTTGTAAAGTGGTCGAGTAGATTGTGTATTTCTACCGCTATTATTGTCAATTGTGGTTCCTGTCATCATGTTGCTGTTTGTAGATTGTATTATGGTGGTCTCCGATGTTTGTTTCAGTTCGATTTGTTCGACAGGTGGCGCAGAGGGAATAATTTTCGGGAGCTCTGAAGGCGGTTGAGTTTTATTTAGACTCATTTTTCCAACATTTTCTTCAGGAGACGAGAAATCTAATCTGGTCCTTTTTACTTCTTTTTCCTTTTTAGTATTGTTACATGTTGGACTGATGGCAGGTGTAATTTTTTTTAATTTTAATTCACATTCAGTAAGTCTCTTAGTTAATAAGTTATTTTCAGATAGTAAGTGTACAATTTCTGTATCAGCAGTATGTAGTTTTTCTTTGAGTTCACTTATTTCATTGGACATTTCTTGGAGCGTATAACTTGTACTCAATCGTAGATCACGGTAGTTTCTGTTGAATACTGGTGTTTTCGAAGGTGAAGCGTCTTCGTATTCATCTTCTGACAATCCAGAGAAGGAATTTTCAGTCTGTACATTAATTTTGTATTTCTTTCTGATTGTAACATTTTCACGCGGGAAGTTTGGAGACGAAAAATTTACTTCCGAACTAGACATGCATATTTGACACGTGAATATTTTCTTGTCTTTTTCCATTAGATTAAATCTACTTATAGTTACATGTGTACAATGCATGTGGTAAGACTTTTTACAACTTACACACAGTAAGCGATATTTATCAGTAATAATACTATCACATTTCCTGCAGTTAGTTTCCATCGTGCAGTAATAACAGTATTCTATACAACAATTACTTAATTAGGCAAGCACAGTTGTTTTATTACATAAAGGAAAGTACTTATTTATAAAACATATGAAAACAGCGCAGAAAGTTATGGTCACTGTTTCACTTTACGGCTTTAGGGTTAACGACCGGCGTTAAAAAGTTTGAAGCGGCAACTTTAATGCAAATGTTCTGTCTAATCCACTTTATTGATGATGACAAGACACTGAAAGAGTAATAATGTCGCACTTAGAAACAATCCAGTCAATTGTTTATGTCGTTATTTACAATATTCCCAAAATGCTGGCACGAGGTCATTGACTTTGTTGGAATGTGGCGTCCTTTATGCGGCAGTTATGCAATTTGAATTTGTTTTGTATTTACACTAGTTTTAAGTAAGAATTTTTGTTTATGAATGTTTGTTAACACTTTTCTTAAAAAATTGTCCGAATGGGCCGAATAATATTGAAGTTATCACGTAAAATGTCACTGATGCATAGTACCTATGGAGTACGGGATCACTTATTTTTACTCACAGTGTCATTATATAACTATAGTTCTTTGAAATAATGATTATTGTAGTGACTTTATACTTAAGTCAATGTTATAAAACACTTATATGTCGTTTATTTACAATATTTACAATATTTTGGCAAAAGGTCATTGACTTTATTGGAATGTAGCGTCCTTTTGGCGGCGGTTATGCTATTTGAATTTTATAGGTATTTACACTAGTTATAATCATAAATTCTTGTTTATTTAAGTTTATAAACACTTTTTGAAATCACACCAGGTAGATAGGTAGAATAATATTGAAGTTATCACTCAATAAGTCTCTGTTGCATAGTGTTGAGTACGGGAACACTTATTTTATCTCACTGTGCCTTTATATCACCACCGAACTTTGAGATAACGTTTATTGTCGTGATTTATACTTTAGTCTAATTTATAATTCACTCTTAGGACACTTATATTACACTTTTACTATTTTTAGAATTAAATAATGCGCGGTTGATTGATACCGTGACGGTAGCGCCATCTTGTATTGGTAAAGCGTGTAACCACGCCCCCGACTCCCACTCGGAACAAGCCAGGAGACGAGCACGCTCCACGGGACTGGTGAACGTTTCGTGCAGGTGATCCCGTACCAGAGCGCAGAGCGGCTCATCCCATTGTCGTTGCGAGCAGGGGGTCGTAGGCAGGTCTTGCAATTATAATTTTACTTCAAAGGTTTAACGATAATTCAATTATTGCGGAACACATATTGTAGTAGGTATTTATGTATTGTAATTAAAAACCTGAACTTTCTCTTCGTTCCCTGCTGGGGCGTGACGATAAATCGTGATCTGATAACCACAATAAAGAATAAAAGCGTTTTTGTTCATTTTAGGTAAAGTTAAACTTTTGAAATAAAATTAAAATTGCAAGAAATGTCGATAGTTTATCGATATGACTTTATCGACATGGCCACAGCCAAGTGGATTCACATTGTTAATCGTACATATATAAAACAAAAGTGGTAACAGTGACAGCTCGCTTAGATTCCGTCTTTAAGTATATTATATCTATGGACTTAATACACAAGAAAATGGAACGCATTATTACCTGATCTGTGGCGTTTGTTTCTGTCCTTCTTGCAGTATCGTAATCTCTCACTCTATTCTAACCTGCTGGAGTCCGTAATTACATAAGAAGGCTAAATTACATAAAATTCAGGTAAAATACTGTTTTTTCCCTTCCTATATATTACTGTGTGTGTATGGAGAATCTATTAGTTATTTACAGTTGATATTTGTTTTATCGCCTACAGAATGGCCGGAGATAACGCCGACGGAGCCCAGCTGAAAGGCTTGTCCAAGTACTTCAACAGCCAGACATACAGCGGCAGAGCAAACGTTAGTATATCTTTCATGGTTTTATTGTGGAATCCGTTACTTCCACTCTGACGTCTTTGACCAACATTCTAATGCGCACTTGGCGAAGTATCATCATGTCACTAGATTACAATGTATCTTCAGTTCTTGGAGCCCTTATTATCTAACTTTGAATTTTGTGCGTAAGTAATAAATAAATGCGTTAACTATATCACACATTTTTTCATGTTCATGTTCTCTTGCATGATAAATTTGTCTGATAAAAATGACTGAAAATATGATTGAAAAATTTAGTAAGTAGGCAGAACATTTCACTCAATACATAGGTGTTAAAACATGGGCATTGTCCCATGAACTAATAGCATACTTGTTGATCATTAGCATGGTGCTCACTCCTAGATAGGCCTGCCATTTGTCCGGGTATCCTCAAACTTGTTGCTGTGTCAAAACATTTAGGCGACTTGAATATCTAGGGTATTACAACACTTTCCGGCACCAGCAAATAGGGCGATGATAGCTCTACTCATAGAGACATCTACTGCTTACAGCATTGATAATTTATATGTGTTTATTCTTATATCTGGTTCTTGTCAAGCTGTCTTTCAACATGTTTGCTTACAATGATTGGAATTTCATGATTACCTAGCAATGTAGTCAACCAAATAAAGAATAAACAGTTAATTTAGTGATTATGTTAAAATGACAGGTTATCCCTTTTTACAAGTTTTTGTAAGTACATAGCTTGTCAAGAACAAAAGTGTTGAATCAAATATTAGGCTATGAAATATCATTCTGTGTGCCACAAGTGTGTGGCTTGTGACAATATCAAAAATAAGTACTACATTAGTAGACTCACTAAGGTTTTTTCAATTGTTGTAACTGCATAATATTTTGCTTTTTATTCTTACCATCTGTGATGTTTACGCCCAAACTGAACTGTGGAATGAGCTGGACTAATAAAACCTCCAAAAAACCGGGCAAGTGCGAGTCGGACTCGCGCACGAAGGGTTCCGTACCATAATGCAAAAAACGACAAAAAAAAGTGGTCACCCATCCAAGTACTGACCCCGCCCGACGTTGCTTAACTTCGGTCAAAAATCACGTTTGTTGTATGGGAGCCCCACTTAAATCTTTATTTTATTCTGTTTTTAGTATTTGTTGTTATAGCGGCAACAGAAATACATCATCTGTGAAAAATTCAACTCTCTAGCTATCACGGTTTGTGAGATACAGCCTGGTGACAGACGGACGGACGGACGGATGGATGGATGGACGGACGCACGGACGGACAGCGGAGTCTTAGTAATAGGGTCCCGTTTTACCCTTTGGGTACGGAACCCTAAAAAAGAACATACCCACTCGCATTTTAAAAGTCAGCAACGCACTTGCAATCTCTCCGGTGTTGCAGGTGTCCATGGCCAACAGTAATTGCTTACCATCAGGCAATTCAACTGCTTACTTGCTTCCTATCATAAAATAAACAAGGTAGCATTTCATATGGCTGGTACTAAGAACATTAAAAGATTGAACAAGCAGATGGTGTAATTTAGGAACAGAACTGAGAGCCTCATATGACAAAGACATGATATTCATAATATACTTTTTTTTTTCAGGTGGCCAAGGCAACATATGCATTCATCGGCGTAGTGATCCTTTACAACATGCTTAAACCTAAGTCAAAGTAAATACACACTTCATAATTCTTTAATTTTATGGTAAACTATCCATGGTTTTTGTTAAGTAAAATATGCATTCATTTAGTGAGAAGTAAAATCATGTAAGTAATTGAAAATGCTTTTCTTTACCTAACCTATTACTACGTATTACCTTGGTAGTCCTTGTACCCTCGTTACTGGAATACGCCCCTGCAAGCCAGGTTCTGCTGAGTAGGGAGTTCTTATGACATTTAACATGTAGGTTGGAGTAGGCCCACAAGGCCCGGGCCTAGGAGCCCAGGCAACCTAGCAATGGTTTTGAGATGGCGAAGTGCCTAGAGGCCCTATGTCTCTAAATCCGTACCTGCGTTAGAGATGGAGTTAATCATTTGAATAGGTATGAATTTAATATTTAGCACGACCAATGAATATTGCGCTCATAAATAAAACAATAGTAATTTATACACTTTATTTATTAAGATACTCATTCATAGGGTAGCTGGTAGGTACATAAAAAATAATTGTGTTGAATGCACCAAAAAAAAATACAATAATTTCAGATCTTAAGAATAGTGACAGTCTTAGGAAAATAGAACTTGTAATAATCTTTGGTCTAATCATTTTAAATTACCATTTGGAATAATAAGGGCATTTTGATTTTAGCTATATAGTTTGACTTAGGTGTTAAAGTCCCATCTAACTTTCCTTTTTGTGAAGAGTGCTTCTCAGCCTTTAAGTGTACATAACGTAGGTACAGAAATATATAAAAATGCCCATATAGTCATCATTCTAATATCAGCAAAAATATAAAAGGTAAATTAAAATTAACCGTCCAAAGTTTGAAAAGTAATATCAGTAACGTTCTAACACATGCCGGGTGTTTGACCTCCGTTTGTGCATAAATATTTTAAACAAACATTAAATATTAAATGTAATACTAACCTCCAAAGCACCAACAAATAATGAAACAGTAAAGAACACATCGGTAATCTCGTATCATTTTGATTGTTTCAGAATCGGTAATATAAGCAATTTGAATGGAGATTCTTTATACTCGTATAACATAAATGTAAGTTCTTAACGCTGTCACCAGAATGATACGAGATTACCAATGTAATAGTAAGGAGATCTTTAGGGTGACAGTTGCGGCTAGACTACACTAGTGTTCGATCATTACGCGTCAATAAATAATGTACAGGAATGCCCTAAATACGATGTCTTAATATCAACATGACTAGTATCTTCATGTTTTCCATTTTAAAATGCAATTCTTTTCAAATCCTACCTAATATCAAGGCCGTACAGATCTCTCCGTCTGCGTTACATCACAGTTCATCAAGCTCAGCCCTCGATCGCAGGGCAGACTCGCGCGCCGGTGGCTCGCCGCACCGACCCACTTCAACTAACGCAATAAGCAAATTAAACTAATAATACCTAAACGAGAATACTCACTCACGCCACCGGCCGTCACATCCATGGCACGCACGCCCATCACAAAGTCATTCATTCAGGAACATTTAAAATACAGTTCGAAAGTAGAGATAGCCGGTCACACTATCAAAACTGTACTCTCTATGTAATATGTATCCACTGATATTGATGGCTACTCATAGAATTTCAGCATAACTGAAACTACATAATGACAGACAAACAGATGCTAATATGAGCAGATAGGAATCTTCTAAAATGTCAACAGAAATATAGTGTATTGTATATTAACTATGACATTTAGATAGCTTAAAATTATCCTTTACTGCACGGATATAAGCTAATTTGACACCCTAATGATCAAAAATACTGGAAACAGCGATTATTTGCTAGTATGTACATGTAATAGGCTCAGAATTACGCTATATGTATATCTATTTTGACATCGAGATACATTGTAATGTGTTTAAATATCTAACGAGAAACGTTTAAAGTGACCGTAACGGCACAATGTGCAAGTTTGAAGTACCATACCATCAAGATGTCAATAAACTATGTAAGTATTAGGAAAACGTTGCAAACGTTGAAAACGTTGTTGTTCTACATTTAGATATGGAATGTAGCTGGGTGGTAGCACTGACGGGAAATAATTTTAAACGCATTGGTCTTTAACAGCTACCATTTTGGAAATACTACTGGATGGAATGCAGAATTGGAAAAAGCTGTGATAAAGCTATAATCCTAATTTTAATATTATGCCTTTATTATGGGCAACTATTTTAATATGATGTAAGCCGGTCAAGTGGTTTGTGTTAAGACATTATAACCATTGAACTCAACAAAGCTGCTTAATTGAGCTAAGTTTTGATACAATTCAGGATGAAATCATGTCATAAAAAAATACCTATAAGAGTAGATAAATGTTTCCGAGCATGACGGAATGGATTTTTTCTCTTGATTTCTGCGTCTGTCTCTACAAAAAATTATGTCATGTGTAGCTTAATGGAACATATTATCCTTATGCCTAGTTTCTTAGTAATTCTTAGATGCTTTTACAAAATTCGAAAGCATTGTTAGTTTATAAGCATTGATATAGAATTTATAAGTTACATCCAATATAAAAAAAAATACGACTAAAATGAAGACCGTATAAACATAGTGTGTTGTTTTCAGACGAATGACTTTTGTTGTCAATAATGAGGATTTATTGATTGAAAATGTCACATGGTATTGAGTCTTATATATGTCGCAGTCGGATCGTATAATCCGCCGTATTACATTACGGCTAGCCGTTTTCAAAAACAGGGGCGTTTTGAAATGCGGCGGTTTAACGATTAGCCGGATTGAATGCGGCTGAATGAGAATCCGCCGGAATGTATTCGGCGCCATACGTTCTTCAAGACGGCTAGCCGTAATGTAATACAGCGAGTCATTAGCCGCCGCTTTGACAGTTTATAGTTCCCATTTTTAACACCCGTGGCGCTGCCTGACAAACGCTGGGGTGTCTATCAAATCTGGAGTTCGTCGGACTGTTTCTTTTCAAAAAACATTTCCATCGCAACTTAACTAGACGGAGCCCCGCTTCGCGGGGCTCCTATTTCTGAGCGGTTTGCCCTTCGGGCATCTGAAGCTACCTAACGAACCTAACCTACCTACCTATTGATTAGTGAGACGTCCGTGAAAACATTACACTTTGGGGAAAAAAGCGTAGGTAGGTAAGTAGGTTAGGTTCGTTAGGTAGCTTCAGATGCCCGAAGGGCAAACCGCCCAGAAATAGGAGCCCCGGTTGCGGGGCTCCGTCTATTTAAGTTGTGAAGGAACTGATTTGGAAAAGAAACACATGTAGTGCGGTGGGACCATGGTAAAAATAAATTAAATTGCAAACATTGTCAAACTCCGGTTACGTAGGCGACCGAAAGAACTGGTCACTCTACAATCTAAAATAGTAGTACGATGCGGCTAAACGTAGGCCGCCTTATTGAAGAACGTATCGCAATGACAATCCGGCTAATCGTCGAGCCGCCGCATTTCAAAACGCCCCTGTTTTTGAAAACGGCTAGCCGTAATGTAATACGGCGGATTATACGATCTGACTACGACATATACATACTTGGATATAAGATATTGTATAATAATGCCTGAGTTTTGATCACTCACATTTTTCTTACACGCTCATGTAATGAAATCTCTCTCTCTCTCTCTCTCTCTCTCTCTCTCTCTCTTTATACCGTATTGATGTTACTCATAAATTTGTCAGTGCCACATTCTGCAAAGCACCCTCTACAGTGACCAATTGACAGTTTTTAACCCTACTTATGTTGTTAAGAAGGGAAGACATCATTGCCTGGCTTATAATTATAATAAATATTTTTATTGTTTACAGTTTGTCTAAACTTTACGTTCCGTCCCCGGCGTCCGTCTGTTCTACGAAGTGCCCCCTGTACTGACCAATATACAGTTTTGTACACTGATATAAGTTTTGTTAAGAGAGGAGTACGCTGTTATTCAGTAGTAGAACACAATTGGCTCATAATAACATTATTGTTGTTCATGTCTAGTTCCTAGGTGGTCTAGCGAGGGAGTACAGTGCCGGCGGCGCGGCGACAGGAGGCGTGGTCTCGCCGTCCGAGTCAGACTCTTCGGACGACACGCGCTCGGCCGCGCTGAGCGCCACGCGGGCGTACTCGTCCGTGTCTATGCTCTTGCAGAAGTGGATCGCGTATCTGTAACAGCAGGTCGAGTTAGGCTTAAAACGCACTGCGATTATTTTTTTGCGGTTTTTAAGCCTTGGGGAGGTTATCACCACGCACAATCAACGACTGATCGACGTCATATTTGGTGGCAGCAGCTGGCATTCCTTAGGACTGGTTGCATCACCCACAGTTGACGGACTGATCACCGTCACTCAGCTGTGAACTATGATACTTCCCATACAATAAAATTTAGGGAACACTTTAACGGTGACGGACGGTTTGGTGAAACCAAGCCTTAGGGCCGGTATAGGCAGACTGAAACCCGACCGAAACTTGTATGCGAAGTCACGCCAATTTGTAATTGGCGTGCAGTCTGCGTGCAATTCTCATATAAATTGCAGTCGGGTTGCAGTCCGTCTGTATCGGCGCTTAGATAATTGTCTTCCTACAAGCAAATTTTAACGAACTACTACGACGTTCACAGACATATATTAATAAACACCGGATCGGAGTAGCCGATTTGAAAAGTAATATTATGTATGTCCATTTCGGTTCGGTTCTGAAGATGTTTGATTGATTTGAAGTATGTAATCTCATGACATAGATGAATGCAGTGATACCTCTGTACGAGAAATAGTGTCAGATTTCGTAATTTTACCATGCTATGATAATTTGCGAATTCTCTGTCTTATTTACCTGAGTTTCTCCCGCAGCACTGACTTGCAGGAATACCTCGGCATCTTTAGGAGGAAGAAACACGTGTAACTCTCCGGTAGGAAATGGTCCGGTGGCTGGTATTTGTCCAATACCTAAAACATTTCGATAGGAATTAAGTTAACAATAATAAGAAACGTTGAGTGATACAAAATATTGTAGCCGCAAACATGGCAGATAACAGCGATTTCGCGGGATCATACCGTTCTCAATCACACAATTTTTTAAGCCTCGTTTACGAGTATAGTTTCCTTAGGATATGGGTTGGAGACAGTTAACTTCGACAGTTAAATTTTGCCAAGTTTCCGTAATTTCTACTTAGAATTCCTGGATCTAACGCCTAAAACCTACCTGCAGCACAAAGTCCCGCTGGCGGGGGTCCTGCGGCGCGCGCGGCAGCCGCGTGCGGCCCCACACGAAGCGCAGGAACAGGGCGCGCTCCGAGCCCGACAGTTCCTCCATCACCTCCCAGAACCAGTGCACAAGGGGGGAGTTGGGCTCGATGCCTGCAAAAGACAGATTAGAATCAACATGTGTCTATAGGGACTGTCTGTGCGCGTTGCAGGGTCTGCTATCGATTGACTTAAATCTGAAACTTTAACTTGACATCGACCCTCCACGCTCTCAAACGCGCGGTTGTTTTATGCGATAACCGCAGCGTTAAACGCAATGCGTTGCCGCATACCCATTTTACATCAGATAATCTAATAACACTACATTGTTTTACGCGGTAAGCGCATTGTCATTTTTCCTACATTCCGTTGACGCATGCGTTTATCGCATAAAACAACCGCGCGCTTGACAGTGAGAAGAGGCTGCGATCGCTTGCAATTATTCTATCTATATACTCGTACTGACCTTTGTACGTGGCGGAGGCTCGCAGCGCGTGCACGGGTATGTCGGGCGAGCCGCACACGAGCGCCTCTAGCTCCGCCGCAGTGAACAGCGAGAGTAAAGGCGCCGGCACTACACGGGACATGCCATCTCGCACTGCTCGCACTTGTTCTTCGAACTCGTGCAGCCTGGAAATAAAGTTAACAACTGTCTAAATACTGTCTTATTTTGGGATTTAGCTAGTGGTAAAGGTTCATCAGAGTGAGCTCATTAACATGTCACAAATATAACACATTAGCTTTTGCCCGTGACTTCGTCTGCGTGGAATCAGTATTTTGGGTAGCTTATTTTTATCCAATCTGCTTTTTACAGTTTGTACTCATTCCCAATACTAACTTCTTTTTTTAAGAGATATCTATAACGCCTAATTAAAAAATAATGGCAATCATTCAATTATCATCCGCGTGTATCGCAATTATTTCAACCGGGATAAAAATATTAAAAATTATCCTATATCCCTCTGGGACTCTTATCTACATATCTATAATATACAAAATTTCAACTAAGTCGGTTCAGCGGTTTAAGCGTGAAGAGGTAACAAACAGATACACTTTCGCATTTATAATATTAATAGTATGGATTACATGTAGCCAGTGTAATCAGCCAAGTGAGCACAAAAGTGGGTAGTGTGTGTTACCTGTAGTGCAGGGCGAGCTGCACGTATTCGTCCTTGTTCTCGGGCGTGACGCGCTTGTGCCGCGTCGACAGCGGCACCTCGTGCCCCGCCGCTGACGGTATAGAGAAGGGAAGCTCCAAGTTTTGTAGTTCCTGAGGACAACCTTATGTAGATTAGTGTACTGTAGCTTCTTATTTTATTATGTTTAACAAACGAAACTGTGTGCGTGGCGCGCAGTCTGTGTGATTCCCTCCGTCATTACCCTGCTTCACTGTCACATTTCGAAATGTGAAGTAGGTCATATCCATCTCCAGGATTAAAGCTTTTAACTATATCGATTCAGTAATACAATGGTAAGGGGTTGCGTAGCA
Organism: Cydia splendana; assembly: GCF_910591565.1. Classification (NCBI taxonomy): domain Eukaryota; kingdom Metazoa; phylum Arthropoda; class Insecta; order Lepidoptera; family Tortricidae; genus Cydia; species Cydia splendana. Next base: position 7,080,811 of record NC_085987.1, on the reverse strand, counting down.
AGACTAACACAATTTAAAATGTCTTTACGCTTATGTTATAGCGCGATATATTAATATTTCCTGCAGCGCGGCAATGCTTAGCCGCATAACATCATGTTGCAGGTCATCATCATGCAGGTTGGGGATGCGCAAGATAGCCTTATATTCTTTAAAGTTCGACCACGCTAAGTTTCATGCCAAGTATATGTGTGCATTGTCACTGCCAAGTTGGTGCAAATGTAGCGTTGTTTGAGTTGTCCAACCTTGTTGGCGGGCGACATGTCGCGGATGCACAGCAGTGCGGGCAGGAAGTCGCGGTCCACCTCGGCCAGGTCGCGCGGCCGGAGCGGCTGCCCGGTCAGCTGCCGCCACACGCCCTCGGCCAATGAGAGTGACAGCGGGGACCCGGTGCGGATTGCGATGCCCATCAATACGCCTGTCAAACAAACTATGTCAGTAATTATGTTCACGTTGTAATATCAACTCAAACATACTCATGCCCAATGGCTTGTTGCATAAGAATTCGACAGTAGTCGACCGATCGATTGGTCTTGTATATGTGATCGTGGCATATAGGCCGTCCGAGATCAAGGATCTGCCATCTAGTGACTTAAAATAGGAAAGTTACACTGGACATTAACCCCCACGCCAAAGTGCAGGTGCTGTCCTTTGCAAATTACCCACGCTTGCTGTACAAAAAATGTTGAGCACTTCCGTGCCTACTTGAAAGTACGTTCAATATTTCCAGGCTGAAATTTCAAAAATGACAATCGAATGTCAGTTACTCATCGAAAATAGAACACATGTTTGAAGTGCCGTATGTGGGAAACATCCCTTAGCCTTAAGAGCCTTAGCGCCACTTGCACCATCCCAGTAAACCTGGGTTAACCGGTCAAACCTGGAGTTACCATGGTTACCAGTACAATTTGACACTGGGTTAACGGTTTAACCGTTTAAACCTGGGTTAGTGGGATGGTACAAGTGGGCCTTAAGGGTTAAAGTGTTTTGGTGTTTACCAATGAACCGGAAGTAGCAGACCATCAGGACCGGGAGTGAGCCGATCTGTAAGCTCCACATATGTGGGTGACGCTCAACATATGCTAGAAATATCCGTACCCAGGAACCGGAAGCAGTTGAGGTGCAGCGGCGTGTTGGCGATGGGGTTGAGCAGGAAGGCGTCCCGCGAGGCGCCCGCGTCGCCGCGCCCGTTCGGCGTGGCCATCAGCAGCGGGAGCGACCCGTTCTGGAGCTCCTCGCACATCTCGGCGATGCTCTCGCTGTAGCCGCCGCCGCAGTCGTCGACGCTCTCGCCTGAAATATGCGATATTGTATTTTATAATTAGTTTGTTCTTACAATGGTCTTCTTGATTGACTATTTGATTAAATCTATTGTTGCGACTGTTAAACTCAATGGGTTAGCATAGTTTATCACAAGAGTTCCTACGCTTACCTTTGGTCAATGGGGTCATTGGGGTCACACATCGGAAACTGACTCCAATCTTACTTTCAAAATTTGACACACACAAACACGCAGTAAACACGCTAACACTGCACGTTAAACAAAAGCTTGTTAAAATAGGTACGAGAATTTATAGCAGTTACATCACCGTGGTTCTGCCTTGACCATTGCCTGTTCACTGACCTACAAACTTGACCTTCCACACGCGGTGTGGCAAGGCCAGAGCCTCCTGCGTGAGAGCCGGCAGCCGCGCCACCATCTGTCCGAAGACGGACCGCATGCCAGCCGGGCCCGCCAGACCGCCGCCGCGCCGCGAGCGCCGAGCGCCCACGCGAGACAGCTCGACGACGGGGCCGTGCTGACGCTCTCGGACCATCGTTGCCATCACCGCCTGGAAACATATCGATTACCAAAACTGATATCACACATCATATTCCATCAACTAAGGGCCAGTTGCACCAACCACATTTAGCGGACTAATTAACGTCAATAAGCAGTGTGGTATGAAACTTCCTGGAAACTTCCCATACAATAAAATTTTGCAAACGCTTTAACGGTGACAGATGGTTTGGTGCAACCGACCCTAAATATTCAATGTCTAAATATACCAAACGATTGGTCCTTGATTTTGTACAGATGAGCGATTTTACGGCAGCCGACATAGTGAGATGCATCGAGTGTGGATCCCGATTAGTGCAATGACACCCAAAGTGACGCATATTAGCGTCGCTTAGGCTGGTAATTGGATAATTTCTTTGTCCAATGTGTATTTTGTCTCACATTTTGCTGAATGAGAGAGAGATAGACGCAATGACATTGGACAAAGAAATATGACAGATGGAGTACCACCCTTAAGAACGAGACTAACAATATTTTATGTAAATACGGGTTTCAAGAATTTGATGTAGCTTTACGACAGCTGGATTCGGACTATACCTTTCTAAAAGCGGCCTCTTTCACAGAATAGAACATCAAGTTCCTCAGCTGGTCCATGTTACCCTCGAGGATGAGCAGCGTCAAATTTGGGCACACCAGTTCCGAGAACTGATGAAGTAGTACCTGTAATCGATTATAAGGGTTAAATTACAATTAGTAAAGAACCGTTGACATGGTACTAGTTTGTCACGAGTTGAGGCGAGAAATCAAAATGGAAACTTCTTTTAAATCCTCTGGCATTTTTCAGAACTTTCCAGAACTAATTTTATAAAAAAATTCTGCAACTTGCACATCAAAATGGACGCGGAAACTTACCAATCGGTTGCATATAAGTTGGGGAGACAGGTCTCTCAGCAGATGGCACTCGAGGGGTGGCGGCGGCGGGGGCCTCGGAGCGCGGGGTGCCTCTACGCAGAGAGCAACAGTGTGCGCGCTGCCGCACGCCACTTTCGTCACGCGTTTACCCTGAAAATTACCACGTGAAGAATTGTAATTAAAAAGCGGCGGAAACTAATATTTAGGTACAATGAACTGTAAAAATATGGGTGTAGCCACACCCATATTTTTACAAATATGTCCCATAGTTCTTAATTCGCTGACATAAGAGCTATGGGACATATTTTTGGGATGATTTGTGCACCCATATTTTTACAGTTGACTGTACATGGTGTTACGACTATTCACTTATTTCCATTTACTTTCACTTCACTCCAGAGCTTCTATTGTGTCGAAAAATTATATGTAAAGCCTGACAACAGTTTATTTGACCCTCGCCATTTTGCGGATTTTCAATGGTACTAATTTCTTTTACTGGCAACAAGTACTCTTTGACAACGAACGTTGGATGTCATCGAATTTCGCCGATGTAAACAAATGGAAAATATCTACGAATTTAATCAAATATAAACGGTTTTACTACAAATATGCCAAAAAAAATTTCCAAAGATGCGAAAAAAAATGTAGTGAATGCAATCAAATACTTACAGCTTAAAAAAGACGAAGGATTACATAGCATTCCAATAAACAATGTTTTAAAGTTGGTAATTGACATGACCGGTATTGACATTTTATAGTGCGGTTGTATTGAACTGGTTAGTTGTTTGGTTTAAACTTTAATATTTCCTTTAATATTTCGTTTAAGGTTTATGTAGATCGATTATAGGAATAAAGGTCCTATAATCGAATTTGAGACTGAACGTTTTATAATCGAGGTTGGTGGTCCTGAAAGCGACACAACATCTGATGAAAATCAGACTTCGTCAGAGTCAGAAAACAAAGAAAATATAAATATTGAATATTTAGAATCAGATTTTGACGAATAGGTAAATTGAAAGAACCGAATTCTCTGTAAGCAATGCTTTGACATTATACGAGTATCAACATGAAGCCAATGCCCACTACCCCGACTATACATGATGTACGCACATTATTGCCATACGTAAGCTGTTTGCAGCGACACTATCTCAGGGTTAAATAAACTGTTGTCAGGCTTTAATTTAATATGTAATTTTTGAGTTTCTAGAGTGACATATCTACGTCACCGTAAAATCGTAAACACTCGTCAGATTATAATCTCGCTAGTTAAATTATAAACTGACGGTAGGGAGATTATAAACTAACCTAACCTAACCTACGTTAGATTATAAACTAACGGGTTCACAAGCTTACGGTGTCATATATAATATCCGCTCCCAGCTAAGTCGTGGAAACAAGATAGGATAATCAGCACCCAAATGTCTGTCCAATACAGATACCAAATACGTGTTATTAACGATAAGTGACGTACCTGCAAAGCAGTAAGCAGTCTTGGCCGTTGCGCAGCTAATGTAGTCCCGTCTCCTAATTGTCCTTCGTCGTTGTCACCCCACGTGTACACCTCGCCAGTGTCCGTGCAAGCGACGCAGTGGAGACTCCCTACAAAAGTGCAAATATACCTATGGGTTACTGGAAATAAATACACTTATGCATTTTTGAGTCCATTTGTATTTTGTAAAATACTAGAAGTATCTAAAATCAATTGAAATGTATAGTCACCAGTAGCGATAGACACTATCATCTTCCCCTGCATGCCCGTGACGCGCATTGGTCTCCGCACGTGCTCGTAGCTGCCGTGCCCGAGCCTGTGGTAGTCGCCCTTACCCCTGTTAAAACATGAATATTATATTACTGTCACTTCACAAGTTTTCACTCCAATATTGTATTAAGTAATGCATTAGCTTAAAGGTGGCCACTGACGAGCCTTCCAACAGTCCAAATAGCGTGGCTGCAATCCAAAATCGGTCCGTGAATGTCAAAAACGTACAATGTTTAATATTAGGATGTCGTCCATTTGGATGAATCCATTGTAACTGCATCCATTTGGATGGCTCGTCAGTGGCCTGCTTAAGTGAATAAAGGTATTGCGACTTCAGTGATTTAAATGAAGATATATTTGTAAAAACGTGCTATAAAGTACATATTAAATAGCGCAGCGGCGACGCTGTGGCATGCCACACGCATAGCTGGAGATTCTCCCCTTATTCATAAACGCGCTACAAACCTCAATTGATTAATAATCTTTTGTATTTATCTGCCATTTTGAATTATGTATTTGTAAGAAAGGGATAAAACATAATTTAACAAAATCAGGCCCGTAAAGTTTAATGAATAAGGGAGTTTGTTTTTAGCTCTTGTTCACCACTGCCCCAGCCACTGGTCGATGATATGGCAAGACCGTCAGCTATCTCTCATACTTGTATTATATTTCGATGTATTGTGCAGTCGTGTAGCTTAGTAGCTACATGGTTTAAGGTGTAATGTATGATAAAGTTTCTGTATTAGCTATATTTGCTTTAGGGATGTAACGATACATGATTTTGCCGATACGATACCGATACCGATTTTTGAAGTAAATAATCGGCGATACCGATACAGATACCGATATCAATGGCACTGTAGGTAGTTAGTTAATAAATATAATAAATAAGGATTATATATTTAATATGCATAAAACATACTTAGGTATGTATAATAGAAACTCGATATTGTGAAGTGTGACTGTAAAACAAATAAAGAAAAATGCCAAATCAAAGGAAACATTTATTTAGGTAACCATCGAGCAATCAATGCTTTAAATCCAAATCAGTAATTATAGTTCACTTTCGGTAGATTTTTTTGTTAATGAAACAAAGTTTATTCAAATTATTAGCAGCGTCATTCGTTTCGCGCGCTTTTCAAACTGTGATATCGGCTGAATTTAAATCGGCGATGCCGATATATCGGCCGATATATCGGTATCGGTATCGTTACATCCCTAATTTGCTTACCATGTGTAAACGCTGCCGCACTGGCAGAGTGCAACGGAGAATTGGGAGCCGCACTCGACCTTTATGACCCTCAGCCCTTTCAAGCATTCGATCTTCATTGGTTGTTTGCAACCCTCTGAGCCTCCTCGCCCTGTCGCAGATAACATTAAATTATACATATAATTATAATATTTGACCACGTCATAATCACTTTTATTGCTTTAACCTTTTGACCGCCGTAGTCTGATATACAAGACAAACAAAATCGGGCTCATTTCGCCGCGGTCTGATAAATGAGACAAAACTTCGTATAACTTCGTGCCCCCCGGCGACACGAGCACGCTCGATGACAAATTCTATGGCGCTCAAAAGGTTAATAACTGTGGCGGTGCGTCCATAAAAGTCGACTCCCACCGGCTTGCCTGTTTTTGGACGTTTGAGCAGAGTTGTAAAGGAAATATGTAAACCAAATTAGCCCCGGCTTGCCTATGGATATGCTTGACGCGCCGCCACTACCACCTACCCAATTTCTTTGTCCAATGTGTATTGAGTCTCGCATTTTGCTTAATGAGAGAGTGAGACGCAATGACATCTGACAAAGAAAATGGACAGGTGGAATCTCTCCTTCTTCTCCCTCGCGTTATCCCGACATTTTGCCACGGCTCATGGGAGCCTGGGGTCCGCTTGACAACTAATCCCATGACTTGACGTAAGCACTAGTTTTTACGAAAGCGACTACCATCTGACCTTCCAACCCAGAGGGGAAACTAGACTAAAGACAGACAGAACAGACAGAGAGACTGAGATTAGACAGGTGGAATACTCACCGTAATGACTAATTTGTTAAACCCACCAAATAAAAGTACCCTAAACGTAGAATCTAAAACCGTAATTGTAAAACTGAATTATCTTCAAAATATTAAGTCCATGGCATTCAGGTTCAATTAGCGCTTCGGCATTTATCCCCATTTTTACATTTTATAGGTAAAAAAATGTTTACAATGTACAATTACAGGCTACTCTTGAGTAGGTACAGGAAATACATCACCCAAGTAACACACAAGCAGGATAATAAAGTAAAATTATCATCTTATTCAAATTAAGATTGCATAAATTTTGTGTGTAAGCGGTGGAAATTACTAAATTCGGAATAAGAAAATATGTGGGCCTAGTGGGGTCTATACCTCAATCAATGCTGAATAAATTTTGCATGGTTTTGCATATTAAAGCTGAATAATACTTATTTCTTACACAGTAAGTCAGACATTATTCAGCTTAAAGCATTTGTGGTTACTAAAAGCTGCATAATAGCAGCATTAGCAGCAATTAGCTGTATATATTCTGTGTTGTGAGATATTAAGCAGACAATATTAAGAAAAATGTGATAGTGGCTACTAAATGCTGAAAAGAAGCGTCGGTGGAGACTTTCAACTGTATAAAAGCGGTTGCAGTTTCTGTTTTAATGCTAGTTTTTGAATAAAGGTGGACGCTATTACTGGAAGCTGTAATGAAATCCACATCTTATTTGTTATTCAGTAGCTGCATATATGGGTTAATTATGGCTTTTATAGACATAACGTCTGAATAATAAATACTAAAACAACACTTATACTTAAATTGCAGTGATTTTAGTACACATATACTATCTTTTCTTGCTAAAAGCTGCAAAATTAACGCAATGAGAAGCGCTATTCAAACTACTGCTTAGTATCAACAAGTGCGCGGTGGAGAGGGTTCCGTAGCTTTATGCACGGTCAAAGGTGCTACTTGAGCCTGATTGCCTTGAGCTTGAGCGTGTTTTTATTTTATTTTGAACGCATCTTGCGTGTTTATTCTTTAATCCAATCATTATTAAAAAAATCTAGGTTTAGTTTTCTTAATAATTCTTTTCGATTGGTTATTATGTGTTCCGTTCCACGTCGGATATCTTCATTGAGAGAGCAACGCGATCGTTGACCGATAGATGCCGCTAGCGTCTATGTAGTCGCTCCGCCCCACGCCGTGACGTAGTTCCGCTTCCTCCCGGCCAACCATTGCTCGCTTCCCGCTGCTCGCCGCCGCCATGTCATTGTTTCGTCGACCGTCTGACCGATGGTCCGCAAATATTTTTGCAGCATGGTACTTTAACATTCCGATCCAAAGCTCGGTCGATTAAATAGTGTGATATAGCAGAGATCGCTACTATTAGTCTTTTGGCGGTCTCGCGATCGAAGTCATCGAACGGTGCTTTTCAATTCTACCCACTTTTTTTATTGCAAGAAAATGCTAAATTAATTTTCACATTCCATGCTGCTAAAATCGTTACCGTTAACTCGCATTTTCGAGATCGAAGTAGCGTTTATAATATTAGTAGGAAGTAGGATTGAATATTGCCCGTGTTACATACCTATAATGTTTCTCATCAAACTAGTGAGGATCTATGTGGTTTTTACTATTTGTGTATAGAACCCTAATAGGCTTTAAGATTGAGAAAACAATTACTATAATACTGATGTTATTTAAAACTTGTTGTTCTAAAACCATTATTATCTAACATGTAGCTTAGTAACGCGAATAATGTAAATGCTTATTTAGAAATTTAGCACAATAATAGCTGTGGCAGCAGCTTATATTCAGCACAGTCGGACGCCATTACGGTTGCTCATATTCTAACCTCTACAATTATATAGGAATTGAAAAGGAACTGAAAAACCCATTTTTATTCATTTATAAAACTAGTTTCATCGTAGCATAACTTGTTAAAGTACATTTTCTACCACTAAAATATCTAAACACCGCAAAAAAATACAAATTTAAAAGTGGAGTAGTAAATTTTCTATGTTTACTTTTTAAACAGTGCATTATTTACGCGGCGCTTTAAAATTTAAAATAAAATGTATATATATATTAACAGTAAAGTCGCATGCGCAATGAAATTGAAGTTATGTAAACATCAAATAAATATATGGGTGATGTCCTCCTTATTTTGTAAGTAGGTATTCACTTCAGAAACTACACTTTGACACGAGTTCACAAATTAAAATGGAAGACAAATCATTGATTTAACACAAATATCTGAATATATTTTCTGTAAAAATGCACTTTGGAACCAAAAGCTATAACTGATGCATTGTGTACAAAGCTGGATAACTTTGGTTTAAAAGCGGTATAGAAGCTTTTGACAGGCTCTATACAAGTGTTATTTAGCGATTCAGTGTGTGGGCACACACTTATACAGCTATTACATTACTGTTATTCAGTTGTAAGCTGCCCACCACTGCCCACTTTGTGCCCAAACCTTCTCTATGACGTATGTAACAGCGCTGTTACCGACGATATACAGCTTCCTTATTCAGCTTACAGTACGGCATGCTCTATTATTCAAACAATATTCAGCTACTTTTGTGTTACTTGGGCACTATACCTAATTTGCCGTAGTCGCCGTCGCCCCACGACCACACGTTATCGTCGTCGGTGATGCAGAGCGTCTGCGCGTCGCCCGAGCCGCACGCCACGTCTATCACACGGTACGACGCCAGGAACTCCACCTGAAATCAGGTGGTTTATAAACTTTATAGATGCCTTATACATGATGAGCCTCAAGTTAAATCGGGGATCTGGTAGGCCCCGCCGTTGATGGCAGGATGGACTGTACTCCTTCTTGAAGGACTGGCCAGACAAAGCACTGGATAGAGATCAGTGGAGATATTGGGGGGAGGGGAGGCCTTTGCCCAGCAGTGGGACACGACAGGCTCCAAATAATAATACAGTAGTATGAAATTTTTAGCCCAAGAAATAGCACGATTGTGGGTTTCGGGGAACTAAACTACGCACTTCGCATATAGCAATGATATGGGCCCACTTTAAGTGTTCAAAGTGAGTGGACGCTCGACCGAGGCGACCACTAGCGGAGCGCACGGCAAGGCATCCATGATAAACATATGCAAACGCATGCGAGCGATCTCAATGCACGCTGCTCAAATCTCTTCTGCAAAAATCCTTGGAGCCAATGTAACGCTGCATATCCCGCGGACCAGCAGGCAGCAGTGCTAACATGGTCGCCTCTTTATCACCTGTTACTATGCCTATCACGTTCTAACAAGTATGTAAGTGCGAAAGTGACGCATCACATGACAGGTGATAAAAACGCTACCTCGATACCGCCGCAGATAAGGACGTTTTGTATTTAGCTCTTGTAAAGTAGTAGCACTTACCATTTTCGGAACGAGTTGATCTTCCGAGTCACCGTGTCCGAGCCGTCCGTAGCGCCCTTTGCCCCACGTGTATATACGTCCTCGCGCCGTCAGGCAAGCTGAGTGAGCCCCGCCACAGGCAATCTGGACTACCTCCATGCCAGAGAGAGATGGGATTAGGCGCGGGCGGTCGTAGCTCCTGTAGAATGAGGTTTGAATCAATGGTTTTAAAAGAGACAAATGAACCTTCTGTTAATTTCTGAGTTCACACTCATAGCGTTATACGTTTGTCCCTATCCGTCTTTATGGCATTAGTATTTGTTAGAAAAGGGTGAAATTTAACAGCAGGTTAGTTTAATCTAACTCTATACCGACTTTGACTGAACAAAATGTGTAATTGTGTTTATAAACGTCATACTATTACACTTTGTCAATGCAAATTCTGCGCAGAGTTAGTTTGGTCCGATTCTAGTGTGCTAATTTGAAGTGGGTAGTCAAATGGGACAAACGTATCGTTAGACGAGTGCTTAGCATTAAAAAAATCGTTCAATTTCCTCCGATCTTAATACACATCTTTCGCCTCATCCGCTTTCTTATCATAAAATAAGGGCTAACCCCTTATCTTTCATCATCCGACTATAAACTTTAAAGAAATAAACGTACACTCTATTTCCATGTCCTAGTTTTCCGTCGTCGCCTTCACCCCAGCTGTACACGTCTCCCTCAGAGGAAAGAGCCAGGCAATGCTTGCCGCCCGAGTTGCAGGCCACCTGAAATATGTTCACCAACATTACAATAGGGTCCTAAGTTACAATAGGCTCTTAGGAAATTTCAGAAAGCCTACCGCCAACATAGAAAAATCTAAAATCGCCATAGGAACCGTGCGCGTTGAGGATCTGCCATCTTGTGGCCTAATTCGGAAACTGAAACTTAGACCTGACATGGATGAATAAATAACACTTCACGCTAAAGCAGGCCTTACAGTTCAAGCACCTTGCCCGTTGTAGGTTCTGCCATCTTGTGGCGTAAATTAGAAACTTAAGCGTGACACTTACATTTTGCGCCAATAAACATACTCTCATACTCATACTCTTTGCTGCACCTTACAGATCATCATACGTCGTCTTAGAGGATATAACCAACGGAGACGCCATGTCTATAATTTTCGGTACAAAATAGTCTGCCGTTTTTTGCGGGGGAGGGGCACATCAAATGTATAGGTACGTCATGTCAGATAAACGTCAGTACATACATGTGGTTGACATGTGGTTGACCATTGGCCGCCTATTTTCGACAGAGGGGAACGCCTGTTAATGACCACTCCGTTTCGTTATCGCGGGAGTAACAACGATTTGACAGTAGTGAAAGATTATGACAAATAAATAATAACAGAAGTGACATTCCTACGAGTAACGTTTATACGAGTATGTACCTATGGGTTCAAAATGTAGCAGAATCGACTTTTGATAAAAATGTTGGTCACCTATTACTAAAATCACATAAAATACTTTCAGAAGTAAATACTGATATAAATAATCAAATACATTGGTGACTTATTTATCAAGTTGACATGTTGACTTATAGGTATACGTTTACAAAGTGAAATACGAAATTAATTGACCTTTTCCAGCGAAAACTTTATGAAGACCATCTTAGAGGTTTAAATGTGTAGGCAGTATATTCCATTTTACAAAACAGACGTTCTGTTACATGTGTTCTTTGACAGGCTTGTTTTTGCTCCCGCGATAACGACGTATGCAGATCATGCACGCTCTCTATATGCTCTATATCTCGGAATATCAATAGGGCACCAATATTTCATGTCATACTAAGGAGACCAACTGCGGATGTTTATCATGTATCTGTAAGTATTACAATTAAAATGTATTTGAAGCGCAAAAGGCTTACCTTTGTTATGAATACGTGCTGAATGGACGCCAACAGCGTCGGCGTCGATACGGAGTCTATTCCGCCGATACCTAAACGGCCACCCGCGCCGTAACCTGAAATATACGAATACAATAGAAATTCAAAGTCTCTCGAAAGAATTAATTAAAAGGAATTGTATCAGATTTGTCAAATTACATAATTGACCCAGCATTTCTTTGAATTTTCATAGCTTCCGCCGTTGCACGAAATTCCTTAGCATCCTACCAGTACTTGTTGCTCATTTTATTCCCTATAGCTCAAGAAGACCAGTCAACATTCCCTTACCAGTGGCATAAACCTTCCCGTCGGGTGTGACAGCGAACAGCGTCTGTTCTCCTCCCACCAGCTGCACGGGATTGAGCTGAGCTAGTGCGTGGCACGCGCTGGGTCCGCGCACTTTAGCACCGTCGACGCCGCCTAACTGCCCGCGGTGGTTGTGGCCCCAACCGTAGACCACGCAGCCGCGGGGGTTACCCACCCACCAGCCGGTCCAGTCTTCGGGCCGCCTGGAAATAATTGGGGTTATACTTTACTTTAGGAATTCATGTTTACACTCAGTAAGCTCTCTGGTACTGTTGACCTGCCCGGCAGTGTACCTACTAGTTAACAGTCATCCAAGGGAAAACTTACTTGTTAACCCAATGTAACAGCTGTTCGTCGTGCTGCCGCGTGAACTTGGTGTTGTCTTCCCAAGGGTAGTATAATGGTGTGGAGGTGCTTGGCTCGGGTTTTGTGTGGTGGATGGCCCGGGGACTCGGCTCTCCGGATTCAGTGCCTTTTCTGAAACAAGATGGAGACGAGTTAGGGTCAGTTGCACCAAACCGTATTTTATTTTATTGTATAGGAAGTTTCATAGTTCACTGATGAGTGAAGTTGATCAGTCCGTGAAGTGTGGTACAACAGGCCCTTAGAGGTCGAGGTCGATTGCGGTCCAAGGTAAAGCGAAATATTTACTCTTACCTCGGTACAAAATTCACAATCACTCTGCTATCCTCACAATCTTTCTGCATTTCCTGGTTTTGGTTACATAAGTAACTGGTAACTTTACAGCTAGAGTTGAAAAAAAAAGTGATACATTCGGATATCTTTGTTACTATGATATGCATTTCTCTTAGAAACAGCACTTTAGCGCTCTTGTGAATTCTGCCTAAGCTAGAGTTGATCGGCCCTTACCTCGCTACCCATGTTGTAAGCTGGTCATCTCTCATCCTGCTTAACTTGACGTCGTCTTCCCACGGGTAATAGTGGTCTATGCTCCCCTCTTCCGGGTTATAGACGCCTAGATCAGCTAATCGTTTCCTGACTTCGGCTAGGAATGGCATTGGGAGGGGTGTTCGTTTGATAAGGGCGTCGGCGGTCCGTACGCAGAGGCAGTATCGCTTGAACCAAGCCCAGCGCGCCGCGTCGGAGCCGTGACAGACGCGAGAGTCGAGACGTAGGCCGCAGGCGAGCAATGCGAGTTCCTGGGGACAGGAAACCTTTTTGTATAAAACCGTTCATCCTTAACACATTGAGTGCCCGGAACCCAATCGACGGGTTCTCTGCTTGTAGTTGCTTACCTCTACAAAGCGAGAAAACGCTGGGATCGGCTACGAGCGTAGCGCTATGAAAACGTTGGTAGTGAATGTGTTAAAATTCAGTCTAGGAAGTACAATGACGCTTAAGGAATCGCCCTTTCGCGTTTCTAAACGCAAAACAGTGTAACAAGCTGGCTCATGCAACTGATACACTGGCGGTGAGAATAGTTCCAATATAACTACAGTAGAACCTAGAAAGTACGAAACACAAGGGAAACGCCAAAAAGTTAACAAATGAAGGGTTTCGGCTTCAAAAGGGTTTGTATTTCTTATTCGTCTTAAAAGTAAATATTTCGAGTTATGGGGTTGTGAGGTTTGACAATAATCTTGTAAATGGCCCTCTTTTCAAAACTGGAAACTTGACTTTTGGAAAGTAAGGGGTCATCCATTAATTACATCACACGTTTAGGGGAGGGGGTCAAGAAAATGTGACATGTTGTGACAAGGGGGAGAGGGGAGTCACAAACTTTGTGACGTCACTTTAACTTCATCAGTAACCAAAATTTTATTTTAATAATTTTATTTACTGTACAGTACAAAAACAAGTTTTTGGAACGATAATCGTTTTTATTAGTTTAATTTTTTTCATAATCAGTTTTGGGTTATAAAACTAATATTTTGACAAAAAATTAATAATACTTAATTAATTTTGCCGATTTCGTTGAAAAAATGAGACGTCACACCCCGGGAGGGGTTTGCCAAATGTGACCAAGTGTGACAAGGAGGGGGGGAGGTGTCAAAAAACCTTGAAATTCGTGTGACATAATTAATGGATGACCCCTAAGCTCAGATGCAGTTTAGGGCCAGTGGATATTAAGCACCTATGGACGCGGTTAAAACTAGGAGCTTTGTATTTTGCAAAACCCCACCTTCAAGTATTGCGTGTGCAGCAAATGCGCCCCCAAATGCACAGCGGTCTCTTCAAAGTCGTACTGTTCGAAGAGTAGACTGGGTAGGTCTTTGAGGGCCGGCGGCATTGCGCCTACAGGCTCGTTGTTGGCGCAGATCACGCCGCGCAGGCGGCGCACGCACCACACTCGAGCACGCCACGCTGTATAGAAAAATATCATTTTCACCTCAGCAGCACGAACAAGGGTACTTTGCTTCTTAAAAACAGTGAGCAAAATGCGATTTTGCTCACTGAGTCATTTTGTCTCACTCAGTGAGCAAAATCGCATTTTGCTCACTGGGTGTCTCTCACTCAGTGAGCAAAATGCGATTTTGCTCACTGAGACAAAATGACATTCAAATGACCTTTATAGTCAAATGTCATTTCAACATGCGGGGTCTAATACAATTTCGATATACTTGGGTTCTATTATCTCTGTCCCTCTAGGTATGTTCTCACTGCTTAGGGTGAAAAATTTTGTGTACTACACGAGATCAAAGTTATTTACATCTCGTGCGCTTTTGAATCCCTTACTACGCTCAAGATTCTAAATTAGATTCACTCGCTACGCTCGTGAATCTATTATAGAATCTTTCGCTTGCACGGGACTCAAAATAAGCACTCGAAGAAATATCAAACTTTGATCTCTTGTTGTACAAATAACTATTGTTCGAATCGGTCTGTACCGGTTTAGATTGTGAAATACATAAATGTAACACTGAAAGTTCTTTAGCACGATCCGAACCATTTTAGATAGTATACGTACATAGAGTGGGCATCTGAGCACAAGTGGCTAGCGCCTCGGCTAGGCGCGGCGCCATCTGGTGGTCGTTGGAGATGGTCGCGAGCAGCGGCCCATCGAGCAGCCGCCACGCAAGCTCCACCGACGGTCGGGAGAGCACAAACCGGTCCGAACCGGTTTCCTGTAACAAATTTAGTATGAAATTGACAAGTGACACTGAACATGGAAGTTATCATTTAGTTAAGATGTCGGTTTAATTAAAATCAGCATTTCAAACGAAAACATTTGACGTAATTTTAGTTCCACAGCCTTCAGAAGGCTTTAAATATTTAAAAGTACTTGCCAAGCTAATCTAATCAATGTATATGTATATAAATGAGATACTTACATATAGAGCTATTTTTGGTATCGTCGGGCAAGCGGAGAACCTCCAACCCCATCCGTTTACGGAGCCGTCGCTTTTGAACCGCCACCTCAATTCGTCACCTGCAAAATATAACATTACATCACATTTAAACCGCTGCAGTAAAAATATCATTTAATTAATTAAGATTATATATTAAACGCTACACGCCGGAGTATAATCAAGCTAAAAAAACTCAAATAGTCTAGTTAAATAAATTTCCTTACTTCTACTAGCGTATCAGATATACTCTAACGCGAGTGTGTTCCAACAGCTACACAAAATAAATATCTAACTCACCCGGTACTATGATCTCGTCCTCCCAATCGGAGGGATCCCGTCCGGAACGGGTGGCTATGACTCGCCCGGCCGCGTCCGAGATCGTCAGCGGGTCGTTCCGTCTTTCCGTGGAGCAGCCTTGCTCGAACATCACTCGGAGCGATATAGCTCCCGGTATCTTCACCACGCCTGGTACATAAATAGTATAATGTCAGCACTTCCACGTAATTTACATAAAATCAGAGCACACATATGACAAGTATATTCTAATAAACCAAATTGTCATTAGAAAAGGCGGTTTTTACCTAGCATTAGCATAAGTTTTGTAGCATTGTTAATAAGAATGTTTGTCAGCCGAAATCGCTTCGTTCAGTGCGTGACAAGCTAGTGCTATAAGGCGAGCACTAATGATAATTATATCCTATATCCAAAGAAACCCAATAACTAAGTCCTCGCTGATAGGCTATGCGTCCGCAGGTCTATATGACAGCTGGTCATCTCAAAAACAGTAATAGATAGACAGTTCATTGTTGTTTCTATTGCTTCAGCAACAGCAAAGTCACCTGATATATCCGTGTCGTCGGGGTACGGGTGCGGGCTCTCCACGGTGACGGCGCGCGGCAGCTGCTTCTGCGGGCCCGCGCACGCCTCCTCCAGCTCACACACGCACACCTCTATCACCATGTCGGCTACGGCTGGCTTGTGCGCGCAGAGAGCTGAACACACAATGATATTGATTAATTTTATGTATACGGCCAGTAGTGTATCTATCTTCGAGCAACACGGAAGGGAGGTGGCATTCGCACTTTTTCCCCTCTGCCTAGGTACAAGATCAACTGATTTAGCGCGGGTAATAAAACTAGTTGCGCTCGGATTTTTCACTAGACCGAGTCCAGACGCGCGCGTGAACACAGCAGGAGAAAAAATGCCTAATTGCTCGGTTTTTTGTCGTAAAAAGAGGTCGGAGACATCAAATTTACAAAAAGAAGGTGTTACATTTCACATGTAATATTTTTTTTACATATCATACGTTTAATTACATTTAAACACAATTATTATATTTTAGTCTCATGTAATTGTTGGATTTATCGATTTTGCTCGCCCAGTACAAATTGCGGATCGGTCGAGCGACCAATCCGACTTCTCATCTGTCAGAATACAATAAAATACTTCGACGAAAATGTGTTAGTGTGCGTGTTGTGACACTTGTGACTCGTCCGTACACAAAAAGAGATCGAGGTTTGCAAGATTTGTCTTTGACGTGTGTCATTTTCTATGTTTTTGTGTCGTCATTACAGATTGGATTTTGTATGTAAGTGTGTGAGAAGTGCGACTGTGCACCTTTCCCCCCGCAAAAAATGGCAGAAAGATTTGTACGGTAAGATATCGCTTGGACCCCGCCCTTCCGATGTGTCGGAAGCCGGTGTTGCTCGAAGGTATCTATGTGTGGGTGAAGCGACCATTCACCAATGGTTTCGCACCTAAAGGTGCTTAGTAGCCGTCTCTTAGCAGAAGTAGCTAGTTATATTGTTGATCCAAAGGTCATGTATGAAATTTTCAAGAAATGGAAATACATAAAATTAATCTTCAAAAGGTCGCGCCCAGCTTTGACTTGAAATCGTCCAGTGCTATCTACAACACATCGTAAACACATTGTACCATCGCCTACACTATTAACTGGCAGTTCGTAAACCTTATTACAAAGGGCATAATGTCCACCGATGGACAGCTAATAGTGTTGCTGTTTGTACAATAAGTATAATCATTACACACCCATAAGCACATCAGTGATGGTTTTGACAGCGTTATTGGCGTCCGGTATTCGACCGGCAGAAGCTAGCTTGAGCAGGTCGACGAGCGCCCGCGCGTCGGTTTCGCCCAGTTGCGATGTGAAATCGTCCAGTGCCATCTGAAATAACCACCGTCTTTTTACATAAGCTTAAGAAGGAAGAACATCAAATTAGACATAAGATTGTATACGAGTATAGAGCGACTCGCACACAGTGATAATGTAAAGTTTAAGTTTCTGACTTAGGTCACAAGGTGACGGACCCTCTAATGCGAATGGTCTCTATAGAAAACACAGCTTAACATTTTTATCTGTGGGAAGTGGTCTAACCTTGGGCGCCTCCGCTTGCTGCACCGTCATAGTGGCGGCGGCGACGGAGACCGCGCTCGACGACATCACGGCGGAGTGTCGAGATGATATCGACCCGCTTAGCGGACTGCTCGCACCGCTCTGTAACGACAAGTCGGAAATATTAGCAGGACATGAATAACATAATTTGCATTTCGTCTATCGTAGCGTTGTTATTGAGAAGTAGCTTTATTCTTTCAGCTCCTTAGCAACATACAGCCTGGCAAAAAAGAGTAGAAATTAAAAAGTGGCAACACTGTAGTGTCGTCCCGTTCTCTTATATAAATTGATTTGAAAGGGACGACACTACAGTGTGCCACTTTTTAGGGTTCCGTACCCAAAGGGTAAAACGGGACCCTATTACTAAGACTTCGCTGTCCGTCCGTCCGTCCGTCCGTCCGTCCGTCCGTCCGTCTGTCCGTCTGTCACCAGGCTGTATCTCACGAACCGTGATAGCTAGACAGTTGAAATTTTCACAGATGATGTATTTCTGTTGCCGCTATAACAACAAATACTAAAAACAGAATAAAATAAAGATTTAAATGGGGCTCCCATACAACAAACGTGATTTTTGACCAAAGTTAAGCAACGTCGGGAGTGGTCAGTATTTGGTTGGGTGACCGTTTTTGTTTTGCTTTTTTTTTGTTTTTTTTTTTTGCATTATGGTACGGAACCCTTCGTGCGCGAGTCCGACTCGCACTTGCCCGGTTTTTAATTTTTACTCTTTTTTGCGAGGCTGTAAGTAGTTTTATGTAGTCCAACTTAAGATCGTATGCTTTGGTCTTCGTATAGTTTTGAGATAGTCATGATAATTTTCCGACTTCCTTTCTTCTCATTTCCTCAAAAAAATTCAATGGTTGTTCCTAATTTTCTGTAACTTTCACATCTGCGAATCGGAGCCATCTTCATATCATACCTGCTAATTCTAGTTGCTGAGATTTACCCATCTGTCTAACGTGAGCGTTGTATAACCCCTTGACCGCCAATGACGTCAACTGACGCGCGCGGCTACAACCCAATATCAACCTTCGTCCATTTCGATAAAGTTCACTATACGTTAATAAGTATAACCTTACCTGTAAAGTGGTGCGGTCAGCGGGCGCCTCGCCCCCTCCCGTGCGAGCGTCGGCGTCCGCGTCCTCGTCCTCGACGTCCACCCCGGCGACCACGGGCGCGCCGGTCGCGCACGCTTCGTGGGCGCGGAGAGCCTCCACTAGCAAGCTTCGGGCCTAGTAACACAGACATATGTAGATGTTATTAGTCTTGCTGCGGGCTTCCAAACCGGATGTACGAAATATCGATTGATATTAACAGTAGCTTTTCGGTAAAGAAGAAATCGTGAGTAAGCTGGACTAATCCAAAAATTTCCAATTAGGCCTAGCACAGCTACCAAGGTTGTAATTAAAAAAATATATTAAGCGACTGCGTGAACTCGATCGAATTCTCTCTCTGTCGCACCTACACATCCGTGCGATCGAAATTACGAAATCGCTAACGGAAACGTCAAGTGCCAACTCGCGGTACGGCCATAGTTCTAGGTTGGGAAATCATGCGAGTAAAATAGTCGGGACAACGCTAGGACTGGGAATGCTGAATAGTACATATATATGTATTATGTAATGAGCATGTAGTCCCGATTGCCAGGAGCTAAGTAACTAACTCCCTTAAGTACCATTAATTGATAATGATTGACTGAATGGACTAGACTAAACTTAGGGTCCAATTTCTTTGTCCAATGTGCATTGCGTCTCACACTCTCATTAAGCAAAATGTGAGACGTAAATACACATTGGACCAAGATATTGGACAGATGGAGTACCATCATTAGTATCATTATAAATAGATCTCATGTACCTGGGTAATATGAAGTCCCAGTAAAATAAGCGACAGTGCGTGCTGAACAGCTACTGGTGGTTCGAGCGCCAAAGCAGCCGCGGCTAACGATGGTATCGGCTCCTGCCGTTCTTCTACCATGGTCTCTTCAGAATATAGACCTGTGAAGGTGTAAATACTTATTTATTTGATATTTAACCCTTTAACTGTTTAAGACGTTAACGGACGCACACGTTTACAAGCCCTACAGCCCAATATGAACCTACGTGCATTACAATGCTACAATGTTCACGATGAGGCACCGGCTTAACCGGCGGCCGTACAGGCGTGGCCTTTAAAAAGGGGTTATAGTGTTGTATTCTAAAGGTAAAAGAAAATATAACTGGTGTTTATAGTGGTGTCGACTTTGGTGGTAATCACTTATCATAGTGGTATTTCATTTCCCTCCATGGTTTGAGAAGTAGTATGTATCACAAGGTTTGAGAAGTAGTATGTTTTCATTTTGGGCTTGAGCACTTGAATCTCTCACTATTCTGAATTCTCCGAATTATATTGTATCTTCACTTTGTTCGGGATTCCTCGCCGTATCTTTATAATTTTTCACCACACCAGCTCGGAAAGGCTTACTATGCACTTCAAAAACGGATAGCAAAGTTGCACTTTGCTATCAGTCATTCACATGTGACTCTTTTCGATTTGTTGCTGCGTCACTTTCGTTTGACATATTGAGGAATAAGATGTACGCGACTCGACTTCAAATCACGAAGAAAAATATTGCCATGCACATTGCCGCCATTATTGAGTCGAGTCAAGTCGAAACTTGGTATCTACAGATAAAGCAAAATGAAACTTATTATTTGAGTAGTTAAGGCTCCAATTCGCATGGGCTTAAAGAGATCGATTGGCGGTATACTTGGATCGGTTTGGCAGTTTTGCGCCGCGTCGATTTGCGAACTGACACACGCAACACACAATGACTCACGGAATCGCACGAGACCGCACACTCTTTCCTGTTTGCTCGTATACTGCTTTCCCGTTTTAGTTTTAGCATTGAATGAAATTGTGATCTACCGCGCAACGGAAAGTAAAAATATAATACAAAAGTTTTTAAGTCAGTTTTTACTGTTGTGTTAGTCTAAGGATTCTAATGGTCGAACAAACCGCAAAATTGACAAATCGATTTCCTCGACTCAAAGCCAAGTGACTACGGAGCGGTTTGATTTGAACTATTGATACTTAAAAACAATAGAAGTTAAATCGATTTGCCAAATCGGTTTGCAAATCGATTTGGGTTTCAATCGAATTCGACTTATTCGGTTTGAAATTTTTCGATTTGACCCATCACTACATGTGAGGAAAAGTAATCATGTAATCAAATGCAAATTTTGAGTTCTTTTCTTAAGTTTGCTGGTAGAATTGACTTTTAAATGATGATTTTGGATGATAAATATTTAATAACATTCATTTGAATTTGATTTGGTTTGATATTTTACATTTAATATTTGCTTCGGGCTGGTGTGGTGAAAAATTTTGTGTTTCACTCGGGGGCAAATTTTGTTTAACTCTCGTGCTTTGAAACCCTCGCAACGCTCAAGATTCCATTTTTCGAACCACTCGCTACGCTCTTGGTTCAATTTTGGAATCTTTCGCTTGCTCGGGTATCAATAGTAGCACGAGCGGTTAAACAACAACTTTGCCCCCTTGTAAAACAAATAACTATTCCCTAGTGACAAAGTTATCTCTTATTAAATAAATAAGAGTAAAAAACATTATATTTTTCTTCTCCCCCTTTGTCCAGGGCGTATTAGGGACGGACGCACGTACGGTCTAGTACGGTCGGTGTACTGACCTAGCGCGGTGGCGCCCAGCGGGTCCCTCAGCACCGGGAACACGAGCGGCTCCTGCACGGGCGCGCGCTGGTCGGTGACGGGCGGCCGCAGCGACCACGCCGCCGAGTGGCTTGAGCCGGCGGCGGCGCGCTGCACGCCCTCCACGCCGGCCACGAGCGCCGGCCGCCGGTTCACGCATGTCGTGCCGTTGCCCTGCTGCCCGTGGTCGTTGTCGCCCCACGCCCACACCTGCAATACGAAACGATAATTTTTTATACACCACGCCAAATGCATTGTCTATAGCCGTACCTCAACTGGAAATAGTAGCCTTATCCCCGTTCCAGGCATATTATTAAAGTACCCCACGCAAATTGATATATAATAGATACATACACGTATGTGCGGGACAAGACATTTACGAAAAGCTAACGACAATACAAATAAGAAATTAATAAAAATAGAGATAATACTCGTGCGCCTTGATTATAGTGGTGTTTTGTAATAAATTAATTCATCTGCAATTCTGCATGCGTATCATGTAATATAGCGCTTGTTCCACAATAAGTTGACCTGCTCATAATTTTAGCGAGGTAGTTTTTCTGTCTGTCATATTGTTGCTGAGGGGTTAACTCAGCAACAATATGACAGTTGTCAGCGATAACGGTAGAGCACCGACGGCTACATGCACCACCCTCTGCTCATTCAGCGTTTCTGCAATAGTCTCACACAGCCATACCCCGTTTGGAAGGAATCCTCCACACACCTGACAATGACTGCAAGCTAAATGACTAACCTGGTTGTCGGCAGTGACGGCGAGGCAGTGTAAAGCACCGACGGCCACATGAACAACCCTTTGCCCGCGCAGCGCTTCTACAATAGTTGGCCTTCGTACGTGGACGTCACAACCGTGCCCCAACCGGAAGTAATCGCCTTTGCCCCACGTCCACACCTGCGTAAAAAAAACATGATAAATGCAAATAAATACCCTTACCAGGATTCGAACCCGATATTCATAAAAGCTCATAGCGACTTTTTTCGTCGTGAATACCCTGTACTTACTTCTCCATCTCTAGTCAAAGCGAGACTGAACTGAGCGCCGCACTCCACCTGGACTACACCGAGCGTGTTCAGCCTCTCTATGTTCATTGGTAACGCGCAACCGTCAGACCCACCGCGTCCTAGAACAGAGAAACATTCAACCGTTCTCACTAAAGAGTGTCTTTAGTAAAGACACAGACAAGACATCCTCCAGACTGAGCATAGTAGCTCTACCCCCTCTGCCACAAATACGGTAGTTTTACTCCATCTTCGAGTCCAAAGTGTCTTTGTGTGACGTCCGTGTCTTTGAACGGACCAATCACGGCACGGGACCTCGCTCACCTCGTCCCCCGTACCCCCGTATTTTTGGCAGCATCGGTTTCATGAAATAATTGCTCTAAACTCCGTCTAGAGGATTCCTAGTCTATGAGTAAAGACAAGTCGATCTAAGCAAAATGAAGACCCCAGGAGTAAACGATCATATTTTCGACAACAAAATTGACCAAAAAACAAATTTTCAAAAAAATGGATTATCACGCGGTTAGGCTGCGGTCGTCCAGATATGTGCGGGGATGCGTTGCGAGGGATGTGTTTTTAAGAACCAATAGAATCACTGCACGCGAGGAAAACAAATGAAGTTATTGTATAGGGTATTTGACTACTAGTCAATCAGTTTCTTTTTTCGAACTGTCAAAACGATTTAGCTACTATGGAATTATATGAAACACTAACATGTGACGTCAGAATCAAATTACCTACTCTTTATAGTTTTATACGGGTTTTTAAATAGAAAATGTGTCTCAATATAACTGCTGTCTACGTATCTCTATTCATCTTCTGGTGCTTTATTTCATGCATTGTGTATAATAATTTATTTTAAATACAGTCAAATACCCTATTGGTCCTTAACAAACACGTGTACATCCCTTGCAACGCACAGACGTAGATTTGACCGATTTAGGCGGCCAATATTATTTTAGGGTTTATATTAGTTCAAAATGGGATAAAACATTATAAAACGTGATTTTATATTAAAGACAATTATATTTTATCAATAAAAAAAAATATTAAAAAAAATTAAAAACAGGTAAATTTTGCTCTTGTATTTACTCTAAAATATATTTTCGAGTGAGAACTTTTCTCCCCGAAGCACTAGGTTTACCTACCTGTAAAAACAATATTTTTTTTAATCAATTTAAACGAAAAGGAATTTTCTTTGAAAGCGTCTAAGTCCGGAAGTTGCGGCTAATTTTGTAAACAACATAAAGAGGAATAAGCATTCTATTCAAATATATACAATACACTACAGGGACGCACCCTGAAGTACAACAAAAAGACGTTTGAAAAACCAAATCTATGAAAAAAAAACAACATTTTGTGAAAGGTCATATTTAACTGGCTGAAAATATATGATAAACGTCAAAAATATAATATCAAATGATTTAAATATATAAATTCTTCCCTGAGTAACTGGATTCCATCAATAAAACTTTATGAAAATACCAGAAAAAAAATATATACACTTTGGAAAACATGTAACTTTTAAGAGCGTCGAGAACAGAAACGTGCGCTCTGAGCGATAGTCAAAGTTCGACTGCCTGTTGTGCGGCTCAGGTTTGACGATAAGGAGTGGGGAGGGTACCACAATATACCTGGGTCTATAGGCTACCCCCACGTGATATTTTTTTATCAATAGGTTGATTTTTGCAAAATCGACTTTAGGCCGCCTAAATCCGTCAAATCTACGTCTGTGCAACGCATCCTCGCACATCTCTGGTCGAAACGCAGCCTTAATGCCATTTCATACGCCGCTCCTGTGTGTGAGACAAACAGCGATATGCGCGTATATACCGCTCGCACACTGCAGCGGCGAGCGGATCCGTTTTATCGGTTTTTCCCTTGGGCTCTTCAATTGTTTAAACTACTGACGCTTCGCGGCAATTTAATTTGTTAAATAGAAGGAAAATTACAAATCAATTTGTCATTTCACTGCATATATATAAATATTTACTTCAAAGTATATAAGTATGTCCAAATTTTTAAATACTATATCTAATATTTGTATTGTATCTAACTAAAACAACTAGACGTTACTTGTCATCATAGCAAAGCCAAGTGTAATGTTTTGTCTCCTTCTACTGAACACCCGATTAATTAACATATCTAACATATAACGAAAAAGCTGACGGTGAACACGAACAATCAAATAAAAAAAAAATCACTAACTATAATATTCAGCATAAGAAGAATGCATTGAACGCATAAAGGTGACAGCAGTAAAAATATGACAAGACGTGATGAAGTGATTGTTATAATTTACAGATGTAGTGCATAATTATTTTCCATCGTATTTTCACGGAATCGCACGAACGGGTTTGACTATTTCAGTCAGTCTCGGTACAAAAAGTACTGAGGTTGCCTGAAGTAGCATGACAAATACGAACGTTTCGGAGAAATTACTATCGAAAACAATAGGGTATTTTCCTACTAGTCAAATCAGTTACTTTTTTAGAACTGTCAAAACGATTTGCTGGAATGAAAACATTACATCGTGACGTCACGGTCAACTCACCTACTTTTTATATTTCTATCCGATTTATTAAATAGAACTTGTGTTTAAAAATATGTAACTCCAATTTGTGTTTTTCTAATAATTATCTGGTGCTTTATTTCATGCATGGTATATATTGGATGGTGGCTGTACCAGGCGATGCATCATTCTTATGCTTCATGTACGGTAGCAATTTAACAAAAGCAGTGCATTAAAAAATGAAGGTGTTTTTCGCAGCCATAGGACCGTACTACACCAGAGAGAAGTGTTAAACAAATTTGAAAAAATCTTTGATTTTCTTGTATTGGGTTAACTGAGGTTGTTACTTTCACATTAGCTTATACGTAACGTGGATGAGACAATTTTAGATTCTTCGGCAATGTTTCGAAAATGGAGGACGATGTTGTTGAACATTATGGTAAGCTTTATTCAGATTGTCAGTAGTTGACTTTGTTGATTATTATTTGTCATACCTACATAAACAAATTACTCTATATACAGATCATAGAAATTTATTTTTACATGTTCATTTATTTTTCACAGAATCCATAGAGTAGGTGTAATTCCTGAAGAATAAGAAGAGATATGTGTAAAGTCAAAGAAACAACCATCTGAACACTTTGGAGTTTTATTTGACAACACGAATTCTTAAACTTTGCACTAGGGTTAAATACGGCCACGCAATATCTAAAGCCGATCGCGTAGTGTATTACGGACCTAGAATGGATGGAACATTTACCTAATTTACCGAAATCACCGTCCCCCCACGAGAACACCTTGCCGCAGGCCGTGAGGGCGAGCGTCTGAGCGTCGCGGGACCCGCACGCCACTTGGACCACACGCACGTTCTGGAGAGCTTCGACCTAAAAACAATAAGATTAACTACTGTCTCACCCTATTTGGGTGCGGGTTAAGGACAGGGCAGATAGTTTAGTCACTGATTTTTCGACGTTAAACATACATACATACATCACTGGCTCAGTGACCCAAAAAGGATCTTGGCCTCTGACACAAGAGAGCGCCACTCTGCCCTATTCTGCGCCACTTCACGCCAGTTGGGTATTCCGAGGGCGGCTGGTCTTATTGGGCTTCGTCACTCCAGCGGTATCTGGGACGCCCAGATGGACGTTTTCCGCCAGGGACGTTAGATGTAGATGTAGTTTTTTCTGACACTCACCAACTTTGGCGACAGTTGCGTGGCATCGTCCCCGTGTCCCAGCCGGCCGTACTCGCCCATGCCCCACGTGTAGAGATGCCCACGAGCGGTCACGCACGCGCTGTGCGCAGACCCGCACGCTATCGATATCACACGTTCACCAGCTAGAGATTCTATTAGTTTGGGAGCTTCTAGGGTCTGTTTGTTGCCGTGTCCGAGCTTGCCGTCTTCGCCTTCGCCCCAGGAATACACCTGGAAATAAAACATAGTGTAAATGCCTTTTGTTATGGCGAATATGGTTGATATTATCAGAGCTCATGCTATCTTATCATGGACATGATTGCTGCCCAGTCTTTGGCCTTGGTCTCTCCTTGGTTTTAGTCTATGACATGTTGCGGTCTTACGTTAAAGCGCTTACGTAATTGACCCCCACTCTGCATAGAACTAAGTATATAGCCTAATTCGTCATCTTCAAATTCTAGTTGCTGAAGCTGACTCACTTTGCCATCCGCGGTGAGGGCGAGCGCGTGCTTCCCTCCCGAGTGGACAGCGACGCGACGTACGAGTACGTGTGAGAGATGCGGGTTGGCGCGCGGTGTGGACACGTTGTTGCTGTGGCCCAGCCCGAGGCGGCCGTTGGTGCCCTCTCCGCAGGCGTACAGCTGGAAATGTGAAACACATCGTACAGATTGCTGTCTTTGCAAAGACATTAGGACACGGAATGTGTTAATTGCAAGTGTTACATAAATCCATTTAATAGTCTCGTCCGCATTGGAGGCTCTGGCATATTGTGGCCTAAATGCATAACTTAAACTTGACATTGATTTTTTACGCCAAAGCAGGTGCTGCCCCTACAATTCACATACGCTCACTCACGCTTTTGTGCGTCTGCCTTGTTGATGTTGTTTAAATCGGAAACTTTAACTTGACATTCAATCTTCGCTTCAAGGGTTTGCTGCGCTGCCCCCTATAGCTCGTATAAAATATATACAGCACGAACGACACGGCAATTTAAAATATAAAAAATCTCGCGGATCCAATGACTCGAGTGACAAGCGCAAGTCATCCGCGCGACCCGTGTAACTGTATTGCTACAGTAAAGGAACAGACTAATACAAATATTTGCGCAAGTACCCAACGTCTTTATTTACTCCAGACAAATCCTTCGTGTGCAAGCATCACGACCCTATTCACTACTTACTTTTCCATCATGTGACACGATAAACAGCGTCTTTGAGCCGCCAGCGATATGCACTGGCTTGAGCGCGCTGAGGCCGGGAGAGAACACCGGCACCTTCACTTTGGAGCCTTTGACGCCACCCAACTGGTCTTTGTCGTTTAGGCCCCACACGTATACCTATAACGGAAAATAGACTGTATAAGCAGAGGGTTTAGGCACTGATTTAACTAATGGTTAGGCTAATATAGCATCTACCCTGCCCGATAGATTTAGGATCGGTTGCACCAAACCATTTGTCACCGTTAAGACGTTCACTAAATTCTATCGTATGGGAAGTTTCATAGTTCACTGCTGAATGGCGTCCGCTAATTATGGTTGGTGCAACTGGCCTTTAAACTCTAAAGGCTCAGAAAGTAGGAAAACTCGCATGTGAGTTTAGTTACATTGCCGGCTACTGAGGCACAACCAATCCAACCGATTGATCAAATCCCGCAATGTAACGACTCGCATGTTCTCGCACCATCTAAATGAGCCTTAACCTTTCGGGTTTCATGTTAAGTTTAGAATTTGGAAGAGTTACTTTTGGACAATCGGCAGGCATCACAGGAGGATTGTTATCAACAGACACTGCTCCGGTAGGACTGTCTTTCTCCATCCAATCGTCCGCTATGAAATTCATGCTCTGAAATAGAGGGTATAAGATTAAAGTCTGCAATCGAATTATTACAATATGTTTCTAAAATGTGTACATGGTTTAGTCGTCATCAAATATGTGGAATCAGCCAAGGTGCTCACTAATATTTGCACATGCTCTCTAAAGCCTTGACAATAGAATAGAGGCATGTGAATTTGTGAACTAGGCTACACTTTTAACGGACTTTCAAAAAGGAAGATGTTCAATTTGAAAAAGCCGTAGTATTTATTGCTTGTTCGTTTTATTGCTTTGTTTAAACTTTATTGCAAAAAAATATTCTATTATGTAGAAATGTTTTGTGTATAATTATGACATTAATGCTTACCTGTACAATGTCGGTATAAAGCGGGTTCGTCCTGAATCCGGTGATGTAGAGCCCGTGCACGCGACAGTCCGCGTTCACGTTACGATTCTGTTTTATGCTGATCTCTATACACGTGTAATGCTGAAAACAAAACGTTATATTTTTAGGTACTAGTGTATTTTCAGGTTATACAAAGGTGTAACTCAAAATTTAACGGCTAAGCATTTTTAACAGAGGTTTATAATTTGTTTATTTCACTTATTTCACGTTTGATGAATATAATTATTGTATACATATTATGGTTTTGTAAATTAGTTTTTGCACAACTAAGTAGGTACATAGGTACATTGAGAGAAACTGGCGTAGCGTCTTTGAATAGTAGGTAATTCATTGCCCTTTTCCATTTATAAGAGCGTCTTTCACTTATTCGCTGGTCTCACGCCAGCGCACAGGACACGGCAACCAGTGACGAATGCGCGGCATCCTCGAAGCTGCTACCCAACTATTAGTCTACCAGCAGCTGTACCTGCTGCTACTACAGGCGCCAGACAGTACACGAAGCCTATGGCGTCAGTTAAATTACTATCTTTCCCTTATAACAATCAGTCACCTACCTGCTTGCAGTCGACTAGCAACTGTATTTGTGCCAAATGCTGTAGCGGTCGATCCCTAGACGCCGGGGCACAAGGCACAGCTGCCAGCGGCGTCAGCGCAGCGTCCTCGAAACTGCTACCGGCGCGAACGGCAAGCGCAGCCGGCCCGTGGCTCCCCACGGGGACGCCGAGCCCTAGCCGGCGTACTACGACGCCGTTGCGCATCTCTATGCGGATCCAATGCTGGAAAAATATTAGGGACAAGTTATGAATGAGTCACTTAAAAGTCCGAATAGAAAGTTTAGGAACTTTTTTCAAACGAAAGACACAAAGAGCTATGTTCAAAATGTAATTTAATATGACGTGCGAAAAGTTCAACTTGTCACTTTTTCATATATCAGACAAAGCGACCATACACCGTAGGTACGTTGTATTTTCGCTGGCTATGACTACGATTTTTGACGCAAGGCAGTTAAGCATAAAATAAAACATAATTATGTACATCTTATAGACAATATTTTAGTTCCGTTCTAAAAATATCAAAATAACGAATGCCTTGCAAATCAAGCCTGCGTTCAATTGTTCTGGTACTGTGAACATTTAATACTACAGAATCTCACCTGCCCCGTCCCACTTGCGCTCTGCCAGTAAGTGTGCGGTTGAGCGTCGAGCAACCTTCGTGCGCCGGCTCCCGGCCGGCAGGAAGACACGCGTATGACTCGAATGGCCCCTCGCCAGTTCACCGTGGTACCGCCGGCGGTCTCGCCCCATTCCGCTGTGAATTTAGGTAAAATAGTTTATGATCCTGGAACCAAGAGAAGGGAGGCCCAAATACAAGAGCATGGCATGGAAAAATTAGAAATTTGTCTACGAAGGTTTTACCCTATGGTCAACTCAACCAAAATGATCCAAGATGAACTAAAATGCTCAGGAATTCGACAGATATTATAAATGAAGAAATATATTCGACCCTCTCAACAAATATCTACCCTACTACCTTTTCTTATTACCAAAATCGCATAATCTGACAGATGGATTTACCCGAGTTTGAAGTTAAGCGTCTCAATTATCAAATGTGGTGTGCTGATTTGACATTTATTCTGTTTTTCATAAATACAATCTATTAACATTAAGCGTGACCACTATTTTGTATCATAAAAAGGATAAATATACTAACATTGATCAGTGACGAGCTCCATTTCGCTGACCTGCCCCGTCCAACCGGGCTGTTGTGGGAAATCCACCGTCAAATCTCTGCCGTTGTGGGCGATACCTGAAAATCATGTAATAAATAAAACTAAAATAGACAAAATATATATCTTTTTTTTAGTCACGGAATGTAAGGAACTCAGAATTATGTCGGAAGTGTCGCACTATCGTTGCTTCTCAGAACCTTGTTCTACAAAAATTTAATAATTTTCTAAGCATAAATATGTCATAGTTTACCATTTAGCTAACATAGTCGTGAAAGCAGCCCAGTAGCGGGCACCTAGTTTTCGCTTCAAGCATTTGATTGACAAGTAGGGATTATAACCTCCTTTTCAGTGGCAGTCTATTGTAAGAACTCACCAATGACAGTGCCGACGCTAGTGTGGTCCACGCAGCCCCACTTGTAGCGCGGCTGGGTGACCGCCGAGCGGACTCGCACCCGGTCGCCGGACGTGAAGGGGGCGCCACCGGAGACCACTTCGGCGTTTACTGCGCGAACGCCTGCGACGCGGCCTAGGCCCCGCCACTCCACCTTTTGGACACGTAAAAATAGGTAGAGGCCGGTTGCACAACATCATACATAATTCTTTTCACATCACCTATTCTGAAATAGTACATTTCAATGCAAGTGTGGAAAGTGTGTGATTATTTACGAGTCCCGAGATGTCTTTTATGAGCCGTAGGCGAATAAAAAACACGGGACAAGTAAATAATAACACTTCCACACGTACATTGAACGACGTTTTTTTAATACATTTGCGATAAAATCAAAATAAAACTAATATTGGTTAAATGAGTTACACTTACAGTTACGAATTTTCCCTTGGACTTGAATATACAACGTTCAGCGTTGATTTACATTGCAAAAATTAATCACATTAACTCATTTCATACAAAAACACTCTTACAGATGCAACTTAATTTAATTATTTTGATACAACTAAATTTTAAGTGAAAATGGCGGGCGCCGGTTTTACTTTTTAATTTTTCATTTTTTCTGTTAACGACAGCCAACGTGGCAATGATAGTTCCATTCAGCCAAATAATAAATTTTATTTAGTGAAACATCGTATTATATAATGTTTTATTTACTTTATATATTGTAACAATATTTTTTTTTACGTAATAAATGTTTAATGGCAAAATAAAATTTATATAAAGTTTTTGAACATCCAAACTCTTTGGTGTGGAGGTATCGATTACGGCCAGAATTAAATTTAAAAAAGCTGGAAAAGTAGAAAGCACTAGTTCGCAAAAACCAACTTTGCGAAGGCTAAACAGCTACGAAAAGTAGCACTTTTTGAGCAACTGTATTAAAAAAGGCTTTTTCACATCACCTATTCGAAAACGGGTTTTTCTTCCCCGCTAGGAGGGATCAAAGTAGCACTTTTCTTCCCTGCTAGGAGGGATCAAAGTTGTACTTTTCTGTTCTAGGACACATTTTTTTTCATTTTACATACAATTTTTTTAGCTTAAATAGTGTTTTGATACATGATAATTTACAGTACATATGGTCCTATTTTCCCGCACTAGTGCGTAAAATAGCACTTTTCGTGCGTATGTCAAAAGTTTAAAGGGTCATATGTACTGTAAAAGGTTGTACGATACACGTGCGAATAGGTAATTCGCAACTCGTGTCGATTTAAAACACTCCCTTCGGTCATGTTTTAATTTATCACCACTCGTTTCGAATTTCTTCTTTTCCGCACTTGTATCGTTAATAACTATTCCTCATTTATTTATTTTTTATTTTCCTCATAATTGATGTGAAAAGCAGTATGTGTCACATGGTATCAAAATTATTTCGTCTTGGGCGTTAACACTTGAATCCCTCATGACGCTCAGGATTCAATGTAGGCCCTTGACGGAAACATATCATTTTGATCCCTTGTAACACAAACTACTATTTCATCCCTGCTAGGAGGGATCAAAGCGGCACTTTTCTTCCCTGCTAGGAGGGATCAAAGTAACACTTTTCTGTTCTATACTGCAAAACGTAATTCAAGACCAAAAAAAGTAAGACAATGTTGCCACTTTTTACTAGCGCGTCTTGTATTTATGTAAAAATAAGTAAATAAAAGTACTCTTTTAAATCGTAGGAGTAAAATTACTAATAAATAAATTATCTTAGCGTGATTATTTACCAAAAGGAATTTACTATTTTACAAACATATTATTGCAGTGGCAACATTGTCTTACTTTTTTTGGTCTTGAATTACGTTTTGCAGTTTAGCACACTAGTTTTAATTTTTTTAAATAATATGTTTAAGCATCAGATTGTGTCAACACCAAGGTTTTTTTATTTTCCTCATAGTTGATGTGAAAAGCAGTATGTGTCACACGGTATCAAAATTATTTCGTCTTGGGCGTTAACACTTGAATCCCTCATTACGCTCAGGATTCTACTTTAGAATCCCGAACGTAGTGAGGAATTCTATTGTAGAATCCATCGCTTCATTCAGGATTCAAGTACGCCCTTGACGGAAATATATCATTTAGATCCCTTGTAACACAAACTACTATTGTGAAATTTTCCGAAAAACATAATAATATGCAAACGTTTCCAACTTTTGGGAAACTTTCCGCAACCTGCGCATTTCTTCTCTTACACAAACATAAAACATCAAGTTAGTACCCACTACAAGAACTTATTCGTATTTTATACTGGACATGTCAACAAATAGGTACAGATGCAGTGCATAATTGTTTTCCATCGTATTTTCTCGGAAACGTTCGAATTTGTCATGTTACTTCAGTCAACCTCAGTACTTTCGACTGACTGAAATAGCGAGACACGTTCGTACGTTTCCGTGAGAAAACGATGGAAAATATTCATGCACTACATCTGTACAATTATTTGAGAAGTC
The DNA here is from genome assembly GCF_910591565.1 of Cydia splendana. Lineage (NCBI taxonomy): Eukaryota > Metazoa > Arthropoda > Insecta > Lepidoptera > Tortricidae > Cydia > Cydia splendana. The sequence continues at coordinate 7,047,771 of NC_085987.1, read as the reverse complement.
TTGTTATGTCTACTACGCATGTGATATTTGGTTTTACGAAGATACTTAGAATTTGTTACGACAAAATGTTACGAACTAAAAAATAAATGTTGATACGTACGTGTAGGAAAACATTTTGTTTAATGTCGCGTTCAACCTTTTGCACTTGTCCGACGTCTCCCAGTTGTACCTGAAATTTATAGAAAACTATTAATTTACCCAAGAAATAACAATCGGCTGATGAGAAATTATAATAATCTTATTTGAGCTGCGATCACATGTACAGCGAGCCGCAAAATTTTATGGACACATTATGAATATATGTCTAGTGGCCCAGTGCCGATAGTAGAAGCAGTGGTATATGAAAAAGAAAGAGATTTTTACCGCTTCAAATGCCTTGCAACACCGCACCGTCATGCCAGCCGTGATGACATCCGATAGATACTGCGCGTATTCATCCTCTGAGGCAAAACAACTGCGCCACCGGTAAGGCGTCTGTTTCTTCTCGGTTTTGGACGAGTTCGGCTTCGCCTCGAACACGGATTCTTCAATGCCGTGCTGAGATAGTTCTAGGAGGTATGCCACTAGAGTTTCAACTGATGGAACTGTGTTGCCGCCTGAAATGAAAGGACATACATACAAAGTGAAATACGGTCTATTTAAATGGACTAGAACAATTTTAATTAATAATGAAACTACGCGAATTGACACTATTAGAATGTACAAAGTAATATAAATAAACAAGCGACGAAAACAGCGCATAATAAAAATCACATTTGTTGTATGGGAGCCCCACCTAAATCTTTATTTTACACTGTTTTTAGTATTTGTTGTTATAGCGGCAACAGAAATACATCATCTGTGATGATCATGTCTGAAATTCATCAAATTTCAGCTGCTATCACAGATCACGAGATACAGCCTGGTGACAGACGGACGGACGGACGGACGGACGGACAGCGGAGTCTTAGTAATAGGGTCCCGTTTTACCCTTTGGGTACAGAACCCTAAAAACGCTGTATTCCCAAAGGATTTGACGCAGTATGTAAGCCGTAGAACAAAAATCTGCGGTTTAATTGTGGATTCACCAAGATCAGACATTAGAATAAAAACTGAATTAATACCTATAAGTAATAGAATCTTACCTAGAACTTGTATGGCCGAGTAAACAGCGTTTCTCGAAAACCCCATCTCCACGACTTGTTTCACTTGCGGCGAGTTGCTCCACGTGTTGAGATCTTTGCGAGCTGAAAAATTATAATCAATCAATCAATTCAAAATATACCCTAAAAATATACAGATAAGGTGCAAAGTTGTGAGTACATACCTAATGGAGTCGTGCTACTCGTACTGGTTGAGGGGCCGTTGGAAGCTTGCATGAGGTTGCTTCGGTCGATCACGGGTAGCTCTGGGGGTACTTCGTGATCTTTCTCCTCGCCTGCAAAAATAAAAACAATAGGTTATTACTTAATTTATTTAGGAGAAATTTACACTTTGGTAATAAAGGACAATTGTAGGTACTCGTAATTATTATTATTCCTGCCATTGATATAGATTTGAATATGTTACTTTTTGCGTCTTTGCAGAGTATAGTTTGGTTTACATCTTATGGGATCATTAATTTGAATCCGATTTTTTTACCTGTCCTTATCTAGGTAATAATGTAATAATCCACGATGACGCGAAGGCGAGCTCGCGCGGTGTGTACGACGCGGCCAAGGGGCTCGGACGCATCGCCAGGGCGAGCAGGCGGCGGAACAGTGTGCCTTCAGTACCAATAATCAGTGAACTTGCTGGGACATGATGTCACGTACCGTTGACGTGCACATGCGCGGCGAGCTGCTGCACTATAGTGAGCGCCGCGGAGGCGAGCTCGCGCGGTGTGTACGACGCGGCCAAGGGGCTCGGACGCATCGCCAGGGCGAGCAGGCGGCAGAACAGTGTGCCTTCAGTACCAATAATCAGTGAACGCTGGGACATGATGTCACGTACCGTTGACGTGCACATGCGCGGCGAGCTGCTGCACTATAGTGAGCGCGGCGGAGGCGAGCTCGCGCGGTGTGTACGACGCGGCCAAAGGGCTCGGACGCATCGCCAGGGCGAGCAGGCGGCAGAACAGTGTGCCTTCAGTACCAATAACCAGTGAACTTGCTGGGACATGATGTCACGTACCGTTGACGTGCACATGCGCGGCGAGCTGCTGCACTATAGTGAGCGCGGCGGAGGCGAGCTCGCGCGGTGTGTACGACGCGGTCAAGGGGCTCGGACGTATCGCCAGGGCGAGCAGGCGGCGGAACAGTGTGCCTTCAGTACCAATAACCAGTGAACTTGCTGGGACATGATGTCACGTACCGTTGACGTGCACATGCGCGGCGAGCTGCTGCACTATAGTGAGCGCGGCGGAGGCGAGCTCGCGCGGTGTGTACGACGCGGTCAAGGGGCTCGGACGTATCGCCAGGGCGAGCAGGCGGCGGAACAGTGTGCCTTCAGTACCAATAACCAGTGAACTTGCTGGGACATGATGTCACGTACCGTTGACGTGCACATGCGCGGCGAGCTGCTGCACTATAGTGAGCGCGGCGGAGGCGAGCTCGCGCGGTGTGTACGACGCGGTCAAGGGGCTCGGACGTATCGCCAGGGCGAGCAGGCGGCGGAACAGTGTGCCTTCAGTACCAATAACCAGTGAACTAGCTGGGACATGATGTCACGTACCGTTGACGTGCACATGCGCGGCGAGCTGCTGCACTATAGTGAGCGCGGCGGAGGCGAGCTCGCGCGGTGTGTACGACGCGGTCAAGGGGCTCGGACGTATCGCCAGGGCGAGCAGGCGGCGGAACAGTGTGCCTTCAGTACCAATAACCAGTGAACTAGCTGGGACATGATGTCACGTACCGTTGACGTGCACATGCGCGGCGAGCTGCTGCACTATAGTGAGCGCGGCGGAGGCGAGCTCGCGCGGTGTGTACGACGCGGTCAAGGGGCTCGGACGTATCGCCAGGGCGAGCAGGCGGCGGAACAGTGTGCCTTCAGTACCAATTGTAACGTAATACGTTACATGTTTCGTAGAAATAGACCTTAAGAACTACTACTACTACTACTACTACTAATTAAAATATATTTACAATCCTAAACTAAAGTACATACTAAATTATACAAAAATACTGTCTTAAAACTAGGTAATTTAGATTATAAAATCATCATCACGCTGGTTAATTAAAATATGTCGCGCCATAGTTATAACATTCACACACAATAATGTTCACATTCGCGAGTGCATGAATGTATGCACTGAACGAAGCGCTGTGTCATCGCGCACGGCCGCTGGCTCGTTCATTTTGCCATTGCAGTTGAGTGGAACGCACGTCGCTTAATTATCGATCTCTGCTACGGATCAAATATCGAAACCGTAATCGAATTTTAACTTCGTCCCTACGTGTTCTTCAACCATAATAAAATCACTGTGGTGTTTAATTATGTTTTTAAGTGTACCCCGAATTGGGCAAGTGGATACATTTTATATGCTAGTTGCTTAGAATGTTGTAGTGCTATTTTATTGCTTTGGAATTTTAACTTGCATATCGAAATCACAACCATTTCATAGTAATTGCCATTTAACTAAAGATTTATCACTTCTTCACTATAGTTTTGTTCATAGTCATCATGGCCTTTTGTCAATCGACCCTCCATTTTGTATTAAAAATATAATTGCATTTAAATTTCTCTCTTTCGTTAAATTACTTCGCCTTTTTGTAATCTCCGTATCTGAATTGTGAACTTCCACGGCAACACAACTACCATAGTACTTTCCCGCTTGCCGTTGGTGTTCACAAAGGCTTATGGACCGTTTCTAACTAATAACCAGTGAACTTGCTGGGACATGATGTCACGTACCGTTGACGTGCACATGCGCGACGAGCTGCTGCACTATAGTGAGCGCGGCGAAGGCGAGCTCGCGCGGTGTGTACGACGCGGCCAAGGAGCTCGGACGCATCGCCAGGGCGAGCAGGCGCCAGAACAGTGTGCCTTCAGTACCAATAATCAGTGAACTTGCTGGGACTTGATGTCACGTACCGTTGACGTGCACATGCGCGGCGAGCTGCTGCACTATAGTGAGCGCGGCGGAGGCGAGCTCGCGCGGTGTGTACGACGCGGCCAAGGGGCTCGGACGCATCGCCAGGGCGAGCAGGCGGCAGAACAGTGTGCCTTCAGTACCAATAATCAGTGAACTTGCTGGGACATGATGTCACGTACCGTTGACGTGCACATGCGCGGCGAGCTGCTGCACTAGTGAGCGCGGCGGAGGCGAGCTCGCGCGGTGTGTACGACGCGGCCAAGGGGCTCGGACGCATCGCCAGGGCGAGCAGGCGGCAGAACAGTGTGCCTTCAGTACCAATAATCAGTGAACTTGCTGGGACATGATGTCACGTACCGTTGACGTGCACATGCGCGGCGAGCTGCTGCACTATAGTGAGCGCGGCGGAGGCGAGCTCGCGCGGTGTGTACGACGCGGCCAAGGGGCTCGGACGCATCGCCAGGGCGAGCAGGCGGCAGAACAGTGTGCCTTCAGTACCAATAATCAGTGAACTTGCTGGGACATGATGTCACGTACCGTTGACGTGCACATGCGCGGCGAGCTGCTGCACTATAGTGAGCGCGGCGGAGGCGAGCTCGCGCGGTGTGTACGACGCGGCCAAGGGGCTCGGACGCATCGCCAGGGCGAGCAGGCGCCAGAACAGTGTGCCTTCAGTACCAATAATCAGTGAACTTGCTGGGACTTGATGTCACGTACCGTTGACGTGCACATGCGCGGCGAGCTGCTGCACTATAGTGAGCGCGGCGGAGGCGAGCTCGCGCGGTGTGTACGACGCGGCCAAGGGGCTCGGACGCATCGCCAGGGCGAGCAGGCGCCGGAACAGTGTGCCTTCAGTGCCGGTGTTCACGTCCGAACCTGCTGGATTTTAATGAGCAATGTTACTAAATACGATTATGGGAGATATAGAGACCACGCACTCAACATCATTTTGTTTATAGACATGAAAATGTCAGCACTTTTTTATAAATAGATTTTTTTCTCTGGGCTAGGCTTGCCCATGCAACGTCCGGATCATTATTTCCTAGGGAAATTTAGATGTAGTTTAGTCGAGTGGCTGCAGCAGCACCTTCCGGAGCCGCGTGCGAGTGGTGATCAGCTCTCGCACCGCACACAACATTAGCTTCTGGATATGCTTTTTCCTCAGTCCGTACAGGTCGCGCTTTCATAGGTACTAAAATCAAAGTCGCAGCTGACCCGTTACCTCAAGTGGATGTAAGTCATAAGGCTTAGTATTAGAGGTTGTTAGTCGCTCACCGGTGTCGGGCGGCTGCAGGAGCACCTTCCGGAGCCGTGTGCGAGTGGTGAGTAGCCCGCGTACCGCACATAGCGTCAGCAACTCGATTTGCTGCTTCCTCAGACCGTATACATCCAGCTCCGCTGAAACATTACAGTATTCATGATATCAGATTATACAGATTCAACAGAACGAATACGATAGGCTTAAAACTGCCGATGGCTCATGGCTCTCCCGGCGTCCTGACAAATTAACACTTTCGCTTAGGACGTCTTTAAAATTAGCAGTTATTTTGGGATATAAATCCTGTTAACTATTTTGAGGTTTAGAATCTAATGAAAGATCGCAATCAGCGTTTAGCTTTCACTATGTCTATATTATAGCAAAACATGCTTTGCCGATAGCAGCTGAATGGAATGGGCTAGCACAAGTGCTTTGAATGTTTTTGGACTTCCTTTATCGTAATTTGGTACATGTTTTAATTTTCAGGCGATTGTTCCCGAATCTTGTAAATAAAGGAAAGGACCCATGCGGCAACACCGCAACGACGGGTCATTGATATATGGTTTGGGGACTCCTGGTGAATATAACTTACCAGGTAAATGGTGAGGATGCATAGGCGTGGCCTGCGGCCCTGCGCCGAGTAAAGCAGCACATACGCGTAGACCACTTTCGCCGCCGCCCAGAGGGGTGATCAACCGTTCGCTCTCTATACTTTGAATGCCGCTTAGCTCCATCTGTTGAATATGCACATTTAAGTGTTTGAGGAATCAGCAGTAGATTTGTTGGCTTCTATTGTTGGTTTTTAGTTAGAAATACTGGACTTTACATATTACTAAAATGAAATTCCATGTTCATTCTATTTCAAAGCGAAACTCCGAGCATAGATCGCTACGTTGCCCTTTGACAAGCTGAGCCTTCTGATAAGGGCCATTGCGAGCGACAACGCATCCGTATTTGTTTGACGATGGTGTTACGGATCAAAACTGGCCACCGATAGTTATTGCCCTAGGAGCATTCCATGGGCTGTCCCGTACAAACGCATTTTATTTCCTGTGTTGCGACTTTTTTTTTGGGCATTTAAAGCAGGCGATTATTTTTCTGTGCATATTTTTCACCATTTGTCATAGGAAAGGAAAGTCTTATAACTGCAAATCTTCAGAAAATTCGCGTTTGTACGGGACGAACGGTAGCCAATTTCATGGAATGCTCCCCTAGTGTAATCCACCAACTGTATATGACTCACCCTAGTAAAGGTATTATCGTCAGACACCAGAGTGACTTTAGCTCGTGGCGATATTTGCGTGACGATGGCGTTGCGGGACGGAGCGCCAGCCGCTACGCGCTGTCCGAGTCTGATCCTCCATTCTACTCCTCCCGCCACTCCTAGTACACCAGCTGTAGTCGAAAAAAATAGAAATGTGTATCTAAAACTATTTCATTAAACAAAGGAACACAATATTATAGCCACCTTTGACAGTTAAAGCAGATGGCATTGTACAGCCTCATAATGTAAGCAGTAAGTTTAACTCTCAGTTAAACACTCCTGTATCCCAATTGCATCCTTATCTGCTGCTTAATATTAGACAAAAAATGGCCCCAAGGCCCCTTTTCTGAAAGCTAATGAACTAGTAGTTGTATTACACAAGAGATGCATTTGCCTAACTAACCTTTTTAAAATGATTATATTAGAAAGAGATTTCCGCTTGTATATAACAAATAACAAGCTTTCATCAAACGGCAGATATATGGCCTTTAAATGGCAATGTCTAATGTACAGTCAGCAAAGCTATTAGTTTAGCACGCCTGCATACATGTTTGTAGGCAGAGGTGCTAAGCTAATAGCTTTGCTGACTATACAATCGCCCGCGGTGTTCCACCTTTAGGGCGATTCTCGTTTCAACGCCTTGCAGGTAGCAGGTAGTAAGGTGCAAGGGAAATTTTTCTTAACTGGAACACCGCGAGCGCAGGCGATTGTACCTATATCATACCTATTAGACAAGTTTCTAGACTCGGCGGTATGGGTTTGGTTGTGCGTTTCAGCTCTTGGTTTGTGTGGGGCCACCAGTGCCAGTCGCTTGTCACCTGCGAGGAAATAAGATATTGTACAACAATATTAAACAACCCATTTCTTATGATTAAACGTACAGTAGTTTAGATCAGTTTTCTAGGCCTATATTATCTGCAAACCAAACTAAAGGCTGAGGTCGTAATGCTATTTTGTTCTTCTTGCTACAACGATGCGAATATGAAAGAGTACCCCGGTAGTCAATTCGATCTTCGGGTATTATAGTTCTGGGTCTTATGATACGGGTATACTTATACAATCTCGTCTAAAAGTTAAGGCTCATCGCGTCGTTTAGGGGTTTGTATTTCAGTCCATGGCGGTTAACGATATTTTTTCTGTTTAGTAGAGTAGTAGTAGTAATCTAGTTATAGTATAAAACGACAAATTTTTGGTTATTCTGACGCTAGATGGTAGACTGACATAAATAGCTCAAAGATCAGAAATGCCCCATGTATTTTGTTTGACTATTACTTCCTTAGATTTAGATTTAAATTGCAGAACGAAATAGCTTTTCGTATTGTTAAAAAAGTATTTCAATGGTAAGTTAATTATATTGTATGCTTCGTGGGCGGACGCTACAATAGAAAAAAAATATCCGATTAGTCGTTATCCTAAATTGCAAAAGTTGCTGTTATTTTTTTTTATTTCTTCAAATAGATGTTAGACGTATAATGTTAAAAATGTAAGAAAATACTTTTTAATCATTGCGGTTTAAAGTTACATCAACGCCATCTATTAAACTTAAATATAACTAAAATTGAAATTAGCGCCATCTATAAAATAAATTACTAACTATACACTATTGATAACAACGCCATCTATGCAGTTCCACCGAAACTATTAGTATCAGCGCCATCTACGATTATATTACTCAACATTGATAGCAACGCCATCTATTGAACATTACCCTAATCACCGACCGGCGCCACCTATGCAGTTCCATCGAAACTATTAGTATTAGCGCCATCTATGATTATATTCACGCACCACATAAAGTACGACATCTACCGATTGTTTACGGAACTACTAGGTATTTAGGTACACCATCTACCGAGATTTGAAGAAACTAGTAGGATGAGTGCCATCTATCAGTTGTTAGTGAACTAGGCAAAAATTAATATTTGCGCCATCTATCGTACACCGAATGTACTATACACAACGCGACATCTATCGATTACAGGGAAAATTATTAAAACTTCGCACACGCCATCTGTCGACTATGGTGAATACTGACGGGTTCGATGCCATCTATCGCTTGTATTTGAACTAATAAAAAACTAATTTATGTGCCATCTTCCAGAGGTGCCTTGAACTTACGACGCAAGGCAAGTGACCAATTATTTACATATAGCACGACATCTAGCGAGTGATGGAAGAACAACGTAGTTGTCAAATATGGTAGAGACTGACACGTTCAACGCCATCTATCGGTAGTGCTTAAAATTATAATATCAATTTTAACGCCATCTATCGGTTCTGGCTGAATTAATACAAATTAATTATAGCACCATCTATCGGCTCAAGCGGAATTAATTTTAACGCCATCTGTCGATTGAGACTGAACTGATGAAAATTGTTTTTTGCGCCATCTAACGTTCGTAATTCGTATTTACAGTAAACTACGACATCTATCCCACAATGAATAAACAAAAAAGCAAGAGGAAGGAGTAAAATCATTCGCTATGCGATATCTATAAACTAGAAATGCGCTCCGTCTATCCAATTATGTCTAAACAATGAAGTTAAACGCTTGTCTGTATGAAGTACAGAGATAGGCGCCATCTATTGGCAATTTGGTTAACTAACAAACAATGTGACATCTAGTGAAACTTATGAACCAACAAGGTATAAGGCGCCATCTGACATTTCTCAGTGTAACTACATAGCTTACTACTTACCAAAATATCATAATGATGAGTGGTTTACTGTTGTACGTGTTATTTGGTGTTATTTAGTGCAGCTATTTTAGACTAAGAGGAGGCCGTTGGCAACCCTACCTGACCTGGTAGCAACATTCGCTGCATCAGCAACATTCGGTGTTGCATCTTAAAAAGTTATGCCTTTCTATGTGGTTGCCTGCTAAACCTGGAGCATTCTACCCCGCACACAACATGTAGGGTAGTAAAAGTGACAAAAGTACCTCATCGGGTAGCAAGATTCGGATTACAGGTTGTTGCCCCTTAACACGTTGACTGCTATGAGCATCACCGCTGGGATCAAGTAATCTTCTCTGTGTGGCCATGAGCATCACCGGTGATATCAAAAGCTCACGTACATTTATATTGGGCGTGGGAGCAATACTGTATGGTGGGCAGCCAACGTGGTAAAAACTACCGATTTTTTTGTATGTGGTTGCATGAGCTAAACCCGCGTTCGGAATAAGGCTAGGTGCCTAAAGGTGCTAAAAATATCAAAAATACCTCATCACCAAGAAGAGACTGTCATTCGAAAGAACTAAACATTGGTTGCCTGCCCTAACCCTGAAGTATTTCCACCTCCAGCCTCCCCTTAAGTCTTAAGGGTGGTATTCCCCCTATCCAATTTCTTTGTGCAATGTCAGTGCGTCTCACTCTTTCATTAAAGCAAAATTGGAGACGCATTACACATTGGACAAAGAAATTGGATAGGTGGAATACCACCCTATGTTAGAAATTAGACCAGCGTGCGTAACACACATAAAGTAGTCACATAAAAAGTAGTGCTTTGATACATAGTTTCATGATTTCTGACACTAACTTTGCAGGCAGTTTTTCTGTTTTTCATGACTTGATTCAGAAACATAAAATATTGCTTGAGCACCAAAAATTGAATGATAATCAGCGATCCGCGGTTCGATTGCCACTAAGGATAAAATATTGTTTATTTTGTTTTATTTCATGTTTTAATACGTATTTCAACACTATTTAAATAGCGTTTTTGTGAACAATTCAATCGATATTATGGGTTTACTGGCGTATCCTTACATACATTTATACTAGATCCCACAGCATAGCAACCGAATCGCCGATCACTGACGATAATTTATGTATCGTTCCGACCTAGCGAGTTCATCATATCCCCAAAAAATATATCAAAATTGAGTTCGTTCTATGGGTTTTTCTGTTTGGTTTACATTTGACAGCTAGACCCTTGCAACGTTGAAAAATAAGGGTCTGCCGTACCATCTGCCCAGCGAGCTGTAGTTTATCAAGAAGTAGCGCTGTAATGGGCCCGTGCCACTGGGGCGTGGCGTGCAGCTGTCGTATCAGTTGGACTAGAGAGGCGCATGTTGCGCCCGTGTGGCTGGCTGTAGCGGGAGCACGCCAGCGGATATCTGAAAAAACAATGGTGATTACGTGATTAGCCACCTATGTGCTTGCGGTTGCGCGATGCCATTCCTGTAAGTTTGTGGTTAAGTGCGTAAGACAAGGCGAGGTTGTGAACTGAAATCCGAGTTGCGGCTCGGATCGCGACGCACTCCCTCGGTTGTAGCCGCAAGTACATAAATAGGTCCTTAGTGAATTTATTAGGCTGCTTCCACTACACACCAGTATTCGGTGTCTTAAATTTCTTAATCCTAAACTTTACAGCGTATCAACAACACATTTGTACATTTTTGTGTAAACACTATTTCTTGCTCTAAGGTGCAAATCGCAAGGTTTCCTTTTTTGGTTGATTGAGGCAATTCACACACTTAACCCACGATTAAGTGAAGTTTTGTTATATCTTCTTGAGAAATAAAGATTCTTAAACCTGATATTCCCGATGTGCAATAATGATATTAATGAATTCCGGAACCGTGTGCCACGATCCTCAGCCCACTACACAGTACCTATCTCTTCCTCGTCGCAAGGGTACGGGGCGGCCAGCGTCTGCCGCAGCGCTGGGTCGGCCGGGTGCGTCTCCAGCCACAGCCGGCCGGTGAGCGCGATCAGCTGCGCGCAAACCGTGTGCCGCCACTCTTCAGGGCCCGTGTGCTCGGCTAGTACTCGACGGAGCAGCCACATGCATTGGATCTGAAAATAGTTTAGTCCTGTATATTGCAAACGCATTACTATACAACGCAGTTGACTAACTACTTAGACGGCCGAGTGTGTGATGCCGACGGAATGCTCGCGATATGCGGGGGCGTCCGCTGGTTACCGCAGCCTGTGTAGTAAAGCCTTTACTGCTCATATTCTTCTACTTATTTTGTATTTAAAAGCCGATCATACTGGTGCACACATTATGATTCAAGAAATCTCTATACGTTATCATTCCACCCGTTAATAATGTTAAAAATAAACTGTATTTATTGATTTATGTACCTGAGAGTAAATGAGATCCTGGTTGATAGGTTTCTCGGTTCCAGATATGATACTGTAGCAGAGTTCAAACCACGAATCCGTACAGAATAATATTCTCATTTCTGGATTGTGTGCACTCGCTGAAACCAAAATATGTATTTTATTACTTTACTATTTTATACAATGATAGAATTTATGTTGTATCACTGCTACTATATCGTATATCACACTAACTCACCTCGCAGTAAAGCCAGCGCGGTATGATTGTACCCGTTGAACGCGGTCGGCGACGGCGTGTGGTGTGCGTGAGCGAGTGCTAATAGTCTACGATGTAGTGCGACCACGTTTCGCCTCGCGACGGCGCTATGGGCGCTCAGCTCGCCGGCGGCGGCGCAGAAGAGGCGGACGGCACCGGCGCAAGCTGAACGGACTTCGCCCACGGGCCACCAGTCCAGGATATAGTCCGCTAAAAATCAGAATAAATATTAAGCACACATTAACCGTGGTTTGTTATTATAAAAAAATATTAGCAATTCCACGTTCTCGAGGCACAGTAATAAAAATAATAAAAACATTTTGGGGGAAAATCTGACAGCTAAAGTTTAAAAGATTGGCACCATAAGGTGCCGTTCGTTTTATTAAGCTGATTGTTAACTTTTAGTACTGAAAACGTGCTGGGAGAAAATGGAAACACTCACTTTCCTCATTGACGGTTTCGTCATCGGAGGGCGGCGGCGAGGGCGTCCGCGCTAGCTTGAGATCGTATTTGCCCTCCTTGCCCATGCGGTACGAGTTGGTGCCGCCCGCGTCCCACGCCACGCGCACCCAACCGTCTTCACCGAGATCACCTATTACGCGACCTTCGGAGCCGGGCACTCCGTCCTGAAAATGTATATTAGGTACATTAACATTTCTAAATAATAACTAACATATAATTAAATTTACAACATGCATGAATTTTTAAATGAAATATTCCTAAGAAACCTGGTAGAAAATGTAGACCAGAAACCTCCAAAATGCGAAAGAATATTTGGCGAGTGTGCAGCTGGTAACAAGGCCCCTACAAAAAGCCAGATTGTATTAACTTGGTGTTGTTGAACGTGTTCATAACAAACTTAATGAAATATTTTTCATGTAGGTATGTTGCTAATTGGTGCCGTGACCAGGATTTTGATATATTGTATTGTAACAAGTGGTTTCTTGCTAATTGGTGCCGTGACCAGGATCTTGATATATTGTATTGTAACAAGTGGTTTCTTGATACTGACGACAGAGTCTGAAAGTTACACTAACCTGGTCGCCCCACTTCCAGTCCTTGCCGCGGACGACCCTGGTTCCGATCTTCATAAGCGACGCCAGCTCGGGTCCGGTCAGAGAAGCGCCGCGAGCACGGGCTCCTAGACGTTCATCTTCGAATATTAGTAGACGTTCTGTGGCTGAAAACGAAAATTATTTCTTATTAGTGCAAATCTAATGACCGCGCCGCGTGATGACCGCCAAAGCAACAGCAGAAGTAGTTACGGTCTCGTAAATAACGCTTGACAAATCAAGCGTCAATGTTTAACAATGACAGCCAAACTTATGGCACTGTACTACGAGTAATATTAGGCCAACATACTAACATGACATAGGTTGGCCCTTTGCCCTTAACCGCCGATTTGCTTGAGGAGCGTGAGGTGAGGCAGGGGCTTAACGCGTCCCCATTGGCTAGTTGCTCGATCTCGGGGCCTTGGCAACCCTCCACAAGGAACGTTAGGATAACATACTAACATGTTATGGGTCTTACCTTTGCCCTTAACTGCGTTGACCACAAAACAAGACGCCTGCAGCGTATCGCCGCCGATTTGCTTAAGGAGCGTGAGGCAGGAGCTTAGCGCGCCCCCATTGACTAGTTGCTCCATTTCAGGGCCTTGGCAACCCTCCACGAGGAAAGTTAGGAAGGCCAAAAGGAATCTGTGAAAAATTGCAATATTATAGATTGTCAATCATTTCAACCATACCCATCGTTAAAAAAGTCGCAAATAGAGCTGAAATTCTTAAAATGTTTGCCTGATTTAAGTGACGGAATATATCTGTCTTGCCACAAACTGCTGAAGTTTTCATGGAGCGTTTTGTCACATAACAATAAAAATGAAATATAACGCGTTTTATTTATGTCTCACCTCGCTCTAGCCGGCCTATTCAACAACGCATGCGCTCCATAATTAGCGCTCATTTTCAACGGTAGTGGCTGATTCTGCTCACCGTCTAGCACTTTTGCTTTTAACTCTATCAAAATATAATCTAGCAGCTTCGATTTCTCTAACAACACCATGTATTTAGTGTATGGTATCACAGATTCAATGCCTTCTAAAGGAGGTTTTAGAGGATGGTGCGGTCTGAGGGGACAGTATGGTGGAGTTTCGGATACTGAGCCGCCGAGAAGGCCTGTCAGACTGGCGTATTTGACGGTCTCCGACATGGTTTGGGAGGCGCATAGAAGTTTATTGATCATCACGTAGCCGCTTAGCCTTATATCCGCCCGCTTGATCTGGAAAAAACAATCGTTTTAGAATAGATATGAGGTATATTTTCAAAGAGCACAGGTTTCAAAGTAAGTAAGTGAGTATCAAGTAAGTTACCTGGCAATACAGCGCTCTCTTTAGGGTGTCGATATCGCAAGGGGTCTCTGAGAGAACGAAATCGACGATAGCAGAAGTTATATTCTGTTGTTCTGCAGACACTTCTTCAAGCATCCAAGATAAGTCTGTGGAAAGTCATTAATTTGATCATGTTCGAAAAATAAGAGGAGTTAGAAAAATATGACGGCTTTGAGTAACGCAAGTCGTATTAAAATATAGGAAGGTTATTTTAGCAAATACTAATTACAACGCATGTGCATAAATTCAACCTAAAAGGGATACAGCGTTTTGTATGTGTCAATGATAAAACTCTAGATAGGTTAGGCGTTCCAAAGTTAAAGCACTTAAATTGTACGAACTGTACACTTGCTCTTTGGTCACAACGAGTTAAACAAAAATGAACAGATTGCGAAAATTAATCAACATTACAGATTCATTCGTAGGCAATGACTAATGAAATAAACATGGAAGTATTTTTTGTGCTGATTTTGTATAAGTATTGGTATAACCTATCTATAGTAGTCATACTATAATATGTGTACCTTTTTCTTCGCAAGCCAACTTCGCCACCCAAGCATTGACAAACTTGTTCCTCTCCGACGTATCGTCGTCCTTCTCCTCGTCGGCCAAGATCAAATCATTCTTCAAGTCGTCAGCCAGCAACAACACTTGCTTGCCGCTCTCCATCGACTCCTTTAATATCGAGTTGTCCGTGTCATTTATAGAACTAATCGAGATCTCGTTCGTAGGCGTTTTATCGTCATCCTCTCTTTCTGAAAGCTTGCAGTCACTTTGGGTGCGTTGGCCGTCGAAATTAGAGGCGTTTTTCACATCTTTATCTGAGACTTTCTTAGTTTTAGTCTTAGTTTGCTGATTGGCCAGTTCTTTAGAGCTAGGGTCGCTGGCGCTTTCGACTTTTTCCGAAGATTTGGAATTCTCTAATATACTAGGAGTGAGTTCGTCTGGGGTTTTGCTCGAGGCGTTGGCGGCAATGGATGACTTTATTAGTAATGCGTCGCCTTGTAGTAGGCTGCCGGTGGCTTTGAGCATGCTCTTGCTGAGGCTGTTCTGCCTGTTACGCAGGTCTTTTGTTGTTTCGAAACTAAAACAGAACAATACGTTATTGTAATTTGGTATTTTGGTGGTGGCTGGTGATGGTGATACAATTAAATAATTTATTGGGAATGGGCGTTATCTAGTACTGTAGACACTAGTGAGTAGTGAGGTATGTAACAAACAAGTTAGATGATTGTAGAAATGAGTTTTGCGTGGCCCATATTATATAATTATACTTTTATGTCCTGACGTATATTAACTTATTTGGTTAGCATATAGGTGCGTGTAGTTCGGTTATAGATATGTGCGTAACCAATGTAGTGACTCAAGCTTGATATACCTACCTAGTAGTTACTAGCATCTATGTTGTTTAAGTGTCTGCATTCATTAAGTTTACGCTAATGCAATTCGTACTACTCTATAAAATGAGAGTTTGCCGTATTTGACACTAATTAAAATATCTCGTTGACAGTTACCATTTATTGAAGCAGCCAGACTTGACGAGCCTCATGACCTTCTGGAATATCCTCTTGGCGGTGGGCTCGCGGTGGGACGGCGGGCGCTTCTGCAGCGCGGACACGGCGGGCGATATCGCTGCTCGGACCTCGTGGAGGAGGAACCGAGCACGCTCCAGGGGTACAGCGCACACCTGGGCAAAGGAAAACCACCGGGATATAACTTTTTGTACAGCCTGCCATCTTACTCTAACATTGTGCTTAGGTCAAAGAAATGTGATCCTAATCGGAACAGTTTGTGTACCGGTTAAATAATTTATTTAATTTCTATATTTCTTGTCATTCTTTAAAGTTCGTAGTCCTGTCTACTATTTCAGAAACTCAATAATTATGGAACTGTATTAAAATGGCACATTTATGTCATAATTTTTCAGATTTTACCCTGCTTTATTTCTATTGAATCACCAACCATTTAAAAAACATTTTTCGTCTAGTAGTGTTTTTTAAATGGTTGATGCTTTATTTCAGATTTATTTTCCCTTCGATTTACATTGATTTACTGTTATTATAACAACGCCATTGTTGCCTTACCTCTTTATACCCTCGCGACTGCTGCTGCTTGGTCCTCATGAGCGTCCACTTGCTCTGTTGTACAACCTTGACTATTTCTGACATTGCTGGAGAGAGTTTCACTTCACCCTTGTCCATTTCTGTGGGTAAAAATAAGACATTTTAACCTTTAACCCCGATATATAAGAAAGACAAACACGGCCTCATTTCGCCGCGGTCTGATAATTAAGACAAAACTTCGCCGGCGACACGAGCACGCTGCACGCTCGATGACGGTTAAAAGGTTAAGAAACATGCATCAAATCATATTAAGATAATATTTTGTTTTGTTTTGTGACTGTACTCTTTTTTCAGCAGCTAAAAACTCATCGAACAATTATAACAAACCCAATCACAAGTTTCAGCTCAATCGAATAATGGGAAGTGGGTCTCGCACCCCTCGACTACCAAAGGTGTAAGGACTATCATTGCTCGTGTCATATAACATGTGACAACTAACCAGCGCTGGCGATGGCGAGGGCGTGCTCACTCAGCCCGGCGTGGTACAGCAGCGCGGCGAGCAGCGTTCGCCTGAACTCCTCCAGCGGGTGGTCCGGGGGGAAGTGGGGGGTGGCGCCCTCGCGACGCTCGCACGCCCACCAGAGGTGGAGGGCCAGGGGATCCTGAAAAATAACACACACGTTTTATTACTCGGAATTTCTTTGGTGATTGTACAATACGACGCGTACTGAGGGATAAATTCGTAAATAGTCCGCGAGCGGCGTTAAAGCCAGATTTCAAATCATTTCATTTCAGATTTTAAATTTCTTCCAATAGGATTGCAGGATAGCAAACATCTGAAAACTTACATGTAGTTTAGGCTCTCCAAGAGCAAGTAGCAACGCATCAGCTTTAGTTCCCGCGCCAGTCCCGGAGCGCGGCGCGCGTGGGGTGTACGCGGGGGGAGGGGTGTCACCCGCGGGGCTGTTGCCACCAGTGGATGAACCGCTTCGGGCCTCGGCCTTTTCTTCTTCGAACGGGTTCGGCGGGTTGGCATCCTAGAATTATAATGGACGCTTTATTAAAGATGACCGTATGCTAAGGTATCAAAATACCTATATAAACGGTCAACGATCGGTTACAAACGGTCATCATAAGCCTTAGGTAAAAGTGATAAATGTACTCATAATATATACTTTTTTTCCTCGGAGGCTAAGATTCGTTTTGTATCGCTGATGTAATGTAATGGAGTAAAGTAAGGTAAGTGACAGAGACTAACTTGCAGTCCGCCCCGCAGTATCACTTGCGTGGCGTAGCTCCCCGCCTCGC
This sequence comes from Cydia splendana, assembly GCF_910591565.1. Taxonomy (NCBI): domain Eukaryota; kingdom Metazoa; phylum Arthropoda; class Insecta; order Lepidoptera; family Tortricidae; genus Cydia; species Cydia splendana. Next base: position 7,030,122 of record NC_085987.1, on the reverse strand, counting down.
GCTCGGCGCGCTGCTGCGGCAGCGAGCGCGCCAGCTGCACGCCGCACTGCGACACGCTGAGCGCTATGTGGAACGCAGCTGACGTCATCAGGTGGTGAACTCGGAGGGAAGATGTGCTTTCCTGGAAGAATGGCAAAATAGTAATGAATAGAATCTATTAACTGAGTTTTAGACCATTGGTTCGTCCCTGTTTGCGACTCATTAAGATAAAAGACGTCAAAAAATAGGATAGCTTCTAATCGGCCAGACGCAAGAGCAAAACAGCCATGCAGTTTACGTACCAGCTCGGTGATTATCACATTCAGTTTAAGGGCTGATGATAGGATACTGAACTAACCTCCAGCTTGTGCGTGTGTATCTGATCGGCATCCATCCCCACACATTTGTCCGTGATCAGCGACAGATACAACGCATGCGGCGCGACGCTGAGCGCCGCTGTAGCGTCGCAGCCGCGCAGTTTGCGCACCAACTCGTTCGTACTGGGGTTGTCGCACTCGAAGTTTTCCACGTCGTACACGTGGCCACGGACTATTATCCAGGAGCCGCCTTCTTTCGTATGGTTTAAAAGATCACATCTGAAAAAATAAAACATAGCTCATCAATATCGCAACGAGGAAATTCAAAAGATTTTTGGAATCACGGACTTCAGAACTTACTTCCGTATAACATTGTTATTCTGCTGATTAAGCTTGGTGACGAGCCCAGGCCAGCCGAGCTGGTCCATCTCCAAACTAGCGGCGGAAGGTAGGATCTGTGCCGCGTCGTCACAGGCGCGCGCTATGCGAATGAGCGCGTCACCAGCGTACGCAAGGATGTTCGGCGAGCGGCCGACGCACGTTGCTACCCACGTTGATAGCTCGCTTACAACTCGCCCTGAGAAATAAATTGTGCTTCTGAAATAAAGCTAACTCTATGTAAACAGATAGGGGAAATTGACATTATATGCCTAAGTGAAACATTCATTAAACTTGGATCAGAATCAAACTTGAAAATTAATGATTATAGGGTAGCAGCTTTCTATTCACGTACCAATCAAAAAAGAGGGGGAACCTGTATTCTGGTTCGCTCAGATATACATTACAATTCCCTAGATGTTAATGAGTTTTCTCAAGATTATGATTTTGAATGCTGTGGTATCGAAATTCCATTTGTAAACCTTTTAGTAATATGTATTTATAGAACACCATCATCTAACGTATATATATTCTTTGAGGCACTTAACAATCTCTTAAAAAGAGTCTGCCGAGGGAAAAATAAAAATATCATATTGTGTGGTGACTGGAATATTGATATGATTAAATGTAACACTCAAAGTAGAGAGTTAAAAAGTATTCTAAGTAACTACAACATAATTAATTACATTACAAAACCAACGAGAAAGACATCATGCATTGACATAATAGCTAGCAATATTCAGAAGGGAATACCTGGTATACACACACTTGGCTTATCTGACCATGATACTGGTCAAACATTATCATGTAGTCTTAGTATAAAAAACAACTTTTCAAAAAAACCTTTAGTGTGGTATGAAAAGAAAAGAGACTACAGTGATGAAAACATTCAGAAATTTATAAACGCTATTGCTTCGCTTTCGTTCTCCGAGGTCTATGAAATCAATACCACAAATGCGGCCTTCAATGCATTTCACGATTTATTCATGTTATTCTATAACCTCTGCTTCCCATTTGTCAGAATCAAGCATGTAACTAAACCCACTGGGAACGTGTGGATAACAAAGGGCCTTAAAAAATGTTGCATTAAAAAAAGAATTTTATATTGTAAGTATCAATATTCCAATTCTAATAAAAAAGAAAATCTTAGCCGCTACAAACAATACTGCAAAATTCTTAAAAAATGTATGAATGCAGCACAACAAGCAATTAACCTTAAAAAAATTCGAAATGCCAAAAACGTGTGCAAGACTTCATGGAGCATTATAAAAAAAACATGTAGCTCCACCGCAGAACCTTCTGAATTCAAAGAAATTACTCATAACAATATTACATACAACAACCCCTTAGAAATTGCAAAACAATTTAACCAATACCTAATAAAATTAACAAACAACAGTATTAAACACACTTGTAATGTAACATCCTTAATTCATCAAAACAGGCACACTATATTTTTCTTACCTGATGATCATTATGAGATTTTTAAAGCTATAAGGAACCTTAAAAATACACAGTCTACGGGCTACGACGGCATTAATGCAAAAATCTTGAAATTAACTGCCAATATTATCTCATTACCATTATATCATATTATAAATCTGTCATACACAGAAGGGGTATTTCCGGATAGGCTCAAGATTTCTGTAGTGAAACCGCTTTTTAAAAAGGGCGATAAATGTGACATGTCAAACTATCGTCCTATCACTTTAATCCCTGTCCTATCTAAAGTTTTTGAACGATTAGTTTTTAGGAAAATAATCGACTTTCTAGCCAAGCATAATTTAATAACCCCCCAGCAGTACGGTTTCCAAAAGAATAAATCGACAACACATGCCTGTTTCGAGCTAATACGAAACGTTACCTTAGGTTTAAATGACAAAGCAGCTGTAGTAGCACTTATGCTGGATATGAGTAAGGCGTTTGACTTCGTGTGCCATGAGACCTTACTTTCAAAATTATATAAATACGGCATAAGGGGACAAGCATATTTGTGGTTGGAAAGCTATCTCAATGGACGGCAACAATGTGTTGAAGTTATGAAAATGGTGAATAATCACAAGGAGTCATATAACTCACCCTACGTGGTAAATAAATGTGGCGTCCCACAGGGCAGCATACTGGGGCCGATATTGTTTCTATTATATATTAACGATTTACCTAGAGCCACACATAATGATACGATACTCTTCGCAGACGATACAACTATTATAATTAAAGAGACGAATGGTGCTTCTCTATGTCATAATATTGCACAGACGCTAACAAATATTACTAAATGGTTAGATGATAATAATCTTAATGTAAATCTAAAGAAAACACAGTTAATCCAATTTCAAACTTACAAAAGTAAATCCTTTGATGTAACTACCGACTTCAATAGCGTGCAACTTAAGGAAACGGATGCTGCAGTTTTCTTGGGTATACATATTGATAAAAACTGCAATTGGAAAGCTCATATCAACTACTTATGTAATAAGCTAGATCGTTTTGTTTATGTTTTGTATCGTTTGCGTTCTATTGTCTCTGAAGCGGCAGCAACCGCAGCCTTTCACGGCTATGTATCATCACAAATTCGATACGGCTTAATAATATGGGGCAACTCTACCGAGGCCGATAGAGTCTTTAAAGCGCAAAAAAGATGTGTGAGATCATTATGCGGGGCCCACTACTTAGATAGCTGCAAGCCATTATTTAAAAGAAAAAAAATACTGCCTTTACCATCCTTGTACGTGTTCGAAATGTGTAAATTTGTTAAAAATAATATAGGTTTGTTTAAAAAAAAGGGCAACGATAAACGGCACAAACACGACCTAGAGATACCGACGCATCAAAGGCTAAAGCTGTTCCAAAATAACTGCTATTGTATGGCTGTAAATTTGTATAATTCTATTCCTGTTGGTATAAGGATACTAGAAGGAAAGGCCTTTCAAAAAAAATTGTATAATCTACTATTGGTGTTAAGGTACTTGGGACGCGACAATCAAACACCAGTTTCTGATCAAGGCTGAAGTTCATTTATTGTACGCTTACCCACAACATGCATAAATATAAAGTACCTACAATCTCCTCTTTTCAAAAAAAAAAAACAAAAAAAAAATGACACTTTCAAATTAAATACATTTAACTGACTAAATATGACGTTCGTACGTGTAATACCTAAACTGAGTGTAAGTACAAAAAAAAACTGAGTGTACAATTTAATAAATAAATGCTGACTGGTAAATTTAAAATTATTAACAAAACTTATGCTTATTGTACTATTTTAAAACATCAAAATGCGCATGCAAATGATTTTCCTTACTAAACATAGGTATTTATAGTAACAGTATTAAAATGACAAACCATATTTTATTCCAGATAAAATGTTGATTCGTGAGACAATGTGCTTAATCCAGACACTTAACATCATTATTAAGTAGGTATATAACATTTAAAAAAAATATATTTCATTACATTATCATGAAAATTATTAAAATAACTTATAACAAAATACACATTTTATTTAGCAGCAAAAACAAGACCAACTTGAAGTGCATGTACAGGCATTACATTATTATAGATATAACATTGATCATTATAGAACTTATTATAGGTATACAGTATGTTAAAATACATTACCATTCCAAACTGTTTACCAGCCCCACGAACCCCACCGATCAGGAACGATCACCTCCCTGCCGGAGCGAGTAACATAGTTATTACTATTATTATTGGTGGGAGCAGACAGTATACTGGATGGACCGGGGTGCGCGACCGTGTCACGAGAATCAAACCCGGTGTCGAGGGCGCGCGGCGCGCCAGCCACACCGCTCGATGACGTCACCGCGTTATCACTGCAGATAGCGATATCATCATAAGGCAGAGGGCACACTGAAATGTCTTGCGCTGCCGGGCGCTGATCAGAATCTTTAATAAGATGTCGTCTATTCCTAATCAAAGTGCCACCACCACATATTTTTACAAGATACGAGCGTATACCGCGCAATGATACGACGGTACCACTCACCCAACGTTTGTCTATTCTTACTTTTACATTTTGTCCAGGGTGTAATTCAGACATATCGCGAGCATTTTTATCATACTGATTTTTTTGCATTTCTTGGCGTATTTCCAACTCTTTTTTTACATTTTTCTGAATTTTAGGCAAAAGCAGTTTTGGAGGACATGGTACAATACCTCTTAGTTTACGGCTGTTAAGAAGCTCAGAAGGGGAAGCTAGTTTGTTACTAATGGGAGTATTCAAATATTCTATTAAAGCTATTCTAAATTCCGTTTTTTCATAGTGAGTTTTCTTTAGCAAGTTTTTAATTGTTTGAACCGTCCTCTCAACTTGACCATTAGACTGTGCAAAGTGTGGCGATGACGTTATATGTTGGAAACTCCACTCTGCCGAGAATATTTCAAAACTGTTGGATCTAAATTCAGGGCCGTTATCAGAGATCACCGTGTTAGGAATACCATGTCGACTGAAAATTATTTTCAATTCCTTGATAACGTTATCAGAGGTTAGAGAATTCAATTTTGCAACTTCAACATATTTGCTAAAATAATCTACTACTATCAAGTATTGGTTTTGCTGAAAATGGAATATATCAACCCCTAGTTTGGACCACGCCCTTTCTGGCACTGGATGTGGGATTAAGGTTTCTTTTCTATTTTGATTTTTAAATGTCAAACATGCCTGACAGTTACTAATGTAGTCCTCTACATGTGCATTTATATTTGGCCAGAACATACTCTCCCTAATACGCAACTTACATTTATCTAAGCCTAAGTGCCCTATATGCACACGCCTTAACATTTCGTTGCGCATTGCAACTGGAATAACAATTCTATCGCCTCTCCATAACATGCCATATGCTAACGTAAGTTCGTCGCGGTAACCCCAATAAGACCTCGCTTGAATGTCAACCTCATGTTTATGCGTTGGCCACCCATCCTTAACATACCTGAGTACTGTTTGTATTTCCACATCATTTTGCGTAGCAACTTGTATTTTTACAAAATGCGTGTCCAGTAACGGGTTACTCACTGCGATGGCACAAACTTGTGCTTGCAAGTCTAGCTGGTCTCGCGGTACTTCAACTGGACCGCGCGTCGGTTCTACAGCGCGTGATAACGTATCTGCCATATACAAGTATTTTCCCGGCTTATAAACTAATTTGAACGTGTACGGCTGTAGACGAAGCAACATTCGCTGTAATCTAGCTGGAGCGGTTGCTATGGGCTTGCAAATTATACTGACCAAAGGCTTATGGTCCGTTTCTATTATTATGTCACCCCTACCATATATATATGTATAAAATTTCTCACACGCGTAAACCACGGCCAGAAGCTCCTTCTCAATCTGAGCGTAAGCTTGCTCAGCTTTCGTAAGCGATCGCGAAGCATAACAAACTGGTAATTCATCTTGCATAAGACATGATCCTAATCCATTCTTAGACGAATCTACTGAAATTACCACGGGTTTATTGAGATCATAAAACTGTAAAACGGGAGCTTTTGTCAAACAATCTTTCAAGTCATCAAACGCTTTTTGGTGGTGCTCTGTCCAATGCCATTCGGTATCCTTACGTAACAACTCTCTCAATACAAAATTCCTATCCGATAAGTTTGGTATGAAATTGCCTACGTAATTAATCATTCCCAAAAATCTCTCTAAATCTTTTATGTTTTCTGGTCGTGGCATATTTTTTATGGCAGAGGTATGTGAGCTATCTGGATATATACCTTGTGCACTAATTCTATGACCTAAATATTTAATTTCTGTTAAACCAAATTTGCATTTATCTCTATTCAACTTTAAATTGATTTCCCTGCACCTGTTCAAAACCCTTTTCAGTCGGTCGTCGTGCTCTTCTTTCGTACGGCCGTGTATAAGTAAGTCATCTATAAATAGGCACACTCCCGGAATGTCATCAAAATTTTCAAACATTTTCTTATGAAAAACCTCTGAAGCGGACGTAATTCCGAACGGTAACCTTAAAAACTTATACCTACCGAAACATGTGTTGAATGTGCAAAGATCCGTACTATCTTTGTGCAAACGCAACTGCCAAAATCCCTGTTTTGCATCCAACGTACTATAATATTTAGATCCCAATAAATTTACAGTAATTTCATCCAAGGTCGGGAGCTTGAAATGTTCCCTTTTAATGGCCTGATTTAAGTCACGTGGGTCTAAACAAAGCCGTAGGTCGCCATTAGATTTTCGCGCTACAGTCATACTGTTAACCCAGTCGGTAGGGCCTTCCACTTTTGCAATTATGCCCTCATCTACCATATTATCTAATTTTTCCTTGATACTATCTTTTAAAGCTACCGGCATCTTTCTCGGAGCGTGGACTACGGGTCTAATACTACTATCAATTTCTATCTTGTACTCGCCAGGCATACATCCTAACCCCTCAAAAACGTCATTGTACTCGTGAAAGATATACTCATAATCCTGTATGACGCTAATGTCCTTTATCAATCTAACTACCTCAAGTTCACTGCACGATTCGCGGCCTAACACCGGTACTACATAGGACGGTACATCCGCTATCACGAACTCCAGTATATAAAAGTTATTTTTGTACTGCACTTTCAAATGACACGTGCCTAGTACAATGATATCGTTAGCTGAGTAACTCTTATACTTTATACACGCCTTAGATAAATCTTGTTCTGCTAAACCAACCTGGCTCAAATATCTTATTGGTAAAATATTCGCATCGGCCCCGGTATCCAGTTTAAAATTAATAGTAACATCTGCTCCGAAGGTTAAATCTATAGACCAATCACTACTCGAATTACTAAGACAATAGATTACCTGATCGATAGGTTCCACTGAGGACTCCACAGCTTGTACGTTATACACCGTGCACATGCGTGAGAAATGATCATAGTTATTACAACTCAAACACATTTTTCCTAAAGCCGGACACTTCATATAGATACCGTGAGCAAACCCGCACTTTAGACACTGCACTCCAGATTTAATTTCACCATAAGGTCCCGTTTGTTGACGTTGTTGTCTCATCTCTCGCGATGAAACAGCTGTTTGCGCAGGAGCGGCACGGCGGCGCGGCGGCGCGGGGCGCGGGGCCGGCTGCGACCAGCCGCGACCTCTGCCCCTCGGCGCGCCTCGCGCTCCGTACCCTCCACGTCTTGATATCCAATTCACCTGACCGTACGGAATACCGCCTTCCTCTAGCATAAACTGGTCTTGACTATTACTTGCTGTAATATTATAAGTATAAGCTTCATGTTCACTGGACTCTTTCTTGATTGACCCCGCCTGCACTTTCGATATTTGCGCAATATTACATATTTCCAGGGACTTTTTTAGAGTTAAGTCCGGCTCTCGCAACAAACGCTCCCTCAGCGCGTTCTCCTGTATTCCACATATGAGGCGATCCCTTATCAAATCATCTATTAGCTCCTTAAATTCACAAGCACTTGCTAGCTTTTTCAACTCGAACGCGTACTGCTCAATTGATTCACTTTGTTTTTGACACCGAGTAAAGAATCTGTGCCTTTCGATGGTAATATTTTTTTTCGGTGAGAAAAAAGATTCGAATTTATCCAATAAATCCTTTAGACTGGCAAATGTACCTTCAAATTGAGCATGTACCTCGCGACACTGCTCACCAATCACATGCAGCAATATGCTCATCTGCACCTGAGCACTTTTTTTAGATAATTCACACGCCTCATAATAAACTTGGAATGATTTTCTCCATTTCTCCCATTCTTTGGAGAGGTTCCCTGATGTAACATTTTCCAAATTATTTGTAAAACTAAACGGTAATGGCGGCGGCAACACAGCTTCCATTATGGCACAAACACTTCTCTGTATGTACGTATATATGTATATTATTGCAATCCAAATGTCTACAAAATCGTAATATCACTACAATTTTCGAGTTTTCAATACCCGTCTCAATTAACGCACGCACTATTTCTACAAAAGGTTCAAAACGGCTGCGCCATGTTAAGGTACTTGGGACGCGACAATCAAACACCAGTTTCTGATCAAGACTGAAGTTCATTTATTGTACGCTTACCCACAACATGCATAAATATAAAGTACCTACAATTGGAACATTGTTTTTATAACTTAAATGATATAAAACAACATTTTAAAATTAATAATTTTAGATAGGATTTAATTAAGTAGGAATTTGACATTGATACACATTAACATTTTTTATTTTTTCTGTATTTTTTCTTTTATTGGAAATTTAATTTGATTATGAATGCTGAAATTTCAGCCGGACATGTAAATAATTGTACAGTTTACTGTTGGAAAATCGATAATGACATGAATGATTAAAAATTTAATACAACTATTTATAATTAACAATATTTAGATAATTTAGTTTAGACATTGACATTGATACACATTGACATTTTTTTTTTCTTTCTCTTCAACATTATTCTGTACTGCTTATTTAATATTTGTTATGTAATTTTGTGATAAATATTTGAATGCTGAAATTCCAGCCAGACATGTAAAGAACTGAATTTGTATATATTGACATCTTATTTATAACTCGTGTTTTATCAAATAAACGATTATCTTATCTTATCTTATCTTATCTAGAATGAAACTTAGGGTCTAGCAGTAACAAGTGAACGAGCTCAGCATAAAAACCCGTCTCTCTACTATCTGTCTCAGAAGAATCCTCGGCTTCTTTGGGCACTTGGCCCGGCGGGAACCCGACAGTCTAGAGAAGTTGATGATCGGTGGCCAGGTTGAGGGCAGAAGAGGCAGAGGCAGAATACCCACACCCTGGTTTGATGCCATTAAGGAAGCCACACGCGTCAAGTTCCAGGGCTCTATGCGGAAGGCAAAAGATCGGCCAGGTTGGAGAGCAATCCAAGTTAAAGCGACTTATGGCGGTCACAACCCTCAGTCATGAGGTTTCGACGAAGAAGAAGAGAATCAGTATGCTTCTAAATAAATAAAGTCAATTTTTTACTTACTCACTAAGACTCCGTCGCCCTGTATTTAACGAGCGAGCGCCGCTAAGAAATAACCGAGTATAATATGCTCAACTACTTCCTTTGCTTTGGTACGCTATCGTGATTATCAACATATAGTCTGTCAAATAACTTTGTCAATAATAGAAAAAGGCGCGAAATAAAATTTGCTACGGGACGATAACCTTTCGATCCTACATTTTTTAAATTTGCCTCGTTTTTTAAGTAACGGAAATGGCTTGACAGGCTATATTATTGTCAAACTTACCGACGATATCAGAGGCCAGAATCTCCGTGAGTTTCTCCAACTGCACGCTGTCAGCCTTGTACACGGCTCTAGTAAACTCGCCGAGCGTCACTTGCACCTGATCGGCGAGCATCTCTATGTATTCGGTGACGATTGCTCGGACGCCACCGCGGTTGCTCCGCCCGCCGCGTAGCCACATCGCTTCGCAGAAAAGAAGTCTGGAAGGACAGTAAGTCAGTAAAATATTCCGCAAATAGGTCATAAGAACACTTATACAAGTGTGACTACGGCGCTTCATCATCAACCGTAGCAATTTACTGCACGACGGTCGTGCAGGATAAAGACTCAAAATCATCGAATTTAGACGCGTACAAGTAACACTTACCCAGTGGCGTAGCTAGAAGATATGGCGCCCGGGGCAGGCACCAAATTTGCGCCCCCTCGCCCCCCCCCCCCCCCTCAAACGAAAGGGTTACTTTTTTACTTATTTAAGTTTACTTTTAATTTAGACAAATACAGTGTATATGTGTTTTTTTAGTACATCGGTGGCTTACGACCTTACGACCCACCTGATGGTAAGCGGTCACCGCATCCTATGGACGTCTACAGCTACACTCCAGGGTTGTTACATGCGCGTTGCCGACCATTAAAATGGTCATAACTTATACACTTCTTTGTTGGAGATCTCCATACTGTAGCCTCTCGAGAAAAGGGAACTTATTCAACTTATTGTGGAATGAGCTCCCTTTTCTCGACGTATTTCCTCCCGCCCGTTGCTAGCCGTGGAGGAAATTCCTCTTAAACCGCACAGTGCGCGACCATTTAGGTTCTAGGGTGTGAGGATAAACACTCTGCCTACGGCGAGCGGTGCAGTGATGGCAAGCTGTCACCGTTGGCAACCAGGCAGCATGTTTTTAACTGATTCGAAGGGTCCAAGATGGCATCCAGGTGCTCCTGCCCAAAGGTGACAGCAGTACTCAATATATGGGATCTGACTTGCGACTTACATAAAATACATTAAGCAGTCTACCCCAGACTAAAGTATCGCCTCCCTTTATTGAGCAAACCGAGTTTTTTTGGATACGAGCGCACCCTACCCAGCAAGGTGGCTACGAAATGATTGGACGTCACTGATGGAAATGTCAACACCGAGGCTCCCAATACTCCCTGACATGGGAAGGGTTGTGCCTTGAAAAATGGGGTTTTCTTAGCGGTAAACGCGCAAAATTGAGTCTTGGTGGGATTGAATTGGACTAGGAAATTGTCCCGATCCCACACCGAAACTCTGGATAGAATGCTCTCGATACCTGACACAGGTTTTTCACGACATTCTAGTATCAGAACGAGGGATGTTGGCACGGCATGTGTTATACAGGGTGGTCCAAACCTTGACGTCCAAATATTTTTTTTAGATTTCTCACGCTGTTATGTGGGCTATCAGAATATGTATGTTAGCCGACTTTTCGTAGTTTTCGAGTTATTATTTTTATTACTTTTAACTTTTGTTAAGAAATTCCGGGGTGAAGCAATTAATTTATTAAAAAAAAAACTATTAAACTTTTTAGAATGTTTCTTTTTGTAACATAATCCTTGACAAACGGCGCAGTTGTTAAAAAAATCAGCATCCTCACTTGGCTGAGTTGGGAAAAAAGACAAAGTTTTACGTTCAAGCATGTCAAGCTTAGATCTTGCCCTTGCCTAAATAAATAAAAAATACAAGCGATTTCAAGGACTTTTGGTCATTTTAGAAACTGCTAGACCCTAAGTTTTTTTAAAAAGGTCAAAAAAGTGATACTTAATAGTCATAATTTGTCAGAGTCGCCGGTCAAGGAAACTGAGGTGGGAAGCTTCCAAATTAGTAATTTATAAAAAAAATCCTCTTTTGTTATTTCTACTATTATTTTATGGGGTCACTTCCCCAGCATCGCTATTTCATGTTATCAGTGCAAATACGACGAACAATTATTAGAAGGCATACAAGCAAAGCTTCACCCCGGAATTTCTTAACAAAAGTTTAAAAAATCATAACTCGAAAACTACGAAAAATCGGCTAACATACATGGGGTATATTCTGATAGAGTCTAGCTACTGAAATTTTACCCAATGGTTTGGCGGGAAATTCAAAAAATCTTGGGCTGGTCACATTTTGTGTAGTAGGAATTATAGTTTTGATACTAGAAAATATTGTTGATTTTCTGTGCACATGTAAGGTAGAGTCTGGCTAGCCAAAAATTGTTGACAGATATTTCGTTGTTGTATCACCAATTGTCTATGATTAAAAAAAAAACTAAAAGTCAGTTGTCAATTTATGTCATTCATTCAAATTGTTTTCGGTTTATAAGGGATATATTTTAAATAATATTAATAATGTCTATACTGAGTGAGGTTCGCAAACTATTATTTAAGCTCGTATATAATTACGATAATGTGCGAAGTCGACGTGTAGCGTTGTATAACGAAAAACTGCAATGTTTACAACTCCTAAACAAATGTAAACAAATTAGAAGGTTGGTGCTCTATAAGTATTTTGATACTTAGCATTTAGCATATTTGGCATAGTACTTACATATGTATTTTTTTGGTAATGGATTAATATTGCGGTATCATCGAGCTAGGTCTTATTTACGGGTACCTAATGATTCTCCGATAAACTTTTAGCAGATCATCGATTCGCCGACAACGATTCGCCGAACATCGTTTCGCAGAGTCATTTATTTGTCAATGTAACTTCTGGTCAACTAACGTTACGTAGACTCTTGGTTCACATACCGTTCAGTTTGCTTCTGTGTAAATTCGCAGAACTATTATTGGACGATTTCCATTTGGCAGAGTAATCGTTTCGTTTAAGCAATGTTTAGTCGAATAACGTTTCACATTTTACATATAAGTCATTATTTTCGAAATAAAAGAATGTAATAAAATATTATCATTTTTTAAGTAAATGCGTTAAGTATATGTATATAAAGTTACGAAGAAGTTAGCGAATATGTAGTGTCAAACTCGTGGTAAGGCTACAGTTGCACTTCATGAAATTGGTGGATTTCAGGAGGAAATGCTTGAGTTACTTTAGAAAATACCGAAATCATAATAATGCCTTTAAAATTTAGGGGTTCCGTCAATTCCTCATGGATTACAACATCAGATCAGAACCAAAATTATTATGGGAATACCTCGCAGGTAACTTTTTTCAAACAAAAAAAGAATAACTCAAATCGGATCAATTCGCAACTATTATTTTCTCATAATTTCATTTCTGGCAACAGTTTGTTTTCGTGGGGTCGCAGTTCTAACCTAACCTAACCCACTTTTCAGGCAACAGTTTGTTTTCATGGGGTCGCAGTTCTAACCTAACCTAACCCACTTTTCAGGCAACAGTTTGTTTTCGTGGGGTCGCAGTTCTAACCTAACCTAACCCACTTTTCTGGCAACAGTTTGTTTTCGTGGGGTCGCAGTTCTAACCTAACTTAACCCACTTTTCAGGCAACAGTTCGTTTTCGTGAGGTTCCAGTTCTAACCTAACCTAACCCACTTTTCAGGCAACAGTTTGTTTTCGTGGGGTCGCAGTTGTTCTAACCTAACCTAACCCACTTTTCTGGCAACAGTTCGTTTTCTTGGGGGGTCGCAGTTCTAACCTAACCTAACCCACTTTTCAGACAACAGTTCGTTTTCTTGGGGGACGCAGTTTTAACCTAACCTAACCCACTTTTCTGGCAACAGTTTGTTTTCGTTTGTTTTGTGAGCTAAAAATATGTATACATCCAAAATGCCAATAATATGTTCCCACCCAAAGTTACAATACAATACAATAATAATGTTTTTTTTTTACGAATTATAAACGTAGGCAGAGCTTTTAGTTACGGCTCTGCGTTAATGAGTCAGTCAGCTACATATTTGGGTGTTATATGCATTGTTAAATATAAATTAGACTTGGATTTTATACAATCTGACGCTTTCTTTAATTTTAACATTCGTCGAAATACATTCTGCCAAATGTAGCTTATGACAGATGGGTTTTAGGTCATACAAGTTATACCAAATAGAAAGATTCTAAATACGTTTTCTTCGATGTAAATATTCGCCTAAATCCTATTATGCTAAACAGATTATGAAAATCACATTTCGGACATTTAAACAAATGCAAAATAAAATTATTCGTATCAAAATTCGGCCATGATAGTAGTAGTCTATTTAAGATTCGGACTTGGAAACATTCGGGCTATTGCATATTATACAAACTGAAGCTTTCTGCAAATTTAACATTCGTCTTAAAATATTTCTGCCAAATAGGTTATGCCAGATGCGTTTCGGGTCACGGAAGTTATGCCAAATAGACGGAACCCGATCGCGTATTAGATTCGTGAACTTCGTGAATGTTACATATTTGCCATGACTTATTTTTAAAAAGAGTTTTTCAATTAAAAGACACGTCAAGATTGTTTACCTTTTTTCTAATGCTAAAAAAATGAACATTCAATATTAATGCCAAATGAACATTCGACCTATTGTGTTTCGACCAATGGTTTCTCGGGTAATTATGACAGTTACTAAATGATTATTCTACGAATAGTAAATATGCGTATCAATGTTCTGCTTATTGACTACTCTCGCAAACGACTATTATGCGTAACGAGATTCGGCGAATCGTTACTCTGCCAAACAACCCGTCTGCGAATCGTTGTCGGCGAAACAAAAATCGGCGTATTTTTTTTCGGAATATCAATAGGGCACCCTTATTTACACTAAATTTCATTTTTCGCCTTGTTACAATGGTATATGGTGAGAAAGTGTTAACGTATGTGTTTATGTGCCTTTGGCAAGGCGGAGAGGTAGTCTTTTGCCCATTTTGGCGCCCCCCCTTGGACGGCGCCCGGGGCACGTGCCCCCCCCCCCCCCCTAGTTACGCCACTGCACTTACGATGTGTATTTTCCATTTGTCGAACGAACCTACGTACCTTTGGAACCTAATAAGCAATTCGCAGCTCGGGCTGACTGTATCCTGCCGGTTTGAGTCGACAGGGTCTCCGCTGAGCACAGCTTTGAAATATATCTGCGTTTGGGCGCTCGTGTTGTGAACCAGATGTTTTACCTGTTACAGTTAATATATATCATTTTTAATTTTAACCACAGATATATTTAGAAACCGATTAATAACACGATCCAAACTTAATGTAGGCATTTCGATACTTACTAAATGCATCAATGGGACTGCTGCAGCCTTTTCTGAAGCTGATTTCTTATTGGGTTGAAACTGCTCGGAAACTGAAATAAAAACTCGTCATGATGTTACATTCCTTCCTTTTGGCTGCCCCACAACGCATAACAGTCATTGGAAAACTACCTAGTTTGAATTTGGAATTTATTGCGAGAGAATACGGTAAGGGGTTGATGAATTTTCTCATGGCTGTTACGTTAGTTATGGCTGGTGGGGCAGTATGCCTCAATCAGCCGCAAGGGACCGGATTGGAGCGTGATTTACTAGATGCCATAAGAATTTTAAGCTTATTACTTTAATACTTTTCATTTTCTAATGACAGCTGAGTACATGCTGCGACTCGGCGGCAGCTGATCTACACCAGACACCAGGGCCAGCACACCGCTTGCGTAACGTGTGCCGGGTGTGCGTGCACGGCTCCAACATTTTAGCGCATGCACACGTAGCCGGCGTGCTCTGGTCTTTAGACCACCTATATACTTTCATAAGAGATGGCCTTGGCGATCACATATAGGTACAGAGATGCCAAATGTTAAGTGAGCACAGTAATTAATTGCTTCATTTAGGGTCCTAGCTAAATTGATTGTTCAATACTTCCGCTATAGACTTTCCAGTTTAGCAAGAACTCTAAATGGCATAACAATCCCGTGTGGTGACTGTACATACTCGTAATTTGGAACTCACCTACGCAACATTCGGACTCGGTGCAGCAAGGCGAGACCCCATTCCCACGGTGCCCGGTTGTGATGTCGATTTGATCGTAACCTCTGTAAACATTAGATAACATACTGGTGAACTTTGATGGAGTCTATTGCTATCGAGCGGCGTCTAGACTAATGTGTCATGGAGTCCACTAGACAGTAGCTGTCTGACAGTAACTGTAATATACGGTAACGTGCTTACTCGTATAGTTTGAGATGCGCGTATTCATCAACAGTGTGCTCTTGAAGGACGCTCAGTAGGGCATCGCTAAGTCCGCCGCCGCCGAGCAGAGACCAGACCAGTAGTTCCGTCATAAAGTGCGCGCCTGCGCTGATCGAGCTTGTGCCTGCAAAAATAAGAAGAGTCATGTAAATTAAAAGCGTCCGTTTAAAAGGTTATGTTCTAACATTGCGTGAAACGGAAAATTTGACTCATAAATCGAGGCTGGCGAAAGGTATAATGTAATAAACCCTTTTATTGCGACTTACGGCTCAAAAATAGAGTAAAAGTGTATATTCTACATCTTTGTTCTGTGACATAATCATAATCATGACATCATCAGTGTGGATTAATTTTAAGTAGTACGTGATATGATTTTGCGAGAATGAGGGGATCTTCTATAGCCTTCCTTACGGCATGCTATGCAAAGTAAAGCGATATCCAAGATGTCTGTTCACTTTGGATATAAATTAGGGGCTGTCCATAAATTACGTCATCGATTTTTGACCCCCCCCCCTATAATCATCCAAAAATCATACTTCAAATGACCCCATTTCCTCCTACTTTATGCTACCGTCATCCGATGTCCAGACCCCCCCCCCCTAATTTGAAATGACGTAATTTATGAATAGCCCCTTATCAGTCGCCGTCGCGGAACCGACTCGGCTCTTGATTAGGCCTTACATAAGCCCGCAAACCCGGGGGGTCACGTCCTCACGTCCTATAATACTACGAGTATCAATTTCTTAATTCCAGCCACATAACCACAACCAACCTTGCGGCAGCAACTCTATAAGGTGCTGCGCCCGCACCTGCGGCGTCGGTAGCAGCAGCGGCCACGCGGCGGCCAGCGCGCGCCGAGCGGCCGCCGCAGCTGCGGGTCCCACTCGGCCCTCCACCAGCGCCACTAGAGCGCTGTGCAGCCCGGCGCACCAGGGGCGGACTTCGTTGGCGTCCTCACAGATGGGGCCGCGGGTACATTGCCATGCTTGGACCTGAAGGCATAGCATTGTACAAGGGTTATGTTGATAACAAGTAAAACTTTTGATAAAAATAATGTACGGACTACGGATTTCTTTCATAGAACATTTTCCTTTTTGGTAGTCAGATAAACATGTCACCCAAATCCAAAAAACTGGCGTAATAGTAATTTGTTTTACAAGATGGTAAAGTTGTTGTTTAGGGTGGTATTCCACCTGTTCAATTTCTTTGTCTAATGTCAGTGCGTCTCACTCTCTCATTAAAGCTAAATGTGAGACGCAAGACACATTGGACAAAGAAATTGGATAGGTGAAATACCACCCTTAGCCGCTCGGTCTAATATTGATACTCGAGCAAGCTAAAAATTCCAAAATCGAACCAAGTATGCGTAAAGTATGTACTACTAAGATTAGCTGAGTAAATTACATACCAATTTCTTTATATTGGACTAAAACTAGGAAATTGACACATGACGATCCTTATTGGGAGACACAATTAATCTTATTATGTGTCCCATTCCACGTCGGATATCTTAATTGAGAGAGCAACGCGATCGTTGACCGATAGATGCCGCTAGCGTCTATGTAGTCGCTCCGCCCCACGCCGTGACGTAGTTCCGCTTCCTCCCCGCCAACCATTGCTCGTTTCACGCTGCTCGCCGCCGCCATGTCATTGTTTCGTCGACCGTCTGACCGATGGTCCGCAAATATTTTTTGCGTATATTTTTGCAGCATGGTACTTACATTTCCGATCCAAAGCTCGGTCGATCAAATAGTGTGATATAGCAGAGATCGCTACTATTAGTCTTTTGGCGGTCTCGCGATCGAAGTCATCGAACGGTGCTTTTCAATTCTACCCACTTTTTTCTTTTTAGCAAAAAAATGCTAAATTAATTTTCATATTCCATGCTGCTAAAATCCTTACCGTTAACTCGCATTTTCGAGATCGAAGTAGGAAGTGCGTCAGTAGTTCTCGTTAACAAGTGGTAACGCAAGTCGTTCCGCATCGGAGAGGGAACGTGCGGTCATCGTGCCGGCGGCGGCGGGGGCGGCGCCCGGGCGGCGCGGAGGCGGACAGCCTGCGCGCGCTGCTGCCGGGTGCCGCGCTTCGCTGATAAGGAGGTTTGGATTGTCCCGAACCATCCGGTGAGCCAGTTTAATGATATTCTAGTTTCATTGGCGTTCAGAAGTTACTTCGACACTAAAGGACGGTTCTCAGGCAGATCGTATTAACCTGGGAGTACCTCGTGTTGTTAGTTGCGACGCGACCGGGGCTCCCCTGCCCCGCCCGGGCCCCGGCCCCCGCGCGCCGTCGACTTTCTCCTGCTGTCGTCCGAGGTGACCCCGAGACGCCGCGACGCTGCGGGCCGGAGCCCGAGGTGTTGCGGTGCGGGGTCCGCGGGACGCACACTCCTATTGCTGCACGCCCGCTCCTGTTGCTGCAGTCGCGGTGCGGGCGCTTCCAGTCCGCGGGACTCCGAGAGACGTCACACGCCCGCTCCTGTGGCTGCGGGCGCTTCCAGTCCGCGGGACTCCGAGAGACGTCACACGCCCGCTCCTGTGGCTGCGGGCGCTTCCAGTCCGCGGGACTCCGAGAGACGTCACACGCCCGCTCCTGTGGCTGCGGGCGCTTCCAGTCCGCGGGACTCCGAGAGACGTCACACGCCCGCTCCTGTGGCTGCGGGCGCTTCCAGTCCGCGGGACTCCGAGAGACGTCACACGCCCGCTCCTGTGGCTGCGGGCGCTTCCAGTCCGCGGGACTCCGAGAGACGTCACACGCCCGTTCCTGTGGCTGCGGGCGCTTCCAGTCCGCGGGACTCCGAGAGCCACACGCCCGCTCCTATTGCTGCGGTCGCGGCGCGGGTGGATCGCGGACCTCTCGATCCCGTCCTGGCGCCAAGGTGAAGGCGGACCGCTTCTGCGTCCCGACTGCTCGAGTGGAAGGAAGGTAAGTTACGTGGAAGCAGTGGAAACGCTACGAGTACAACGACGATCGCCGGGTCGGTTGCCGTCCGTCATGACGTCGCTGGTGACCTACGCGCCGGTGGTGGCCACCACGATGGCGCCGCCGACGGCAGCAGTGTCGCCGTGATGATGCGTGCAACTACGAGCCAGCCATCGGCGCCTCCCGTGCCGGTAACGTCCGTCACGCGAACCGGCGCCTGTCGAGCTGGCCGCCACGACGGCGCCTCTCGCCTCACGCACCTGAGCCTGGCGACGGTGGCCGCCCGCCAAGACGACGCGCCCCGCCACGATGGCACCGCCCGCCTCACGACGCACCAGTGCCTCCCGAGCTGGCCGCCACGATGGCGCCTCTCGTATCACATACCAACGCCTCCCGAGCCGGCGGCGGCGGCCGCCACAACGGCGCCGCCCGTCACGATGACGCCGCCCGCCACGATGGCACCACCGCCTCGCGCACTGGCGCCTCTCGAGCTGGCCGCCACGATGGCGCCTCTCGCCTCATACCAGTGCCTCCCGAGCCAGGCGGTGGCCGCCTCACGCACCGGTGCCTCCCGAGCTGGCCGCCACGATGGCGCCTCTCGCCTCACGCACCGGCGCCTCCCGAGCCGGCGGCGGCGGCCGCCAAGATGGAGCCGCCCGCCTCAAGTGACAGCGCCTCTAGAGCGGGCCGCCACGATAGGTCCTCGCCTCACGGACCAGCTCCTCCCGAACCAGTGGCGGCCGCCATGATAGGCGCCCGGCCTCACGCACCGGTGCCTCCCGAGCCGGCCGCCACGATGGCGCCTCTAGCTTCACGCACCGGCGCCTCCCGAGCGGCGGCGGTTGCCATGATGGCACCGACAATCACGCCGATGCTGTCCACCGATGCTGCAACCACGACGATGTCGTCCCTTGCAATGGCGCCCATGTTCTGTTCGCACGAATACCACCGCGAACTTACCTGCCGTCGATGCTGCCCACCAAGCTGCGCTGGGCGCCGCAGTATCAGTTTTGTCTTGTCCACGTGAACCCATTGAGGTACGCAGGCGCCTATAGCTATGGTGCCACAGCACGAACTGACCGCTAAGCTCTTGGTTTCGGTTAAGGAATCCTCCGGCGACGGCAGACAAGGTCGTAAGGAGCCTCGTCTTAGCGTGGCTCTACTGCCCGGAGTTGAGAGCGGTAAGATATGTCGATACTCAGAGGAAAATACGTCACGTTCCCGGGCTTCATAAAGGTGCTGATCGACGAGGGGCTGTGCCGCTTCGAGGTTCCTACGAGTTCTCGAGGCCATGGAGTGATCCAGCCGGAGAACAGCTAGCGACACGGCCCTGTGCGACCGCTCAAAATCAAGGTGAAAGGCATCAAAAAGGTCTGCAGACTTCACATAATTATCTCTGCTTGCCCGCGCTTACAAAAACGAACTCGTGTGCCAAGCCCATAATAAACAAAATGGGACAAATAAACCCGCTGCGTCTGAACAAGCTTGAGTTTCCGGTGCTAAGAGAAAGAGGCCAGGAGGACTCCAGCAGTTTCCATCTGTCTGTCTTCGACTTTATCGAAACAGTTTTGTTACGCAAGCGCCGAAATCGATTTTAGACTTGATTTCATTAGTTCGATTTCCTTAAAAGCATGCTACCATACCCCTATACTATCTCGATATAGGGTGTTTCTTCGGATAAAGCGAATTAGACATCACGCTCCTAGGCATCACATGGACACGCGGCACAACACCCCGATTGAAAGCTTTATTTTTCGCGACATACCTGCCTTGCTGCCGAGTTTCTCGCAGAAAAGAGACTCAATTCCTCCTGTTCAGTCTCAAACTCGCAAACTTTAGTTCATGGAGGAAGGTGACACCTTCGCAGTCCCCAGCAACACGAAGCTGCCGAAAGCCTCGCGTCACTTCCTTCCTCATCTTATGCAAGCAGTCCGTTACAATCTCCAATATGTATCTCCAGTGAAGAGTAACCGTTAAAGGGCCACATCTGCAGCGCTGACGACAGAAGTGTAAACATACAACCGCACCACTACAGTATACGTAAAACGACGGCGACACTACATCCCCTCCGTTACTACGGCTGTCGCAAAAACTGCTGATGCCCGCAGATCGTCTACAGGTCGCGCTGGTTCCTTGCTACTTACCAGGTCGGTACAACCCCCGAGGGCGACGGCTTATCAAGAAGTCACTGCGCGCCCGAGTGGCAGCTACGCTACAGCTAGGCGCCTTGTTGGCCAGCCTCCGCTTTCGAGAGCCTTCGCACTGTGTCACGGTATTTCTCAACAGACTCTTTGAACTGCTACCACGTCGCGTCTGGCAGCTGCCGGTGATACGACTTGGTATGGATGTCTCCACCTCCCAGCCTAGTCTGTTTACTGTGACGGCGTGATAAGGAGAGCCTTCACGTAGCTGTGGTAAGCTTGCAATTTACTGGCGGTCCTAGTGAAGACAGCGTCAGACCGCCCTCCCTTACGAGTCAACCTTACCTTAAGAATGAGGCGTAGCTCCTGTCAGATAGGACGCTCCAACACCGAGCTGGCGGGATCAGGAGTGACGTCCGCTGTGATGTACCTACTGGCGTGACTGGCGCATGCATGCAACATGCCAAGGGCTAACGCTACGTAGCGAACGAGACGCAACTGTCACTGTCTCACTAATATGGAAGAACCGGGTATTCCCGGTTACGGTATTGTGTTTGTATAGAAAGCCAGTAACGGGAGCACTCCCTAGATCGTCCCCTTGTCTAGGCCGCCTGTACGCCCACAATGTAGAAATGGTCTTCATAGTGCATCAAAAAATAAGATCGACTGCCAGGTACCTCTAATATCCAGTGAAGTAGCGAGCTATCAGACATCTATTTCTATTGTCCATGTTAGCTTTCAGAACGATACTTGTTCATAAGCCTGTAACAAGTGCTGTATGTGAACCACTATCGGACACTATGCCTTCTTCCAACGCCATTAATAGCGAGACCAGCGCCTCCCAAACCACCAGCTTGGGACGCGAGAAATCTACTTGCCCTAATTTGAATAGCCCTACAACGTTAGGTACGTTAGAAGAAGTACGATAGAAGAGCTGCCGCCACAGACCAACCCCTATAGACCGAGCTTATAGGACGACTCGCGATCACCGCCCGTATGGCCGCCGCTCCGATCAGTTGCGCCCAAGGTTACGACCTGTTAGCAGTGTGCACGAGTCTAAGAAAATAAATCGTAAAGTATTGAATTCATTGGGAAATCATGGGATATTGCAGCGTAAAATGGTGTGGCAAGTCATCTAAGACATCTAGTTACGAAACAGATGGAATAACATCCCACAGGAAAGTCAAATTCATTATTTCATTGAATAATGTTTCTTGTCCGCGGGGTTCATTTTATACTGGTCGTAAGCAGAGGCGAAGTACGTCCGTCCCTTTTCGTCAACTTGAAAATGCAATGCGCTATCCCTTTCCCTTTCGACTAGTGATGTGACGATGATGGTTTTTCAGTTGCGGAAACTTCGAGCTTCGTCATACCGTATTGTACCATTTTAGACATAATATATAGGTAATATGTTGTGTAAGTTTTTTAGATTCCTCTAGGCCAGCGGAGCAGTTAGGCCGCATGTCACGAGATGGACCTGATTATGAACTTCAAAGAAGTGCGAGGGAACTCGGTGTTGGTTTGTGATAGACATATGTTGTATGGGTTTTTTAGAATCCTCTAGGTGAGCAGTTAGGTCTCATGAAACGAGATGGACCTGATGATGAACTCCAAAGAAGTGCGAGGGATCTCGGTGTTGGTTTGTGATAGACATTGTTGTATCGGTTTTTAGAATCCTCTAGGTGAGCAGTTAGGTCTCATGTCACGAGACGGACCTGATGATGAACTTCAAAGAAGTGCGAGGGAACTCGGTGTTGGTATGTAATAGACATATGTTGTATGGGTTTTTTAGAATCCTCTAGGTGAGCAGTTAGGTCTCATGTCACGAGATGGACCTGATGATGAACTTCAAAGAAGTGCGAGAGAACTCGGAGTTGATTTGTAATAGGCATATGTTATTGGTCCATTTGAATATGTTTTCAATACAACCTTCTATGACCTTAATAAACAATTTTTTCTCGTATCGAAAGAGATTGCGATTCTGAGTGGAAATAATATAAAAATTCTAAACTTTAAACAGAAATGCCCTAATATGTTAAGTAAACATTTCAGGTACATTGTTAAATTACTTAATGAAATATTAAATTAATCAATATAATTATTAAGTAAGTTTACTCTAAGTATACTAAATTGGTAACAATTTTACTACAATACATTTCGGTACCACTGGTAGCAGTACCCACTACCTGTAATGAACATGTCCCATCCCTACGCTAACACGTGTCAGCGCGCCGTGTTTGGAACGACCAATCGCAACGCCGCACCCCTCCCGCACCTCACAGTTTGGTGATTTGCGTCGGGAACAAAATGGCCAATATTAGGTTTCTAGAGGCGGTGTTCTGTGGCTGCCGCACATTTGCTGTTAGCATCAGACGGCAGGGTCAATGACCTTAGTCTACTACACTGTAGCCCGGGTAATTGCATAGTTAATTTTCACGCTATTATTTTGTGTCCGAAATTCGGCTCTAAACCAGATAACGTGTCTTACCGACTTGACTCTTAGAAGCTCCGGAATAATGTATAGACCCAGTAAGTAGGTAGTCTGGGTACGTCAGCTTGCGAGAATTACACAAATGTTAGGGGACTGCGCTTATTTATTTCAGCCACAGTCTCATCTAAGCCGGCCTAGCCTACGATTGCTTTCGATCCACGATGTACTTAATAACTAAATTGGCTGGAAAACTATCCACTTAGCGATATTTTGGCTTAAGTTAATTGGGATCATGACTCGCCGAGATTCTGCGGTTCGGATGCGATTTCGAATGAGAAATCTCTCAAACCAGTTTAACGTCAGATTCGAACCTGGGATTACAATTTAAATTCTCAATTTCCTGTAATGCATCATTATAACGAGTCACTGTGATTTCATGGGTTGCAATATGGCGTATATATTTATTCTTTCTCTGAGTTCTATGACAGTAGGTGTAGCCCTAACGCTAGCGTGCCCGCTGACTCGCCACCAGGAGATAATAAACAGGTCTCAATGAAGATATCCGACGTGGAACGGAACACATAATATAAAAATTTTACCTTCCAATAAAATTGGTATTATGTTTCCTTCCACGTCGGATATCTGAGTAATGCCTTCCTGGCAGGCTACTAGACTACTTTTATGCCGACGGTACTTCTCCTCAACAATGACATGGCGGCGGCGAGCAGCGTGAAACGAGCAATGGTTGGCGGGGAGGAAGCGGAACTACGTCACGGCGTGGGGCGGAGCGACTACATA
This sequence comes from Cydia splendana, assembly GCF_910591565.1. NCBI lineage: Eukaryota > Metazoa > Arthropoda > Insecta > Lepidoptera > Tortricidae > Cydia > Cydia splendana. The sequence continues at coordinate 7,005,800 of NC_085987.1, read as the reverse complement.
GACGCTAGCGGCATTATCGGTCAACGATCGCGTTGCTCTCTCAATGAAGATATCCGACGTGGAAGGAAACATAATACCAATTTTATAGGAAGGTAATTTTTTTATATTATTTTTTATTTTAAATTTATAATGGAAATGTTTTGCATTCCAACAAAACATATATTATGTACTAAACAAACACATAACGTCTCTATAATGAAGAATGCGTATGAAGGTTCCCTTAAAAATGCTAAAAACATACCTTTCTGTCGTTGATTACCGTGTTTTTCTCTATGTCCCAGCTAGGATGACCGCTCGCGCTTGACCAAATCAAGTTGTCATCCTCTTCGTTTGACGTCTGTCAAGTCATAGCGTCTTCAACAGCAAGGCCCTTGCTGAGACGTTATGTGTTTGTTTAGTACATAATATATGTTTTGTTGGAATGCAAAACATTTCCATTATGTACATTGTCAAACACATAACGTCTCTATAATGAAGACGTGTCTGATATCTGCTGGTTGAAAGAAAACACCCATACGCTATGTGAATTCTCTATTAAATGAGATGTACATAATATAAAGATCTGCTACATATCTAGTAACAATTGAGATCAATAATCACTGTGATTTCCAATTGAGATCAGTTTCATTAAATAACATCATTGGTTATGATGTGTATTAGTAACATAAACAATATTTCTATTGAACAAAAAAGCAAAGTACCATTTGCATAATAAAATAATAGTTTTAACTTTTAACAAAATCAAGTGTTAATTTCAATCAATTTAAATTTAGGCACTGTTAAAGTTCTTATGGAGCATATCAGTGCTACAAGAATTTACTGGCTTCTGCACAGCACGATAGTAATGATTTTTAAAAGTTTGGAAGCACTTCCAATTTCCTCTATCCAATATTTCATCAATTGGTCTGTTGTCCAGCCAACTTTTTGAGGCGACTGCAGACCTTATGCTCCCAGGTGAAGCATCAATACCAGCCTCTTTGAATATAGTTCTTATCCATCCTGCAATATTTGTCTTAGAGGCTGGTTTAACATTTCCAGTTACTGTTATAAATAAATCATTAAGGTTTTGAACAGTGGAACGTCTAGGTTCTGATAAGTTTATAAGTAGTTTTATATGTCTAACAGGACAAATAGCCTCTTCAGGATGCGCAGTCAAGCACCATCCCGACTGTCTTCTGGTAGATGAATCCGTTTTGGAACCAAAAGCTGGCCATAAAATGACATTATCCTCTGATTCTATGAGGCTTTCTTCATATATTTGCAGTAAAGTCAAATCATGTATTCTTCTTCCTGAAGCTAACAATAATATTATTGCAGTTCTCCTAGCTGCATCAAATAAGGTATTTTTGGATGCTGTTGATAGGAGCCAGTCGTACAATAATCGTGTATCCCATATAGGGGGCTTCTGATTTATTGGTTTAGCGGAAGAAATAGATTTTAAAATCTGTTTAACTAGGAAACTCTTGGATAACATCTCTGAGTTAGCACAATAGGTAGCTATAGCTGACTTATGTAATAGAATAGTATTGTATGCCAGCTTGTGGGTCAGATGTAAGCTTGCCAGGAATCTTGCAACATCATCTCCAGTGGGAGATTTACTGTCTGTCATGTTTTCAGTACACCACTCTGCCCATCTTCTTATTGCTGGTGTATAAGTAGTTAAAGTAGATGATCTCCAACTCTTTTTTAGAAGTTCTTTTTCTTCAGTGTTCCATCTGGATATTTGTTTGCTCCACCCCCAATCATCCATGCCTGTAGCTCCAGGAGTTCTATTTGGGGAGGATGAAATCCTGTGGTCCTGTCTATCAGAACTCTCCGGAGGTTCGTTATCAACAGTGGTCTCTGTAATGCCCGTGCCTGAAGGTCCGGCATCCAATAGCATTGTGTCCACGCTGGTGCAATTAGTATGAATGTGCCCGTGGCTTTGTTTAGGTGGCGTAGCACTTGTGGCATTAGGTTGGGCGGAGGGAAAATCCATCCTAGTCGGTACTTCCACACGCGACTGAACGCATTGCAGAATTCGGCTGAACCATCTCTCGAGTCTAGTGTTACGTACCTTGGTACTACTCTTGATTCTTTGGTTGCGAATAAGTCGACTTCTGGCACTCCCCATTCTTTGAATATGGCCTCCGTTGCCTCTGGAAGTAAATGCCATTCTGGTAGAGGTTTTCCTCGGGATAGCCGGTCTGCTATGCTGTTGTACCTTCCCGGAAGGTAACAAGCCGACAGTGAAACCTTCAGCTGGTCGGTCAGTGTCAGCAGTTTGGATGTTAGGTTCAATAGCTGTAAGGACTTTGTGCCCCCCTCCTTTCTGATGTAAGCAACTAAGGTGCGGTTGTCCGTTTGTACCAGTATATGAGCACCGCCGAGGTGGCTCATTTGACACCTTATTGCAGCATATACAGCGTACATCTCCTTGAGATTTGAGTGCCATGACTTATTACTTCTGTCATTTCCGGGGATACTTTTGTATTGAATCTTCGTTGTTGGTATTGTGTTGGATACGTCAGGGGGGGTTTGGTCTTGAACGGAAGCCTTGATCCTGTTATGGTTTTCAAAATAAACTGGTTTGCTCCAATCTGATTCCATCTGTCCTGGTAAAATTGTAGACATCCCCCCTGAAAACTCGGATTGTCACTTCTTCTTGGCCGAGGCATTGTTAAAGTGAAAGGGCTTATTTTGCTTATAGCCCTGTTTCTTGTTCTTCTTATCACGCCTTTGATTATTGTAATTGTTTGGTGTGTCTGACTGAACCTTCTTAGAGCTTGAGCTGTCATACTCTTTTTGTTTTTCAGGTTGTTTGCTTGGCAGAGTCTTCTTCTCCTTTATGTAATTTGGCGTATTTAGCCATACTTGGGTACCTCCTAGTGACTGTATCAGAGGTGCCATTGCTTCCCGACTGAATAAGTATTCATTACTCGGTGGGAGATTCTTCAAACTTGATTTGAGGTTAGTGTTAGATACCTCATTTAGAATACGATTCCGGCGTACCTCAATACATTCAGTTCTCTTTCCAGTTATTATTTGTAATGTATTTTCATAATTTTTATATATATCTGAGCCAGACCCGAAAATAGATGCAACTTTCTCATACAAGGTATTTGAATTCAATTCGTTGGTAACTGACCAGTCAACAAGCTCTTGTAATCCTTTTTTCAGTATATTCCGGTTATTCAGCACAGCATTAGCTAGGCCTGCTAGTACGTTTTCAGTTGAGGCAAGATAATCCTTGCCCTTATTGAAGTGCATTAGCTCCTCATTGATTTTTAACTCGACAAACCCAGGTGTTGCTAACACCGTCTTTAGTGAGTCTTTGTATCGAACTGCCTGCCAGGCAGGCGAGTTGAATTTATGCAGCTTCTCTAAAGCCCTCAAATTGTTTATCTCGGCTGGTTTAAGCACGGAGCCCTCTTTAACGTTTGTGTCTATCTCGCCTAAGTCTAGGACTCTCTTACGAGGGGGCACTAGCAAGTCGTCCGTCTCTTTCTCTTCACATTGATTAGACGGTCCCTCGTCGCTGGCTGATTGTGAGTGTAAGAGTACATTCGTTAAGTAACTCACCTGATTTATAATTGTGTCGACTCTCGGATCGTAAGCCAGCTTCGGAACCTGCTCGCCGTGAGCTTTCCGAGGCCGCTTATTTGGAGGCGGCGTCTCATCCTCCGAGGACGAAGACGACTCCTCTGATGATTCAGAGCTTAACGAGGGCTCCTTCTCCTCTTGCGTTCTCATTTTTCACAATATTAACTAGTATTTCACTAATAATTGTGGTTTTCACGCGAAAAAACGTGACGCTTTTAGCGGGAAAAAATACGCTATGACTTGACAGACGTCAAACGAAGAGGATGACAACTTGATTTGGTCAAGCGCGAGCGGTCATCCTAGCTGGGACATAGAGAAAAACACGGTAATCAACGACAGAAAGGTATGTTTTTAGCATTTTTAAGGGAACCTTCATACGCATTCTTCATTATAGAGACGTTATGTGTTTGACAATGTACATAATGTAATTTTTGACGATCATGATGAGAAGATAAACATAATTTTGACGAATGTAGCAAATTTATAGTGTAATTTTCATCTTGAAATAAAGAAATCGAAATTGAAAACTAACCTGAAGCCTCAACAGATTGAGACACGAGACGGCGAGACATTCATCTTCGTGCATAATCTCTTTGCTCGCTGCGCCATTGCTATGCTCCACTACAAGTCTGAGCAGTTTCTCTAATAATCTGAAATTATTAATAATTATGAAATATTGTTGAATTAACAAAAATCTATAACAAAGGATGTCACTACCGTTGGTAGATTCAATTTGTGAACAAAGCGGTTTAATCCTTTTTGTATTGAATGCCTCTACACTTAAGAGAATATAACCAAACGGAGTGGTCATTAACACTTTCGCAACCGGGCAAAAAACGGCGCACTACCCCAGAAACCGGTCGTCTATATCTGCGTACAAAACAACCCGCTGGGCGGGTTGTCCGGCATCTGAGTAAAGTTTACGAGTGCCCGAGAGTCGGGTACGCGGTGTCGAATGTGTTAACAGGCGTTCCTCTCTGTCGAAAATAGGCGGCCAATGGTCAACCACATGTATGGACTAACGTTTATCTGACATGGCTATGTTTACGTTACGTATACATTTGATGTGCCCCTCCCCAGCAAAAAACGGCAGACTATTTTGTACCGAAAATTATAGACATGGCGTCTCCGTTGGTTATATCCTCTACATGTGAATTGGGGCTAGACTGGTTAGAGTGACATTACAACCCATAAATAAAACGAAGACGATATCGTACGCGTATTTTTAGCCACTACGCGCAATACACCACCGTTTTCTAAACACTGAAACTGCTGAGACCAGACCGCGTTGACGGCACACAAAAAATATGTGAGTTACAAAAATACTGACGATTTCTATACAAAGTCGCGTTACTCCAATAGTCAGTGTCATTTACTGAACTGAAATTCAGTCCAAAGATCTCTTAACAGAGTTTTATACTTTGAATACTTACGATTACATTTGGAGAGTTCTCTATATCGCTTGTTAATGTTATATATTTCACTTACTCGAATGTACTGTCGGAGAGGTCGATGACGAAAGGCAGAGAAGCAGGTAGATCGCGAGCCGTCTCCTCGCTCCACACAAACATCTTGATGAGTCCCACTGTGACGCCTGAAGACAATTGAAAACTGTAGTTTTACCAGTGGGGAAACACTCCTGCTTTCGGGCATTCTCGGCTCCGTTCGGCTCAGCATTGCTCCGAGCAATTATTAGGGTTGGCACAACTTGGCGTGCACGACCACGACCATAAGATAATGACTTGAATTTGAACAACCCTAAATAGTCGAAAGGGATAGTGCCATACATTAGAAAGGGACAGCATGATTCGAGTTCTCTGAATCGCTGTCAAACTTCGGTTTTGTAGGAAGTGTCCTTTCTGTACGGTAGTACTATTATTAATTCTGTGGTTTTATTGACTATTTGCCGAGTTCTGGGTAAGGCCTTGGTGTCCGGACTGCGTAGTGTCATGTATTATAAAAAAATCAGCCTTGAACTATTTACTATTTGACACTGGCCTAAGGCCTAAAAGACCGATCACACATTTACATTTTCTCTGTCTTTATTATTATTATTGGGGTGTTATGGGCCTTTGAGTGCTACGTCGACCAAACTGTGATCTATTGTGACGGCCCTAAGTTCATTAATAATGCGGGTTGCATCCAGAAAATTACAGATTCTTAAGGGCCGTAATGTTCTGTACCTCATAGGGCTCCAATCCAATACGTGTCGCCCTAAGTAGGTACTTCTTTTTGACATTATTTTTGCTGTCTTACCATTAGCTCTAAAAGGCGACGTCAAAACGTTAACTTTGACCGGTGTCGAAGAGAACAGATGTGCTCTCTCGTGTGTGCCCCACGAGTATAGCTGGCCGTCGGCGAGTAGCGCGACGCCACAGGATGCGCCTAGCGACACGTCGATCACTCGTTTGCCTGGAATAAACAGATTATGTTGTTTATAAAAGGCCTTTGCCCAGCTCTTCTTTCTTCTTCTTGGGCAGGGGCTTCTTCAGGGGGCAGCATAGGAGCCGTCATATTTTAGGCGCGAGGCGTGAATGTGTCGTTTATGCTTCCGATGTAGCCCACAAGATGGCAGAAGCTACTATGCACAAGGAAACGTATCGACGAGAACGGTAGATGGTAGCACTTGTTTTGGCAATGTACACATGTGCACATATGTTTCCGATTGAGGCCACAAGATGGCAGACCCTACAACGCGCACGGTCCCTATAATAAATTGGGATGAATGATCATTTGTTTAAGAAAGCAATAATACAAAAGTAATGCTACTTCATATTGATTGAAACAGAGTTGTAGGTACATTGCAATGCACATTAGGCCATAGGAGATTAACCATTGCCGGGCAGGACTTCTCTAAGTATTAATGTTTGCGTCTGTGAAAATATTGATGTCAAAATCATTGTTAGTTAGTGATTATAAAGACACGCTTGTTAACTAAGATAGGCAAAGTCGGGCTTAGTCACATCACATCACTGCGGAGTCAAATGACGCACTGAGTTCTTCTTGCCACGTGGACTAACTGACGTGGGTTGTACTCAGGGTATACTTATTGAAAATTCCTGGAGCCGCCACTTAGAAAAAATAAGTCGTCTCATATATCAGAATCCAGAAACTTTCAGTATGGCCCACGTATTTATAAATTAAAACATATAATTTCGTTCAAAAATTACCTTTGAGAGCTTCGATTGGTTTCGGGAAGTTGACATTCTCGGCGTTGCCGTGGCCGAGACGGTAGCCTTCTCCTTTGCCCCAAGTGTAAAGAACACCTCTGAAACATGATAACATCTGCTAAAATAATCTGAAATTACAAAAACTTCTTTTGACTGTGGAGTGTATTGCGTCTCACATTTTGCTTTCATGAGAGAGTGAGACGCACTGACATTGGAAAAATAAATTGGACAGGTGAAATACCACCCTTAGTAATAGGGTCCCGTTTTTATCCTTTGGTAAAATTATAATTTGTGGGAAATATGACTTACGTGAACGTAATCCGTCATTTAATTTATTTCCATGGAAATTTGTCATTAAAGATGACATTGCCACCTTTTGCCTTTTCAAATGCTATGCAGAGTTATCTTGGTCTGACTGTAGCGTTTAATACCGGTTGATTTATAATACGCTGTATACACTTTGCACATGCTTCTGTCGCTGCCGGTATGTTGACAGAAATGTTGCAAGAGACATGCCGGTAATGGCAAACATTTACCTCACAGAAAATTTCAGAAATTGAGTTGGGTAGGGAGGCGTTTACATTATGTCCCTATGACCTGTCCTGCCCACAATTCTGTGTCGATGTAAATAAGGGTCGGTTGCACCAAACCATCCGTCAAGTGTGGTTGGTGCAACTGGCTTTAAATGAGTTGGAATTTTCAGGATAACTAACTGTTCAGTGAGCACGGCGTAGTAGTTCTCGCCTGTGTACACGCGCACAATCTTGATGGTGGCGAGCGCGGCGATGGCGCGCGGCTGCCCGCCATCATTCTCACCGAACGTGTACACGGTACCCTCCACGGTGCAGCATAGCGTGTAGCTCTCTCCCCAACCTGCGAACGACCAACAAACGTGTACATTATAGGTACATGCTTAGTTTTCGGGATAGAATTAGATTTTAAGTTTTAAATCGGCTATGATCCGTGGGTAGTGTTGGTAGGAACTCGAGTCTTTTGAGTCTGATCTTGAAGAACTCAGCTCGTTTTTACGAGACTCGGCGCTTAAAAAACTTTTGAGTCTTTTAAGTCCCGAGTCGAATCTTTTTTAAGAGCAACTCAATAGGACTCGAGGCTCCGAATAACGACTCCGTGATCAATTTTATGATTTGTGTAACTAATCCACAAATTTTACATAAAGACAATACATTTCAAAATTGTTTGTAAAAAAAATTGAGAGTTCTCTTAAAGACCCGAGTCTCTACAAAAGACTCGGGTCTCTAACAAGTTGAAATGAACTCGAGTTTAGACTTAATTTTATGAGTCTGAAAAACTGAGTCGAGTCTTGAAGCAGAGGACTCAAAGGACTCGAGTCCTAACCAACAGTGAGTCATATCGTCTTAAAGTTGTTAACAAGCTAATCGATCGTCGATATTAAACGATATGCTCCATGCTGAGAAAGAGAAAAGTGACGCCCATTTGAGTGAAGTAGACATCGAGCCCGTGGTCTCATGTGTACTGCTCCCCGCTGTACCGCTGTACAGCTATGCACCGCTTTAGACGTGTCACTCACCGAAGGCGATGTCGACGATGCGCTCCATACTGTGCACGTGGAAGGTGACGGCCATGGGCGTGAGATAGGCCTCGAGCGTGCCGTGGCAGAGGCGACCGTGGTTCGCTCGCCCCCACGTGTAGAGGGCGCCACGGGACGTTATCACAGCACTGCGAATAATTGAACATACGACTAAGTTAAAACTAGTAACATATTTTTTTTCCCAATATTCGTGTTATGCGACCGGACGAATAGAAACTTGAGTAATCTATCTGCGCCTCAACCTACAGTATTTTACTTCAAATTACCGTCTAAACAAATGTTAATAATTAGGGTTCCGTACCCAAAGGGTAAAAACGGGACCCTATTACTAAGACTCCACTGTCCGTCTAGCTGTCTGTCTGTCACCAGGCTGTATCTCATGAACCGTGATAGCTAGACAGTTGAAATTTTCACAGATGATATATTTCTGTTGCCGCTATAACAACAAATACTAAAAAGTACGGAACTCTCGGTGGGCGAGTCCGGTTTTTTTTGACACCAACTCATTAGATAAGCGATCTTAGACTAAATTTTCCATACTACAAACACTGACCTGCTAGTAGGCCCCGCTACAGCCCGCACGACCTCGTGGTGTGCGAGGTGGTTGATCTGCGCGGGCACCTCCCGCGGCGCGGTGTCGCCGTGCCCGAGCCGGCCGTCGTCACCAGAGCCCCACGACCAGACGCCCCCGTCCGCTGACACGCAGAGGTAGTGCCGACCGGCCGGATGGCACGCCACTTGGACGATGATTTTGTTTTCGAATCCTGAAAAAGAATATGATTAAAATTTTAAAAATAAATGTTTTTTTTTTTATATCCAGCAGAGTCGACGACGTAACCACAGTCTATAAAATAATAGTCATTCGACGAAGCCATCTAGACAGGGCAATGGTGCGGGATGCGAGGGGTGGGTCACGCGCACCCAAGCTGCATTTTTATCGCCTGTCATTATGCCCGTCACTTTCGCACTTAAATACATACTTGTTAAAACGTGACAGGCATCTTCTCGTCTCATCGTCTTAGTTGAGTTGAAATGTTTGGTATGCTTGTGTTGGTGTGTAAAAGTCTGTGACAACCCTACTGTGTTTTTGTGCGGTGTCGGCATTTACGCAAACATCAAAGGCGTCAGTCGACTGTTACGTTTTACACTGTGACGTAATTTTTACATTGAAATGACCATCCACATATTTTTATTTGGCACAGTTGGTAGGATGACTCACCTTGTACTAAATGAGGCGCCATGGTATCGTAGTACATAATGTACACGTCGCCGTCGCACGTCAGCATTAGTGCTAGCTTCTCCGCGCACGCAATCTGTCTGAACCGTAAACCGCTAAAGCAGAGCGGGCCGTAGCCGACGGAGTACAGCTCTTGAGCTGACTCTGTGCACTGTATGCATGAAAAAAAATGGTTATTGGCAAGAAAAGAAGGCGAATGAATGTATTTTCTTTTTGCAACAGAATTGTTTTAGTAGGAGTCACACAGGAGAACGTTGTATGGTGATGTTAATTCATGTTTAGGGCGACCGAATAACAGTTATATCGTTATTAAAAGTAGCTTTACATGTGAAAGACATTAGAATATGAAATTGCTAATAAGACTATTTTTATTACGCAAATCCATTGTCAGCATGGCGACACAATTTGTAAACCGTGTAATTTATCTACTGATGGATACTTCTAAGCAATTTCATGTATGCATACGCCGATCTTACATGCTTATTAGGGCTATATTTGACTGAGAAATTAATAAAGTTCATACAATGAAAACGTACAGTAACGAATCCTTTGATTGGTGGCAGTAGCGGTTCACCGAGCCTGTTTAAGTGGCACATCAGAGCTATGCCAGCCTTCCGGACCCCCATCAGACCATCTCCGTTGGGTATATTGAGGTCCCTGTAATACAAGCAAATGTCAAATAAAAAATAGTGATTCAGTCGAGTCATTTATAGACAACAACTTATAAATTCAATAATAATTCTTTTGTACAGTCACCACACGGGATTGTACTTTAAGGATTTCTTTTGTGCAGTAAATGTTAAATAAATAAATAATAATAAATCTCTGACCAGGACTATTGTGGCCAATAAGCCTACGTACTACGTACGACGTAGTAGTGATAACTAGATCGATACCAACGCCGCGCCGTACTCGTCGACGTCAGGTTATAACTTACCTCAGGTACGTTACAGTAGGGTTGGCTTCGGTGTTCGGCTCGGTTATAACCATAGGGTTCGGAGCAGCAACTTTCGCCATGCGCCGTAGGAAGGGCCCGAGGGGAGCCGTGCATTCTTCTGGTGTGGTGCTGAAATGATACATAGTGTTTTATTTCAAGTAATTTTTGCATCTACACAATTTTCAGATTAAGATAAAATATTATCATGTAAGCAAGCAGTCGAATTCCAAACTAGAAAACAAAAACTATAAAAAACCGCCTCGCGCACAGTTAAACCCAAACGCAAAGACGTGCGCCAGTCGCACACCCCGCTACACTGACGTACCTGTTGTCCGGCTGACGCTTCTGCTGCGGCGGCAGTGTGACCAGCACGTCGGCGGCCTTCAGCAGCGCCGGGAGTTCGGCGCGCCGCGCGCACAGCTCCACCCACACGCAGAGAGACGTGCGCCAGTCGCCGAGCGGTGCGTTGCAGCCCACCTCGCTAAAAACACATACAAATTAGGTGTAAGCAAAGGGTTCTCGGTGACTTTCAACGTAAAACACTGTGTTGATGCTCAGCCATCTTAGACCTTACTATACATACATCCGAGAGACGTCCTATCGAAACAATGTTTGGAATTTTAGCATAAACACTCACTTGGTAACCACCTGGTGTAGAAACTCGGCGGCGCTGCCAACCACCTCGGCCCATATTTTCTGCGAGCGCGGCACCTGCTGCGCGGAGTCCGCGCCTGCTCCCGCGAACAGGGCTGCATCGGGCAGCGCCCGAACCGCTTCGAGCGCGTCACGCAACAGCGCCGAACACACATCGGCGTCCTCGCCGCAACGCCACGCGCGACGGACTAAGGAGAGAGCGAGACGGAGCGCGGCCCGCGCGCCGACTCGTGCAAGCCCTAGCGCGCTGTGAGTTGATAAAAGTGTCAAATAAATAGTTTCTTGGTAGCAAAGTACAATTCGCATTGCATCTCGAAGATAGGGGCCCAGTTGCATAACGATTCACAACCAATTTCTAATGACAGGAATGGAAAGGGAGTATACGTAATATAAGTTATAAATATGGAAAACCGGTAAAAGCTTATCGTCGGTTGTATTCTTGACAAAGGTATTTTTTATTTTATTTCGTCAGCCGGACGAAATGTAGATGGCGCTCTCGACGTTGGTATATTTTGTGGGGAATTCGACAGTCAAATTGGCATTAATTAATGCCCGCTCCATTGTTATGCAACAGGCCCCAGGTCAAGTATGATAGGTTCTCACACGTCGTTTGTGATGACTGAATTGATGATGACGGGTCCAAATGCAGCCAGGTTTTTCCTGTTCGATGACTGGCAGAAATTTTACAAAGATATTTCTATCAAATATGATTTAATCTATTTGGTCGAGACAAATCTCACGACATCTCACCATTAGTTAATGGACGCCCCCTAAGTCCCGACAGATCTGGATTACAAATCTTATTATTTCCAACACAAAAATACCGACTTCACAATACCATTTGAATTCATTCATTCATTCGTCCTTCATTACAGATTTCCGTTGAAAATTAATTACGGTCTTCATTATCAGTTCCATTTTACGTTAACACTGATGAACATTATATTCAGTACAAATAACAGCCGACATCCTTCTTCGTCTAGATGCTTGCATGAGGACTGCATAGATATAATGCCAAGACATAGCTTAGGGTTGTATTCCACCTGTCCAACTTCTTTGTCCAATGTCATTGCGTCTCACTCTCTCATTAAGCAAAATGTGAGACAAAATACACATTGGACCAATATATTGGACACATGGAATACCACCCTTACTGAAGGATTCCGCAGGCGATACGTAGACACCGTCCTAATATTTTAATACTTACTTGCGTTTGTTTTTTCATACAATTAGTACAAATATATGCATTACTTAGTCAACTCTACCTCCTTAATTAAGGCCCTTCCTGATTCGGCATCAAGGAATCAATACGACAACAGTATTAATAATTGGCGCAGATGCAGGGGGTACGCCAAAACATATTTCGCACCGAAAAGTCAGAAAAAGAGCCTATTTATGATCTGAGCAGTTGGTATTTTTTCGAAGTTATTTCAGTTAATAAACTAACTAACCGCTTGCTTTTTTTCTTAAAGTTGTCCTACATACATTTTTCCTTTTGAAGCCAAATATTTCACAGAATGGTACTTTTAACAATACCGTCGATGGTGTAAAAAATACATTCCATTGGAAAGTCAACCTTACTCACGTGCATTTAAGATTGAAATTCGCATAGCAGCTGAACTAGCTACTTCAAAAAGAAATACCTCTCAGAATCGGCGTCTTGCTCTTCGCGATCGTCATGGGTATCAAGGTCATACGTTTTATTCACCAGGCCAACTGCCCGGTCGTCGGCAGCGGCCGTCTTTTTGTCTAACTTGATACCGTTCGTTCTTCCACTGAAATAGTACTCTCTGAAAACATGGAACTCTTAATGATACAGTGTTTGCGTCCAACGGCGCGTTCGGCGGGGCGCGAAGCGCAGCGTCGAGATTCTAATAGATTTGATCAGCTGTACTGAGGCCCCTCGTTTGCATTGGTTGCTGGATGGATGCTGCGCCGCACGCCCCGCTGGTCGCCCCGTTAGACACGGTACCGGCTTTCTCTACGAAACAGGAGCGTAAGGCTGTTTTAATATATGAGACGATATGACCGATGTCATATACCGTTGTGTGCGTTTAACATATGTGACAGCTGACATATCATTTCATATGTTACTACTGGCGAGTGCACGCGCGTATCTACGCAGAGCCGGCACCGTGCTGCGACTAGTTCGTATTGGTCTTCATAATACACAGCTAAAGGTAATTCTTGTTAACAACCCCTCAACACACAGTGGTCTGTACCAAGTGAAAACAGACAGACACACAAAACTTTAAACAGTAGTGTCATGATATGTCTTACGTGGTTAAGCTTTAGCTAAAGCAGGACTAGAAGCAGAAACGTATGTCGTTGTGTTCGCAGTCGTATCTTGAATTTCTTCCAAATGAACCAATAAAAAGTTAATTTAGCACATGAAAATCTCAATTGATTGTAGTTATTTTTGATTTACACATAATTCTTACTTATTTCATCGCGATATTATAGGAATTTATTACACCTATCATCATAACATGACAAAGTAATGATACCGAATAAATCGGGAATCGAACCCAATATCGCTTGATTTTACCCAATGAAGAATTTACCCGATAGTACTTGTCAACTAAATCGGGAAAACCACTTTTACTTACCTTATAAGCCGGGAATTAAACGTAATCTTACATGGTAATCACTCGGAAATAAAATTTCGATATACTATTTAAACAAGCTGGGAATCGAACCCAAACTAGCTTGCCAACAAAGTCGAAATTTTAACCTAATGACGCAGAAAATATGCCAGGATTCGAACCTGACTAATCGTACTAGGCAAACAAGGGATGAGTTAATATCATTTCTCTAATCAATCGAAATTGAAATCCCTAATGCAGGAATAAAAGTAGTCGGGATTCGAACGCGACAAATCGACAGTACTTGCTAAGCAAGCTAGGAATATATAATATATAACAATCTAGCTTGCTAAATAAATTAGGAATCGAATTGTAACACTAGCCAGGATTCGAACCCGACAAATCGACAGTGCTTGCCAAATAAGACAGTCTTCGATACCAATATAGCTTGCCCAATAAGCCAAACACGATATAACAGAATACTAGCCGGGATTCGAACCCGACAAATCGATAGTATTTGCCGAAATAAACTAGGAATAGATCCTACTAATCTAGCTTGCCAAGTTAGCCAGGAAGCAATCCGTATATAATTTAGAAAACTAGACGGGATTCGAACCCGACAAATCGATAGCACTTGATAAACAAGCTAGCAATCGATACCAATCTAGCTAGTCAAGTAGCCCAGGTAGCAGTACCGATATAACTGAGAAAACTAGCCGGGATTCAAACCCGACAAATCGATAGTACTTGTCAAATAAACTAGAATTGATACCAATCTAGCTTGCCAAATAAATTAGGAATCGAATAGGATATAACTTGTAACACTAGCCAGGATTGAACCTGACAAATCGATATTGCTTGCCAAATAAGCCAGTCTTCGATACCAATCTAGCTTACCCAATAAGCCGGGAACCAAACACGATATAACTGAGAAAACTAGCCGGGATTCGAACCCGACAAATAGATAGTACTTGCCAAGTAAACTAGGAATAGATACTAATCTAGCTTGCCAAGTTAGCCAGGAAGCAATCACTACATAATTTAGAAAACTAGACGGGATTCGAACCCGTCAACTCGATCGATAGCACTTGCCAAACAAGCTAGCAATCGATACCAATCTAGCTAGTCAAGTAGCCCAGGTAGCAGTACCGATATAACTTGGAAAACTAGCCGGGATTCGAACCCGACAAATCGATAGTACTTGACAAAAATAAACTAGGAGCCAATACCAATAGCTTGCCAAGTTAGCCAGGTAGTAAACACGATATAACTGAGAAAACTAGCCGGGATTCGAATCCGACAAATCGATAGTATTTGCCAAATAAACTAGGAATAGATCCTACTAATCTAGCTTGCCAAGTTAGCCAGGAAGCAATCACTATATAATTTAGAAAACTAGACGGGATTCGAACCCGTTAACTCGATCGATAGCACATGCCAAACAAGCTAGCAATCGATACCAATCTAGCTAGTCAAGTAGCCCAGGTAGCAGTACCGATATAACTGAGAAAACTAGCCGGGATTCGAACCCGACAAATCGATAGTATTTGTCAAATAAACTAGAATTGATACCAATCTAGCTTACCAAATAAATTAGGAATCGAATAGGATATAACTTGTAACACTAACCAGGATTTGAACCTGACAAATCGATATTGCTTGTCAAATAAGCCAGTCTTCGATACCAATCTAGCATACCCAATAACCCGGGAACCAAACACGATATAACTGAGAAAACTAGCCGGGATCCGAACCCGACAAATAGATAGTACTTGCCAAATAAACTAGGAAGAGATACTAATCTAGCTTGCCAAGTTAGCCAGGAAGCAATCACTACATAATTTAGAAAACTAGACGGGATTCGAACCCGTTAACTCGATCGATAGCACTTGCCAAACAAGCTAGCAATCGATACCAATCTAGCTAGTCAAGTAGCCCAGGTAGCAGTACCGATATAACTTGGAAAACTATCCGGGATTCGAACCCGACAAATCGATAGTACTTGTCAAATAAACTAGGAGCCGATACCGACAGCTTGCCAAGTTAGCCTGGAAGTAAACGCGATATAACTGAGAAAACTAGCCGGGATTCGAACCCAACAAATCGATAGTACTTGTCAAATAAACCAGGAGCCGATACCAATAGCTTGTCATGTTAGCCAGGTAGTAAATACGATATAACTGAGAAAACTAGCCGGGATTCGAACCCAACAAATCGATAGTACTTGTCAAATAAACTAGGAGCCAATACCAATAGCTTGCCAAGTTAGCCTGGAAGTAAACACGATATAACTGAGAAAATTAGCCGGGATTCGAACCCGACAAATCGATAGTACTTGTCAAATAAACTAGGAGCCAATACCAATAGCTTGCCAAGTTAGCCTGGAAGTAAACACGATATAACTGAGAAAACTAGCCGGGATTCGAACCCAACAAAGCGATAGAACGTGCCAAATAATCTAGGAATAAAAAATAATCGAGTCCAATCTTGCTGGCCAAGTAAACCAGCAATCGAACACTATATTAAATAACCGAGAAAATTTGACAGGAGTCGAACCCGACTAATCGATAGTACTTGCCAAATAAGCTAGTAATCAATACCAATTTAGTTAGTTAAAGTAGACTCTAAGCTCAAAAAGTTTCGTACATAGACATCGTTTATCTATCTCCAACGCACGTATATAAATATATATATCGTTGTCTCGCTCGCACAGTTGATCGCCAGCAATCGGCAGAACAGCAATATGATTAACCAACCCTTTTGTTACTTATAAAACAAACGCCACTTGCCAAATTAGCTGGGATTCGAACCCAAACTTACTAGCCAGAGCCGGTCATAAGATAAATAATCCTACAATTGCTATATATAAAGTGAGAACCAGTAAACAGTACAGTAAATGTCTAAGTTAGTGGATTTTTCAGCCTTATTGCTCCAATCACTATGAAACAGGGACTTTTGATAGACAGACAGTAGTTGACTCAGGTGAGGTATCATTGCAGTGACTTGACTTAGATTAAAACGCCATAGCCATATTAATTAGAGACGTAGTAATTGATTCTTGATACAACTAAATATGTCGACCAGAAAGTCTCATCAGATACCACCAAAAATTAAGCTAAAATCTAAATCACTAAGTAGAAGGAATGCCAATAGTATACAAAATATGTTGTACGATTGAAGAACTATTCACAAAAGTATCACAATATAAACTGTTACTATAGTTTGTCAGAGGACTGTCTCGTTTCAAACATAGACAGAGAGAATCATACTATTTTTGTCTTACACTAATACAAGCACCCAACAGTTGAGGATGAGTATAGTTTTTTGTTCTTATTTAAGTACTGACAAATTTGGTTTGACCAATATCAAAAAACGTGACAAGTTGCTAATACAAATTTGTATCAGTAAGTAAGTACATTTATAGAAAGTTGTCATGTCAGCGACGTCTCTCTCTTAAGACTCCGTATACTTGTACGATTTTAAAACGATAATACCTAATTATTTTTTTAATACCTAATAATCAAAAAATACTTAAGCTTCAAGATCATCAACGCGAAAAAGGTTTGTTATTGTTAAAGTTGAAAAACCTACAATCTAATTTTGATAGGTACATATGTATTTACATGTACGAAATGTCCGCATAAAATATTTTTTTATGATTTTAACTACAAAACTATGTAGTGGCCTACAAACTACATCTATGATCTAGATTTCATTTATATACTTACCTACATCATATAGTTTGAGAAAAATGACTGTGACATTAGACGGATAGACAGATGGACGGAATAACGGATAGACAGACGGACGGAATAACGAATAGACAGACGGACTTTATAAAACTATAAGGGTAGGTACCTACCGTTTGTGCTATTTTGTCTACGGAACACTAAATATGGAAAAATGTATTGCATTTATTCCTTAGTGAATAAACTTTCCAACCATCGTACCACTATAATATGTTCATACTAAATGTCATACTCCTAAAACCCTGAACCATTTGACCGTCATTAGCTACATAAAAAAAAAACATCACGCACACGCCAACTTATTAGTAAAAGCTAGCAAATATAAATCTTACTTACAAGGGTGACGGTTAACATAACATCTAAACATAAAGCTTCACATGTTACCAGTAGCAATCAACACGCAAGTAGACGTGCCTCGCGCGCGTCGCCTCGGCCGACTGTGCCTACACTGGCCGTTTTGTGCGCGAGGAAATTGCCTCGCGCGTATGCTCGCTGTGAGGACCCGGCTAAATAGCAAATTAGTGTACGTATTTAGCACTAGAACACTACTGGGAAAAAAGGATAATGGTTTTCGATATACTATCGTAAATGTTCTATATTTCTTTCGTACCCGTTCTGAAGCCTAAAGCCTTGACAGATTTTAACACGTGTGTTGCAAAGTCGTTAGATTCTGAATTATTCTTCAATATTTTTAACTTTATTTATTTTATAATTCATTTAGGTTCACCATTAAGTATATCTGATATTATCCAAATCAAGTGCGTAAGAATTCTAATAACTGACATCAATTTGTGTCATCGTCAGTGACAAAAATAATTAAGCTAGCTTTTCCCGCGCCATCTCCTGACTCAAACTAGGTATCTCCTTAACAAAAAATATCTAAATTTATTCAGCGGTTTAAACTTGAAGAGGTAACAGACAGACGGACATAGTTGAGATTCACAATGAGAAACCCACATAAATCAAATATGGTATAAATCATATAAAAAACCGGCCAAGTGCGAGTCGGACTACTGCACGAAGGGTTCCGTACCATTACGCAAACAACGGCAAAATAATCACGTTTGTTGTATGGGAGCCCCAGTTAAATTTATTTTATCCTTTTTTTAGTACCTATTTGTTGTCACATCATCTTTCAACTGTCTAGCTATCATCATGAGATACAGCCTGGCAACAGACAGACGGACAGTGGAGTCTTAGTAATAGGGTCCCGTTTTTACCCTTTGGGTACGGAACCCTAATTAGCAAATCTTACTTGATTGTAAACCATGTCAATAGTGATAGATAAATTATGTGTTAGAATAGTCTAAATTATATGTTTAATTTGCACACAACTAAACTACCCCGTTCTTTCTCCGAAAAAAATCTTTAAAAGAAATTTTAAATATGTATATATAGATGATTGTTTTAACTTTTATGTACACAGGAATGCGTTCAAGAGATACCACTGGTATTTAACTATATCTTTGTTTAAAAAATTGCTCAATCTTTTTAGTGTAGTAACTAGTTTGCATATTACATGCATGTGTATGATTTGTTAATTAATATTGAAACAATATAATGTACACAGTATATTGTATAGTAATAATGAATGGGTTCTTTGACATGTCTTTGAACCTCACTCCATGTTCCTAAGTATTTCTGTTTATATGTAAAATGTACCTACATTAATGACTTAAATATCATGTTGTATGTTCGTGTTCATAATGTGTGTTTGCTGTTCATAATCAGCCAAAAAAGCCTTTTATTTGTTATTTTCTTAAAAATTCGCATAGCCGTTTGTACCGTCTTAGAGTCTCTGGCACTACGCAAAACTCGTTACTTTGATTGGCAGCCACCGACCAAGGCAAAGGTTCTGCGGTCGTAGAGTCACTAACACTGCACTAACACTGACGCAACCTGCACTGTGAGTCGTTGACACCGTTAGGACACCGTAGTGTTGTGCCACTCTTGCGAATAACACAACACTAGGTTACCCCCACAGCGCAGTGCGCAGCTTAGAGTCAATAGCACTGCACTGTACGCAACCCGCAGCTGTAAGTTGTTGACACCGTGAGGATACATAGCGTTGCATTTATCACGGGAAAAATACAACGCCAGGTTACTCCCACAGCGCGGTGCGTAGTCACCCGCGGCACTGGCACATCGCAAAACCCAGTACTTTGATTGACAGACACCGACCAAAGCACAGGGTGCGTTAAAGTCCTTCGCACTGCACAACATTGGACGCAACTGCACTGTGAGTTGTTGACACCGTTAGGATACTATAATGTTGTGCCATTAAATATAACACAACATTAAGTTACTCCCACAGTCCAGTGCGTGATCTTAGAGTCTCTAGCACTGCACTTCTTAAAACTAGCACACTGGGCACCTGTACTGTGAGTTGTTGACACCGTTAGGACACCGTAGTGTTGTGCTATTCTTAAGAATATCACAACACTAAGTTACCCCCACAGCACAGCGCGTCATCTTAGAGTCCATAGCACTGCACTTCTTAAAACTAGGATTTTGCATTATAATTTCGCATGGCAATAGCAATCCGCCCTGGGTTGTTGGCACCGTTAGGTTAGCTCCCAAAACGCATTAATACCTGCATGAAATATTTCGCAAAGCAATATAGTTTTGTGAACGATAATAGTAGGTATGTGTTGTCTTAAATTTTCTCAGTGTCTTAATTACGAATTTACTAAATGTTTAGTGTTAAAATGTCTTTGAAATTAAGTAACCTATATTTTACTTTGTGTGATTTACTTGCACAGTGTGTTTGTGTGTGAAAATAAAATAAGTATTTTTTATACTTTCGTCTTCGACATAGATCTTATGGTGTTATATTTTGTGTTTTCTAACCGTCTTTGGGTAGATAAATGTTTGTATACTACCACCTGAATTAATGTTAATGCAAATTGTGTATAAGATCAAATATATTTAATTATTCTGTAATATTTTTGCACATTTATTTATTACTAAAATAAATAATTGCGAGTCAATTGTTATACTTGGTTTAACAAAAACGTACTGAGTAAGTATAACACTTATGCAACAATCAAATATAGAATGACGTCCAAACAATTTGTATTCCTCATTCTAGGCATGGTTTAGAATCAAGTCCCTTTAAATACTGTTTCTTAGACACGATATGTTTTTTACTTATAAGTTATATTATAAAAAATGTCATCATATATACCGCATTCCACAGACGATTTTATAAAAAAACTAGCGACCCGCCCCGGCTTAGCACGTGTTCATAAAACCTTAACAAATTAAAACACCTAAACCTTCCTCAAGAATCACTCTATCGGTAGGTGAAAACCGCATGAAAATCTGTTCAGTAGTTTTTGAGTTTATCGCAAACATACATACACACAAACCGACAGACGCGGCGGGGGACTTTGTTTTATAAGGTGTAGTGTTTGTGTTACATGTAAATGTTTGAAAAATTATAACCAGACTAGACAGAGTTTGTAGTACAGCACCACTTCCTGGTAAAATGTAACGTATATGTTATGAGTATGAGTATGTTTCCCTGAGAAACATGAACTAATCATACCTACATGTTTACATACATGTACTGCTAAAATTACAAGGATTGGGTAATATGTAAGTATTGTAAGTCTCCCAACTCTCCCTTACACCTTTACGACCGAAACGATTCTAACAACATCTAATACATACGTTAAAATCTGTCAAGCTTTTTAGAAGCAAAATGAGTCATAAGGTATTCTGCGGCATTTGGAAAACAGACTTAATGCCTCGAAAATATGTATTAACCCTTAGAACGCCACGCCCGTAGCGTTAGGTGCATCACCGTGAACTTTGTCGGAATGCATAAAACTTGATATTGGGCTGTAGCCTCAGACAGACAGACGTCTTTGTATATTGGATATCACTCACCCGTATAAACACTTTTCATTTACAGATGATAATATCCAGGAGGTGTAAACGTGTTGATCTCATATAACTCGTGATCGTATGCAGTCATACATGACATACTTACTGATAGTTTTCCTTTTAATTTAGTTATGTGGCTTATATAGGGGGTAACTGCACAAAAGATCCCTATGGGTCGAAGTGTATCCGCAAGGGCCCCCGAAAACAATAAGATAAGATAAGATATGTGGCTTATATGCACTATTAACGTTGTTTTTACGTATCCAGTAACTACAATTCAGTTGGTATTGAAAAGAGAGGAAAACACTAGACTGCACGACTGTAACGATAATTTGCGTATAAAAAAAACGCTGTAGTTATCAGCCGTCACCCTTATTACCTAGGCAATAGAGTTCATTAATAAATATGAAGCAAATATAGGGGTAAAAAAAATATGGTACAATTATTGCACATAAATCTAGGATCCACCAGAACAAAATTATTTTACGAATCCGGCGTCATAAATATGTTTATCCATGTCAAATTAAAGCAATGTAATAAAACGATTACTAAGCTAAGCTGCATACGGTCAGACAGACAGACGGGACATGATGAAATCATAAAGTTTCCTATGGAACTTTAAATTCACTGCTCACAGATATTTTTTTATTTACAGCCGTAAATATATTACCATTCCTTTCTTTTCGTATCATAAAGTGTTAACTTACTTACTTTATGTATATGTACACTTCACATAAATATTAAAAATATTATATTTTTACATAGTATTAGACCAATAACTGTGGGCAGTCCGCTCATTCATAATCAGCACTTAACTACTATTTAGGAGTTGGTATACTATAGTAGCTATCTATCTATCTTATCTATCTCGCAAAAAATAGCTAAGGTAGTGCGTTCACCCCACCTTGAATATTGATACTCCTTGAACCCTAATGATTATGATTGAAAAAAAAAAAGGATCTAAGGTTATCTACATTGTTCCTGGCCTCCATTGGGTAAAAAATTCAAATATCTCTACTGTAAGTAGCCTTTAAGCGCTGTTAGAGAGCCGTGAAGATTAAGAAATGTTTTAACTATTAAATTGGCATTCCTTCCATACGGAGATTTCTTTAATAATAGGATAAATTGATTTATTCTAGAAGAACTCGTAAAAAGGGATCAGATCGTTACACGTTACATGATGAAAAAGAGATAAGAAATGAAGTAAATTCATGCTTCGATTTTTACCTCATCCAATCAATAATTTATGACTCATGCTGGATCTGATACCTACAGCCAACCATTATAGACTCCAGCCTACTTAGGTTTAAAACTCAATACTCATCTATTGTCATAGACAGATTTTTATATTCATACATACATACAAACGTTCAGCATTTTAAAATCATACAAACAAAGCTCCTGTGTTATTGAAGTCCACATACATACAAATCTGCTGATCCTTAAGTAAAAAATAGATTATTACTACTTACCGAGTCTCTAATAGGTACTCTGACGATTCAACCAATTTTAATTTATACTGATTTGAGACGTGTCATATCCTAGTTTCAGTTTGATACTTACTGGAGACGAGTAACTGAGTGGCAGTGATCTCTATTGTAATCATTGATAAGTTGATAACTATGGGCAACTAGGACAAAAACTTTGGTCTGATATACTCAATACCAACAAATCTTTATGGCATCATAAATTAGATTAAATGCTTATTCTTACATTTCACTATGTACAGCATCACTGACTTGGCAAACTCTGAGTTGATTGACTGATTAGTGCGCTAATTGACGTTTATGAATCATGTTTTTTGGCATCCGGTCTACAAAGACCCTTGATGAAGGCTCTAACTTTTTATGAATTATACCTAATTCTGTATAGCTTTGGGCAAGCTTGCTAACTCAACCAGCATACCCTATGTGTTACCTTATTACAGCCACTAGGTGTCTCTTGCAGAGTACTATCAGTCGTCGTATTTGTGAGACATAGGGGACTGTCACTGCCGTGTGCATGGCCCGCTGCCGCTGCTCCCATATCAAAGCCTCTAATAGACTTTTGAGGGATTCTGGACCTGAAATTCAAATTGTTTTACTTGAGTCAGGTGCCGTCATAGATTAGCTCTGAATTTTTAATCAATATTATTTTCTGTAATTTTACTTTATCTTAGAATCCAGGATATATTAATTGTCCGAAGTAGCCCTAGTCAAACATAGTATTAAGAAAAAAACTAGAATTTTTAAATCAGAAATGTTCATATAATATATATATATAAAACTTATATATATATATTAAACTGTTCTTGTTAGTATTTTCTAATTCAGCCTATGCATGAGCCTAGTTTAAGATGACCAGCCACTGTATTATGGATAAACACCAAACGAAAATAAAAATATATCAGGATGACAGATGCTATGAAAAGTCACATGGCTATTTCCATGCCAATCCAATTATAATTGCAATAATTTGTATGGTCTGTCTAGAGTCTAGAGGGTCTACCTTAAACATAGACAATTACTAACCTCCTAGGGCCCAGGCATACAAGAAAAAAGTTGTAGCTAATAGAGTCGATTGTGCTTTATTAAATTTAAACAATTTGCAACACTGCCAATGAAATATAATTTAGATTTTATTGAACTATTTGATAAGTACTTGTAGGTAGTACCTGGATCTAATTTCCACTTGAGCTCATCCATGACCTGGACAGAGGGCTGCGGGATGGGTAGCTTTGTGAGCATGGCAATGCGGAGTTCTTCTTCTGCGGAGAGTGTAGAGCAGGGGCCGCAAGCGCAGCCCGAGTGTGGCCCACAGAGTCCATCGCAACAGGTACATGTTAATATCTACAAGCACACATAATTAATTAAGCTACTTCAAAAGTTACAACTGGAAATTAAAAAAAAAAACAGTTTATAAAAGCATTGAAGGGACTGATAAATTAGCTATATCCAGCCTTAAATATTCATGTAGCGCCAAGAAGAGACCTCCAAAATTTGTTGTTGTACCAGATTCGTCATTGTAAATAGGTTTGCCTGTATTTTTTACTCTTGATACAACAATATGTACCTATATACATGAAACTGTCTGCTATCATAAATGTAAAATTCACATGCTCATACTTTTTTAACCTATGAATGGAATTACTTAAATTCATTCAGTCATGTTCCATTCATCTGTTCTTAAAATGTAGGTCTGTATCAGAAACAAGAAAGATATTTATTAGAATCGAATTTGAGTAGAACTCATTAGTCATTATTTATACAATTTAACCTCTCATATGTCACACACACAGTCACATGGTTCTTTGGGGTAATTATTGAATTTAATTTTATAGTAACATTCCAATTCTCTTCCATTCTTCATCAAGATACACCATGATGCATCTTTTCTTAAATGCAAGCTGTTTTGTTGCAATCAAATCCATAATTTATACAATGAGGTCAGCAATAATATCAGTAAGTATTGTGTAATTAATAGATTGTAAACATATAATGCTTTGATCCACATACCAACTGTTGCATATATGTGTCATCTGTGACCTTAAATATAATACTGATATCCTAACTTCACTCATAATAGAAGTTGGCTTGCAGTTATTGATGCTTCACTCTATCAATTAACAAACAGTCTCTAAAAAACGACCTTGGGTACACTCCAAAGCCTAAGTAGGTCAAAAAAAAACATAAAAAAAAAGAATTTGTATTTAGCACTCACCCTCAATCCACAATAGTATTTGCCATTGTCTCCGAGCTTGGCAGTGATACCAGCTTTGTTGAGCAACCCTGCACTGGCGTCTAAGATCACTTCACTATCCTGAATAATGGTGTTGTAATTGTTGGCCAGTATTTGCGGACATTGTACCGCTCCTTGCAGGTCCGGATTCAGCCATTTAGCGTCGAAATGTTGCTGCGGACGAAAGATGAACTCGTCCGTGTCCTCGGCGCCAGACATTATCGCAACCGGTACTTGCTACCCGAAACACATCATACTATTATGATAGCATCGCAACCGGGTCGAGAATGCGCTATCCACAATGGACACTTGATCACTCCCACTCTTCACTCGCGAAACTTGCTCAATTGCTCACATTACTCAAACTAGATTGTTAATTTTCAGCAGATATGAGAAGTAGGTATGTACTTTAGCTACTCTTGTGAAAATCTGGGTACAGTAGTATAGTACCTAGGTAATCGATAAAACCTAAATGGCTGTCATGTCATACTTGTAGGGTTGTCAGACTTGTTACAGAAATGTTCATACGCACCAAATACGCACTAAAATGCACTAATAGTAACCAAGTAACGGATCTACACTGCTGCTAGCATTTAAGAATCATATTTAAACTTAATTTAACCTCGTTTTCTATTAGTTGACGTTGTTACGACGTTAAAAATAAACATTCAGTTGATACGGTTTTACGCAATGATATTAATAATGCAAACTTTAGGTATATGGTAACACTGCTATTAGTGTTCATCAGTAGTTGATCACATCACAAGTTAGAAAGAAAGGCAAAATATTAAGGCCCCTGTACACAATGGACCAGCCAGTCCAAGGGACGCAGCCATGTGGTAGAATGAGATAGCAATATCACTTGCTCCCTCTAACGCATAAATGCGTCCCCCAGACTGGCCCACGCTGGCCCATTGTGTACAGGGGCCTTTAGACATATAATAATTATAGGAAGCACTTTTTATCAAAATAAAGTAGAAAAAATAATTAGAGCCGCATCTTCACTCTAATCATCAATCTGCTTGCGAACAGAATAAGCAATCTACTCATTGCTTATTCTGTTCGCAAGCAATACCGACACCTTTTCACCGTTGTGTACACCGTTTACACGGTACATATAGTTGGCCAAACAGATGATGTCAGTAGAATAAGGCGGCAAATTTGAAAAATGTAGGCGCGAAGGGATATCGTCTCATAGAAAATTTGAATTTCGCGCCTTTTTCTACTGACAAGATTTGCTTGACCATCTATATTTACTTGAGCAAATGCCTCAAAACTCAGCAACCTTACCAACAACATTATTAAAATAAGCATTTTACATTTGCGTGAAAACTTTTAGCCGTGAGAATAGGGTTGTCAACTTGTAATATCACATTATTTTATACTCTGTGGAGTCTGTTTTGTACTCTGTGGTTCTTTGTGACGTTTCGTGTACCGATCATGATCATAGTTAATCAGCGTGTTTCTCATTATTTTCCATTATTTTATCACTGTAATTGTTGAATTATAAAAATAAGCTAATGCTATAAAACTAATTATTTGTGTTTACAGCCAAGCAAATTTTGGACAGCCTAATGGATGTTGATATTTTGCTTGACAATAAGGAATACTTGTATGGTAAATAATTACAAACTGATTATCACACATCGTTTTTCCGGCTTTGTTTCATTTACTATAATAACAATGCGGTTATATTGTTTAATTACTTCTCCTCACGCTCTCTATTGTTTTCTGTGCTGACTGTATACCAGTTAAATGTGTAACGTTATTACCAACAAACTATCGCAATAAATACTTTAAATACAATTATGCGCAACATACGTGGTTTCTAGGCGTTATTTGCCCTTGAACACTGTTTACACGCATGCCTGCACCTGCTGAAATTGTATTTATGAACAGTATATCAGTGAAACCTTTTAATTGCTTTATCATCATTACTATCTTTATTTTTGTAGTAATATAACTGCGGTGTTACTGAATATTGTTGGTTTTGGATTTATTAGAGTCATAGTAAAACTTGAAGTGGTCATTATACCAAGCTATGATTTAGGGCCTCATGTTTAGGCAAGTCTTGTATTATAAGAATCCCTACCCAACTTTATCATATTACTCTGATTTAACCATTCTAGGGTAGTGAGAATATATTTCCATAATTATTTTGAACTTTATTTCAATTTTAGCATCATTTCTGCCACCCTTATGCATGCATAAAATTATTGTTTTGACTTACTTGTCTGTTAAGATGGTCTTAGCTTGGTAAACAGTATCTATTAAGACAGTTGTTTGTTTCTGGGCCGATTTTTATTTTGTTGTATTTTTATTGAGTTCCCTATTTCTAACAATAAGTGCAAGCTCAATTTCACTGTGCGTCCTAAAAAATCTTCCCCGAGTCGTGAAAACATATGGAATTTTCGTAACTCAACAGAAAATTACATACATTTATTTGGTTCCAAATTGATTTTTGGTGTTTTTCCACCTAGAATAAGGAGCTTTTCAAGCTTACCTTATTTTATTGATATTTACTTTATTTATAGTTTCTAAATTTCAATAGACATTTTAAATTTCAGGTGATGATTTTCTTGAGCAGTTAACAAAAGACTACCAATGGTCCTCAGTGCTGGATGCAACTAATGCGTCTCCGAGTGAGATTCTAGCAGATGCTGCTTCATTCCTTATTCCGCCAGTTTCACCAATACAGAGCATCAAATCGTCTTCCAATGATAGTAGCAATTCAGACTCAAGCAGCGATGATGACTCCAAAAAGTATGTATCTGTATTAGTATAAATAAACTTACTGTTTCTGCTCACAGCACAAACCTATCTCACTAGAATATGGTGAGCCATAGAAAATTTTAACAAGTCAAAAGAAATGATATTTTGTATGTTTTAATAAAGGCTGAAATTCCATTAAAAGAGAGTGTACATTGTAATACACATTGGGCGGCAATGCCCTATAAGGAAGGCATCTCCAGCACCGAGTATGAATTTTGACACTCATTCTTTTGTTGTTTTATCCTCCCAAGGCCCGTCATACAAAAAAAATGCCATATGAATTTGAAACCAATAGTGAAGACAATATGGTTGAAACTAAACAAAAGAAAAAATCTTCCAACTGAAAATGGTTTAATTAATTTGAAGTAATTTTATTAGCACTATGGGTAAGACGTGCGCCTTACGAGGTGAAAGTAGTTATCCCCATACATATAGATTAATTCTGTGCAATAAATTACACGCGATTTAACCACAAATAAATTAACCATATCCTATATATTATAATGCACCATTAATAGACCGAAGCGAAGCGAAGATCTACGTTTTGACTCGGGCGTTTTGCTTTTGTATGTCCGGATGTTCTCCTCTACAGGTCGCAATTCTTAACTGATTCTCGTGAAATTTTGTAACCGAATTCTATGAACCGATAAAAATTTTCTGTCGAGCAGGTTTTTGAAAATTTTTCAAAATGGAAAAGTTGTGATAGCTCGCGCTCATACAAATAGTCGTATCGGTATCATAAGAGTGTATTCTTTTTGAGACATGTTTACAGATTAAATGTCAAAAAATTCAGAAAATTTATTTCGCTGGTTTTGGAGGTATTAAGATATTTAGTTTTGTATGTCCGGATGTTCTCCTCTACAGGTCGCAATTCTTAACCAATTCTCGTGAAATTTTGTAACCGATTTCTATGAACCGATAATTTTTTTTTGTCGAGCCGGTTTTTGAAAATTATCAAAATGGAAAAGTTGTGATAGCTCGCGCTCATACAAATAGTTGTATCGGTATCATAAGAGTGTATTCTTTTTGAGACATGTTTACAGATTAAATGTCAAAAGATTCAGAAAATTTATTTCGCTGGTTTTGGAGTTATTAAGATATTTGTGACGTTCCACGGGAAAAGGTACCTTATGAGGGTTTCTAGTTTCGGAGATATGAAATGTTTTGTAAAGAGGTGAAAAATGCTCAATTTTTTTTTATTGTGTGATCTGAAACCTTAATGCGTAACGTTTGTTTACCTGTTTTTATTTTTGTTATAAGTTAGTTATAAGCCTAGTAATGTCGTCTCAGAGTTTAGTAGAAAAGGTACCTTATGGAAAAAAGATTGAAAATTCCCAAAAAAACTAGTAAATACGGGAAAAGAAGTTTGGTATAGAACTGTATTAGCATTCTGCAAAACTAATTTGATAATTTCAGTTCTGGTTGGGGCGCCTCGCAAATATTATAACCGTACATAGACCGACATCACAAATCCAAGTTACTCTCGTCAAGTCTTTCTTAACTAGAATAATCTTCATTTGGTTTGGTCGCATGCAGTAAATCAGCCATTGGTTTGCTGAAAAATGCCAAAACCCGACGCATTACCTTATGGAATATCTGAGGCCATTGAACCTCAATGCCGCTTATCTTCAATAGCAACCGAAATATATTATTGATAAGAAATAGACGATTTATACCATTACCAAAATATTATTACTTTATCGTAACTGTTCCATCATCATCATGCCTCATCATGTAACTTAATCACAAGGTACCTTTTCATTACATACAAATTATTGGTCTTTTTTAAGATAATTATGACGAAGAACTAATTAAATTTGGGGCAGTTTAATGTAAATTAATATTTTCTATTCATAAAAGATAAACTGTAATATGATTGATATTTTGTAGTGATGTATTATTAGATTTATTTCCATAAGGTACCTTTTCGTAAATGTATGGAGCAAATACTGTTATTGTTATGTAAGTTTAAAGTGGCATAAGGGGTTAAATATAGTATTTAGTTGGGGTTTTAGGATTTATTTCATTTGAATGACAGAATTTCTTTCATATGTGCTCAGAAAAATTGATTGTGTGTCACATTAAAAGTAAAAATATTCAATTTTGTGATTTTATATGAAAAAGTCAGAAAATACATTTTCAGCTCTAAATCGGTATTGTTTTTTGCTTAAACTGTCTGTCAGTGTCGTTTTCTAATAGATAAAATTTAAATCTTGAGAGCTCATTGCAATCAATCGTGAAAATGAAATAAAACTTTATTAGTGAATAGAATCAGGCGTTACTTTGCGGAAATCCATACTAATTAAAACCAAAATATTATTTTGCTAATCCGCGAAAAGATAACGTGCTAGTCAATCAGTGCTAACCCGTTATACTTACTTGCGTATTTTTACATGCAATTAATATTCCCACCCTCCCACCGCAAAAATAAATACGCAAATAAATATAACAAACCACCACCAAAAGAATAAACCTCGACACGTGTTTCGCCTCTCTACGAGGCATCCTCAGGAGTTGTTGACGGTCTGACGCCCGGCAACGGAATGACCTGTCTCTCTTGCTTCTTTCATGCCTCCCGAAGGGAGGCATGAGATGCCTTCCCATCCCTTTTGGGGATTTTTGGCGGTTTCAAATCGCCGCCCGTAACTACGGGCGGGTCTTCTCAGTGCCCTTATTCTAATGGCGATGGCTTCTTCGTCATGACTAGCCGTGAATGGCCTGTCATGACTTTGGTTTCTTCTTCTCCTCTTCTATAGCCTGTCAGCGGCTTTGTGGCCGTGGGGCCTCGCAGCTGCTGTGGGCAGACTCCCTCTGCCTCTGGTACCAGCGTCCCGGGGGAGAGGACTGGCGCTGTCGGCGGCTGTCCGGAGGGCGTGCGTGGAGCGGCGCAGTGCCCGTTGAGCGGCGTCTTCTCCTTCGGCTTCTGGCACCAATGCCCTGGGGGGTCTGGCGCTGTCGGCGGGTGTCCGGGGGGCGCGCGTGGAGCGGCGCAATGCCCGTTAGGTGGCAGCGACGCGAGCGTTCGGCGCGCTTCCGCGATTTTTTCCGGCGCAGCTGCGGGGCTGCAACGGTTGCGTGGATGGGGCCGGCGTCCGCGTGAGCAGGTGCTGGCGCGGAGTCCGGGGGAGCAGGTACGGAGGTTCCCAACTTGGGGGCCTCTGTGGGTGCGGTGTCCTTTTTCAGGGGGCCCTTTGAAGGGCCTTTGTGGGGCTGCGGGGCGTCTCCGGGGCTGGCGCGGAGTCGCGGGTCCGTGGGCGGCGGGGTGGTGATGTCGCAGGCCTCTTCCTGCTTGTCGAGCGGGCTGCACTCCGGTTTCTCCTCAACTGCCGAAGGTCGAAGAGTGACCGGGTGTTCGTCCTGGTGGCGCTGTGGTTGGGCGTCTTCCGGGGGCGTCTCTACTGTCCCAGGGAGACCGACTTGCGCCAGGCCGTCAACCTTGGATCGGTCACGATCCAGTTGCCCGCGAGGGGAAAGTCGGTCTGGGGCTGGGGCTACCCGCGGGGTTGGTGCGTAGGGACGTCCGAGGGCTTCGATGAGGGCGTCGAAGTCGGGTTTCCACGGCTCTGTGTAGCCGTAGGCGGGTTCAGGGGTCTTGGTGTCGTCGGGTACTTCGTAAAACTCGCGTTGCGTACTACCCACCCTATCCGCGGGGACCGGGGGGGTCGCGAGTTTTACTGTTGTGGCTGCGGGTGGATTGTAAAATCCGTTTTCTTGTCTACCCACCCGCCCCGAAGGGACGGGGGGGGACATCGGTGGCTTCTTGTCCATGTATGCGGGACCTGCGCGACGCGTCACCGCCAGTCGGTCCTGTTGAACAGGGCGACCATCGGTGAGTGGGTTCTGGGTGCAGCTGGGCTTCTCCTCCGGCGGGGCCGGGCGCGTTCCGGCTTCAATTTTCACAGAAAATCGTCGACGGATAAGCTGGTGCTGGTGAGGTGCGTCCGTGCGAGGTACCAGTGGCTCTCATACTATTTTAGATACGTGGATGATTTGATTATTTGTTGGACGGGTAGTATGGGCCTGCTGGATGCATTTATTGCTGAAATTAATGGTAAGCATCCAAAAATTAAGTTTAAAAAGCAAAGAGCAAGACAACTCATTGAATTTTCTAGATTTAACAATCACTAAAGTAAACAACAGGCATCAGTTCAAAATTTACCGTAAGCCTACACATACCGATACAGTTATCCCGGCTTCTTCCACGCATCCGTGGCAGCATAAGTTGGCTGCTTTTCATTGTTATGTGCATAGAATGTTGACTGTGCCTCTTTCTGATGAACACTATCAGATTGAATTAAATAATATTTATCACTTAGCAGTTTCGAATGGTTACGATAAGTCTGTTGTGGATGGTATCACCAGGAAAAAGCGGAATAGTATGGTTAACAATGTTGTATGCGGCACGATCCTCTGAACCGATTAAAAAATATAAAGCGAGCATAACTTATGTTGGCAAGTTGTCTGATGCAATTTACAAAATTTTGAAGTCTAACGACATTCCTGTGGCCTTTAAGACAAATAATACTTTGCACTCAAAGCTTTGCAATGGCAAAGATAAGATCGAGAATGGGAAAAAGTCTGGAGTTTATAAGCTTACCTGTGACGATTGCAATAAAGTGTATGTGGGGCAAACGGGCCGTAGTTTCATTACTAGGTATAAAGAGCATGTTGCGTCATATAGACATAACCATCCAGAGAAGTCCAATTTTGCAAAGCACTTATTAGATACAGGTCACACTTTATCTGAGAATCATTCTTTTGATATTTTACATGTTTGCGAAAAGGGATTGCGTTTGGGTGTTCTGGAACAACTGGAAATAATTAGGTACAACAATAGGGGCATGATTCTTAACGAACAATTGAATGTTGCGTCATCGCCGTTATTACGAATTTTTCCATCTCACTCACACTTGCACGGTAGGGGGAGTGGTCAAGGTATAAATATGGCCGACCATTCTAGACAGGTCATTCCGTTGCCGGGCGTCAGACCGTCAACAACTCCTGAGGATGCCTCGTAGAGAGGCGAAACACGTGTCGAGGTTTATTCTTTTGGTGGTGGTTTGTTATATTTATTTGCGTATTTATTTTTGCGGTGGGAGGGTGGGAATATTAATTGCATGTAAAAATACGCAAGTAAGTATAACGGGTTAGCACTGATTGACTAGCACGTTATCTTTTCGCGGATTAGCAAAATAATATTTTGGTTTTAATTAAAACTTTATTTTCAAGAGATTGGTTAGTATACACATAAATCAGTCGATATCAAAAGTTTCTATTTGCATTACAGAACAAGTCGCAATATTTCTTTAATCTCAGATATATAAGGTATTATTATTTGTAGTCAACTATGTAACTTACTTCAGGAACATAGTTTTTTAGGCGGCTAAACTTAAAACTTCTCTATCGTAAAGTTGCTCATTTCACAACATTATTTTCAAAAAATCATATCTCTGTAACTACGCAACCTAGAAGGTTGATCTTGTGTGTTATCGATAGCTTATTTATTGTAGATTACTGGGGTATGCTTAACTCCATACCCGCCATAAGGTACCTTTGACCGTGGGACGTCACATTTAGTTTTTACATGAGAATGAGTAGCTAAATTTCGTCACCTTAAGTAAGAACCATCATGGCGTATTTTGCAAACGTTCGATTTTTTTGTTTGCACAGAAGGTCTGGATTCGATCCCCAGTAATTATATGCTGGGATATAACTTTTTGTATTTTTTTTATTTACTATATTTTCATCGTGCCCAGTAAGATATGCTCGCAAGGTCTACAGCTTGCGAGCAGCTTGGGGCTCTGTGGAGCCACTAGTATATTATTGTGGAATTTCAGCAGCTCCTCAAATACCCCCAGAGATTCCTCTGTGTCACCATTTGACTGGATCTCCAGTTTTGAAGATGAACCTGCAAATAATTTGAATTTAGAAGATATAGAACAGTTCCTACAGAAATGTGGTAGGTTTATTTTTTTGCCATATTAATAAAATGTTTGTGTAATCCGTGCTAAGCCGGGGCGGGTCGCTAGTGTATAATAAACATATGTAAGGCCGCGGATCGCGAATCACACAAACACAATCAAAATGTATAGACTTGAATGAATCTGTTTTGGACGACAGCGGCGGCCGCGGGGGTTACCGCCCGCCGCTCGCTCGCTATGCCGCTGCCTAAAAAGAAAACTCATTCATTTATCCTGTGCTCAAGCTATAAAGTGCATGTTCCAAAAAAATTTTGGTTTTATGCATGTGAAGACAGTTAGTGTGTGAAGATGAAATATCATAGTTATGCATTTCTGTTCACTTAAGAAAGCTCACACTGCCTCTAGTCATTCCCTAGTATCAAATATAATTTACATTAGTATCAAATAATTTTCCAGCGCTTTTACAAAACATAATTTTATCCCTTTCACATCTAAACAGATTCGTCCAACGCCATTCCGTCATTGACTGTGCAGCCGCCAAATGTCAGGCCGCCGGAAAATACCCAGGTGCGGCTGCACCACCGGCCGGTGGTCGCCATCGAGAATGGAGTCATCAAAATAGAGGTGAATGATTGTTTGCTATATATACTTCCTCAAATTCAATTTCAATTCAATTTCTGAGAAGAAATAGCAAATATAAACACAAATCTAAAAATGTGTAGTGTATAAAATGGCTCGTATCTCGTATATCGCTCACGACCCACCAGTACCCGTACCCAGCTAATGTTAACATATGTTAATATTGTCTTATCGACTTAACTGTGATGTGTAATTATTTGTTAAAATTTGTACGAGTATAAGCTATAGGTATTAATGTATTCAAACTTCAACATTTATTCAGCAAATAGGCCACAAGGGCACTTTTACCACAGAATAAATAATAGTACTAGGTACAGAAGACTCACTCTCTAACAAAACGCGTCTGTTACGATCAGCACAGATATGGCCGCTAGGTGGCGACAACGCCACGCGCGGCTTATGGCTTTCCCCAAAATTGGGGCGGAACGGATGTACTTTTAGCTACCTGTAGCAAAGCAACGAAATCGCGGAGTGAGCCACGCCTGCTTTTACACGTCAACATTGAATTTACATACAAGCAAAAATTATAACAATACATCAACAATTTTATAAAATACAAATAACTGCAACTACCAATTCAAACTAACGTATTACAATTACTTAGATATGTATATGGTCTCTTAATGTCGAATCACATAAAAAAAACTATAATAATAATATAAAAACATACAGATACAAAAACACAAGTAAAATCTATAATATTTAGAGGTGTAAATGTCTCTAGGTGTCAGAACTATAAGTTTATATCCGTACACGGCGGGAAGAAGTTGATATCTGGCGGGAAAAAATTGAAGAAATTTGAACCTTATGTTCTTTTATTTTAAGTTCAAATTCCTTCAGTAGAATATCTCGAGTTATCAAGTTCTTCCCGCCGTGTACGGATATAGTTTATCAAATTATCCTTAGAGATGTATAGGGTCTCCAAGAGTCAAAATCCTGTATAATTAACACATACATTAAGAGAAAAGAAACGTACAAACATTGAATTATTGTTTCAGGGGATCAAATATGAAAGTACAGTCTTAAATCGAAACTTCACGAAAACGCAACCCGTGGATAGTAATGCTTGTAAAGGTATGTAGTTAATGACAGAAAATATCCATTATTCTATACCAAATATGTATTGGCCCACAGAAATATGTATAGGCATTCCATTTGTGCAGCTGTGTGAAACTGCTACATTTGCAAAATCAAAATCTCAACATATATTATTTTTTTAAGTTTAAGAGCTTATAATCACTAGCAACGAAAACTAGTAATAGACAAAATATATGTAGCTTAAATAAATATTCTCTGCAGTAATTATTATTATGGTATACGAATAAACCCTGTTCCCTTTTTTCTAGTCAATGGAGGCCTACCAAACACACCAAATTATTTCAAAGTAGTCAATGAGCACAGCTTACCCATAGTCAAAGAGCAAGTTGTGAACAAACAAATTAAGCTGGTAGTCGATCAGAAGAAAGTGCCTAGTTTGCTACTGGATCAAGCTAACATTCCGGAAAGCACGAAGGTGGGCAAGATCGCCATATCTCCTTTACCTCATAAAGTCAACTACCAAAGAAAGGTACGTGAAATTCAAAGTTCTAGCTCCGTATATTTCTGAGCTGCTGCTGCAAGCGGGAAGGTGTGTGCCGCGCCGTGCACCGAGCGAAGGGGTGCAAGCAGGGCGCCTCTAGATTTTTGAGAGTTCAAGCGGACGATAATACCTATCTATATTTCTTTCTAACTCTAAAGCATTGGTAGCCTAGCGGTAAGAGCGTGTGACTTTCAATCCGGAGGTTGCGGGTTCAAACCCCTGCTCGTACCAATGTATTTTTCCGAATTTATGTACCATTATTATTTACCAGTCGCTTTTCGGTGAAGGAAAACATCGTAAAGAAACCGGACTAATCCCAATAAGACCTATGCCCTATCCCACAAAACTTTACAAGTGTACAATTCGACAAAATTGTTAAATTGTAAACAAAAAAATGTACCACAATAATTACAAATATGTATTCGTTACAAGTGTGCAGTATACAAATATGTCATTTTTGTGAAAGCGTATCACAAAGAATAAAGGTATGCCACGACAGCTACATAATTGTAGAATTGTTGATTTGTAAATATACAAGTAGTACTAGCGGTTGACCAAAATCAGTTGCAAATGGTGTTAAAGGTATGAAAATCGGCACGATTAATCTTTAGGCCATTTGAATCAATTTGACCCGTAGCACAAAAAAAAAACAAACGGACGTCATCTTTTTTTAGTATGGAAAATAAAAAAAAATGTTCAGAAACCTATCGTGTGTTGTATTAAATGAAAGGGCATTTTGAGCCGATTCTAAAAATATATCACATTATTATATTTCCGTCACTTGCATTCAATTAAAATAAAAATAATTTTCAAAACATACCAAGTTTGGTCTCCTCCAGATACTTGTTGAATTATTTTTTGTAAAATATACCTCAAGTAATACCCAATATCCTCATATCTAACCCCAAGAAATTAATTTCGAGTATATTAAGTTTTAGTATATTTTTTTTTATTACAAATTGTGATCTATCAATCTATCAATGAAACGGCCTCCTAGCCTAGTCGATAGTGACCCTGCCTATGAAGCAGGAGGTCCCAGGTTCGAATCCTGGTAAGGGCATTTATTTGTGTGTTCATCATCATCATCACACAAATAAATGCCCATATACACATATATACAAGCCCTGGTACGGGCATTTATTTGTGTGATGATGATGATGAACACACAAATAAATGCCTCCTTTTTTAAATATCTTTCGTTAAATTTAAATAATCACAATTATTTATCAGTGGCGCTAGTGTGTAACCTTTTAACCACTTAGAA
This sequence comes from Cydia splendana, assembly GCF_910591565.1. Lineage (NCBI taxonomy): Eukaryota > Metazoa > Arthropoda > Insecta > Lepidoptera > Tortricidae > Cydia > Cydia splendana. The sequence goes on along the minus strand of NC_085987.1, from coordinate 6,968,533 downwards.
TTTAGAGCGTGCTCGTGTCGCCGCCGGTACGAAGTTTATCTTATTTATCAGACCGCGGCGAAATGAGCTGGATATTGTGTCTTATATTATATCAGACTACGGCGGTTAATCATGATTGTTACATTTCAGGTGTCGCCGCCTCGAAACAATATAGTATTGTTGCCCGCGGTACCGAACACAAGTGCAAACGGAGCAGTACAAAAGCCAATCGCTACAGACGATAATTCCCTAAGCTCTGTCGACTTAACTAATTTAAGTGAAGAAGAAATCAAAGCGTTGAAGAAACAGCAAAGGATGATTAAGAATCGGTAAGTATTATATCATTTGCCATTCGGGTATCAAGCTACCCTATAACTATGCGGCAATACCCTATAACTATGTAAACGGTGTGCTCACATGCCTGCAATGTTCGCGAACTTTTACTAACAAGATCGGCTACATCAGCCACTTGCGAGCACACCAGCGACAGCAACGGAGTTGACAGCAGTCGCCGTGGCCGAAGTCGGCCGTGGAGTTATTATTATCAAGCTAAATTGCACTTTATGCCAATGCATTTAGGTTTCTACAGCGATAGTGAATCTTAAGTTTCTGTAAGGATCACGCGAGGAAAATATCCATAAATCAGAACGCCGATAGAAATAAGCGCGCTAATAGAAATGTAACCTAATATTGCTTCGACATTTCTCACAACTGTGGCGATTGTTCACTTAACTTTGACGTAGAGTCGATAGTCACAGTTCAGCATTTACTTGCTGTCGTTACATACATATGATATAAATATTATAAGGTGCAGGGGGCAATTTCGGTATCGTCTTGGGTCGTACCATTCGTTTTTCGTCAAGTTCTTAAATTAGTCCTATTCTGCTTTCATCACTCATTCTACATTCGTCACAATCGTCGGTGGCTTTCAATGTAGAATGAGTGACGAAAGTAGAATAGGACTAATTTAAGAACTTGACGTAAAACCAATGGGACGACCCAAGACGATACCGCAATTTCGACTGCGCTGTAATTTCAACTAATCGAAATATCTTCCATGTTTTACATTATTAACTAGAGTGCCATATATGTCCAGATAGCGAAAAATATGTGTTGTATGTGTTGTGTATAGTTAATAATGCAAAACATGGAAGATATTTCGATTAGTTGAAATTATCCCGCAGTCGAAACTATCCCCCTGCACCTTAGGACAATTTTACATAGATCGACCTAGTCCCACAGTAAGCTCAATAAGGCTTAGGTACTTAAGGCAACATATGAATTTAGTTTTCAATTTTCGCGGTAAACTCTCCGGTTCTCACAAATTCTACAACTTACGATCACGACGTCCAATTTAGAAGCACGCCTTACCGCTCTTTTTCCTAATATTACAGTGAATCAGCGTGCCAGTCCCGTCAGAAGAAGAAAGACTACGTACTTTCCCTCCAGCACCAATTGATGGAAGCCCATAACGAGATCGCGCAGCTGAGACGAGAGAACACCGAGCTCCGGAGCCAGCTAGCTCTCTGCCCCCCGAGGGGCCGCAAGGTACTCATACTGAACTGGCATCTATCAGACCACCTCATCCACTCCAATTTAGACTTGGAATTTTAATTTAACCCTTTAGCCCGTAGCGGCAACATACTTGCCATCATACTTAAAACAAAAACGCAACTCTACTATAAGAATTACGGTTCGAAATCGCATGACGAGAAAGGAATGTCAAATGGTTAAAGGGTTAATTAATTTTTGCCCTGACAATGTGACCGGTCTTGATCTTGTTTTAGATATAGTAGGTACTAAGTCAAAAATACATTTAAAATCCGCATTAATTCGCACGCAAAATCACGGCACCACCAGCGAAAAATATAAACGATATTTTAGCAATATATTTTTATCATCACAGATCCCGCGTTTGGACGGCAGGGTGTTGATACCTAAGAAGAACATCGCCCTGTTGTGCGCTATGGTGTTCATGGTGTCGCTCAACTTCAACATATTAGGGTGGGTAGCTTTTATATATTCCTTATTTTGTTTAGACTGGGTATGTTTACGGGTTTAAGTTTCACTATTTGTAAATATTTATCTGTCTATTCTAAGTTTTTGTTTCTTTTTTGTTTGATTATATCTTTTTTACCTTCCGTGATCGCTTTACCAGATGTTCTGATCGGAAAATCTGCGCTGGGAGTCGATAGCATCATGACCATTTCGTGACACTTTCTCCTTCCTGTGTTTTTCTGTTTTGAATAATTTCTCTTGTGTTTGGGCTTATGAAAAAAAATCTATTTAGATTTAGAGATGGATTTTGTAGATTTGGTTTACTTACTTCCTTAACACAAATAGAATAAAATCGACTTTGTACACACCGCCGAATACTTACAATTGACATCTAAAATCCAATACATAAAAATCATGTACCTTTACTTTGTGATTAACAAAGTAAAGGTAACCAAGGTGTAAATAGGTTTTAGTTTCTCGGCAATTATTGCCATTTTATGTTATTTTACTCCTATTTTCGACTTACTAATGCTAAATGTTTGGTTTCAGGTGGGGTTCGAAACCACTGGTGGGGCCTACTGGCACTCACGTCGGCACCAGACACTTATTATGGTCAGAGGGTATCAAAGAAGTCTCCGAGCCAAGTCAGGTCGATAAAGGTAAGTGTGGCTAACGGGTGTGACTGCTCCTTATATTGGGCCCTATTTGTACGTTGATTAGAGCTCATGCATTTGCTACTTGATACTTGCGCTCATCAACACTAATCATTCTACTGTACGTTGTGCGATACACGTGCGAATAGGTTATTCGCAACTTGTGTCGATTTATAATACTCCCTTCGTTGTGTTTTAATGTACCGCCACTCGTTGCGAATTTCCTACATTTCGTACTTTGTATCATAATGTACTATAATCTCACCAAACAGATTATAGAAGAAAAACTTTACACCAAACAGGTGTACACGGCTCCATATGTTTTGTGTAATGGTTATCCATTAACTTTTGCGTTCCATCCAAGCGTTAACTTTTGTCAGCCAGAGGTACCGAATAACATACGAGGCAGTAAAGTCTATTACTTGGTTCCGGTCCACAATTAACCAGAAACACATTACACAATTTAATTTCAATCAACATTTCAGAATTTGAAGACGCCTCAAACCAGAGCGCCTACAGCCCTGACTGTCAGAACGTAACAGTGAAAGACATGGGGCATATTAATCAGAACGAGAGCATTAGACTCGCAGGCGAGCTGAAGCGGTGGATCGGACGCGGCACGACGCTTAACTGGACGAACAAGGAAGCCAAACCAAAGAGGAGGACTAGTCGGTACTTCACTGATAATAAAGTTACTGGTAAGTTCTAATTACCCAGCGTGAAAACTTCTTGAAAGACATGGGACATATAAATCAGATTGAGAGAATAAGGTTCGCGGGCACGCTGCAGAGGTGGGTGGATAAAATTAATGGGTGAGTTCAAAATATATACAGCGAACACTAGTTGAAAGACACGGGGCACATTAATCAGAACGAGAGCATTAGACTCGCAGGCGAGCTGAAGCGGTGGATCGGACGAGGCACGACGCTCAACTGGACGAACAGGGAAGCCAAACCAAAGGGGAGGACTAGTCGGTACTTCGCTGATAATAAAGTTACTGGTAAGTTCTAATTACACAGCGTGAAAACTTGTTGAAAGACACGGGACACAACAATCAGATCGAGAGATTAAGGTTTGCGGGCACGCTGAAGAGATGGGTCGGACGCGGCAAGACCCTCAACTGGACGTATAACGGTACTTACCCGGCAATAAAATCAATGGTGAGTTTTAAATATACCTAGTAAAAACTTTTTGAAAGACAAATGGCACATCAATCGGAACGAGAGCATCAGGCTTGCGGGTGAGCTGAGGTGATGGATCGGCAAGACCCTCAACTGGACCAACAATGAACCGAAGGAGAGGCCTAATAGTAGTAGTGTAGTATATTAAAATCAATCGTGAGTTATGCACATACACTTAATGATATTGGACACATCGACCTCGGGTGAGCTGAAGCGTTGGGTTGGACGCGGCTAGAGCTAGACTCACATGTATGTACAGTCGCCATCAGATATATCTGAGGACTGTACCAATACCATGTGAATTAACGTACCCACTATAACCGAAATAGAGTGTCTGTCTCGAAATTCAATCAATCTTTAAATAAATGTTTACATATTTTATTTCCAGGTCTTTTATATGGGTCATACAAGCTTTACAACAAGCTGAACCTAGACGGTAGTTTCTACGATAAGCCGCGCCTCCGCCGCATGAGGCGCGGGAAAGAGCTGGAGTTCGGAACAGCTGTGATGGACTACGAAACTCTTTACCCGAAGGTTAGTTTATTTTACTAACTTTTGTAATATCCTACCAATGGTCGATTACGTAGGTAATTGAAAATTTATTAGATTTACCCTTCCACTCCCATCGAAATGTTTAAAATCTAATGCTAACTTTATCATATATTGTGACTTGTGGCCAGGCCAAGGGAGGCCAAGGTAACGTCTCTCCCGACGCGATATCCTGACGGTGGCGGATGACAGTTAATGAAATAACATTCGAACGAGACGTATACGATTTTCTTTCCATAGATTTTTTTTGTTTAATTTTTTTTCCACTCATTGCTTATGAAACTGAATTGCTGAAAACAGTTATGGCACCATCGACTTACACTGGTTAATATTTGGAAGTCGGTAGTAGTAGGTATCTGAATATGAATAACATATTTCTAATCTCGTTCAAAGGTGAAGCCTGACTATGATTACGGTGACTTCGGCGAGTGGAACGCATTGCTGCGCGCGCTACACCGCCGCGACGACACGTTCTACGTGGTCGGCGTGGGCAAGGGAGAGCATCTGCTGTTGCCGGCCGTCTCGCACAACGTCACCACGCCGCCCAAGATGGCGCTCATACTGCCCGCTAAGACCGGGAACGGTGAGTCCAAATTTGTGTATAAATTGTACAGCTGTACTACGTAGGCTAGAGAGAACATCTGCCGTGTGAAGATTCACGTCGGCATTATTATTAGGAGAGACGCTGACACGATGCGACGAACGATAAAACCATATCAAAGATCGAAAAATACTCTGCCTGTACTTTCTAAACATTAATGACTAAATACTTCATTCATCTTTTCCAGATTCCACAATGACTGACCACGTAACACTAATGCAGATCGATTGCTCCGTGGTCAACACTACCCTCGTCCAACTAAAGTCCGAAGCCCTACCCAAGAGCATAAGAGCGAAGAACGACCAGGTAAAACCGGCCGTCTACCCCTCCAAGCCTAACAAGAAAAATTTTAACAACAAAGGAATGCCGGATAATGTCGATATACTCCACAACATAAGCAATAATGTATCCAACTTCCCAGTAAACCAGAACCGTGATAAAAACTTAGATTTAAGCAAGGACGATTTCTTCGCCCAATATTTATTATCAAAATACGAAGAAACTAAAGGTGATACAAAACAGGCCAATAGTAGTAAAACAGAGAAAGATGAAACACAGAAGACGGGTTCTGTCTGATATTTTTTTATGAAGGGTCGTAGTGACAGAAAACCGTTGTTAACGTGCGGTTATAATCCTTTTTGATTCTTTGCGTTACTATATGGTGTAAAATTCGCGTTTGGGCTAGCTAAGAGTTTTAGTTTTAGACATGTACTCTTGTTTCTCGCAGTGCATTCTCATTTGATTTGCACATTTACATGTGTTTAAATTTACTACTATCGCTTAGAAGTCTTAGAACTACATATTTGGAATCACTATTTATTACTTGATACTATGATAATCATAAGCGTTGAGGGAGATTATTCAACACATGATATTTGCAGAATGGTTTATACCCGTCTTTATAAATGTACCGTCTTTATATATTGTGTTGAACAAAGGCGGAAATCCCATTATTTACATATTTTCAGTCAGATAAAATATTGGATTATTTTATTATGTTGCAAATGAAAATGTGAATCATTACTTCCTCCCTATACTGCAGACAAGGCGTCTCAGTGCCGTTTTCCGCAAATCTCTCTTGTCAGGTCTGTGGTATACCATGTCTGTCTCGCACCGGTCTATTCAGCCACCAAAAACGGTGTCTCTCCGGTGTTACACCATAAATGGTCTGCAATAAACGCAAAGGAGAATGAATACTGCAGCGATTTGTTAACACTACCCTAATTACCTAACATCTACTTTTAATATTTGTCCAGAGAATAAGGACATTAAATAGCTAATAAGGCTGTAAAGCTTATAATCCAAATTATAGTGCAAATCCACAGTACTTATTTGGTTATGTACATTTAGTAGCGTCACACTTTACATAAAAAAAACGTGTTAATAAGGCTATATAATTTTTCCTGGGATACCTTCCTTTCTTTGTTATTAATAGTTATATGGATTTGTTAATTAATATAATATATACTGCTATTAGCATGTTGTGATTGTTGCAATACCTATTTTTATTATTTAAAATAATTTTACAGTACATATGGTGCTACTTTACCGCCCTAGGGCGGGATGAAGGACTACGTGCCTATGTCAAAAATTAAAAGGGCCTTATGAGTACATAAGGCCCTAACGTTTTATAGTAATAAAACGTTGTACAATACACGTGCGAAAAGGTAATTCGCACTTGTATCGTAATGTACTAATGTTATTTAGATTAGTATTGTATACGGCCACCAATCTTAATGTTACGAGTAATATGGTGGTTTGAAATACTTCCATGGGTTTATCGTATTGGGTTTTATATACATATAGAATTATGATCAATATCAGTTTGACACAGGCATAAAAATTAAGAATATTCATTGAATATTGTTTTTACCGAATTAATCGACTTAAGTGTATACTTTATTTGCGGTTTAGAAGGGGATAAATTTTGTATTTGCAATAATAGTGTACCCACAAGACTTACAAACCTAGTTCTTAGGGAAATCGACAAAGATTACATACATTGTAACACTTTCACTTTATATTATTTTATTTAGATGCACATATAGTTATTATAAATATGATTAAATTTATGAAACAGAGGATTTCAGCTAGGGCAATATCACAGAGGATGTCATGAGGTCTACTGGTAAGTTAACTCCTAACAAACTCTGTTCCTCATTGTATTGCAAATTGCAAACCAGAGGCAATTAAAAACAGCAGATCATGCTAGCTTGGGGGTCATCCATTAATTACATTACACGTTTAGGGGGAGGGAGGGGGTCAAGAAAATGTGATATGTTGTGACAAGGGGGAGGGGCGAGTCATAAACATTGTGACGTCACTTTAACTTTCTTCAATAACCGAAAATGTATTTAAATTATTTTATATGCTAATTATCATTTAAATAACAAGGTTAAAAAAACCTAGAAATTCGTGTGACGTAATTAATGGATGACCCCTTGCTAGCCTTATTGAACTCATAACCTTGTAGAATATATTACCGATCTCATTATAATTATCCATAATATGTTTAATGTGTATAAGTTTTTATGTATACTGACTAATTCGAAATGGCAACTGATACTTGCAATGTTAGCAGTTACGTCTACGAAGACGTTAAGGGACATGCAAATATGACGTAGGTCAGAGAGGGCCTACCGCGAAATACGTGCGACGTGTTGCCTTTCTGTCGCATTTGTAAATTCGTACGTAAGTGTAACAGGGAGGCAACACGTCGAACGTGGCTCGCGGGAGGCCTTCTGAGCACACCGCAACCTGCGTGTAGCTTACAGGCACACGTCACGCAAGCCGTGTGCCGTCTCTTCAAAGGATTTGTATATTACAACGCGTACCTGCAAGTGCACGTCTTCGCACACGCATCCGGTGTGCACAGGCGTTTATATTAGTGGTGCTGCCACACTGTCGCAGTCAAATCGGTGCAAGATAGCTTAAAAGGATAAAAGGTGTAAGTTAGAATTGGACCCTTTGATAATTGGTTAAATGCAAAAATGGAATAGACACTCTAATGTCGATGGCACAGGCGAGCCAATATAGATTGCTTAATAGCGTAACCTTAACACTTCTAAGTTTTCTTGGCTCTCTTGGGCTCGAATAATTCTGGTTAACTTCTCTAAAGAAAGAGGGAAGCACATATCTTGAGATAATCTTCTACGCCTGATCAGATTATATGGTGCAAAACAGCTAGTTTGAAGCAACTGAATGTCTAACTATCAGTTATAAATCCGCCACGATCATACTAATAATTCTAGTTTAATCAACTATATAACTTTTGTATATTTTTTATTAGTAGAAATGTGAAATTGTAAAACATTTGAATAATTCACCATAATTCATGGAAAATTATAATAAGGTAGGAACTAAAACTCCATTTTATTTTAAGTTTTGTTAACTTTGTGTCTGCACTTTGTTGTAAATAATTTCAATTCGGTTTTCATTTTTATAATCGTGGTATGTAGCTAATGCATTTTCACCTGTACTCATTACCAGCTATGTTTATGTTTCACATACCTATAGCATTTATTTCAACAAGTTTTGGTATTTTATGTGCACAAATTTTATTTATGGTTAATCTTTAACTTTATTTACGTTGCCAAAATATTTTTATAATTTTATTTGTTTGTTTTATTAATATCATTAATAATATAATATTTCCAACATGTTATAACACCAGCATTGGGCAATAATTATATGTATGGAATTCGATAAGTTATTAAATGTAGCAATTAACATATTTAATTATAACAAAGAAATTACGAACCGCAAGTTTGTAGATTGATTATTATATTTAAGTGTTAATGCCATGTAAATATTGTATTGTCCACAACGAGAGTGAAATAAAGATATCCTTATCTTAAAATACCCAATTCGTTTAATTGCTAGCGCTTACGATTCATCGTTAACTTGCGCTTTTACTGGCTCTATTTATTTGCATTTTATTGAGACAACAGAGGGCCTAACCGAAAACCGAAACTCGCAATTGCGGGGATCTTTCTCTTTTACTCCAATGAAGGCGTAATTAGAGTGACAGTGAAATAGGCTGCAATTTGCGAACTTCGATTTTCGCGGTTATAGCCCAGGCGCCATGTGCAAGGTGAACTGGACGGTCCGACCCGTTTGACCGTCTGTTGGTTTAGTGCCATTAATCGCTAGTGTATACCGTCCTAAATGACAAACGTCAAATCTGACATTGACTGTCACCGAGTTTGCTGGCTCAGCGGATAACCTCAAAGAAATTGAAATAATAGTTTAGTTCTAAAGTTACTCATTATCACATAAAAATATTTACGTTTGTAGTATGAAAGGAAGCGCATTGCGTCAGTAGTTAAAGTACATTCATTGTTGTAATAACGAATCAAGTATGAACTGTGTGAGATTATTGAACGCGAGCCATAGAAATATATTCAAACTTTCTTCAATCAAATATGCTACCCATCCACTGAAGTTTATGGAAGCACAGAAAAAATGGCAAGAGAAAGATGGTGTATCGAAGCGGTGGCAGTTGATATACAAAGCGCCCATGGATACACAACTAAATTATACTACGACATACCTCACCCTATCGACCGTCGCTGCGGCTGCGGGCGGAGTTTACTATGCTGCAGTGTTCGACAAAAGCACATTGAATGAACCAGTAGTGATAGGAACCGATGTTGTTATAGCCAATAGTCCGACCGAATGCCTTATTTACCTCGGAGCATTTGTTGCCTTTCATGTAATGCTCAAAGTTTTACTCAACAAATATGTTCTGCGACTCTACCAGGACGGAGACAACTACATAGCCGTGTTCAGAGGGCACATGTTTAATACCATCTTCAAACACAAGTTCCATCTAAAGGAATTTAAAAAGCTGAACCCTACTATTTTTGTGTCCTGGGGTGATGCTAGATTTGACCTAGGAAATAAGCATGGAATAATCCTTGAGAACTACTTCAAAACTCCGGAGCACTTTAATTATTTATTGTACAAAAATCAGAGACACAAGCCTGAAGATGATGATGAGTAATTAAGTCCTAATCATAAGTATAAAAATCTATAAATATCATTATTAAAAAAAAAAGTAGTTCATAAATACTTGTGTTTTATTGTTGTAAGTGGAAATTCTAGGAGTCTCTACCCTATAGGGGCCTTTACTTAGAATAAATTTATATCAACTACTATATACGTTTTATTTATTTATTTATTTACTATATAAGTATTTCAAATGTGTAACTAAGTATGCAAGTGTGAGGGAAGGGATGAAAGCCTTTTATTTTCTTTAACTTAGTAGTATTGTAGTTATTCTTACAATAACCTACTAAAGATATTTGGAGTTCCTTCTGAAACTCAACATATTTTTTTTTGTATATATTACACAATTAACCCTTTAGTGGGTAGCGGCGAGATATTTGGGGTTATTCCCACTAGTTACCGCCAAGTTACTAGCAGTGGTAACTACTGGGAATTTTTTTCCTACTTTTTAACTACTGGATAAAAATTCTTTCCTAAGACAAGAAATGAATAGAGAATAAATAACTACATATTCACCCTATTTGGGGACAATCCTTAAGAGGTTGTTTAGACACAAAGCAGCGAGTCAGCTAAGTTCACAATTAACACATTCAGCGCCAAGAACCTGACAGTCGGGTACACGTTAATAGTGACTACGCGCTCCATACGGCGAAGACGTGGCTACGCGCTACAAGCGTAAGCCGTAGCACTTAGAGGCAATGAATGTGTTAAATATACATAAAGGGACTTTAGAATGACAAAGAACAAATAATATATTACACTATTGTTTTATTGCTACTATAAATATACAAGTTAAAGTATCTAAAATCCACCACCAAAAGCCTGATTCCACTTATGCCTTGAATCTCTCTTTATTGTGGTGGAATCCATTTTCTTTTTGTTGTTATCAAAGTTTTCTAAAGCCTCAATCTGTTCTGGTTGTGGAGCTAGTGTTTTTGTAACTACACACTGTCCATTTTCTTTCAGGATTGTATGTTTGATGTCTTCCGGGGCAGGTTCTCCGTAGGGGAAAGTGATTGGGGTGACTTTTATTAAATGTTTTACTTTCCAAAGCCTGGAATTGTTTTCAGGTATATTCTTCACAATGGTGACTCTGGTCTGAAAGAAGTATTGTTTCATAAGTTTAATTGATAACACTTGAGAAATTTACACATACAGATTGATATGCAATAGGTACTATTAATAAATTTCTTGTATAAGCTGATGCCAATATCCAAAAAAACAAGTAACCCAAGTACTTTTTTTGTGATAACAATTATGTAACTTACATAGTCTTGATTAGTCTGAACCAAGAACAATGTTAAATCAAAGAGTAAGACTTTGGAAACTCGGTATGCATTCATCCAGTGACATAGATATCTAGGGACTGGCTTTACGGGCAATAATAATGACTATAATGAGGCATGACAGGAGCCAGTACAGCGGTGTGACACCGCTACAATGCGATTGGTTGATGAGTTCGCATCACGCGCGCGATTGGTTGACGAGTTCGCATTACGCGCGCTATTGGTCGCAACTACTTGCGTTAGACTGCACGATTGGCTGGAATTCGTGAGTAACACCGCTGAACTAGTACCATTTTTAGTGCACGTAAGGCCCGTCCTTAAATATTATACGTCAATTATTATTCGTCAAACTAATTTAGTGTTTATTTCAAGATTAGTTGATAATATTTACTCTATGTACTTCTATGTGCAATACAGCATACTGAATGTAAATAAAACTAGTTAAGTATAGTAATACCTCTTCGTCAATTTTCAGCTCTTTCATGATCAGTTTCAGGTACCAAGGCTGGTGTTTCAGGGTTTTTATTCGTTCGACTCTAAACAACTTTGAAGGGGTGTACTCTGGATCTTTGTGATCTGGATGCCTAAAATAGTAAAGAAAATATTATACTGTAGCTCCCTCTCAATATTAGACAAGCCCCGAGCAAGTTAGCTTTCAAGCGGTTGCTACATAAGTATCTGCTGAAACAAGAGTTCGAGTAGTGTCCATCATTATATATTATATATTATGAGTATGTATGAAATATGCAGTAGTATATTAATTATATACATTCTAGTATTTTTATTTGTGTATTCTATACCCACCAAAAACATTCTGTAAAAAACTAGCCAAGTCTCGATGGAGCTGCTTGTTTATCTCTAAAAAGTAATGAAATCTAGACAAAGTCGTGCCAAGTCTAAGGTTCCTTACTGCGATTTCTTTATTATTATAGTTAATGTTGTGTGACTTGGCCGTTGAAGGGTACACAAGGGTACAAAACCAGGTGCTCCATGACACCATTGCACCAATCTGTCGCCAGAACCGCTACTCATTGACGATGGAAAATTGCCACTTGGAAAACGTTAATTCAATAACCAGTCAATTGTAGGCTTGATAAAGCTGCGTATTTCAATAATACTTATGCATAGGCGAGCCTGAAACAAACACTTCTTTTTGAAGCGTCAAATCGACCATCGATCTAACATAAAATCGACGTACAGACGGACTTCTATCAATGATTAGAAGTCCGTCTGTACTGGAAATAATTTATTATACTGTATGTTTGGTGTCATGGAGCACCTGGTTTTGTACCCTTGTGTACCCTTCAACGGCCAAGTCACACAACATTAACTATAATAATAAAGAAATCGCAGTAAGGAACCTTAGACTTGGCACGACTTTGTCTAGATTTCATTACTTTTTAGAGATAAACAAGCAGCTCCATCGAGACTTGGCTAGTTTTTTACAGAATGTTTTTGGTGGGATTTCACTTCTTTTTGTAGAAACGTGGGCATATTGATTTATTTTATTAGATTTTCTTATTTGACATATTTTTTTTCTTTTTAGTAGTTTTTTTATTACCATATCTCTAAAGGCTCCGTCACACATGAGCGTTTTCAAAGCGCGGCGTGAGCGGGGCACGATGCGAGCGTGACGCGAGCGCGTGGCGCTCACGATCTGCGCTTGGACGCAGCGGCCCGCCGGCGCGCTGCGCGCGCGACCCGCTTTGATCACGCCCGCGCAGTCACACACAACACAGCGCATGCTGCGAGCGGTCACTCGATTACTGAACGTTGGACGTTGGAAAGCATGATCATGGACGTTGAATAGTTTCACGAGCGTTTTGTAGCCTGCAGCAGTATATTGCGACAATACTGCCGACTGCATTACTGCAGCAAATGTCAAATACGATGATGCTGACCGAATTTTTGATATTTACCTCAGTAATTCAGTCGGCAGTAGTGCATGCTGCAATCCTGCTGCAGTATAGCTGCCGACTGCATTACTGCCAAAAATGTCAAAGTTTATGTATTTTTAACCGCCTTAAAATAAAGTTTCTCAGTTTGACCCGTATGTATGTTTGTTCGCGATTATCTCGCGTTTGGCTGAACCGATTTTGATGCGGTTTTCAGAAAAGTGTTTGTTACATTCTGGTAAAGGTTTTAGCATATATCTGAGCTGATGCTGAACCCTGGTTGTACCTAGTGGAACTCAGGTTTGGTGCAACATAAGCCCACGCTATTTTGGTCATCCGTCACATCTTGATGAGCACTTGGGAGAGCAGTACCTTAGACAGCTGATGCTGAACCCTGGCTGTACCTAGTGGAACTCAGGTTTGGTACAACATAAGCCCACGCTATTTTGGTCATCCGTCACATCTTGATGAGCACTTGGGAGAGCAGTACCCAAGATAGAGCTGATGCTGAACCCTGGCTGTACCTAGTGGAACTCAGGTTTGGTGCAACATAGGCGGGTCGAAAACATTCTGTGTTCGCGTCTTTCCTGTAGACATACACAAGAGTTAAGGGCTATAAAGGTTAATTTTCTTATTTAACCCTTATCCACGTGAAAAGGTCCTCCTTTTATTCAGAGAACTGTGATAAAATCATTACTTACATGCCCACAAGCTGTTAACTATTGCCCACAGAAGAGAAAAATGTACAGTTCGCGCGAACACGCTAGTTTTCTCTTCTGTGGGCAATAGTTAACAGCTTGTGGGCATGTAAGTAATGATTTTATCACAGTTCTCTGAATAAAAAGAGGACCTTTTCACGTGGATAATGGTTAAACAAGAAAATTAACCTTTATAGCCCTTAACTCTTGTGTATGTCTACAGGAAAGACGCGAACACAGAATGTTTTTGACCCAGGCACACTTTGTTTTGGTTAACCGACTTGTCGTCGTGTGCCTGTTGCAGAGTTCCACTAGGCGGTCATCAAGATGTAACGGATGACCAAAATAGCGTGGGGCTATGTTGCACCAAACCTAAGTTCCACTAGGTACAGCCAAGGTTCAGCATCAGCTCTATTTCAGGTACTGCTCTCCCAAGTGCTCATCAAGATGTGATGGATAACCAAACTAGCGTTGGCCTATGTTACACCAAACCTAAGTTCCAGTAGGTACAGCCAGGGTTCAGCATTAGCTCTATCTTGGGTACTGCTCTCCCAAGTGCTCATCAAGATGTGACGGATGACCAAAATAGCGTTGGCCTATGTTGCACCAAACCTGAGTTCCACTAGGTACAGCTAGCGTTCAGCATCAGCTCTATTTCAGGTACTGCTCTCCCAAGTGCTCATCAAGATGTGACGGATGACCAAAATAGCGTGGGCCTATGTTGCACCAAACCTGAGTTCCAGTAGGTACAGCCAGGGTTCAGCATCAGCTCTATCTTGGGTACTGCGTTCCCAAAGGCTCATCAAGGCGTGTCGGATGATCAAAACAGTGTGTGCATATGTTGCACCAAGCCTGAGTTCCACTAGGTACAGCCAGGGTTCAGCATCAGCTCCATCTTGGGTACTACTTTCCCAAAGGCTCATCAAGGCGTATCGGATGACCAAAACAGTGTGTACATATGTTGCACCAAGCAAAACGCCTATGTCTGACGGAGCCTTAATACAGCTGAGACCAGCTGAGGGTTCTTCATCAGATACTTCAGACCTTCGATTTTTGACATCAAATGAAGCGGCCCACCAATTTGAATATTTTTTGTAAAGGCGGTATGTCGATCTCCAATAGTTTGGTTGGGCTCTTGTGTTTTCTAATCAGGGTCACCAGGTACTCCAGATCTTCGATTATCCTAGTTTTTATAGTTTTCCCTTTATGTGGCCATTAAACCCTAACTCTGTACCAAATTTCAGCTCTCTGAGTTTATGGGAAGTACTAGTTCTATTCTGATGATCATAAGTGAGTGAGTGTGTGTCATAAATGCGAAACTTTGCTTTCGCTTAACTTCGGAACTAAATGACCTACAGACTTGAAATTTTGGATTTTAAGTATGTGATTATAGCTTACTGGATGACGAAAATTTCTGCGTTCTGGTCTTATCCAGAGGTTCTCAAATAGGGACCTGAAAATGCGGCGAAATGGTTCCAGTAAAGGATGGTACGGCAGTGTTTGCTTCGCGCTCGACTTGGCGGGGGCACTGCCGTGCCCCCTGATGTAGTTTATCATTATCAGAATTATTAGTTGTTCAGTTGTTTTCCAATGTTCTAATAAATGCCTCTGTTCTCCTTGCACCATTTTTACATGTCTCTGTTTGGCCCGATGGTTGACTGGTAGAGAATGCCATTAGGCATTAAGTTCGCCATTTGTACATTATTTTTATGTTTTGTGCAATAAAGTTTAAATAAATAAATAGCTGGTGCTGTGATAAAAATATTACAATAACCATAATTATTCTAAGATACCTTGGGTAATACGTGATCCCTCCTGGGTATTTAATTCCGCCCGGGGGAGGTGCGAAACCTCTTGCTCTTGAGAATGTAGCCAACGGGCTACAAACCTTTAGGAGCTGTTTGTTCATTTTAACCTTTTATTTGATCCAGTATATTGTACAAAATAATGAATACCCAGTAATCCTAACCTCTCCGTTTCACAAGAACCCATAAACCACAACGCACTTTTTTTTAGTTTTGTTAATTAACACAGATAATATAACTTGGAGGGGCTCATCAGACGGTTATGGTTTATAAACATAACAGAGCGAGACAGAAGTATAGTAAGAACAAGATAAAAGTTGTCAAACGAGTTGTTGCTGATAAATCGAAGCAAAATAGTGCCAAAAACAAAAACTCTTGGGTCCTACAAATCCTACAAGCCCCGCCCACCGCTGTAATCCGCCGCGCAGGATTGTGTGTGGGTTATCGTCCTACGTTGCGTACTGCCGTGTTTGACGTAAGACAGTAGTGCGCGCCATTTTTTTGAAATTTATAAAGAAAATCGCTGTTTGTGGGACCAAAAATCACCCAATCACTCCAACAAACAATGGAGGAATAGGCATTGCAACAATTATTACCAATACTTAAGAAATATGGCGCTCTCTGGCGAATTTTTAGCAGTTTCTTTTCCCACACTCTTTTTTATTTTTATCCCATAACAAGAAAATGCATAGCAGAAGAGCTATTTTCTTTTTTTTTTAATTGCGCGTAACTGATGATGGACGGCAAAAGAGTACCGTGCAGTACCGTGTGTGAGCTATATCCTAAGCCGTAGTCCTGCGAGCCGGACTACAAGGTAGGAGTGTGAATGGGGGGCTTTACATCGATTTGTCAAGGTTAAAAATAATTTGATTTTTTAAATTATTAAAGCCCCCCATTCACACTCCTACCGTGTAGTCCGCCACGTAGTGCGCCTCATATTGTAGGATTGTGTATGGGGGTCGCGGACTACGTGCCGTCCTACATCACCCAAGTAGGATGCCTCTTGGGTCCTACAAATCCTGCAAGCCCCACCCACCGCTGTAGTCCGCCTCGCAGGATTGTGTGTGGGTTGTCGTCCTACGTTACGGACTGCCGTGTTTGACGTAAGACAGCAGTGCGCGCCATTTTTTTGAAATTTATAAAGAAAATCGCTGTTTGTGGGACCAAAAATCACCCAATCACTCCAACAAACAATGGAGGAATAGGCATTGCAACAATTATTACCAATACTTAAGAGATATGACGCTCTCTGGCGAATTTTTAGCAGTTTCTTTTAGGACTACAATGTAGAAGTGTGAATGGGGGGCTTTAGACGTAATCTTTAAGTATATTATATCTATGGCTCTAGTTTGAACCATAAATATGATCTAAACTTTGGTCGCGTCTGTGGTAAACTTAACTGTCAAAATTTAAATAGTCTAGTAGTTTGTTGTCATACCGAAGTGTTTGTAATAGAATTTAGTTTATAAAGTGTTTTATTAAAATGATTTCTTTACTTTTATCAACATCAGCAACTAGAAAAAAGTAGCTTCCGCATTTGTAGAACTTAGTTGTTGATCTCCATGAAGAGAGTGCGCTTCTTAACTCCGTGTAGGGCAGAAAACTTGGTTACAATGAATGAGTCTGATTGCCATTCGCCCCGACCTTTCCTCCAAAGGAATCTGGACACGGAAGCGCCGGAGCTTCCATGTGTTTTTGCGCAAGACGTGTTGTATAGTCCAGACCCCGTCAAGAGATTCGAGTATAGCGATACTTCACCTTATCCGACTGTGAATAAGACCGAAGTAGTCAGTAGATTTGATACGGGCAACCATTGGTCGCCCAGTAATGAACTGGAGCTGAGCATGCTGGATTCATCAAGCCAGCAACCTAGAAAACCAGTATACTTTACACCAGTGTCAAGTGCATCTAGTCAGGAAAATGTTTGCAGTGCCCAGAGCAGGAGGTTACATTTAACGCCTGAACCATCTAATGTTTTATCTCCTATTGAGAATGGTAAAATTGTTACACCACCTAATGTCCTGCATAAAGATGATAACTTCTTTATAACCCGTGGAGGCTTGAACAGGTTTCAGCTTCAGGATACAGTTCAGGTTCAGATGAATAAAATGGCTTTGGGAAAGGAGAATCACTACAATGTGACAGCTCATGGTCCCGTGAACAGGGCTCCCAAACCCTCTCCTCAAGCATCCTGTGGCAACTTGGATGATAGCTGCAGTTGTCATCACTGTAATAAAACTCAAACTCATTCTAACTTTAATACTTCTACACCGGGAAATATTGGGCGCAATGGGCAAAATTGTGGACACCAAAGAGAAAACAACTGCCTGAACATTATACAGCCACCACCACCACAACCAACTTGTAATCATTGCATGTGTTCACAAGAAAAACAAACCACAAATGTTAGAAAAGAATCTATTCCACCAAAGAATCCAAATGCAGTTGACAAGAAAGCATGGATCATAGAAAGGTATGAGCAAGCTAAAAACCAATGCACTGATGTTGAAAAACAAATGAATGTAAGCAAGGAAAAGCGAGAGCCGACAGTTGGTGACCTCTTAAAGATTATTAAACTGCAGAATGAGCAGTTGCAATTGCTACAAGAGAAAGTGGACAAATTAATAACAAATGCTAGTTGTGTGCCTCAGATGCCCATTCAAAACATTGTGAGGGAGCATGTTGCAGTGGAAACTATAGACACAGATCAGCACAAGATATCCATAGGGGTGATGACGAGTTTAGAAATGGTACGAACATCGACAGTTATAAACAAAGAGCTGAAGAAGCAAACATATGACAATGCACAGATACAGTGCAACCGTTCTGAAATAAGCATTAAAGAGGTTGTTAAACAGCCTGTTAATTTAAATTTTCTCGATGGTATATTACCTGTAGGTAAGACAGTGGAAGCAAGTATGCATGAGAGCCCTGATGCACAGCATGTGTCAAACTACAACGATGAAAAGACTCTGAATGAGCAGAGTCTGTACAATGTGCAGGTTGATAATGCCACCACACCACTCATGTCTCCTGACCAAAGCCTCTACTTGGATGTTAGGGATTACAGTGGGTAAGTCCCAAAATTATAAAAAAAGAAACAATAACTAAGATTGAGTTACTTGTGTTAAGAAAACACCACTCATCAACTTGCTGCTTCTGACATTTAAAATGAGGCAACAGCAAAATGAATATTGATTGTACTTCTAATTTACTCATCACATTATTTAATACATTATCTTTTTCAGCTCAGATTCAGGCAGTGACCACTCCAATGTTGGATGGACATACTACAATAAAGTTATGGTAACTACTATCTTAATATTTCACCAAACATTATTATCATCAGAATCAGATTTAAAACATATTTGTAATAGGAGCAAAAAATTAAACCATAGATTATTAAACCAACATCAGTAATTGAAAAAAAAATGTGTAAGTTTATTTTTATTTGATGATTCCTCTGACAACATATTTAAACTTTGACTGAAATAAATTGCCACCTTAATCACTATGGTATTAACTACTGAGATTTTTACCCAGTTGTTTTCAGTGTTATAACTGTTTGGAATAACCCGTTCAGCCCAGTTACCTAAAAGGTAAATCATATGTTAACTATTTGTGTTTGGCTTCCTTACAGACACACGTAAATGGCGTACTCCAAGACTCGGACATGCCGTCGTCGGCCAGCGCGCTGTACCGGAACACGAGGCAGCAATGCGTGCAGATGCACATTGATAAGACCAACATATCAGTCACCAAAAGGTAAGGGTCACATCCCACTGCAGTGTGACAAAGCCTTTACCGCATAATATTCAAAGCCGTATAGCGCCATTTACATCATCTATCAAATTCAAAGCAGGAACTATCTTAGCAGAGTGAATAACATTATTTACATCATAAACTATCTACAGATGTAGTGCATAATTTTTTCGAACGTATTTTCACGGAAACGTACGAACGTGTCTTGTTATTTCAGTCAGGCTCGGTACAAAAAGTACTGAGGTTGACTGAAGTAGCATGACAACTACGAACGTTTCCGAGAAAATACGATGGAAAACAATTATGCACTACATCTGTATGTAGCACATAGAAAGGTTCTCAAATAGACATTCCCGGCTTCTTCTGACTGACTTTATTTATGTAACTCGTTTTTCACAGAGTGACGTTCGGCGACGAGCCAGCCGTGCAATCCGCCGACACAAGCCTACGTATGAATCAGCTCGCGGCTAAGTACCTGAAGACTGCGCCGGCGCCCGCGCCGCGGCAGAACGAGATGAGCTTCGCCACTAGGAACTATATGGAGAGACACAAGATTTTACAAGGTTGATACCAATAGTAGTAATAGTAACTCTCTAGACTGACCAGTGACCATTGGTCGATCTTATGCGCCGCGGTCGCCGACACAAGTAGGCGTATGAACCAGCTCGCGGCCAAGTACTTGAAGGCAGCGCCCATCGCTCGACAGAAAGCACTATGGACGAATGCATGAATTTTATAACAACAGCAATAATTAACTGCCCATTGGTGGAACTTATGCGTTTGCTATACGGTTTACGAATTATCAGTTAAAAGTGCGTACAGATCTAGCGAATGCGCCGGTACTGTGCACGCATGTTTGCTTCAAACTGCACGCGTAATTATAGTTCCACTCTACCGCTAATCCAGCCGGTTGGTAGGTAAAGTAAAGAAGTTGCGCGGTGATCGAGTAGAAGCTAGTTTTGAGATTGAAATTAATTTATATATAACATTTTGACTTACTGAACATAATACGAATTGGCTTCGTAACGCCAAGCTTTCAATCAGTCCGCTTCAGTAAAATGCTAGACCTGTAAGCACAACTCATGTAAGACTTTCATACCTAGGCAGCGCATATATTATTATCACAATGACGAGTTTGACGAGAAAATCTGGAGTAAATATAAATTCTATAATAATAATAGAATATCAGACTTTAGACGTCCTTGGCGTTCAAAGGGTTGACTTTTCTTTTTTTTATTCCAGGTCAAAGTTCGTCAAGACGTGCCCCACTAGGTGAGATACCCCGGTTTTTAGACATTACTACTTTAAAACAACAACCAAAGTTGTTATAGCATATTGATATCGATTTACTGTACATTGATTATGAGTGTATTTTAAGACAAGGGTACTTTAATGTATTTGCTAAGTTATTTATATAAGTAAATAAAACAACATGAATTCTCATTGAACAGACATTTATTTCTTTTAATAAACTCCAGATAAAAATAACAGGGTTAAAATCTCGAATCGTAAATTGCTATCGTCGAGAGAAGAGAAAAATATCAAAAGTCACATTCATCTTAAAGCCAAGTAATAATGTTTCAATATCCAAGAAATATTTTATAAATTTACAATAGGATCATGGGATTACCAAATATTTTATATGGATATTTTAGTGCCAAAGACAAAATATTTGGTAACATCCATACAAAGTGGCGTTCCCCATTGCTGTCAAGTTATCATATATGGTATAACTCAGCAGGTCTCTCCTTCCCCTAATCCCATTTTATATAGATAAGGGATTTAGAAGTTTAGTTGACACATACGATATCTAAAGTTGCAAACCTCTTTATTACGTTCGAATAACAAGGTTTGAGACTATAATATAGTGTATTGACCCGTGCTATAACATGATATCTATGTAGTTAGCTCACTATTCCATAATCAAGAAATCAAAATACATAGGTTTTTAGTAGGGATATCCTGTATAACAAATACAGAAGAACACAAATTTGTACAACTACAGCGATACCCAGCTGGACTATATAATATATCTGTGTGTATGTACACTGCTGCAGAGATACCTGACTTAATTGCATACATAATGCAGTATACGAATATGTAAGATCATAATTTTTCTAAATAAAAAAAAAAAAACTCTTATTCACAAAACACGTAAGTAGTCAATGTTTTATTCAAATACAATTTCGCGGGCTTGCGATTGGCCAGACTCCAGCGTTCAGTGGAAAACGGGTCTAGGACCAGGCGGCCGATTTTTGAAATTCGACCGCTCGATTTGGGGTCATCCATTAATTACACCATACGTTTAGGGGGAGGGAGGGGGTCAAGAAAATGTGACATGATGTGACAAGGGGGAGGGGGGAGTCATAAACTTTGTGACGTCACTTTAACTTCATCAGTAACCGAAAATGTATTTAAATTATTTTATACGCTAATTATCATCTAAATAACAAGGTTTTGAAACGATAATCATTTTTATTCGTTTAATTTTATTTCTCAATCAGTTTTGGGTTATAAAATTACTAATATTTCTTTTGTCAAAAATATTTTCATAAAATATTAAATAAATATTTGCCGATTTCGTTGAAGAAATGTGACGTCACACCAGGGGGGAGGGGTTTGCCAAATGTGACCAAGTGTGACAAGGAGGGGGGAGGGGTAAAAAAACCTAGAAATTCGTGTGACGTAATTAATGGATGACCCCTTTCGGGTATTTCGTTCAATAATATGTTCACTACTAGGCATTTAAATTATGCTAATAGAATTGAAAAAGAGTGGTCAATACCACTAGATTCCCAATTTCTATCGCTCGTATTTAAAAAAATAACATTTCGCCGTTTTCCACCGATTTTCGAGTGACGAAATCGTGCGATCGAAATTCAAAAATCGTCCCCCTGTAAGATTATTTATTAGAGCAATTTGTCATTGATTATGTGCTTAAAGGTACCGTACAAATTTTTAGTTTTATCTGGCCTAGTATAATGTTGCTTAAAACAAAACCACGTAATAGTTTTGAAAATGGATTTAAAACAATATGATGAAAGACAAATGTTACGGCGAAACTTTTAGAGAAATGAGAGCAGAATATTCGCAACCGGAATTCACCATTTTGTAAACCTCATTTTAACTTCTGTTTGTGTTTAAAAGAAACATAGTTCGTGTGGCTCTCATTAACTTAGATAAACGGTGACGGTAAAGGTTACAGAACAAAATATGTGAGTTTAGTTTGCACCTCTGCCTGCATCTCTGAATGTAATGCGACAGTAGCCTATTAGGTATTAAATTTATTTATATTAATATTAATACCCTCTCTCGCAACGCAATTTAACGTTACTGAACAATTGATAAACTCTGCTAAATATCATCTATTACCAATATAATTAGGAATTGTCGTGGGATGAGTTACACCTTCAATTTAGGCGTAAAATATGTCTTTATTTGAATATCTGTCTCAACTACTTTTGTATGAAGTCACCGAAGCGGGTCTCGGGTCTTTCCGTCGAGGACATAACAGATTGTCCTAAGAGACATCGCAGCATCTACTTTAAATAGACATTTACGATCTACACATGTAACATTTAGTAGCTTATACTTTAAGCGTAGATGAGATTTTTGGAAAGACCCTAGTAAGTGACAGGTTCCGATTTTGCATAAAGAGTTCACGGATGACCCAGCCTAGTTCTCAATGATGTGTCCAACACATGGGTAATCATCAGTACTGATCGCTCACGGATATTTAAGTATTGCCCATGGACCTTCCTGAGTATAGGCGCATACACCGCGCATTTGTTCAAGAGTACTGTAGAAATATGGGCTACAAATCGCATCCGCATTAAGAGAGTACGAGTACATTTCACGCTATCGCTATATGAAAATCGGACCCCTACCATTTACTTTCGAAATCTTGTTTAGGGGTATCCAAACCAATTCCTAAATAGCCTTTATCATTTCCATAACACAGTCTTCCCCTGACAAAACTTCGATGCGAGATTAAACTAACTTAAACTCTACTTCGTAAACACATATCCCGCTTCGGTGATAATAGTAATTAATATTTAAATGTAAGTCATTCTGTCGCGCTAATCATATCTGCATACCCAATGCATTAGCTTCCTTACCTACTGTGGGACTAGACTAGGTCGATTTGTGCAAGTGTCCCGTAATATTTATTTGAAACAAAGTTTAAAATCGACTCTCAATCATTAATTTTTGGGTTGCAGATATGCTAAGAGCGGCAACATTGTCAGTCTGTTGGTCCATGAATAGTGTACTGTCCCTAGGGCACGTTTAGGGCGTGGTAAATGCTAAAGCGCCTACAGAATTGATTTGAATATTTTTTCATATAGGGGCTGTCCATAAATTACGTCATCGTTTTTTGACGATTTTTGACCCCCCCCCCCTAAAATCATCCAAAAATCATGCTTCAAATGACCCCGTTTCCTCCTACGACATGCTACCGTCATCCGATGTCCAGACCCCCCCCCCCCCTAATTTGAAATGACGTAATTTATGAACAGCCCCATATTAGCGTACTTTCATCAATTTCTTACTTTGAAATCAGGCTTTTGCTGTTACCATTAATTAAAATCACGATAGTTTGTCCAGATAATACACAGCCAGTTGGTTATCAATAGGTACACGTTAGTTTTAGGTTGATTCTCGCATATTAGGATCCCAAATATGCCCAAGGGTCTTTTGAGTAACATACAATCTAACGAATCTTTGGTTGGCCAGTGGCTCAAACCACTACATAAAATATTGACATTTATTTATCACTACTGCCGGCCTAGCCAAGGTTACAATCGCTATCGCTTCGACAACGAAAAGCATTATGTTTCTCTATCACTCTTCCATATTAGCGCGACAGTGACAGTTGCGTTTCGATCGCTACGGAGCGTAAGCGATTGGCATCTTGGCTACGCGGCCTGCTGAGAATAATATCGATCTCTATGACATTTATTCACGGGTCGGTAAACATTACACAAGTTGTGGATTAGGTACATGCATTACTATAGTAATCTATGGAGGTAACTACATGCAGTTCCATTAACAAATGACTTCGAGAAAGCTTCTAACGAGTAGCGATGCAACTCAATCCGGTGAGTTGTCAATGAGAACATTTGAATCAGTCCTAGCCGTCCGCTGAGGTTTGGTACCGCCCCTATCCTCCCTATATTGTAAATTTAACATTTAATTATTTTTTATTTTTTATATTTTTTTATAAGTAGATATCACATAAAATGATTTCAATATAGTCTCCAAACAACGATTAGTGACTATAGATAACAATTAGTACTTAGGTAAGTATTAAATTCAACATGGAATGATTGCGTTCGTGCGGCGCCTACTACGCCACCACTGTACCGACTGCACCCAATAAAACAGTAGTTCAAATATACCATTCGCCTAAAAGGCCTCGTTAGCTTAATCACACACAAATTTACTAATATAGACACGCTGACGAACATATAAAAGTGATTTTATAAAATCGTTTTTCAATCCTAAAGAGATTATTGTTCAATTGCGTATATCTATGAAAGTATATTTGTCGTTTTTATACATCTCACGCCCGAGATTGCACTATTCTTGGTACAGACAATGTGAACAATGTGATTGAATATGGCAATTTCCGATAATAACAATACATATATGGTCATGGAAACAAGTAAACAGTGAAGTGATTTACATAGGCCTATTACGATCGTCGAGATAAAACAATATTATGCGTGGCTTCCGTGGCATGAAGACTGGTGACGGCTACGTACCGTTCAGCGTAATATAATATATATTAGAATCACCTATCCATTAGGTATACATATAATATATATAAATAGATTTAACATCTTCGTACTAGTGTTTTTAAATTCATTTCCTATTCTATAAAGAGATCTTAGTTGCTATCAGTTTGGTTCTTTCTTTGGTTGGCCGATGGGCCTCTCCTCACGTTACTTACTTTATATTTATACCCTCTGAAATATCAAGATATAATATCATTAAAAATAGTTACTACTAGAATTCCATCTCTGTAAAGACAGTAGTTATTGTTATACTTAAGTAAATACTGTTTCAATTCTCTTGCATCGCAAAATGTAAGTTTTAATTAAGTCTAGATGATAATCAAATTAATTGGATGGCACTTCTTTTCTGGTGTCCTAATAGACATTTAAGGTATAATTTAATTTAGAAATTCTTTAACTAAGCTAATTTTAATAAGTAGTGACTGTGAGATTTAAAGTTACCTATGTCAGAGAATAATTTCGATTTCCCAATGTCATTGAAATATTGACTAGATCTTTTTGACGTCCCTATCTACCGTAGATACCTATAGTAGGTAGGTAAGTAAAATAATACCTACTATTATTATGTCGTTCAGCAGATTTCGAAGTTATAAATGATAATCATATACAAAATGATTATAAAAGATAGGTGCATCAACATCATCGTTGACGTTATTGTGTAATTTCTAACGTATTCATGAATAGGTAGTGTTCTGTGTAAGTACCCAAATTCAACAAAAATCTGCTCATCGTCACTATTGTATAAGTATCATACAGGAGTGTAGATATTTTATTATAATATTTACATTTAGAATCTTAAGATATATTATAAATATAATGTTTTATTTATTATAACTAATGTATTTTTTGAAATGCTTTATATAACATTCCATTTTCTTTGTCTTTGACAATTTGTTAAAACCGCCTTTCTAATATTTTGAGCATTTATTTTGTGCATACAAATCTAACTCAAAGAGAATTAAATCACTACGCACTAAGGGGTAAATTCACGATCTACGCGGCCAAAAGTCGATTTATCAAAACAATAAATACCTCTGCGATAACAGCTACCTGCGGTAGAGGACCCTTTAGCGGCTAGATAACAACCCCTCCCACCCTCGTATGCACTTTCTAATTCGTTTCACGTCAGTCGGAATTTGATCGTGTCACTTCGTGTATGTTACTTGTTCTCGGCGCTCTTAGAAAAGCAAAACTTTGACGGTGTGGTTTATTGTTTTTAAGAGATCAAGAGTGAAAAAAATCATGGATTCTGAAACAGCAGGTTAGTAATTTATAAGCAGAAATAAAAATATGCTTTACTTATTTGTTTTTGAGGCTAGGTTAATGCTCTGAAAGAGAGACTGTTTTTGAGCGTCATTTTTCGCAAGAAAAAAACTTCACTCGTTAATAAGTAATACAATAGGGTGAGATCGAGCAGAATTGTTAACGACATGTTATAGTCTATTGTTTTGGTTATTATAATAAAAAAAAAGACTTTCCGCATGCTTCCGCCAAATCATAATTTTTATACTTTAAAAATAATCCGCCATTTTACTTAAAAATTAACTTTTTTTTGTATTGAGTTTAATCGACATGTTTATTTGTTTTAGATGTACCAAATACGTCAGAAATGAAGATGGTGACTAGAAAACACATATTTTATCTCTTCAAAAGTAAAAATTTACCTACATTGGAAGAAAAACTGTGTTCCTTAAGAGATCAACTTTTTTCTAGTGAAGGCTGCACTAATGAGCCAATAGAATTATTTAAAAGCAATTTTGCTTATTTCAAGTCAGAATTTAAGACTAGATGGAGTAAAGCTCAGTATAAAGAAGACAGATTCATAAAAAAACAATAATTCTTGGCTAGAAGGCTCTTTCGCGATTCCCGTTGCTGAAAGTCCGTTGTTTGTAGATATGCCAAAGGCAAATTTCGGCAACACGAATGATGGAAACACCAGCAGAAGGTTTTTTGATGATCCAAAATTAGCATCAGATATAACTGGAATCAGTTACGAGCTGATATATAGATTAAAAGTAATTTTAGAGACGATATCAAGCTGCCACAAAATTGACTCTGAAAAATACGACAGTAACGCAAAGGAAACAGGAGAACTATATGTCAAATTATACGGATGGCATCCCATGACGCCCACGATGCATAAGATACTAGTCCATGGTGTTGTTATTATAAAAAAATGCGTTACTACCTATTGGACAGCTCACTGAAGAAGCTGCAGAAGCGCGTAACAAGCATTTCCGATCTCATCGACTTGATTTCGCAAGGAAGTTTACGAAAGAAAGCTGCAACACGGATATTTTTAATCGCTTACTTTTGAGTTCCGACCCCTTACTGAGCTGCAGGAGAAAAGTAAAAAAAAGAAAGCACAGTACTTTCCTGCCAGAGACGATAGAATTGCTATTGCCTGCCGATCCGAACCCAGAGTGCTCTTCTGGAAGCGAAGAAGAAAACATCATAGCAGAGACTGTAGCGTAATATGGCAACTGATTTTATTTCAGTAATAAATTATTATTCACATTTTACTATATTTTTAATTTTTTCCTCTTTTGTGCAGAGGTCGAAATTTTACATATCAGTAGAATTTTGAAAAAATTACCCTATAAATTAAAAAAAAATATCATGAAACAGTTGTTTCAACTTCGTAAAAGGTTAAAAGATACAAAAACCCGCAAAAATAATTTTGGCCCCGTAGATCGTGAATTTACCCCTATGTGCTACGTTTTAATCTAACTAAATTGCCAGAAAGTCAAAGTCAGTTCTTTTAAAGTATTGTAATTTTAATAATGTTAGTACTTTTTTTTATTTGGTTACTTATATCAATAATTTATATAAGTAACTAGGCAAAACCATCAAACATTGTGATGTGGATGATAATTATTAGTAGTGGGTATTATATATACATATAAGTGATTGTTAGCGGTAGACTAAGTTGTCCACAGATGAGGGTTTTATACAATTTTATTGTGAATACAGCGGTAAGTATCGTCTTATAGATATACTACTATGCAGTCCGCACTACCCCTTCCCCCGTCAATCTTGACTTTATATCACATCTTTTCCATTACTTAGTTAATTTATTTAGTACTAGATTAGATACAACCACGATATAAGAGATACAACCGTGTATGTGATCCGGGAGACATCTGAACGACTATTCATATCAGAAAAGTCAATGTTTGTGGCAGTGGCAAACAAAGTACCTAGATACACTCACGGCCGTGGCCAATTAGATCACAAACTCAGAGTATCGCTTCAATAAAAATATAATTAATCTACCTTCACAGTAGAACCTACTCCAAATATATTTGGTATACTTCAAAGATATCAATAACATAGAGTAAAATTTGTAAATCGACTAGATCAGTTTTAAATTGTGCACGGTTTAGTCTCGCGACGTGGATGGTCGCGGCTCCGTGGGGGCTCGCGACGTGGATGGGCGCTGGTAGTCGAGCCGCTGGAGCCCCGAGGGTCCGGGCTGAGGCTCCGCCTGGGCTCTCGCGGCCGCTTGAGGCTGAGCTCCTTGGGGCAGTAGCGCCGCTGCCTGAAGCAGCGCGGCCGCACCTTGAGGCCGCGGCTGCGGATACAAATAAGACATTTCCTTAATTATCGAGCTATGGTTAATATCAGGAATAAGCGTAGGCGTTTTGCAGGGCGGTATAAGAAGAAAAAAACCCATTTTTTTGTCCTATAACAGAAATATAATAATAAGTTGAAGTTGAGTAGGTACCTGGTCCACAGAGACTGACTGGCGCGCGTAGGCGCCGGCGCCGAGGTTGCCGTGCGGGATCTTGTACACTCGCACGCAGCGGGACGACGACGCCGACGTCGGCGGCGTCGCCGGCTGCTCGGTCGAAGTCAAACTTGACACTAAAATAAAGTACCTACGGTTAATCATAACGAATCGAATATCTATATATGTAGTAGGTTTAGTAAGGAACACAAATGTATGGAACAGCATGCACTTTAGTCTCAGGCGATGCCGCTTGGCACGATTGTTCCTTAGGTCAAACAAAGTTGATCTGGCCCGGTAGTAGGCCATCAAACGAAGGAAAAACAGGGGAAATAATTCGTGTATAAGCGAATTTTGGCACAGTTGTAGGTAAAAGTGCCTTACACAACATACTAAAAGTACTGGTGGATGGGGGTTGTGCTAACGGGTGGGGGAGGGTTTAAAGGTCCCTTTTTTTAGTTTTTCGTAAATAACTCGTAAACGGTGGCTCATAACAAAAAATGTTCTTATACATAAGTAATCTACATAAAATTGCCTACAAGAAAGATTCCGTACACTTTTTTGCTAGGGTCAATATTCAAAAAGATATCAACACGGGAACGTTACTTAAAATCAATTCTGTGATCTGTTTTTTTTTATATGTTCGTATATAATTCGTAAAGAGTGGCCAATAGCAAAAAATGTTCTGAAACGTAAATAATCTACACAAAATTTCCTACGAAAAAGATACAGTAATCTTTTCGCAAGGATCAATATTTAAAAAGTTATCAAAGAAATAATTTTATTTATAATCAATACTTAGGTTCATTTATTTTTAGTTTTTCGTAAATTACTCGTAAACGGTAGCTCATAGCAGAAAATATTCTGCAATATAAATAATCTACATACAATTGGCTACAAAAAACATACTGAATACTTTTCACTAGGCTCAATATTCAAAAAGATAGTAAAGCCAGAAAGTTAATTATAATCAATTTTAAAGTCTCTTTTTAGTTTTTCATAAATAACTCTTAAACGGTAGCCCATATCAAAAAATGTTCTAAAATATAAATAATCTACATAAAATTTTCTATAAAAAACAAATCAAATATTTTTCTCAGGGATTAATATTTAAAAAGATATTAAAGGGGGAATGTTAACTACAATCACTTCTCAGATCCCTTTTATTTGGTTTTTCATAAATAACTCGTAAACGGTTGCCTATTGCAAAAAAAACTTATACTTAAGTAATCCTGATAAAATTCTCTACAAAAAATATTATTTATACTTTTTCGCTAGGATCAATATTTCACGAGATATTAAAGGGGAAAGTTAATTATAATCAATTTGCAGGTGTTTTTTTTTAGTTTTCGTAAATAACTTGTAAACGGTGGCCCATAGTAAAAATTGTTCTTATACATAAAAAATTAACATAAAATTGCCTACAAGAAAGATCTAGTACACTTTTTCGCTAGGATCAATAGTAAAAAAGATATCCACTCGTTAGCACAACCCCCATCCACAAGTACTTTCAGTATGTTGTGTAAGGCACTTTTACCTACAACTGTGCGAAAATTCGCTTATACACGAATTATTTCCCCTGTTTTTCCTTCGTTTGGTGGCCTACTACCGGGCCAGATCAACTTTGTTTGAAAATTTGGTCTTCATTTGGTGGCCTATGCCGGGAGATCGTACCATGCAGACCCCCCAAAAGGGGGTGGGGGGGGGGGGGGTGAAAGGGTCGGCTCCCCAGGTCCAATCTATGCTATATTCCTTCCTAGTCTTAGCAACTAGGGCAAAGAAATAATTATTATACCTTTCCATACAAAAAAAAATATTTTTGAAAATGTAATGTAATTTTTTGTGACAACTTTGGGTGTTGCAATCACAGTGTGGCGATTTGCACTAAATAAAAAATGGGAAGATGTAGCCCATGTATTCTTTATTCAGAAAAATGTCACTTTATAGTAGGCATTCTTACATTTTTTCGTAATAAAAAAATAATTTATAGCGCGTGGCGGTAACGATTTCCATACAAATGGAACTATGCCCAAAGTCAAAGATTAAAAGTGTTTACTAAAACACTGAATTTGGCATTTTAAAAGTTTAAATATAATGTTTTAATTAGTTTTCTATCCGTTTTTGCCCTTTTTTGGTAAAAATTTGTTGTTTTTATTTTTCTTCCATACATACTTTCTCCCCCCCCCCCCCATTTCCCCCCCTTAAGGGTTGATTTTATAAAATTTTATTTTATCTTAAACTTAAATCTGTCACATTTAATTGACGTTGAAAATTTCAGCTTCATATCTTCAGGGGTTTAGATTGTATGATGTCTGGAAGTAAGCAGAGACTTGTTAGATATTATAATGTATGGAATATTATGAAATAAAATGTCTTTAGCTCAAACACATGTAGATCCTAAACTACTGAACATTTTAACCTGAAAGTTTGAACATCGATTAATTACAAAAGGTATAAGTTAATTATAAAAACAAATTTTGGGGGAAATGGGGGGGGGGGGGGGGGGGGGGGAGAAAATTTGTATGGAAGAAAAATAAAAACAACAAATTTGTACCATAAAGAGCAAAATAGCATGGAAAAATCATTAGAACATTATATTTAAACTTTTAAAATGCCAAATTCAGTGTTTTAGTAAACATTTTTAATCTTTGAATTTGGGCATAGGGGCTATTCATAAATTACGTCATTTCAAATTAGGGGGGGGGGGGTCTGGACATCGGATGACGGTAGCATGAAGTAGGAGGAAATGGGGTCATTTGAAGCATGATTTTTGGATGATTATAGGGGGGGGGGGGGGGGGTCCAAAATCGTCAAAAAACGATGACGTAATTTATGGACAGCCCCAAAGTTCCATTT